>NC_047055.1:56601636-57332573 GCF_011762595.2 Tursiops truncatus
TATTGGAACATATGTATATGTATAACTGATTCACTGTGTTATAAAGCAGAAACTAACACACTATTGTAAAGCAATTATACTCCAATAAAGCTGTAAAAAAATACAAAATAAATTTTAAAAAAGGGGAGGTGAGGGATGAGGGATTTCCATGACCAATTGAGACAACACTGGGTTGAAAATAACAAAGTTCATGTAGCCCGTATTATATGCCGCACACTGTTGTACGTTCTTTACATATTTATTTATTTAATATTCACAAAAACCTTCAGAGGGAAGTACCAACACTATTTCCATTTTTTCAGATAAGGAAACAATTACAGAAACTGAAAAACAAATCTAATGTCACATAGCTAATAAACCTTGAAGTTGGGGTTTAAACTCAGGTACATTGGCTCCAGGCTTCTTTAATGCAGGTAGTTTCAAAGCTTACAATATGCTAATATTTACTGTGATTTTCCAAAAGAGGCAGAGAGCAGACTACATTTTCTAAACTTTTTGAATAATGAAACTCATTTTCATGGAATACCTATTCAATATATATTGATATATATCAGGATTTTTCACAGTTTACACAAAGCTAACTACTATCTTGTTGAGTAATCATCAGTTATACTTGTCTTTGGTGATATCCTTTTAAATTAGAAATGTTCCTGGTTTTTAAACATCACTGACAATCATTAATTATGTTGTTGGTACCATCCGATAGGCCATTTCTTATTTATGTAAATTTGAGATATGAAAATTCTTCTAATGGTATGTACAACTTCTTGTAAGTTATACACGTCCCTGGGTACCTTATTTGAGCATTTTTATAGAGTATTATAGAGTAGACCTTTCAAGATAATTTCTAAGGCCTTGCAGCCCTGACCTCCCATTGGTCTGATTTTCAAACCAGCAATGGCACACCCAGCAAATCCCATGATAAGTCTAGGAGAGGGTATGCATTAGATATAGATTAAGGGTGACAAAACACCTCAAATTTCTGACATTAGGACAAGAGTAGCTGTCCCCATAACTAGTTAGTTCAAGAAGGCAGGAAGCTAAGAACAGTTGCAGTAGCCTCCTTCCAGAGCCCTTCTATCCTCAAGTGCAGGATTTCTTCAAATAGACCAGCCCACCAGATAAGAAACCTACCTGCTAGTCTATGAAATATGGTCTCTCAGATGCCTATCAAATTCAATAAGCCAGAGAAATACTTAAAAGCTAACAGTTCATATACCAAAATGAGTTTGAATACTGTTTCACTAGTCAACTTATTTTACTTTTTCTACTTAGTCTCAAAGAGATTTTTGACACTTTATAAAACATATTTATTTGTTAGCTTCAGTAGCTCATATGTTAAAATTAGAACAAAACAGAGAAAATTACCATGGCCCCTGCACAAGGATAAAATGCAAGTTTGTGGAATGTTCCATATTTTTGATGATAGTTACACAACAATGTGAATGTATTGTACTAAATGCAACTGAACAGTATTGTTACAATTGTAAAGTTTATGCTATGTGTATTTTATCAGAGCAAAAGAAAACATATTTGGTCAAGTCAGTGATCTCTTATAAATCAAAACTGATAACAAGGATATAAAAGAAGAAAAAGATGATTAATTCTGGCATACTACCAAATTTGTGGCTATTTTTCTCCCATAGTTGCTCAAAGAAAGTATTTAAGTTTCATTTCAAGCATGTTAACCAAAATTAATTTCTATTTTGAAATGTGCTTGACTCTATGTTGCCAATAAAAATATATATTATACAATAAAATATATAACATCTGAACTATAACTTTAATTTATAGAAACAGACAGCCACAGAAAAAAGTCACATTCTTAGAAGAAAGCTGAAAAAAAAATAGTGATCCATTAGCTCAATTTAATTTTGACTAGCAAATCAATAATAACAGTAATCAACTGAAGTGAGGCCTACATTTAGATGATTTTGTATTCCTCTGCAGCAGATATCACCAATTAATAGAAATGAGAAAGATTAGCATTTACAGAATTAATAGGAGAGAAAGAGAAACAAACCTAGCCAAGTTCAAATTTATAACAAAAATAATTTGCCTTCAGATACATTCCAGATTGAAAAGGAAATTCAGTTTACTAAATGTATTTTTGAAATACACATTTCAGGAAATCGGAAGATGTTTAGGAAGATACAGTTTAAGATTTCTCACTAAGGATATTAATATAAAAAAGTGATCAGTGATTTTTGTGGAATTTCATTTTCTCTACATGATTTGTTCTGCTCACTGCAGCTATAAGACTTGTATTCCTGCTGCTTTTTGGAAAGCCAGTTTTGCCTGTGTGGAAAACCAGCAATACATTTCAAAATTAGATTGAATAAAATATATTTTGTTTAGATAGCAAATTCAGGAGGAAAACTTCCTACCCATTTTCCTTTAGAAATAAAATAAATAGGAACTTAGCCTCAAATTAAAAATCTATTTTGGTCTAAAATTAAGTTGCAGTGCTAACTTCTGTGTAGCAACTAGCGACAATTCAAATGTATTTTGTGTTCATTAAAAGGTATTAAACTGCCACTACGAGAATATTAAACATTGATAACAAACCACCTTCCAGAAAGGTAATTGGCTTCTTGAAGATCACTGCCACTCATGGCTTGTAAGTAGTTGGTTTTCCCTTGTATCTGCCATAAGTGCCAGAGAATCAGCTATGAAATGGATTCTCCACTCTCCTAGATAGTAGTTCTCAAACACTGCCATGGTCTGTTGCCCATAGAGCTACTAAAATGATTCTTTGTTATTTGTATTCAACATTATGACATTTGCATCATAAATATTTATATACTACTTAAATAAAACCCAAAAAATCCAGCAAAATATCTTGAAACGTTGATTGGTCAGAAAACCCTGCATTTTAAGATAATCTGCATATTTATGATAATCAAGGTGTAATATATAACATCAGGAAATACCTGAGAAAATTGCAAGAAGAGTGCTTGTCTGGCCCAAATTATGATGTAAAAAATACTGTATGAGGAATCAGAAGGTCTGGATATTAAATCTGGACTTATCTATAGCTAGTTATATGCCTATCTGAGTCACTTTACACTCTCCCAGAATCAATATTCTTGTCTTAAAAATGAGGTTCATGGAAGCAGCCATGATGTCCTTCAATAGGTAAATGGATAAATATAATGTGGTACATCCAGGCAATGGAATATTATTTAGCACTAAAAACAAATGAGTTAGCAAGTCATGAAAAGACATGGAGGAACCTTAAATGCATATCACTAAGTGAAAGAAGCCAGTCCTAAAGGCTACATACTGTATGATTCCAACTATATTACATTCTGAAAAAGGCAAAATTACTGAAACAATAAAAATATCAGTGATTGTCAGGGATGGAGCCAGGGTGGGAGGCGGGGGCCAGGGACAAATAGGGAGAGCACGGAATTTTTAAGGCACTGAAAATACTGTGTAACATCATAATGATGCATATATGTCATTATACATTTGTCCAAACCCACAGAATGCACGACACAAAGAATGAACTCTAAGGTATACTATAGACTTCGGATTATAATGTTGGGTCAACGTAGGTTCATCCTTAGTAACAATTGTAGCATTCTGCTGAGTGATATTGATAATAGGGGAGACTATGCATTTGTGGATGTAGGGGGTATATGGGAAATCTCTATACCTTCCTCTCAACTATATTATATAACTAAAACTGTTCTAAAAATATTGTCCTTAAAAATATGAGGTTCAATCCACCATTAACTTTCAATGAGTCTACATGGAATAATTACTTCCAAGATAACCATTTATTGACTTGTCATATATTAATTTTATATGTTAATCATGTCTCCCCTATCTAGGCTGCAAGCTCCTTACTTGAAGAAACTATGTATTATTCTTTTTTTTGTATTATTCTTAACTTTTTTGCATTCCTTGGTGCCTGACATAGTAGTGGGTAGTTGGTGGTGCCCAGTGAATGACTGCAGAATAACCAATGGGTATTGTGAGGGACACTGCCAGGAGGAAGAAAAAGCTCTACTTTACTTGCCCAACACTAGTAATTGTGTATGGTTTTCTAGTAGTAGGACTATTTTGCATTCTCTCCACAATCACATTCTGCCTGACCTTCCTGCCAAGACATGACAACAAACATAAGAAGTGGGGAAAGAGATGGTTCACTCAAACACTGGAGCTGCCAATAATTCTGTGCTTGTTTTGTTTTACTCTTTCACTGTCTGATGGTGCCATTCTTTATCATCAGCTTATGCTTATGCTTACTGAAGAGGTATATGTCAAGAATCTGTTTTAGAAGGAAAAGAAATGTGCTATATTAAACATAATTATGTGAAAAATTTTGCAACAGAATTAGTCCTATTTGCAATTTAAGGAGCACATGAAGTTAACCATAGGTGTATTGATGCAAACGTATGAATAAATGTATGGTCACATCTCAGAGGCTTCCATTTGTATAATATTTTAATAAATATGAATGCTAATTCTTTTAAATCTAAAACTTTAAAGAGATTAATTCTAAAACTCTGGATAAATATATACAAAAGAAGAAAGTCTAAATTATGCCCACTATGATAATAATATTCAATTGTATGTATATTTTCCTACATGTTTTGAAATATATATAGATAGATAGATAGATAGATAGATAGATAGATAGATAACTATGTCTCTATTAGCTATCAGAATGTATAATTACTTGGAGCTACCTGAAACAACCAACAACAACATGAACATTTGCTATATGAGTTACAAGCCACAGTAAATAGGTACCATGAGAACCTGGCTCTTATTCTTGAATCTTCAAATGACACAAGGTATCTTGCAAGATTATTTTTCAAAGTTTACATTACTTTGCCTCATAAAATGCAGTGTGATAACTCAAGACCTTTGTCATTTTTGAAACATACCAGTCTATTACATTTTTAATAACCAAGTATAATAAAAGATTTTGGTATTGTTATTTCCATATTAAAACTACACTCTCTAAATTTCTAGGACCAGAAAAATCTGGCTGTCAGAGTGTTGACATGGTTAAGCATTCTTCCACAACATATGAAGTTTTACTTTAAATTGAGCTGCCTTTCTTCTGAGAGCAGTATCATTGCCAAGATGGGCAGGGTTTAGGGAATTATGAGGTATTGCCATACAACACTAAAAAAAATCCAGTGGGCATGATTTTCCCCTAAAATTGCCGTGGAGAATATTATCCTCAGTTAAGATACTAAGATGACATAGTTGAACTACAAGCATCCAATATTTCATTATAGCCCAGTAAAACAGATAGTTACAAAGGAGAATTCTGACTCCTATCCATCCTGCTCAAAAGCATCTTTATCTGATCATACACGAGTTATGACACTAGTTAATTAGTGCTTGGGTGACAGAAAAATAATTTGAAATTAAATAACTAGGCCAGATCATTAATAGAGGACACACACACACACACACACACACACACACACACACACACAAGCATGCACACACAATAAAAATTATTCTTCACAGAACTGGGGGTTAATGAATGACTTATAAGGTGGCACATACTTTCTGATTTCCCGAATTCTGTCACAGTCCTATTAAGAATAAATTCAGAGAGAAATACAAACCATTCTTTTTCTGCTTCAACCAATAGCTTGAGGTTGCTAAAGGGGGAAACTAACTCAAATGGATCAAATGAAATAGAAGCCCTAAAGAAATTTATCTCTTTTATAACATTTTTTAAGTCAGAATTCCAAACATTTTGGTAATAATGTCTGACCTCAAAACTGCTATAGCTAGAGATAAACAAACACACACAGATGGGATATAGATGTGAACAGATCGGTCCAGCAAAATGTTAGGAATACTACACCATGTTGATGATGAGACAAGGAACTCCATCTTTTGCGGCTTGTGAAATTCCATGGCTTTTGTTCCTGTGAATAAGATATTATGTCTGGAACCAATAAATAAGAACAGAATCATCATGCCAGATTCCAGCTCTCCAAACTATGTTCTATTTATTCCCTTTCATTTCAATTTATTTGTGCCTTTTTCTTTGTTACTCTCCTAGGTCTTTGATATTTTTTGGAAAACCATGTTTCCATTAAGAGTGTAGTAATTTGTGCAAACAGATTGTCATAAATAATGGCTTTCTCTAGTTAAAGGTATCATTTCAACATGATCTATACCACCATTCTTCCTGTTGGTGATCGTAGTAATGAAGCCCCTTCAACTCTGTCAAATTACATAACTTTTTAACAAGTTATTACTCTCTATGTTTGTAAGGAACAGAGCCTTAATTTAGTTATATGTGCTGGGTTTTTTTTTTTAACAGCTGCCATGTATCTCAGGAAGACCGATACATTTAAAAAAAGGTTTCCTTTGGCTGGTTGCAATTGAATTGAGAGCATAGGAACTTCAAAAATTTCCGCATGAAATAATCAGATTTTATAGACAAAGTGCATTTAACTTTTTAGTTAGAATCCCTGCTACCAGTAATTTCAAACACAGCACATTTTAAACAGCATTACTACAAACTCATACATTATGAAACTAAAAGGGGTATCTTGATTCCATAAAAATGAACTAAGAATTTCACAATCACTTTTTTATAGGTCTACATTCCTGCTTAGCTAGATTACTTAAATAACTTCCTAAGTAATCTCCCTGGCTCTAATTCTGCCCCACCTCCAGTACATCCCATAATCTCTTACTCCTCAGTAATGTTTTCTTGAATAGCATTATTTTCACATCACTCACCCACATTAAAAAATTTTAGTGGTCCACCACTGCCTATAGAATAAAGTCCAGAGTGATATTTGCTGCAGCTGGGGAGGGTTACGTGCTCCAGAGTAGGGATTTGGACAAAGACTGCCTTATCCACTACAACGTCCTTTCAAAATTGTGATCACACCACTCTTGGTGCTGTAGCCAGGAGTCAGTGCTGTGCCTCTGAGGTGGGAGAGCCAACTTCAAGACACAGGTCCACAAGAGACCTTCCACCTTCACGTAATATCAAATGGCGAAAATCTCCAAGAGATCTCCATCTCAAAACCAACACCCAGCTTCAGGCAACGACCAGCAAGCTACAGTGATGTACACCCTATGCCAAACAACTAGCAAGACAGGAACACAACCACACCCATTAGCAGAGAGGCTGCCTAAAAAAATAATAAGTCCACAGATACCCCAACACACACCACCAGACGTGGACGTGCACACCAGAAAGACAAGATCCAGCCTCATCCATCAGAACACAGGCACTAGTCCCCTCCACCAGAAAGCCTACACAACCCACTGAAACAACTTTAGCCACTGGGGACGGACACCAAAAACAATGGGAACTACGAAACTGCAGCCTGCAAAAAGGAGACCCCAAACACAGTAAGATAAGCAAAATGAGAAGACAGAAAAACACACAGCAGATGAAGGAGCAAGATAAAAACCCACCAGACCTAACAAATGAAGAGGAAACAGGCAGTCTACCTGAAAAAGAATTCAGAATAATGACAGTAAAGATGATCCAAAATCTTGGAAATAGAACAGACAAAATGCAAGAAACATTTGACAAGGACCTAGAAGAACTAAAGATGAAACAGGCAACAATGAACAACAAAATAAATGATATGAAAAATACTCTAGAAGAGATCAATAGCAGGA
Source organism: Tursiops truncatus (assembly GCF_011762595.2). Classification (NCBI taxonomy): domain Eukaryota; kingdom Metazoa; phylum Chordata; class Mammalia; order Artiodactyla; family Delphinidae; genus Tursiops; species Tursiops truncatus. Next base: position 56,609,272 of record NC_047055.1, read on the forward strand.
TAACTGAGGCAGAAGAAGGGATAAGTGACCTGGAAGAGAAAATAGTGGAAATAACTACTGCAGAGCAGAATCAAAAAAAACAAATGAAAAGAACTGAGGACAGTCTCAGAGACCTCTGGGACAACATTAAACACACCAACATTCAAATTACAGGGGTTCCAGAAGAAGAAGAGAAAAAGAAAGGGACTGAGAAAATATTTGAAGAGATTATAGTTGAAAACTTCCCTAATATGGGAAAGGAAATAGTTAATCAAGTCCAGGAGGCACAGAGAGTCCCATACAGGAAAAATCCATGAAGAAACATGCCAAGACACATATTAATCAAACTTTCAAAAATTAAATACAAAGAAAACATATTAAAAGCAGCAAGGGAAAAACAAGAAATAGCACACATTAGGGAATCTCCATAAGGTTAAGAGCTGATGTTTCATCAGAAACTCTGCAAGCCAGAAGGGACTGGCAGGACATATTTAAAGTGATGAAGGAGAAAAATCTACAACCAAGATTACTCTACCCAGCAACGATCTCATTCAGACTTGATAGAGAAAGTAAAATCTTTACAGACAAGCAAAAGCTGAGAGAGTTCAGCACCACAAAACCAGCTTCACAACAAATGCTAAAGAACTTTCTCAAGGCAAGAAACACAAGAGAAGGAAAAGATCGACAATAACAAACCCGAAACAATTAAAAAAATGAGAATAGGAACATACATATTGATAATTACCTTAAATGTAAATGGATTAAATGCTCCCAACAAAACACAGACTGGCTGAAACAAGAACCATATATATGCTGTCTACAAGAGACCCACTTCAGACCTAGAGACACATACAGACTGAAAGTGAGGGGATGGAAAAAGATATTCCATGCAAATGGAAACCAAAAGAAAGCTGGCATAGAAATTCTCATATCAGACAAAATAGACTTTAAAACAAAAACTATTAGAATTGACAAAGAAGGACACTACATAATGATCAAGAGATATATCCAAGAAGAATATATAACAATTGTAAATATTTATGCACCTAACGTAGGAGCATCTCAATACATAAGGCAAATACTAACAGCCATAAAAGGGGAAATCACCAGTAATACATTCATAGTAGGGGACTTTAACACCCCACTTTCACCAATGGACAGATCATCCAAAATGCAAATAAACAAGGAAACACAAGCTATAAATGATACATTAAACAAGATGGACTTAATTGATATTTATAGGACATTCCATCCAAAAACAACAAAATACACATTTTTCTCAAGTGCTCATGGAACATTCTCCAGGATAGATCATATCTTGGGTCACAAATCAAGCCTTGGTAAATTTAAGAAAATTGAACTTGTATCAAGTATCTTTTCTGACCACAACGTTATGAGACTAGATATAAATTCCAGGAAAAGATCTGTAAAAAATACAAACACATGGAGGCTAAACAATACACTACTTAATAAAGAAGCGATCACTGAAGAAATCAAAGAGGAAATAAAACAATACGTAGAAACAAATGCCAATGGAGACACGATGATCCAAAACCTATGGGATGCAGCAAAGGCAGTTCTAAGAGGGAAATTTATAGCAATACAATCCTACCTTACGAAACAGGAAACATCTCAAATAAAAAACCTAACCTTGCAGCTAAAGCAATTAGAGAAAGAAGAAAAAAATAACCCAAAGTTAGCAGAAGGAAGAAAATCATAAAGATCAGACCAGAAGTACATGATAAAGAAATGAAGGAAACGATAGCAGAGATCAATAAAACTAAAAGCTGATTCTTTGAGAAGTTAAAAAATATTGATAAACCATTAGTGAGACTCATGAAGAAAAAAAGGGAGAAGCCTAAAATCAATAGAATTAGAAATGAAAAAGGAGAAGTAAAAAATGACATTGCAGAAATACAAAAGATCATGAGAGATTACTAAAATCAACTCTATGCCAATAAAATGGACAACCTGGAAGAAATGGAAATATTCTTAGAAATGCACAATCTGCCAAGACTGAATCAGGAGGAAATAGAAAATATGAGCAGACCAATCACAAGCACTGAAATTGAAACTGTGATTAAAAATCTTCCAACAAAGAAAAGCCCAGGACCAGATGGCTTCACAGGCGAATTCTATCAAACATTTAGAGTAGAGCTAACACCTATCCTTCTCAAACTCTTCCAAAATAGAGCAGAGGGAGGAACACTCCCAAACTCATTCTACGAGGCCACCATCACCTTGATACCAAAACCAGACAAGGATGTCACAAACAAAGAAAACTACAGGGCAATAGCACTGATGAACATAGATGCAAAAATCCTCAACAAAATACTAACAAATAGAATCCAACAGCACATTAAAAGGATCATATGCCATGATCATGTGGGGTTTATTCCAGGAATGCAAGGATTCTTCAATACACGCAAATCAATCAAAGTGATACACCATTTTAACAATTTGAAGGAGAAAAACCATATGATCATCTCAATAGATGCAGAGAAAGCTTTTGACAAAATTCAACACCCATTTATGATAAAAACCCTCCAGAAAGTAGGCATAGAGGGAAATTACCTCAACATATTAAAGGCCATATATGACAAACCCACAGGCAACATAATCTTCAATAGTGAAAAACTAAAAGCATTTCCACTAAGATGAGGAACAAGACAAGGTTGCCCACTTTCACCACTCTTATTCAACATAGTTTTGGAAGTTTTAGCCACAGCAATCAGAGAAGAAAAGGAAATAAAATGAATCCAAATTGGAAAAGAAGAAGTAAATCTGTCACTGTTTGGAGATGACATGATCCTATACATAGAGAATCCTAAAGATGCTACTGGAAAACTACTATAGCTAATCAATGAATTTGGTAAAGTAGCCGGATACAAAATTAATGCACAGAAATCTCTGGCATTCCTATACACTAATGATGAAAAATCTGAAAGTGAAATCAAGAAAACACTCCCATTTACCACTGCAACACAAAGAATAAATTATCTAGGAATAAACCTACCTAAGGAAACAAAGACCTGTATTCATAAAATTGTAAGACACTGATGAAAGAAATTAAAGATGATACAAATAGATGGAGAGATATACCATATTCTTGGATTGGAGAATCAGCACTGTGAAAATGACTGTACTACTCAAAGCAATCTACAGATTCTACGCAATCACTATCAAACTACCACTGGCATTTTTAACAGAACTAGAACAAAAAATTTCACAATTTGTATGGAAACACAAAAGTCCCCAAATAGCCAAAGCAATCTTGAGAACGAAAAACTGAGCTGGAGGAATCAGGTTCCCTGACTTCAGACTATACTACAAAGCTACAGTAATCAAGACAGTATGGTACTAGCACAAAAACAGAAATATAGATCAATGGAAAAAGATAGAAAACCCAGTGATAAACCCACGCACATATGGTCACCTTAACTTTGATAAAGGAGGCAGGAATGTACAGTGGAGAAAGGACAGCCTCTTCAATAAGTGGTGATGGGAAATCTGGACAGGTACATGTAAAAGTATGAGATTAGATCACTCCCTAGCACCATACACAAAAATAAGCTCAAAATGGATTAAAGACCTAAATGTAAGGCCAGAAACTATTAAACTCTTAGAGGAAAACATAAGCAGATCTCTCTATGACATAAATCACAGCAAGATCCTTTCTGACCCACCTCCTAGAATAATGGAAATAAAAACAAAAGTAAGCAAATGGGACCTAATGAAACTTCAAAGCTTTTGCACAACAAAGGAAACCATAAACAGGACCAAAAGACAACCCTCAGAATGGGAGAAAATATTTGCAAATGAAGCAACTGGCAAAGGATTAATTTCCAAAATTTACAAGCAGCTCATGCAGCTCAATAACAAAAAAACAAACAACCCAATCCAAAAATGGGCAGAAGACCTAAATAGACATTTCTCCAAAGAAGATATACAGACTGCCAACAAACACATGAAAGAATGCTCAACATCATTAATCATTAGAGAAATGCAAATCAAAACTACAATGAGATATCATCTCACACCAGTCAGAATGGCCATCATCAAAAAATCTAGAAACAATAAATGCTGGAGAGGGTGTGGAGAAAAGGGAACACTCTTGCACTGCTGGTGGGAATGTGATTTGGTACAGCCACTATGGAGAACAGTATGGAGGTTCCTTAGAAAACTACAAATAGAACTACTATATGACTCAGCAATCCCACTACTGGGCATGTACCCTGAGAAAACCATAATTCAAAAAGGGTCATGTACCAAAATGTTCATTACAGCTCTATTTACAATAGCCCGGAGATGGAAACAACCTAAGTGTCCATCATCGGATGAATGGATAAAGAAGATGTGGCACATATGTACAATGGAATATTACTCATATTCCATTGTGAGTAATAAAAAAAGTGAAGCTCCACTTTTTTTCCATCATATACTGCACACTCTAACCAGACTGAACACTCTGTTGCCCATACAAACCCAGTGCTAGCTCATCTTCACACCTCTGTAGATTGTCTCTTTTGTCTGGAATGCTTTTATTCCTGTCTTGACAGCTGCAGCCTAAACAATCCTTAAGGCACAACTTAAATGCCATCAACTCCAAAAAGCTTTAATTCCTATAATTGGAAATAATCCTCTTCTTTGAACATTCCCACAGTACTTTATATAGGCACATTTATATAAGCATATTTGTTACTTTCTGCCTTATTATGATTATGTCTATACATAGGCCTCACTTTCCCACCTAAAAAGAAGGTTGTGAAGGCTACTGCAGGGCATTATGTCTTACTCAGTTTTGTACTCATGGCAGGATATAGAATGTTGTCTTGCTGTAGGCAGTACTTAATAAATGTATGCCTAATGAATTTACCATTCTATAGAAAATGGTTTAGAAAAGGTGTTATAAAGATATTCAATACTCAGAATGTAGTCATACATACGGGTAAATAATACTCACACACACGTACATATACTGATATCAAACACCACTTTTTTCTGTTTAATTCAACTAATCACCATGTGTTGTCATGTCTCTTTTGTCTTTTATATGTTGTGGAAATTTCCTTATAGTTTACTTAATATATGAAAGAAAGAATGAAAAGTACATAATCCTTCCTAGTGGTTTTAAGATATTTTTAAAACAAAGTTTTTATTTAACAAAATCTGTGGAGAAAAAGTATTTTCCTCTGATTAGTCATGTAGTAGCTATGACTGGTGAGGAGAAAATTACATTACAAATGAGCAGCTACCTGTTATCAAATTACAAGGCATTTTCATCAAAGGACCTAAAAAGGCAGCAGACTGACCAGTTAACATGTTTCTACTAACCTGAGGGGACTTTTTTCCAGTTAATAGCTTCTGAAGAATGCTTCCTTTTGATTCTTGTCTCTGACACAAAAATGATTGTCCCATTTAACCAGTCTTCTATCACATATATCAGAGAATCCTATTTACTCACACACTACTGGAACATTAAAATACAATAGAGTGATTGTCTCTAGAAGAAAAATTTAAAGATTGACATTTTTTTTACCCCAAAAGGGGGTTGAGATCAAAAGGTAACTTTAATAGATGTTTGACTAAGGTCATACTCCCAGGAAATGGAACACTGAAGATGAAAGAAAAGAAATAGGTTTGGCTTTTGATCTCAGCCAAATCCATTTGGCATTGTTTAGCTTTTATATAATATTTCAGTTTTAGGTGATATCATGACTGAAATGAATTGGCTTTATTCTTGAGGATTTAATAGCTCTGTATTACTTTAGCATTTAGCAAAGTTTAGGAAAACAGATTCCTACTTTGTTAGCTGGTATTAAAATAACAGTGGCAAACACGTTTTCTTCATCTATAAGTGCTAATATCATATGATATTCATGATATATTTTCAAAAAACATAAAAGGGAGCTCAAAACCCAAAAGTTTCCTATGGAATGCTCTTCAAAGAAAAGCATCATTGAAGCCACAACAAATTTGTAAATAGCAAAGGGCCTTCTTAATTTTAAGTACACTTGAATGTACATTTTCCATGAGCTGGAAGAGTTTTATTGTTACTTTGTAGCTCATCATTGGACAATGCCAATATAAAAGAAGAACAAAAAGCTAAGCTCACTACTATATGTCAGGCACCATGTAGGAACATTATATACATTATCTTATTTAATCTTCAAAACCTCCCTATGAAAATGCAAGGACTATTATGCCAATAATACAAATGAGGAAAGTGAGAGTAGAAGAAACTAATTAGCTTTGTCAGATCATATAGTGAATAAGTAATAAGGTAGAGCTTTGAACCAAGCTTTATCTAACTCCAAAGTTCTATCATTTCCATGCTGCTCTTTAATTATTAAAATGCTAGAAAAAAAGAGTTATTTTTCTTAGTTCCATGAATTAATGATTCTTAAAACTACAATAATTTGATAGACTTATATATACCATATAGGCCATTATTTGAGATGTGGGTAAGAGTTATACTATTTAATTTATCAGGCACTTGTCTAGATAATTCATGCCTCCCCAAATTAACTTTTGTCAAAAGCTTACAGATTATCAGCCTGAACGTTTAGGATATTGTGTTTTATTTCTTGAATAATCTTAATAATTGTCTTAATGTGCCACTTCTCTTAGCAGGTGCAAGCTGTCTATAAGTATCTACATCTTGTAATGCTTTAATAAAAACAGAATAAGAGATTTCTAAATGACAGCTTCCCATCATCTATCAAAAGACTTTACCCAGTGGATTTTTTTTTTAAGACAAGGATCACCACAAAGATCAGTGACTCTAAAGAGAAGCTTGAGTTTCCAAATTAATATTGAATAGATTAGCAAATGATTTTAGAAGGGAAAACAAAAGTCAATAGAAACATCATATACAACAGCCTCTTTTCAATGGATCTTAAACTTTTCAACTTTATTAAAAGACAGACCCATAGTTCCTATGTCACACTAGCCTCTAAAAAGGTGGATGTCAATCAAAAAGATTAAGGACTCTCTGTACTGAAAACTGAAAGCTACCCAGGATTGGAGGTCCCTGCAAATCTACTTGTCTTTGAAAAACATGGGGTAGATTAGGATACCCTCTTTCTCTCCTTTCTTTTATTTTCTTTCTTTGCTTGTCAAAAGATTATTCAGTGCCATTTCTTCCTCTCCTGCACTGCCCCACTCCTCAATCCTCTACCCTAGCACTTTCACAGTCTGTCTCGATCACAAGCATAAAGCACAGTAGAGAAAATAGCAAAAGAACTTTCTAACTGTTCTCTGGAACAAATCAAAATATAAACATCCTGAGGATAGAAGGCTCAGATTAAAATACTTTTGAGACTCAGATTTTACAATATGTTTGGCATTCTAGTTTCAAAAGAAAAACAGACCAATATGTCAGGGGATCATTGAGGGTTTTTTTCAATCCTTCAAGGTAAAAACTCTAGTAGGAGGAAGCATGTAAAAGACAGAAAGCATACAATTAACATTTAGTGGTTATTTTCTCTGATGCCTTTTTTATGTGAATGATGGTGAGGAAGCTAGGGAAGGGTGCTATCCATGTTGCTCATGGAGAAGGAAGAATTATTCTCCATATTTCAAAACAATTAGCCAACTCTAATCCTGAAAGTGACAGGGAACAAAGCACAAGTGACAGTCTCAGCAGTTACTTGATTGATGAGAAGAGGCCATTCAATTTCATGTCCTTTGTCTATGTACAACTTTAAAGGTAACTAGATTTTCCATTTTAAAAGTTATGACCAGGCTTCCCTCATGGCACAGTGGTTGAGAGTCCGCCTGCTGATGCAGGGAACGTGGGTTCGTGCCCCGGTCCGGGAGGATTCCACATGCCGCGGAGCGGCTGGGCCCATGAGCCATGGCCGCTGGGCCTGCGCGTCCGGAGCCTGTGCTCCGCAACGGGAGAGGCTGCAGCAGTGATAAGCCCGCGTACCAAAAAAAAAAAAAAAAAAAAAAAAAAAGTTATGACCATGAAGGAACAGTTAACTGTTGACTGGAATGATTTTACCTTTAGTGCCGAAGGGTAGAGGTGGGGGAAGGGGAAATGAAACATTTCAATCACTGAAGATCTAAATAAAGGAAAATTCAACCACTTTAATTCTATGGATATTTGATTGAATAAGTTTGAAAAGTCATCCTTCAAACAATCATGGTTATGTTTCCCTTATGAGAGTTAAAATTTGCAACCTACGTAAAGCAGTCAGTGAATTAAAAAAAAAAACATTTTACTTTTGTTGCAATTTTTCTCAATAAAAAAACTAGTCATTAGAAAGCTAGCTACACATATCAAAGATTGAAATAAGTTCATTTGAGTTTAAAATATTTCTTAATGTTAAAATTATGATAAAAACTTGTGACTAGTAAAAACATTTTTATCTTTTTGACTGACATTTAATTGGAATATTTTATATTTCAGCTGCTAGAGCCTTAACAAATAGAACACTATTTCGCCTCACATCTACCTTCCAACTGTATTGCAATTCCTCTGTTTATAATGAATTGGTATTGTATTTAATGCATGCCTCCATTAGCAGAACTCTAAGCATTTTCCATTTTTAAATGTGATCAAACCATCAGAGTGATTGTAATACAACATTTCATGGTACAGTGACTAAGGCAAAACACTGTATTATCAGTCCAGGCACAACTGATACTGTGTCTTTCTGTTCATTCAGCAATTCACTTGCACAGTTCCTGTGAGGAAAAATGATAGGTGGGTATTATGCAGCATCTCAAGTCCTGAGGACCATGGTTTATTTAATAGCAAAGTCAGTCAGGATCTATGGCTTGAAGAAGTCTCAAGAGTTTATTGTTAATGCCACAGAGAGCATAGGATGATTTTCAAAACAGTTTATTCCTTATAGGTAGATATTCTTGAGGTAAATAGGTTGATATATCTCACAGGTATTTAGGATACTAGGTTAAAAACCATTTCTCCCATATCCTCGCTTGTCCCTGTTGACTTCAGTAAAAAGAAATTCACACAGAACACTTGCCTGGGGATGCTTTTCTGGTTTTCAGGAATATTTGATTAATGTATAGAAAATAAAATATGACATAGCTCGATTGCCCGAGTCTAAACCATAGATATTCAATTACAACAGACATTGTTTTTTCAAAGGAAATTTTTACATAGAATTATTTTATGCTTTTATGTGGTAGGGTTCCTAGAAGACCTATTCAAACAGGTATTTGACTATTTCAACTTATCTTCCTTTTTTTAAAAAAAATATTTTAGAGATCCTGGTTATACTTGATCAAGTTTCTTTCCCAGCATTGACAAATAATTTTCCAGTTGAAGGAAATTCATTCTAGACTCTTAGGTGTATTTTCATAGAAAATTATAAATCGGTATGAATAGCTGGACTGTACGGGAGAAAACACATGACAGAAAATATGAGATTTAAAAAGCTAGAGCTGAACCTAAGTCATCATGAGAGACGATTCTGTGTACATTAAAAAATGAGCAAATAGATGTTGTAAGTAAAGTATAAAACATGGTAGGTAAGCCAAATCAGCTGTGAAATTCCATGTAGCTTATATAAATGAGCAAGTATATATTCTTTCTTCCCAAATCTGCCAAAACATTCAATTTTAAAAGGTGTATTTATTTCCAAATAACTGAAATATAATTGAGGGTTAGACGAAATACAAGGCAGTTAGTAATAAGAAATCTAATGTAAACTATAAAACGATAAAACTACTTATAAAAAATCTGAAAGAAAATATTGCCTTTTAACTTTGTATATTATCATTTACCTATGTATTTGTCCATTTAAAAGATCAATATTAATAATAGTTTACATCTATATATAGATTCATAGTTTACATAAAACATTCACATATATAACATCATTTAATCATCAGAAAATTTCTACAAAGTAGTCCAATTTAAGCTTAGCACATTTCAACAAGTATATATATTATGCACTGTATAAGATATATGTATCCATTTTATATCTCTATGATATCAAATATCATAGAGAAAAACAATCAAAACACAGAAAAGTTTTTATAAAATAATGATGCTTTCTTGCATTTTCTTTTTTATTCATGATTAACAAAATATAGTAGTACATTTTGCACTGAACCACCAAACACCTAATATTCATTGAGCTCATAAACTGTGTCTGGCAATATGATACCTTTTTAAACATACACTGTCACTGTCTCAATTCATTCTCCCAATAATTCCAAAGGAATTGAAAGTTGTCTCATTTTGCAGACAGGGAAAGTGAAATGCAGACAAGTTAAAATCTTGGCCCATTCATGTAACAAAATGATGGTGGAACCAGAATTCAGTGCAAAAGTTTTCACTATGGTCTAATGTTTTAATACACAAGGCTATTTCAGATGCATTGTTCAAAACAGGGCTTTTTAAGTTGAAAAATCCTTATTCTGTGTTGAGAAATAATGTTTTTTATCATACTTATATTTGAGAGTTTTTATGGTAAAAAAAGGAACTTTTTCTAGTAACATTTGGCTACTTTATGTGTGCTTAACATGTACCACATGTAAGTTGACACAAATGTTACCAATATTTGTAGAAAATAAACTATTACCAATTTTGGTAGAAAATTCGTATGCTAAAACTTTAGGCAATTAAATGGCTGCTGTCCCTCTATAAGGTCAATGTAGCATAGAAGAAAGATTATAGGCTCTGGAGGCAGAGAGATTTACATTCAAACACTGTTTTAGTTACTTTGTGGATGTATGATCTTGTGCAAATTCTCAGTGTTCTCACTTATAAAATAAAGAAAATGATACTTTACAAATTGTGTGGTTGCTGTGAGGATTAAGATGGATTATGAAAATAAAACATCTGCATACACTGGGCAATCAATAAATATAATAAATATATACACAGATTATTATTAGTAGTAGTCTTTGAAATATGTAGTCTAGTTTCCACCACCAGACCATGGTGATCTGGAGATATGTAAATCCGGTTTCAAATTTCAGCTCTAACACTTTACTTTGTCCAAGTCGCTTTACCTGTCAGAACTGCAGTTTCTTCGTATGTAAACAGGAGCAACAATATCCATTCAGTGTTGTGAGTAATAAGCTGAAGACAGGATAGTTTGCCTTATAAAAGATTTCCACTCGCTAATTTTGTCCCAGAAAGACATGAAATATCACTTTAAAGAAGAAAAGAGATAAAAAAAATGCAGTCGAATTTCTTCAAGAAACTCAAATCTACACTCTGACAGCAATAAAAGATAAAAAATGCAGTTGAATTGCTTCAAGAAACTCAAATCTACACTCTGACAGCAATACCTCCAGGTAAAGAAACTCTCCTTTTCTGGTTTGTGTTAAGGTCTTTTTCAGAAAGGACTAAAAGGAAAGGGTGACATTAGGCCCTGATACAGTGCTTTAGAAGCTTTCAAAGTGATCTAACACTGTATGGACTTATTCATTGTGTTCCTCTCCCAAAGAAGGCTTTGCATGGAAAAAGTATAGAACTTTAATAGACATATTCAATAAATTTTGGTATTCTTTGCCAAATGTTGGGCGAGAACTTGTATCAGTGACAAGGATTAATCTCCAAAATTTACAAGCAGCTCATGCAGCTCAATAACAAAAAAACAAACAACCCAATCCAAAAATGGGCAGAAGACCTAAATAGACATTTCTCCAAAGAAGATATACAGACTGCCAACAAACACATGAAAGAATGCTCAACATCATTAATCATTAGAGAAATGCAAATCAAAACTACAATGAGATATCATCTCACACCAGTCAGAATGGCCATCATCAAAAAATCTAGAAACAATAAATGCTGGAGAGGGTGTGGAGAAAAGGGAACACTCTTGCACTGCTGGTGGGAATGTGAATTGGTTCAGCCACTATGGAGAACAGTATGGAGGTTCCTTAAAAAACTACAAATAGAACTACCATATGACCCAGCAATCCCACTACTGGACATATACCCTGAGAAAACCGAAATTCAAAAAGAGTCATGTACCAAAATGTTCATTGCAGCTCTATTTACAATAGCCCAGAGATGGAAACAACCTAAGTGCCCATCATCGGATGAATGGATAAAGAAGATGTGGCACATATATACAATGGAATATTACTCAGCCATAAAAAGAAACGAAATTGAGCTATTTGTAATGAGGTGGATAGACCTAGAGTCTGTCATACAGAGTGAAGTAAGTCAGAAAGAAAAAGACAAATACCGTATGCTAACACATATATATGGAATTTAAGAAAAAAAAATGTCATGAAGAACCTAGGGGTAAGGCAGGAATAAAGATGCAGACCTCCTAGAGAACGGACTTGAGGTTATGGGGAGGGGGAAGGGTGAGCTGTGACAGGGTGAGAGAGAGTCATGGACATATACACACTAACAAACGTAATAAGGTAGATAGCTAGTTGGAAGCAGCCGCATGGCACAGGGTTATTGGCTTGGTGCTTTGTGACAGCCTGGAGGGGTGGGATAGGGAGGGTGGGAGGGAGGGAGATGCAAGAGGGAAGAGATATGGGAACATATGTATATGTATAACTGATTCACTTTGTTATAAAGCAGAAACTAACACACCATTGTAAAGCAATTATACCCCAATAAAGATGTTAAAAAAAAAGGAATATCAACTCAAATTAATAAAGCACCAATAGAAATATATAAAAAAAAAGTAATCTTGTAAATGTTCTTTTTCGGTTTTTAGATTTGGGCATCTTAAACTGCTTAACCTCCTAGGTGCAGTTTGCCTTAAATGAAGATATGAATTAACCCACTTTTGTTAATAATTGAGCTGTGTTCCTTCAATTTTTGGGGGGGGGCTGGATTTTTAGAATTTTCCTTTAACCACAGTATGTTCCCCCAACCCTTTCTGAGCCCTTGCTATGACATAAATAGCAGTGGCCTGCTAAAACTAAAAAATATGATGTGAAAGTAGTATAAAGGACACTGAACACAGAATCAAGGGAATAATGTTAAACTCTAAGCTTCAATTTCCTTACCTATAGAATGGAGATAACATCTTCTCTGCAGATTTATTGTGAGGTGTCAATGAGATATGAGATATGACAAATACTTCTTGTAAACATTAAAGTATTATAGCCAAGATAGGTGTTTTTCTCAAGAATTTTCTGAATAGTCCCAATATCATATTTTTCTTTTTTTTTTCTATTTCTTGAATATCATTTTAAGAATCATTTTTCAAAAGTCTGAGTTGAGTATTACAAATAAATTATGTTTCCCATTAATAAGATTGCTTGTTAGAGGTAGAGTTCAAGATTCCCCAAATACTATCAAGTTCCAGCTAAGTTAATGAATCTTAACATGATTATTGTTCAGTACTGATAAATATACACCTACCCATCTAAATCATATAGTCATTTGGTCAAGGAGCTTGGAAAAAAACAATAATCAATATTTTTTTCCAACAGATCAAGTTTCTCACTTGAAAAACTAAATTTCTTTAAGAAAATTATATTGCTATACTGTAGTTTGTCTTTGAGTAAAATGCTGAACTGTGTAATACAGTAGCTCATTTTTAATATTTGTATGGGTCTACAGTAATGTTTCTCAGAAGAGTCAACATTAGTTTATACCAAAGAGTATATTCTGCATTTCTCCTTTACGAGTATATGAGGATTATGTAGAAATAGGCTGAATAATGTGCTATGAATTAGATCTTAAGTATGAAAATAGAAGGACCTGCCCCACCTGCTGGAACAGACCATGACTGATTTATGCCATGGGTCCTGAATTATTGATACATATGCTTATGTATTATATTTTATAAGAGGTATCAAGGGATCACACCATCTGGAAAGAAGGCATCAATGACAGTATCTTATTCTCAGTAAATACTAGAATCCAGATAACTTAATAATTAAATCATTTTTCTTTTAATTATGAGGTTCTGCCAAGGTAGGCAAAACTAAAAACTGGAAATAATTTGTTTCATCTTCCCAAATCCAAGACAGCATACTCTACTAGGAAGTTATTGCCCATGGATTATACCAAATAAGACAATATTTTATTCTTAAGTGAAGACATTACTCATAGGTTTTATCAATAGTAATAGGATAATAATTTAAAGAGGAATTATATATGTTATATATAATATATTGGGTTGGCCAAAAAGTTCATTTGGGTTTTCGTAGGATATTACAGGAAAACCTGAATGAACTTTTTGGCCATATATATATATATATACATATATATATATATATATATATATACACACATATATATATATACACACACACATACACATATATACTGAAATAGAAAGGCGGCAGAAGCAGTAGAGCAGTAGCCAGCATGGAATAGATAAGAGATTCACAGATTGAGAGGAAAGAGAAAGGTGAGAGAGGAACACCTACACTGACAAGAGGTGGAAAGTGGGAAAGACCCTTTCATCTAAGACAGCAGTCCCCAGCATTTTTGGTACCAGGGACCAGTTTAATGGAAGACAATTTTTCCATGGACCAGGATGGGGGGGATGGTTTCAGGACGATTGAAGCACATTACATTTATTGTGCACTTTGTTTCTATTATTATTACATTGTAATATATAATGAAATAATTATACGACTCACCATAATGCAGAATAAGTGGGGGCCCTGAGCTTGTTTTCCTGCAACTAGATGGTCCCACCTAGGGGTGACTGGAGACAGTGACACCTGAAGTGTGTTGCTTATGTCCAGTCTGCTCCGTAAGATGCAGCTTAATTGTCACTTGCCACTCACAATAGGGTTTTGATATGAGTCTGAAAGCAATTGATTTATTATGGTCTCTGTGCAGTCAAACCCCTCTGCTAATGATAATATGTATTTGCAGCCGCTCGTCAGTGCTTAGCATCACGGCCTCAGCTCCACTTCAGATCATCAGGCATTAGATTCTCATAAGGAGTGGGCAACCTATATCCTTTGCACTCGTAGTTCACAGTAGGGATCGTGCTCCTATGAGAATCTAATGCCGCTCCTGATCTGACAAGAGGTGGCGCTCAGATGGTAATGCAAGCGATAGGGAGTGGCTGTAAATACAGATGAAGCTTGCCTCGCTCGCCCGCCACTCACCTCCTGCTGTGCAGCCTGGTTCCTAACAGGCCACGGACCAATACCAGTCTGTGGCCTGCGGGATGGGGACCCCTGATCTAAGGGACAGAGCCTTTTTTTAACCACAAATAAATGATAGATTATTTAAAACCGAAAACTGGGCTTCCCTGGTGGCGCAGTGGTTGAGAGTCCACCTGCCGATGCAGGGGGCACGGGTTCATGCCCTAGTCCGTGAAGATCCCACATGCCACAGAGTGGCTAGGCCCGTGAGCCATGGCCACTGAGCCTGCGCGTCCAGAGCCTGTGCTCTGCAATGGGAGAGGCCACAACAGTGAGAGGCCCGCATACCGCAAAAAAACCCAAAAAAAACCCCCAAAAAAACTACTGAAAAGACAAAGCTTATAATTTAGCTGATAAATGAACACAAAATATCTGTATTAAGAATTAAAGAGCTTGCAAATTGGAAGGATTTATATAATAAAATATATTCTACTACTTACTCATGTTAATATGCATTCAATAATATGCATTCAACTCCTGATACATAAAACTAGATGTTTAGCTAGGAAAACAACATTGAAAAACAAATTAAGATCAGTTATAAAGATAAATTTCTTGATGGTAAATATTATGAAATTTTAAAAAGCAATTTTAAGTCCTAGAAAAATGAGTAAAATAATATCTATCTTTTAAAACTAGCTGAAGTAACATAAGCTCTGACATGGGTAGTACAGAGTCTGGTAATACAGCAGGCTGTCAGTAAATACTTTCTTTGCTGCCCTCTATTCTTCCTTAAGAGAGGAAAGATATTTCTTAAGAATAAGTTGGACTATTTAAATAATATGTTAATTCTTCTAGATGCCTATGGATCATTTAATTGTAAATTATTTCTAGAAAAAGTCAAAGAACTTCTGAGAAGTATCCAGGAGATAATATGCACTGGGAGAATTTGACTGGCCTTTTCCTATGAGGAAGAATCTATCATGTGATCACTAATCCAAGAATTAGGACTTGGTAATGTAAGCCACTAACATTTTCCCAGCAATAATAGATAGAATACTATAGAGGAAAAGCATTTGTCTGACAGTCAGTACACAGGAACATTAGTCCTGGCTTTGCCACTGATTCCCTCTGTAAATTTGGGCACGTCACAATTCCATGTATGTGCCTTGGTGTCCTGATCTGAAACATGAGAGGGTTAAATTAAAAGACTTCCAAGTTTATCTTCCAGCTCCAAAACATTGCAGGTAATAATATCTTACTCTTACCATAGAAACCAAGCTCTGTTATCACAAATAGCTGACAAGCAAATTCTCTCAACTTCCTATTTTTCCATACAAAAAGACAGTGCTTCTAATTCTAGCTTGAAGGGAAAAATCAGAAATAAGAATGAACCACAAAGGATTATAGCTGTATCTCTAGAGCTTTTAAGGATGGACTTGGCCATTAAAACCTTTAAAAGTACCTTGGTGGGAAATGGGAGTTATCGTGTGTTTTTTAAACACAAGTTAAAAATTAGTATGGGTTTTTATGTCAGTTTAGTTTCCTTACTGCCATAGAAAAAAAATCACAGTGTAATCTAACATTCTTATTTGTCTCAGCCACAAAGTTGCAGAAGAGAAATAATCTCTCAAATACATATTTATTCTGTTCAGTCTAACTTCCTGAGAATCAGGTAGGTATATGGGGTAAGCAACTAACAATATTATTAGATAGTATCACTGTCACATTTCATTAAACATAAATACCCATACCCCACATTTCCTACTAGCCATTTTGGAAAACAGCTCAAAACTACCTACCCTTTCTTTCCTTGATGGCCTACTTTTCCTTAATTCATTCAAGGACTCAAGCTGACATTTCTCAGAAAGAATAAGATGTTAAAAATAAAATTAAAAGACTGGCAAAAACAAGCTCTTAACACAAATTTGTGGTTTTAAAAGGCATTAGTAATTTGGTTTCCATGATTGATGAACCCCAAAAGACCACCAAATAACTGATGAACAGAACCAGTTTGAGAGGACAACAAACACTTTTCACCAGCTCCTGAAGGAAAGAGTTCCTACAAAAGTTTTCAGTTCTTTACTGAGAATCGGGGAAATGACTTAATGGCCATCTACAGAGCAGCAGAATCATTGAGACCATGTGTAACATAGATCAAAATTCCAGTATCTATGAAAATTATATATGCAGGGTTTAAATTTAAGTCAATTTTGAACACATTTTGCATAAAATAACGTCTCCATAAATGTTATTTTTTTATTTTTTTTGCGGTACACAGGCTTCTCACTGTTGTGGCCTCTCCCATTGCAGAGCACAGGCTCCGGACGCGCAGGCTCAGCAGCCATGCCCCACGGCCCCAGCCGCTCCACGGCATGTGGGATCTTCCCGGACCAGGGCACGAACCACTGTCCCCTGCAACGGCAGGCGGACTCTCAACCACTGCGCCACCAGGGAAGCCCCATAAATGTTATTTTTATCAGTGCTCATATTACTACCTAATTGTCAAGGTAACAAAATACTTATAATCAATGGTTTTATTATCAGAAATGATTTATTATCAGAAACGCTTACAGCTTTCAGTATAAAGTACAAACTTTTCTGATGTTCAATGCTCTTCATCATTTCTTCCCATCAGACCTCTACAATTCTTAACCTACTGCCCAAGCTTCTCTAATGTACCAGGCTCATTCTTGTATCTAAACTTCTAATTTTTGTTTGTTGAACTACATAAATCTTACCCATAATTTAGTACCTACTTCAGTCTCATCTGTGAAGTTATTCCCAGCAACTTTATCCTACATACTTTTATGAACACCTGAAGAACATATTGACTAAAATAGCCCCTTTTTTGTCCTTAACAAAGATTCAGGGAGAAAGATCTTGCATTCTAAACCTTGCTTTTCCACTGTCTCATTATTTGTCTTTGATTGAGTCTCTGAATTTCTTTACGACTCAGTTACCTCATCTGTTAGAAGAGGATTTTAGACCCGGTTCCAGGGTTAGCAATATATAAGTCTTACTTTATTAAATAACGTGTGTCACTGCTTCAACTTTTCCATAATTATATATATATATGTGTGTGTGTATACATATATATATATATGTGTGTGTGTGTGTGTGTGTGTGTGTATATATATATTAGAATTCTTTTAATTATTTTCTGACCTTTAATATGCCACCAAATATACAATAACTACTTGAGGAAAGTAGAAATGACTATAACGAAAGTGCATTTGTTTTCTATTGCTCATGCAAAAAAATTGAACAGACAGAGCTTTAAAACAACACAAATTTATTATCTTGGTTTCTGTAGGTCAGAAGTCTGACACAAGACTTTGAATAAGGAATAGAATAAGGATGTCAGAAGGGCTGTATTCCTTACTCAAGGATCTGGGAAGAAATCCACTTTCAAGATCATTCAGGTTTATATTTGAATCAAATTGTTGCAGCTATAGGACTGAGTTCTCCATACTTTTGCCAGGCTTCCAGTTAGTGGTTGCCCTTAGCTCTCAGTGGCCTCTGTTCAGTCCCCACACATGGTCTCCTATATCTCAAAACCAGCAACAGAGCTTCAAATCCTTATCCTTGGAATATCTCTGACTTTTTCTGAGTCATCTCTTTCACCTTCTTCTTTCTCTACATCCTCTGACAATTCTGCTTTCACCATATTCTTTTAAGGACTCGTGTGATTGCATTGAGCTCAACAAGATAATCCAGGATAATCTCCTTATTTTAAGATCAGCTGATTAGTAACCTTAATTATATGTTCAAATACCTTCACAGCAAAACCTATATTGTTTGAAGAACCAGGAGACAGTAATCTTGGGGGAAAATCTTATGTTCAAAATTTCAAGAAATTAGCATTGCAATTCCAGCAATACAAAAAAAGGGTAATATATCATGACCAACCAGAGTGTATCCAGGAAATGTAAGGTCAGATCAATTTTCCAAAGTCAATAAATGTATCTCACCATATCAACAGATTAAAAACACAACAAAAACATATGATCATCTCAAAAGACAGAAAAAGCATTTGTCAAAATTCAGCAGCTATTTGATTTAAAAGAAAAAATCTTTAGTAAATCAGAAATTTAACAATATACTAGCACCTAAAAGTCATATCTTGGGTTCTACATTCTCTAACAAGAAAAACCAGGGCTCTTGGAGATACAGTTGCATCTAGGACTGTAGTAGGAAATATACACAATGATCCTGGAGCATCTTGTAGCTCCAGAAAATAAGAAAGTACTTAGAAAAACAAAAGACAAACTAAAAAACACAATCTTGGGGACATAGGAGCACATAAAAGTTTCCAGTGGCCAAAGCTAGAAAAAAATGAGTAATAAAAGAAATAAAGTAGTATTGTCCTTATAAAAAGGAGAAATTTGGACATAGAAACGTGCATAGAGGGAAGACGTCAAGTGACAGAGAAGATGGCCATCTACAAGCCAAGGAGAAAGGCATAGAATAGATATTTTTCCTTCACAGCCCCCAGAAAGAACAATCTCTGCCTACAACTTGATTCTTACTTCCAGCCTCCAGGACTCTGTGACAATAAATTTCTGTTTTTTAAGCCACCTAGTCTGTAGTATTTTGTTATGGCAGCCATAGCAAATTAACACAGATTTTGGTACCAGGAAGTGGGGCTCTGTTGTAACAAACATAAAAATGTAGAATTGGGTAATGAGCAGAGGCTGGGAGAATTTTTAGGTGCATGCTATAAAAAGCCTCGATTTCCTTGAAGGAACTGTTGGTAGAAATATGGATGTTAATGGCAATTCTGGTGAGAGCTCAGAAAGAAAAGAGAACTGTAGAGAAAGCTTCTATCATCTTAGGGAATACATATATTGTCATTAACAGAATGTTGCTAGAAATATAAATGTTAAGGGTGCTTCTGGTGAGATCTCAGATGAAAATGAGGAAGATGTTATTGGAAACGGGAAGAAAGGTGATCTTTGTTATAAAGTAGCAGAGAAATTGTATGAATTGTGTTCTGTTGGATGGAAGGTGGAACTTGAAAGCAATTAACTTGGGTATTTAGCTGAGATTTCTAAACAGAGTGTTGAAGGAGAAACCTGATTTCTGCTTGCAATCTACAGTAAGATGAAGGGGGGGATTATTAAGCAAAAATGAAAATTCTCAGCCTATCCAGATAAAGTGCTCTGGAAACAGGGCCAAGGCTGAGGCTGGAAAACTAAAGAGTTATAAGCCTGTGACTCATGGATCCAATCAACCATCTTAGCAGAAGCAAGGAATAGATATTTGGTTATTCAGAAAATATACATGGAGGACCTTCTTGTTCAATGGCTTGGACTCCCATGAACTGCACAAGGGGCTAACAAAGTTTTTGAGAATGTTATACCAATATAAACATTGTCAGCCTAAATTAAGTAAACAGAGATGGAAAAAAATAAAGGAAGAATGACTTTGAGGACACAGCTACAGATGCAGAGCCTGGTGGGGCTGCCACTGCCACTCCATGCAACAAGGTGCAGGCTGAGTGGGTGGGACTGCTGTTCAGAGACAAGGGGTGGGGTTGCCACCTGGTGGGCCCAGATGACAGAGCATAGAGCCAAAAAGAATTATTCTCAAGCCTTAAAATCTAATTGAATTGTCCCTGTTAGGTTTCTGACTTGTCTGGTACCTTCTGAGCCCTTTCTTCCTTCTGATATCTCCCTTTTGGAAGGTGAATATCTATCCTATGTCTGTCCCACCAATGCATTTTTGGAAACAGATAATTTATTGTCTGGTTTCATAGGGTCACAGTTGGAGAGGCATTTTGCCTCAGGATAAATAATTCCCAGAGTCTCACCCACAGCCAATTTAGATGAGGTTTAGATGAGATACTGGAGTTAGAGTTGATGCTGAAATGGAATAAGACTTTTGGGGATGTTGAGATGGGGGTGAATGTGAGAAACTAGAATTTAGTGGGAGGGTCAGAAGGCAGAGTGTTATGTGTTGAACTCTGTCCCCTCTACCAAAATTCGTATGTTGAAGCCCTAACACTTAGTACTTTAAAATACGGTCTTGTTTGAAGGTGGAGTCTTTATAAAGGTAATAAAGTTTAAATGAGGTCAGTTATTGGAATTCCCTGGCAGTCCAGTGGTTAGGAATCCACACTTTCACTGCTGAGGGCATAGGTTCAATACCTGGTCGGGGAACTAAGATCCCACAAGCCATGCAGTGCGGCCAAAGGAAAAAAAAAAGTAAATGAGGTCAGTTAGGGTGGGCTCTAACCCAATATGACTAATATCCATATAGAAGGAGGAAATTTGGACACAGGGACATGTATACAGATAGGATAATGTGAAGGGACATATAGAGAAGGCCATCTATAAACCAAGAAGGCAGGTATAGAATAGATCATTCTCTCACTCTCTCACAGCCTTCAAATAGAACAAACTGTGCTGACACTTGGATTTTAGACTACCAGCCTCTAGAACTGTGAAAAAATTCATTTATATTATTTAATCCAACCAGCTTGTGGTACTTTGTTATAACAGCCCTAGCAAACTAATATAATAAACCTGTAGTAAAACCCAAAATTATAAAATATTTTAGCAGAACACATAGGAGAAAAACTTGTGACCTTGGATTATGCAAAGATTTCTTAGACAAAATTAACAAACATAATTCTTAAAAAAAATCATAGACTGGGATCAAGGTGGCAAAGTAAGAGGATATGGAGCTCACCTCCCCTCACAAATACATCAAAAATACATCTACATGTGGAATAATTCTCACTGGAAACTGACAGAAAGACTCTTGTGCAATGAACACTGTAAGAAAGGACATATTTAACTGGGCGTAATGGGAGGAAACGATCGGGTTGGGGCCAGTGTCCCTGGGAGGGGACTCAGAGGAAAAGGGAGATTACATGGGCGGACATCTGCCCTGGGGAGTTAGTAGTTCAAGCCACAGATTCGATGCCCCAGTTCTGTTCTACATAAGGGAGAAAAGCCCCCTTGGCTGGTTGGAGGACCGCTGGAACTAATAGAAGGGCTTTGGGAAGCCTGGACTGTACTCCTGAGGAGCACAAGCATGCAGGCTTGCCCCCAGGGGCAAGTGCATCCCAGCCTGAGCTGAGCATCTCAGCCTGAGCTGAGCGAACACTCTGGCCCCACTCCATAACACAGCACAGCACTGGATCTGGGGCAAACATGACCAGGGAAAAGATTTGACCATGGACACAGAGGAGACCCAGACACAAGGTGGAGCCTGGGTGGGGCAGCAGTGACCATTATTGGTACTTACTCAAGCAGTGACTCAGAAGCAGCCCAGATCTCTGACAGCAGCTTCTCCATCACAGCTATCCCCTGGATACAAGCCAAGAGGCCATGTGGGCCCCTCATGAACTGCAGAGCAATTCTAAAACAGGGTGCTGGCAGCAAAGGCTGGAAGCAGTGATTGGCTGCAAGGGACAAAGGAGACTTTTACCCTATGTTGCGTCTGAGTGGAGCAAGGGAAACAATTGTGGGTGCCTCCACAGGCAGTGCACTGGATGTCAGTCAATGGCCAACATGAGCCAAAAGACACACAAGCCCCACTTGCCTCAGCACTCCCCTTCTCTAGGGCAAGGGTCTCAGTACAAGAAGAGGGAAAACACACACTTAAAGGTACAGAACCATCTCAGGCCTGACACTCGGGGCTTCTGCTCCAGCAATGTGGGATCAGACTTCACTCCTGATAAGGCAGTGACAGCCAGTGACCAGACGGGAAGTGCCACCTAAACACTGGCACCAGCTCTAGCTACTCCATCTCCAGCTCCACCCCCTACCAAGGTGAGAGCTTCCCGCACACACTGAGGAAAGATGTGACTTGAGGCCACATCAAATCTAACTCTTCCACCAAGGCCATTGGGCACACACAGTCTGTATAGGGATGATCCCACATAAGGTTGCTCCTTCAAGACAGCAATAGGTAACTGTTTCAAGTGAAATCATAGAGGCAGAGAAAGTTAACCAAAATGAAAAGGCACAGGAACTACTCTCAAATGAAAGAGCAAGAGAAAAACCTCATAAAAATAATGAAACAAATAAATAATCTATCAGATAAAACATTCAAACCACTGGTATTAAAAAAGTTAACTGAATTAGGGAAAAGATTTCATGTACATAGGGAACACTTCAATAAGGAACTAGAAAATATAAAAATGGCCCAATCAGAAATGAAGAATTTGACAGCTGAAATTAAAAAAAGCATACTAGAAGGAATGAATAGCAGACTAAGTGATAAAGCAGAACGGATAAATGATCTGGAAGATAGAATAATGGAAACCACCAAACCAGTATAGGAAAAAAAAAAACAACAAATGTTAAATAATGAAAACGATTTAAGAGATCTGTGTAAAAACATTAAGCATACCAATATTTGCATTATAGGTTTGCCACAGGGGCTACTGCCTCACCACAGTCCCCAGTCTGAGCTGAGTGAACACCCAGGCCTTGCTCACTCCATGCCACAAACAAAATGAAAACAATCTATGATATCTTTGGGATAACATTAAACATGCCAAAATTCACATTATAGGGGTCCCAGAAAGAGAAGAGAGAGAAAAGGGGGTCAAGAATGTATTAGAGGAAATTATGGCTGAAAACATCCTGAGCCTGAAGAAAGAAACATATATGCAAGTACAGGAAGCAAAGAGGTTCCCAAACAAGATGAATCAAAACAGACCCACACCAAAACATATCATAATTAAAATAGCAAAATGATAGAGAATTTTAAAGACAGCAAGAGACAAACAAAGTCATATACAATACCCCTATAAGGCTATCAGTTGATTTCTCTGCAGACACTTTGCAGGCCAGAATTCTGGGAGAGGCACAATATATTCAAAGTGAAGAAAGGGAAAAACCTATAACCTAGGATACATTATCCAGCAAGATTATCAATTCAAATTGAAGAAGAGATAAAGAACTTCTCAGAAAAGCAAAAACTAAAAGAGTTCATCAATACTAAATCTACCCTAAAAGAAATGTTGAAGGGTCTTCTCTAACTGAAGAAGTAGGAAACTATAGGAAAGGGAAAATCCCACTAGAAAAGGCTATATAGCAAGGACTGCGTATCAACCACTTAAATAAACCAATATAGAGACTAAAAGACAAAAAATTGTAAAATCAACTAGAATGACAATAAACAGTGAAAGGATAAACATGAAGATGTAGAATATGACATCAAAAATACAAAATGTGCTCTCCCAGAAGGCACTGTGACTGAGAGGATGCCGGGAAGGAAAGCTTTCTCCTGCAGATTCCAGTGCCGCATAGCTGATCTGCTACTGCTTTTCCCTGGGTACTGGGTCAGAAATGACCTTCAAGATGGTGGAGGAGTAAGATGTAGAGATCACCTTTCTCCCAACAAATACATCAAAAATACATCTACATGTAGAACAATTCCTACAGAACACCTACCAAATGCTGGCAGAAGACCTCAGACTTCCCAAAAGGCAAGAAAATCCCCACATACTTGGGTAGGGCAAAAGAAAAAAGAAAAAGCAGAGACAAGATAATAGGGATGGGACCTGCACAAGTGGGAGGGAGCTGTGAAGGAGGAAAGGATTCCACACACTAGGAAGCCCCTTTGCAGGTGGAGACTGTGGGTGGCAGAGCGGGGAAGCTTCGGAGCCGTGGAGGAGAGCACAGCAAGAGGGGTTTGGAGGGCAAAGCAGAGGGATTCCCACACAGAAGATCAGAGCCGACCAGCACTCACCAGCCCGAGAGGCTTGTCTGCTCACCCGCCAGGGCGGGTGGGGCTGGGAGCTGAGGGGGAAGATGGCAGAAGAGTAAGACGTGGAGATCAGCTTCCTCCCCACAGATACACCAGAAATACATCTACACGTGGAACAACTCCTACAGAACACCTACTGAACGCTGGCAGAAGACCTCAGACCTCCCAAAAGGCAAGAAACTCCCCACGTATCTGGGTAAGGCAAAAGAAAAAAGAAAAAGCAGAGACAAAAGAAAAGGGATGGAACCTGCACCTCTGGGAGGGAGCTGTGAAGGAGGAAAATTTTCCACACACTAGGGAGTCCCTTCACAGGTGGTGATGGGGATGGGCAGGGTTAAGCTTCAGAGTCACAGGGGAGAGCATAACAACAGGGATACAGAAGGCAAAGTGAAGAGATTCCAGCAAAAAAATCAGTGCTGACCAGCACTCACCAACCTGAGATGCTTGTCTGCTCACCCACCAGGGCAGGTGGGGACTGGGAGCTGAGGCTCTGGCTTCAGAGGTCAGATCCCAGGGAGAGGACTAGGGTTGGCTGTGTGAAGACAGCCTGAAGGGGGCTAGTGCACCACAGCTAGCCAGGAGGGAGTCAGGAAAAACTCTGGACCTGCCAAAGAGGCAACAGACCATTGTTTTGAGGTGTGCGAGGACAGACGGTTCCTGCTCCATGTGCGCACAGAAGGCAGAGCATTGCCTAAGTGAGCTCCAGAAATGAGCTTGAGCTACAGCTATCAGCTTGGACCCCAGAGATGGGCATGAGATGTTAAGGCTGTTACACAGCCTCCAACAAGGGCAGGTTACTACTCACACACACCCCCGGGAGCCTGTGTAGCATGCCACTGCCAAGGTCCTGTGATCCAAGGACAACTTCCCCAGGAGAACACATGGCACACCTCAGGCTGTTGCAATGTCATAAAAGCCTCTGCCACCACAGGCTCACATCGCATTACAATTATGACTACTGTACCCCTCCCTCTCCACGGCCTGAGTTGGCAAGAGAGCGCTAATCAGCTGCTACTTTAACCCCCTCTGGTCTGCATGGGGAACAGATGCCTTAGGGCAGCCTACATGCAGAAGCAGGGCCAAAACCCAAGCTGAACCCCAGGAGATGTGTGAACAAAGAACAGAAAGAGAAATTTCTCTGTGCACCTCAGGAGCAGCAGAATAAATCCACACAGTCAAGTTGATAAACCTGCATCTGTGGAATACCTGAATAGACAATGAATGTTCCCAAAATTGAGGTGGTGGACTTTGGGAGCAACTGTAGAATTGGGGTTTTCTTTCTGCATCTGATTTGTTTCTGGTTGTATGTTTACTTACTTTAGTTTTTAGTGCTTGTTATCATTGGTGTATTTGTTTATTCGTTTGGTTACTCTCTTCCTTTTCTTTTTCTTTTTTACTTTTCTTTTTTTTCATTTTTTCTCTTTTTATGAGTATGTATGTGTATGTTTCTTTGTGTGATTTTGTCTCCTTATGTTTGGTTTTACCATTTATCCTAGGGGTCTGTCTCTTCGTGTTTTTTTTTTTTTCTTCCTTTTCTTCTGAGCCATGTGTCTGGCAGGGTTTTGGTGCCCCGGCCAGGTGTCAGACCTGAGCCTCTAAGGTGGGAGAGCTGAGTCCAGAACACAGGCCCACCAGAGACATCCTGGCCCCACATAATATCAATCGGCGAGAGATCTCCTAGAGATCTCTGACTCAACACTAAGATCCAGCTCCACCCAATGGACAGCAAGCTCCAGTGCTGGATGGCCCATGCCAAACAACTAGCAACACAGGAACATAAACCCACCCATTAGCAGAGAGGATGCCAAAAGTCATACTAAGTTCACAGACACCGCAAAATATACCACTGCACATGGTCCTTCCCAGAAGGATAACAAGATCCAGCCCCACAACAAGAACACAGGCACCAGTCCCCCCCCCCACCAGGAAGCCTACACAAGCCACTGAAACAACCTTACCCACTGGGGGCAGACATCAAAAACAACTGGAACTATGAAGCTGCAGCCTGTGAAAAGGAGACACAAACACAGTAAGTCAAGCAAAATGGGAAGACAGAGAAATATACAGCAGATGAAAGAGCAAAGTAAAAACCCACCAGACCAAACAAGTGAAGAGGAAATAAGAAGTCTACCTGAAAAAGAATGCAGAGTAATGATAGTACAGATAATCCAAAATCTTGAAAATAGAATAGAGAAAATACAAGAAACATTTAACAGGGACTTAGAAGACTTAAAGAGCAAACAGACAATGATGAACAACACAATACATGAAATTAAAAATACTCTAGAAGGAATCGAAAGAAGAATAACTGAGGCAGAAGAACACATAAGTTACCTGGAAGATAAAGTATTGGAAATAACTGCCACAGAGCAGAATAAAGAAAAAATAAAGAAAAGAATTGAGGACAGTTTCAGAGACCTCTGGGACAATGTTAAATGCGCCAACATTCGAATTATAGGAGTTGCAGAAGAAGAAGAAAAAAACAAAGGGTCTAAGAAAATATTTGAAGAGATTATAGCTGAAAACTTCCCTAACATGGGAAAGGAAATAGTCAGTGAATTCCAGGAAGCACAGAGAATCCCACATAGGATAAATCCAAGGAGAAACATGCCAAGACACGCAGTAATCAAACTAACAAAAATTAAATACAAAGACAAAATATTAAAAGCAGCAAGGGAAAAACAACAAATAACATACAAGGCAATCCCCATAAGGTTAACAGATGATGTTTCATCAGAAATTCTGCAAGCCAGAAGGGACTGGCAGGACATATTTAAAGTGATGAAAACAAAAAACCTACAACCAAGATTTCTCTATCCAGCAAGGATATCATTCAGATTCAACGGAGAAATTAAAACATTTACAGACAAGCAAAATTTAAGAGAATTCAGCACCACCAAACCAGCCTTACAACAAATGCTAAAGGAACTTCACTAGGCAGGAAACACAAGGGAAGGAAAAGACTTACAATAACAAACCCAAAACAATTAAGAAAATGGTAATAGGAACATGCATATCAATAATTACCTTAAATGTAAATGGATTAAATGCTCCAAGCAGAAGACAAAGACTGGCTGAATGGATACAAAAATAAGACCTGTACATACACTGCCTACAAGAGACCAACTTCAGACCTAGGGACACATACAGGCTGAAAGTGAGGGGATGGAAAAAGGTATTCCATGCAAATGGAAATTAAAAGAAACCTGGAGTAGCAATACTCATATCAGACAAAACAGACTTTAAAATAAACACTATTACAAGATACAAAGAAGGACACTACATAACAATCAAGGGTTCAATCCAAGAATAAGATATACCAATTGTAAATACTTATACACCCAATATAGGAGCACCTGAGTACATAAGCCAAATGCTAACAGCCAGAAAAGGGGAAATTGACAATAACACAAACATAGTAGGGGGCTTTAACTCCCCACTTTCACCAATGGGCAGATTATCCAAAATGAAAATAAATAAGGAAACACAAGCATTAAAGGACACATTAGTCCAGATGCACTTAATTGATATTTAAAGGACATTCCAAACAAAAACAACAGAATACACATTTTTCTCAAGTGCTCATGGAACATTCTCCAGGATAGATCATATCTTGGGTCACAAATCAAGCCTTGGTAAATTTAAGAAAATTGAAATCATATCAAGTACCTTTTCTGGCCACAATGCTATGAGACTAGATATCAATTACAGGAAAAGATCTGTAAAAAATACAAACACATGGAGCCAAAAAAATACACTACTAAATAATTAAGATATCAGTGAATAAATCAAAGAGGAAATCAAGAAGTACCTAGAAACAAATAACAAAGAAAATAGGATGACCCAAAATCAATGGGATGCCCCAGAAGCAGTTCTAAGAGGGAAGTTTATAGCAATTACAATCCTACCTCAAGAAGCAAGAAATATTTCAAATGAACAACCTAACCTTACACCTAAAGCACGTAGAGAAAGAAGAAGAACAATAACACCACCAACAACAACAAAAAAACCAGAGTTAGTAAAGAAATCATAAAGATCAGATCAGAAAAAAATAAAAAGGAAATGAAGAAAACAATAGCAAAGATCAATAAAACCAAAAGCTGATTCTTTGAGAAGGTAGACAAAACTGATAAAACATTAGCTACATTCATCAAGAAAAAATGGGAGAAGACTCAAATCAATAGAATTAGAAATGAAAAAGGAGAAGTAACAACTGACACTGCAGAAATACAAAGGATCATGAGAGACTACTACAAGCAACTATATGCCAATAAAATGGAAAACCTGGAAGAAATAGACAAATTCTTAGAAAAGTACAAGCCTCCAAGACTGAACCAGGAAGAAATAGAAAATATGAACAGGCCAACAAAAGCACTGAAATTGAAACTGTGATTAAAAATCTTCCAACTAACAGAATCCCAGGACCAGATGGATTCAAAGGTGAATTCTATCAAACATTTAGAGAAGTGCTAACACCTATCCTTCTCAAACTCTTCCAAAATATAGCAGAGTGAGGAACACTCCCAAACTCATCTACAAGGTCACCATCACCCTAATACCAAAACCAGACAAAGATGTCACAGAAAAAGAAAACTACAGATCAATATCACTGATGAAATAGATGCAAAAATCCTCAATAAACTACTAGCAAAAAGAATCCAACAGCACATTAAAAGGATCATACACCATGATCAAGTTGGGTTTATCCCAGGAGTGCAAGGATTCTTCAATATATGCAAGTAAATCTATGTGATACACCATATTAACAAACTGAAGGATAAAAACCATATGATAATCTCAATAGAGGCAAGAAAAGTTTTTGACAAAATTCAGCAACATTTATGATTAAAAACTATCCAGAAAGTGGGCATAGAGGGAACCTACCTCAACATAATAAAGATCATATATGACAAACCCACAGCCAATGTCGCTCTCAATGGTGAAAAATTGAAACCATTTCCTCTAAGATTAGGAAAAAGACAAGGTGACTCACTCTCACCACTATTATCCAACATAGTTTTGGAAGTTTTAGTGACAGCAATCAGAGAAGAAAAAGAAACCAAAGGAATCCAAATCGGAAAAGAAGTAAAACTCTCACTGTTTGCAGATGACATGACACTATACATAGAAAATCATAAAGGTGCTACCAGAAAACTACTAGAGCAAATTAATGCATTTGGTAAATTAGCAGGATACAAAATTAATGAACAGAAATCTCTTGCATTCCTATACACTAACGACAAGAAATCTGAAAGAGAAATTAAAGAAACACTCCTATTTACCATTACAACAAAAAGAATAAAATACCTAGGAATAAACCTACCTAAGGAGTCAAAAGACCTGTAAGCAGAAAACTATAAGACAGTGACCAATGAAATTAAAGGTGATACAAACAGATGGAGAGATATACCATGTTCTTCCATTGGAAGAATCAACACTGTGAAAATGACTATACTACCCAGGGCAATCTACAGATTCAATGCAATCCCTATCAAACTACAAATGACATTTTCCACAGAACTAGAACAAAAAATTTCACAATGTGTATGGAAACACAAAAGACCCCAAATAGCCAAAGTAATCTTGAGAAAGAAAAATGGAACTGGAGGAATAGGTTCCCTGGCTTCAGACTATACTACAAAGCTACATTAACCAAGACAGTATGATCCTGGCACAGAAACAGAAATATAGATCACTGGAAAAGTATAGAAAGCTCAGAGACAAACCCACACATGGATGATCACCTTAAATTTGACAAAGGAGGCAAGAATATACAATGGAGAAAAGACAGCCTCTTCAACAAGTGGTGCTGGGAAAACTGGACAGCTACATGTGAAAGAATGAAATTAGAACACTTCCTGGCACCATACACAAAAATGTACTCAAAATGGATTAAAGGCCTAAATGTAAGGCCAGACACTGTAAAACTCTTAGAGGAAAACATACCCAGAACACTTTGTGACATAAATCACAGCAAGATCCTTTTTGACCCCTCCTAGAGAAATGGAAATAAAAACAAAAATAAATAAATGGTACGTAATGAGACCTAAAATCTTTGCACAGTAAAGGAAACCATAAACAAGACGAAAATACAGCTCTCGGAATTGGAAAAAAATATTTGCAAATAAAGCAACTGACAAAGGATTAATCTCCAAAATATACAAGCAGCTCATGCAGCTCAATATCAATAAAAACCCAACCCAAACCAAACATAGGCAGAAGACCTAAATAGACATTTCTCCAAAGAAGATATACATATTGCCATCAAACAGATGAGAGGATGCTCAACAACACTAATCATTAGAGAAATGCAAATCAAAACTACAATGCGGTATCACCTCACACAATTCAGAATTGCTATCATCAAAAAATCTACAAACAATAAATGTTGGAGAGGGTGTGGAGAAAAAGGAACCCTCTTGCACTCTTAGTCGGAATGTAAATTGATACAGCCACCATGGAGAACAGTATGGAGGTTCCTTAAAAAACTAAAAATAGAACTACAATTTGACCTAGCAATTCCACTACTGGGTATATACCCTGAGATAACAATAATTCAAAAAGAGACAGGTACCACAGTGTTCATTGCAGCACTGTTTACAATAACGAGGACATGAAAACAACCTAAATGTCCATAGACAAGTGAATGGATAAAGATGTGACACATATATACAATGGAATATTACTCAGCCATAAAAAGAAACGAAATTGAATTATTTGTTGTTAGGTGGATGTACCTATAGTCTGTCATATAGAGTGAAGTTGGTCAGAAAGAGAGAAATAAATTCTGTATGTTAACACATGTATATATGGAATCCAAAAAAAAAAAAGTTTCTGACAAATCTAGGCACCGGACAGAAATAAAGACACAGATGTAGAGAATGCACTTGAGTACACAGGGAAGACCAATTGTATGCTGGGATGAAGTGAGAGAGTAGCATTGACATATATACACTACCAAATGTAAAATAGATAGCTAGTGGGAAGCAGCTACATAGCTCAGGGAGATCATCTTTGTGCTTTGTGACCACCTAGAGGGGTGGGATAGGGAGTGTGGGAGGGAGACTCAAGAGGGAGGGTATATGGGGATATCTCTCTCTCTCTCTCTCTCTCTCTCTCTCTCTCTCTCTCTCTCTATATATATATATATATATATATATATACATATAGCTGATTCACTTTCTTATACAGCAGCAAGTAACACAACATTATAAAGCAATTATACCCCAATAAAGATGTAAAAAGAACACAAAATATGAGTTGGGAGAGTAAAAAATGTAGATCTTTTATAATGTGTTTGAACTTAAAAGAGTACCAATTTAAAACAAGTGGATATAATTATGTGTCAACATATATGGACTCCATGGCAACCACAAATCAGGAACACACAATGGATACACAAAAACAAAAATAAATGAACTCAAGCATACCATTAAGGAAAATCATCAAGCCACAGGAAAGAAACAAAAATAAGAATTAAACAAGGAAGAACTACAAAATGAACCCTAATGCAAGTAATAAAATGGCAATAAGGCATACCTATCAATAATTACTTTAAATTTCAGTGGCCTAAATGCATCAATCAAAAGACATAGGGTGGCTGATTGGATAAAAGAAAACACCAGGACAATCTCTATGCTGCCTACAAGAGAAGCAGTTCAGAATAAAGACACACACAGACTGAAAGTGATGCGATGGAAAATGATATTTCATGCAAATGGAAATGACTAGGAAGTGGAGTTAGCAATACTCATTTCAGACAAAATAGACTTTAACCCAAAGAAATATAGTGAAAGACAAAGAAGGGCATTATACCATGATAAGGAGATTAGTACAAGAAGAGAATATCACAATTGTTAACACATATGTACCCAATACAGGAGCACCTAAATATACAAAGTAAATACTAAGAGACATTAAAGGATAAACTGACAATAGTACAATAATATTAGGGGACTTTAACACCTCACTTCCATCAGTGGACAGATCACCCACACAGAAGATCAATATGGCCACAGTGACCTTAAATGACACTATAGACTAGTTGGACTTAATAGAGAGCTACAGTACATTCTATCCAAACACAGCAGAATACATATTCTTTTCCAGTACACATGGACCATTCTCCAGTATAGATCACATGCTAGACCATAAAACAAGCCTCAACGAATTTAATAGGACAGAAATTATATCAAGCATATTTTCTGAGCACAAAAGGATGAAACTGGAAAACACCTGCATAAAGAAAAATGAAAAAACAAACGAACACATGGATACTGAACAACATGCTAGTTAAAAACCAATGGGTCAATGAAGAAATCAAAGAAGAAATCAGAAAATACCAGGAGACAAATGAAAATGGAAACACAACGTTCCTAAATCTCTGGGATGCAGCAAAAGCTCTTCTAAGAGGGAAATTTATAGCAATACAGGCTTTAATCAAGAAAGAGGAAAAATCTCAGATAAAGAACCTAACCTACCACCTGAAAGAATTAGAAAAATTATGACAAAGAAAGATCAAAGTCATCAGAAGGAAAGAAATAATCAAGATCATAGAGGAGTTAAATAAAATAGAGAGTAAATAATAGAAAAGAGCAATGAAACCAAAAGGCAGTTTTTTGAAAAGATAATCAAAATAGATTAAACCTTTACCCAGGTTCACCAGGAAGAAATGAGAGAACCCAAATTAACAAAATAAGAAATAAAAGAGGAAAAATAATTAACAATACCACAGAGATACAAAAAATCACAAGTGAATACTATGAACAGTTATATGCCAGCAAATTGGACAACTTAGAAAAAATGGAAAAATTCTAGAAACATACAACATGCCAAGACTGAATCACGAGAAAACAGACAATTTGAACAGTCAAATTACTAGTAGTGAAATTGAATTTTTAATAAAAAATACTCCTAACAAACAAAAGTCATGACCAGACAGCTTCACAGGGGAATTCTACCAAATATAGAAAGGAGAGATAATATCTTTCTCAAATTATTCCAAAAAATTTAAGAGGATGAAACACTCCTAAATTCATTATATGAAGCTACCATTACCCTGATACTAAAACAAACAAAAACACTACAATAAAAGAGAACTACAAGCCAATATCTTTGATTAATATAGAGGCAAAAATTATTAACAAAATATTTGCAAACTGAATTCAACAACATATAAAAATGGTCACAAAACATGATCCATGTTGGATTTATTCATGGGACTCAAGGATGTTTCAACGTTCACAAATCAATCAATGTGACACAGTAACAAAAGGAAGGATAAAAATCACATTAGCAGATGCAGAAAATGCATTTGACAAAATTCAACATCCATTCATGATACAAACTCTCATCAAAGTGGTTATACAGGGAACGTATCTCAACACAATAAAGGCCATTTATGAAAACTCACAGCTAACATCATTGTCAATGGTGAAAAGCTGAAATCCTTTCCTCCATATTCAGAAACAAGACAAGGTGAGAAGTAGTATTCTCACCACTTCTTTTTAACATAGTATTGGAAGTCCTAGCTACAGCAATCAGACAAGAAAAAGAAATAAAAGGCATCCAAATTGGACGTGAAGAAGTAAAACTGTTATTATTTGAAGATGGCAGTATACTATACGTAGAAAACAATGAAGTCTCCACCATAAAACACTAGAATTAATAAATAAATTCAGTGGACTTGCAGGATACAAGATTAATATACAGAAATCTGTGGCTTTTCTATACA
Source organism: Tursiops truncatus (assembly GCF_011762595.2). Taxonomy (NCBI): domain Eukaryota; kingdom Metazoa; phylum Chordata; class Mammalia; order Artiodactyla; family Delphinidae; genus Tursiops; species Tursiops truncatus. Next base: position 56,643,734 of record NC_047055.1, read on the forward strand.
CTAATAATGAACTATCAGGAAGAGAAAATGTAAAAAAAAAATCCCATTTAAAATCACATCTAAAAGAATAAAATATCTATGAATAAACTTAACCAAATAGGTGAAAGGCCTATACTCTGAAAACTATAAAATACTGATGAAAGAATTCGAGGATGATACAAAGAAATGGAAAGGTATCCTATGCTATTACTTTGGAAGAATTAATATTTTTAAAATGGCCCTACTACCCAAAGCAACCTACAGATTTAATGAAGTCCCTGCCAAAATACCCATGATATTTTTCACAGAACTAGAACAAATAATCCTAAATTTCATATGGAACCACAAAAGACCATGAATTTACCAAAATAATCTTGAGAAAAAGAACAAAGCTGGAGGTATCACCCTCCCTGACTTCGGACTATACTACAAAGCTACAGTAATCAAAAAAGCATGGTACTGGCACAAAAATACACACAAAGATCAATGGAAGAGGATAGGAAGCCCAGAAATAAACCATGCACTTATGGTCAATTCATATATGACAAAGGAGCTAAGGAAATAAAATGGAGAAAACACAGTCACTTCAACAAGTGGTGCTGAGAAAACTGGACAGCTACATGTAAAACAATGATATTAGAACATTTACTCACATCAAACACAAAAATAAACTCAAAATTGATTAAAGACCTAAATGTAAGACCTGAAACTATAAAATTCCTAGAAGAAAACATAGGAGAAACAGTCTTTGAAATAAATTGGAGAAATATTTTTTTGGATCTGTCCCCTAAGGCAAAAGAAATAAAAGCAAAAATAAACAAAGGAGACCTAGTTAAAATTAAAAGCTTTTACACAGCAAAGGGAACCATCAACAAAATGAAAAAACCTATGGGACAGGAGAAAATATTTACAAATAATATGTCCAACAAGTTTTAATATCCAAAATACATAAACAGTTCATACAACTTAATACATTTTATTATATATTTATTAGTTTTTTTTCATATTTCTTAAACCAATATTTGTCTCAACAGAAAGCCAGGAAACTTTTCTGTAATATCTAATACTTTCCTCAGATTTCAGGGATGAAAAGTATGTGGTGTATTTATATCCATTGATATGGTTTTCAAAACTACGCTGAGAATGCTATCTTTTCATTTTCTCATTAAGGTATACTTTTTAAAAAATTATTTGTTTTATATATTGGCTGCATTGGGTCCTCATTGCTGCATGCAGGCTTTCTCTAGTTGTGGATAGCAGGGGCTACTCTGTTGCGGTGTGTGGGCTTCTCAGAGCACAGGCTCAGTAGTTGTGGCACACGGGCTTAGGTGCTCCATGGCATGTGGGATCTTCCTGGACCAGGGATCAAACTCCTGCTCCCTGCATTGCCAGGCAGATTCTTAACCACTGCACCACCTGGGAAGTCCCTCATTAAGGTATACTTTCATCTATCAATCTATAATTACCATTTTATAAATATGATTCAAGTCATAAATTACTTTCTTCTTTTTCTAGATAAAGAAAACTACAATTCCAAACTAGGAAAATGACAAATTTTAAACTGCAAAAAATAAACTTTTAAAATGAGGATAAACTTTTTTTTTAACCAACTTTGTGATTTTTTTATTGATGGACGACAACTTTAGACTCTAGGTATCACTAGCTGTGTAGAATTAGAGATGTAGCATCGTAGAGGAGCAGGCAGCAGAATTAAACAGCAGACATAGGGCAATGTCAATCTTCATTATTTTGCCCATTTTTCATTATGTGTACACAGAAGCGTGAATGCAATTTGAAATCTCTTAATGGCAATAAAGTTACAATCACTCATCTATATTGCTAACATCTTAGCTCCAATATTTCACTTGCAATGTGCACATAAGCAGCTTCTCATCACACAATTGTTAGTCAATTTTTTCCTATTAGGAAACAGCAACTTAATTTTTGTGTTTATTTATCTTTTGAAGTAAAAACTATTTCTTCTCAGATAATAGCTCATTTTTATCATTTATCAAAAAATTAAATGGTGGGGGAGGAAAGTGTGATGTATTAAAAAATTTACTTTTTAAGGAAAGATAAAATTCATTTCAACAAATTTAAAAGTGTTGTTACTGGTGCAGGATCTATTCTACTGTACAGTTAGATGGAGAATCGGCATTATTTCAGAAATATGTGTTTTTTTCCCGTACAATTTCTTTTTTTTTTTTTTTCATCTTTACTGGAGTACAATTGCTTTACAATGGTGTATTAGTTTCTGCTTTATAACAAAGTGAATCAGTTATACATATACATATGTTCCCATATCTCTTCCCTCTTGCGACTCCCTCCCTCCTACCCTCCCTATCCCACCCCTCCAGGTGGTCACAAAGCACCAAGTTGATCTCCCTGTGCTATGCAGCTGCTTCCCACTATCTATTTTACGTTTGGTAGTGTATATATGTCCATGTCACTCTCTCACTTTGTCACAGCTTACCCTCCCCCCCCCATATCAAGTCCATTCTCTAGTAGGTCTGTGTCTTTATCCCGGTCGTACCCCTAGGTTCTTCATGACATTTTTTTTCTTAGATTCCATATATATGTGTTAGCATACGGTATTTGTCTTTCTCTTTCTGACTTACTTCTCTCTGTATGACGGACGCTAGGTCCATCCACCTCATTACAAATAACTCAATTTCATTTCTTTTTATGGTTGAGTAATATCCCATTGTATATATGTGCCACATCTTCTTTATTCACTCATCTGTCAGTGGACACTTAGATTGCTTTCATGTTCTGGCTATTGTAAATAGTGCTGCAATGAACACTGTGGTACATGTCTCTTTTTGAATTATGGTTTTCTCAGGGTATATGCCCAGTAGTTGGATTGCTGGGTCATATGGTAGTTCTATTTTTAGTTTTTTAAGGAACCTCCATACTGTTCTCCATAGTGGCTGTATCAATTTACATTCCCACCAAGAGTGCAAGAGGGTTCTCTTTTCTCCACACCCGCTCCAGCATTTACTGTTTGTAGATGTTTAATGATGGTGATTTTGACCACTGTGAGCTGATACCTCTTTGTGGTTTTGATTTGCATTTCTCTAATGATTAGTGATGTTGAGCATCCTTTCATATGTGAACTCAAAATGGATTAAAGACCTAAATGTAAGGCCAGACACTGTGAAACTCTTAGAGGAAAACATAGGCAGAACACTCTATGACATAAATCACAGCAAGATCCTTTTGGACCCACCTCCTAGAGAAATGGAAATAAAAACAAAAATAAACAAATGAGACCTAATGAAACTTCAAAGCTTTTGCACAGCAAAGGAAAGCATAAACAAGACGAAAAGACAACCCTCAGAATGGGAAAAAATATTTGCAAATGAAGCAACTGACAAAGGATTAATCTCCAATATATACAAGCAGCTCATGTAGCTCTATATTAAAAAAACAACCCAGTCCAAAACTGGGTGGAAGACCTAAATAGACATTTCTCCAAAGAAGATATACAGATCGTGTATTTTGTTAAGTCAAGTGACAATCTATTTCAATCAAATGATTTTGATTTGGAAATTAGAAGTTAACATAAACTATGTTGTGCACAAACTCCAAGGTGTCTCCTTTCATTCTAGCCCATTTTTGCAACAGGGAGAAAGAGTTTCTCTCTAAAGAGTCACTGAAGATAGGAGGGAAGTCGGTGAGACTTGGTGCTCAATAAGCAGTGTTGGGCACAGACAGTGACAGCTACAGCAGGTCCACATGGCAGTAATACAAGAAGTAGGCTGTGCACTCAGTAGTGGGCTTCAACACTTGGTATTGGTTAATCACCTTGACCATCTGGTCGTTGATGTGCAGCCAGCCGTTCAGACCAATCTGGAAGACATCCATGTTGTAGTGGCCACCAGTGTTGCTGCAGCTGTGGTGGTAGACCACTGCAAATAGCCTATAGGCTCTGTGACATTTAAAATTCTTATTTTTTAACCCCTGGAGAAAGCAGTTCTTTATTAATTTCCAAGTCTACAGGATATCCAATATTTTTTATAAGCTTCTGACTTCCACCAGTCTTCTCGTAAAGAAACCATTTCAGGTACAACACGTGAAAAAGAGGGAGTTTTTCCAGAGTAACTCTTCAACTGATCTCAACCTCTTGTTTGTTTTTGGTGGTATAACCCTGGACAGATTCTCTTGTCACCAAGCTTTCCAATGCATCCTGGATGGTGCATATCTTGTCCAACTGGACATCCAGCTGCAACGTGAAGAACGGCTGCAGGGTGGCAGACACTTCTGAACTCTGCTGGTAAACCACAGACCTGATGTGTTCACCAAAAATGCCAGTGATTGGGGTCTGGACAAAATCCGCCTGGTGAATGAACAAGGTCTTATTTCAGGGGCCAACTTGCTCGCATTAGTCCTCATTTCATTTGCCTGGTTCTTCCTGCTTTTCTTTGTTCACTGAGTGGCTTTTGGGTCCATTGGAAATAGTAAGTTTTTCATTATTTGCTGAGAGAAGTTTCTTTAGGTTCAGCATTTCCTCATAAAATCCATTTAGAATGAAGCCTAAGTACTCCTCAGCATCTTTTTGGTGACCCTTTTCAGAAAGGCTCGACTTGATAACTGTCAGGAGTCTATAAGTATACGTTGGTTCAAAGGCAGCTCCAGGGCGGATATCCCTCATGATCCCCAAGAGCTTGTCTGGGTTTTGGAGGCACTGGCATATTAGTAAACTTATTCATTAGCCGAACAAAGCTATCTATCATGGGTGTGGATATACAAGGTCTCTGCACTTTTGAATGCAGAGGAATGAACTTCATCAGGTGATACATCAGAGGGCAAGCAACCAATGCCTGGAGTGTAGCATTAATGTAGCCCCAGTTTCCTTTATTGATCAGCCCGCGGGGTTGCAATGACACTGGTTTATGAATCAAGGTTACGTTCTCCAGTAACTCTGCAATCTTTATGGCTACAGGATCCTCTGAAACTGGAATCAGCCCTTCCTTGACTTCAGCCTGCTTTTCAGAGACCAGGGTAGAAGTGGCGGGAGGGGAATACTTAGTTTCCATGGAAACCACAGACAAGGAGGGAGAGGGGAGGGGAGGGGGTAGGAGGAAGAGGGCTTAGAATCCTGAAAAAGACTGGCCCACGATTTTGCAGGCCAACTGGTGGGAGCAGGGCCTACCACAGAGGCCCGGGCATCTGCAGGAGGGGAGGTGCTCTTAGCTTTCTCAGGGTCCATGTCCGAGCTTGCACAGTGTGCAACTCCACCCTGTTGGCAGCTGTGCCCTCAACCAAGGATTCAAGTATTTGTGCATTGGCACCTCCAAGGTTCTCAGTAGTATCAGTCTCAACCTAAGGCTGAGCCACAGCTGTCCTCAAAAGGTTGTCCATGGCAGCCTCTGTGTGGTAGCAAGATTATTCAATGTCAGCCCCATGGCAGGCAGCCCTCATGCTGCCCCTGCAGTCCTGGCCCTGCTGATGAAGGCTCTAGGAAAGAACCACTAGGCACAGCATCACTGCTGAAGTCCGTGGCATCCTGGGGGCTGCCACAAGTTCTGGGTGTCCCTGACAAGGACACATCACCCATCAACTTTGCATCCTCTGCGCTTACACTGTTCTGGACTCTGGGATTGACATGGCCATTGACCAGGGCTTCTGTGGAAGTATACACTCGCTGCCATCTTTCAAGTAACTCTACCCAGGTGGACTTTTTTTGTTTTTGTTTTCTTTTTACGCTCCCTTTGTCCAAGACCACCCAAGATGCCATCATTTTCTAAAACTTCCACCTCCACGTTAGTGCTGCCATCCAGAGCAAGGGCAGAGCCTGGGTACTGGTAGTTGGTGGAGCTACAGTTCACTTCTGTATCTATGTCATCAGGGATCTTTTGGAAAGCTGTGCAAATAAGGATAAATTCAGGGGCCTAAGGATTCAATGTGCTTGAAATACTGTATGTAGTTGGGAGTTCTTGGCAAAGTGTCAGTGGGTTCAGTTACTTCATTAACACCAAATTCAATTCTCTAATAGTCTTCTCCATTAGGTAGTTCATCAGCAGCTTGTGCACCAGACAGAACTGTTCCACTACATAGACGATGCTCAACGGAAGAGCAAGGAGTCACAAAGAACTAATGGAATTCATCAGAGCTAAAATCTCCAAAAATATACTGTGGGTTGCGGAGGGCCGTGGAGGCCTGTTTCAATGAGCCTCGGTGCTCGACTGACTCCTCACGCTGCTTCCCTTCTAAATCAAATTTTTATTTGTATATATTCTCACTAAATTGTTATAGAACAAAAGAAACATTTGCATGCAATAAGTGTTTATGGAATAAATAAAGAGGGGGAAGAGGATGGAAAATCATTAAAGGAAGACAAGTGGAAATCAAGGATGTTCACAAGGGAGTAGAGTTCTATAATTTTATAGACACAAAAGAACTAAGGTACATTTTATTCCACCCATTCATTTTGAAATAAGCACCGAGTCTCTAGATGTTAACATTTCCCTTGTTTCAATGCATCCTCTATATTAAATACTTGTTCAAAAGACAAAAGTATAATTCTGTCCTTGAGACTGAAAACAACAACAACAAAAACAACAGCAGCAGCAGCAGCACACTCTCCCATGGAAATAAGCTCTTTTCCATTTGAAAGAACTTAATATTATGATCCTCAATAATGAAAGGAATCTGCATTGTATATTGCAGTAAAAATAACAAACCTGTAATGAAGATCTTCAACCAGAAATCACGGAAACTGGACAGTTTACTGTCTGCTCTTAATTTTTTTAGTCAGGATTTTTATTTTAATTGAGAAAGGAAGTCTGTATGCCTGGGTTTCTATTGGCCTCAATCATAATTTCCAACTGTATCTATTCACAGATGACTACATATTGTCCTCTATATGAATAGAAGGAAAGATGTCTGCTGTCCCTTGACATACTATTCATTACAGTGAAAAGTAAATAAGAACTATTTCATCTTCAGAGTATTTTTCTATGACACTAAAATTGAAACAATATTAAAGTCACATTACAGATCTTTATTACATTAAAAACCTGTAATAGAAGATATACAGTAATAACACATTTTTGCTTTACTCTAATGCAGTAATAATGGTGTCAAGTTAAATAAAAATATTCACTAAAATAAACATTTGAGTTACAAACTTAAGAGTTTGCAAATATTACTAGAAGCAAATGAAATAAATTTCAAGGTCTTAAATTGTGAAGGAAAGGCTGTGAGTTTAATTGTACTCCATAGTAGTATGAATTTCCTCTTTCCCTTAGGACTGTAAGGGGAAATCAGTAAATTGATGGATAATCCAAATCAAAGTTCATCAAAACTCAGGGCCTTTGTTACATGTACAGCAAGGACTACTAAAATCATATACCATAATTTACCTGTGTGATTAGTGGTACAGAAATTGTGTACCTGGCCATACAGGGAAAGGTCAAAATACATGCTATAACAAAGTTGGTGGTGCTTCTAGGTAAAACAGGTAAACACATACCACCCTTTCTCTCTCACACAACACAGTGATACCTAGACAGAATGCATGATGTAGCTTTTTGAGAATTCTGAATAGTATATTAGCAGGAGGATAGAGTAAGAACATCAGAATTCAAAGTACTACTGATCTGGTAGTAGGATTGCACAATTTCCCCTCCAGTATCTTCTAGCTTGAACTCAACATAGCCTGAAACATATAAATGGGCACTGGTGCAGACAGAGAGGGAAATAGGAGAAGCCCTCTGCCTCTGGCTTAAGGAGCAGGAAAGGGAAGTCCTACCATTCAGAGATACTGGAAATCCTTGATTTTTTCTTTTGTTTTTTGTTTCTTTGTTTTCCTTTCTCCAATCCCTCATGTCCTAGCTCTCATACTGTAGTGTGGAACCAAGAGTACAGGAAGTTCCCCTTCTGATCAGAGGAGATCTGGTACCAAGAACTTGGGACCAAGCCCATTGATTTTTTTTTTTATTTCTGACTCCCCACCACAAGAAAATGAACACAGGCACAGGAATGGAAGTGCCCAATAAGGTGAAGTAACCAAGTCTCAAATATCTGTCCAAAGGTCTGAAAAGAGGAGACCCAAAGAACTTGAAATCACAGGAGAAGTCAAGAAGAGAGAGGTACTCAAGACACTGAGCCTATAAAATAGTTTATGAAATCCTGGTATCAAGTCTGAACTGTGTGTGCATGGGGATCTGATCTTATTCTGCATACCAAAGACTTTGAGAAATAAACTAAATGAAACTACTGCCAAGCACCAGAATGCCCTAGGTAATGCACACAAATGATAGATTTGAAAATCACTGCACAGACTTTTAACAACAATTACATTGAAAGCACAACACACACAGTGTGGATGAGAAGTTGTGGCCTGAACATAAAAAGGTTGTTTCCTTGATAAAACAAAATATCAACATTCTGCACAGGCAACATTCTGCATAGGCTTTAAATAAGTCTTAAAATCTAACATAATATTCAAAATATATAGAATAAATTCTAAAGTTATTAGATACACAAGAACAAGGAAAGACTGAGCTTGCATGGAAGAAATAATCAATAAGAGATGAATTCTAGAACAGTGATGTTAGGAGCTCTGCAGAACTGCTCCCAGGGGAAAAACATAATTGATAAGAATTATTTGAAACCAAAAATTTTAAGTCTGTTAGAAATAGCCCCAATTAAATACAGCAAAAGGAGAAACATTTATCCCCCCCAAAATATATAAAATCCCAATAAGAACAGCAAAAGTCAGTGACACTTGAGTCAGGAAACCCTCTCTCCCTCCCCTCTGCTTCAATTCAGCAGGACAGGAGCTGCACTATGAGCAGGTGTGACCAAAAACCCAGGGTCGTCTCTTCCCCCAGATCCCAGTTAAGGGCTATGATATCTCTGAGGATGGCAAGACATTTTTCAACCTCCTCAGTTCCATGTTACAAAAGCTCTATTACATTCTGAGTGTTCTAGGTCTCTCTTCCTCCACCTAGCCACAATTTACAAGGCAGAAGCTCTAACAAGGTGCAGCAGAACAGAAACAGTGCAGCCCAGATCACTTTTGTCCTAGCTCATTCAAAGGACGAAGGTTCTATCTTGGGAAAGGCAAGCGAAGAAGAACAGAAGTTACTGCCATGTGAAGCAGGGGTGTCATTCTGAGAGAAGTAAGCTCCTCCCTGTACCCAAATCCAGAGAAATGGTGCACAATTGTTAACTGGAGAGACAGAGGTGGGCCATAATAACAGAAAACTAAGAAGCTCTTCCCAAGGGAACTGACTTTATTTGGTAGAGTTTTGGAAAGTTCAAACTTCATGGTGTTGTTGAATACAATGGATATTTTAGATGTAAGCAATAAAGAGGAGGCTAATAACTCCATGAGAACAACCAGTTAAACCACAGGCCAGCTAGCTGACAAGAGAAAACCAGGGAAAGAAACAAGTAAGAAGATCCCTCCTGGGGTCAGAACAAACCTCAAAGAATAGCTTATAAAATCAACCCCTGCAAAGTAGCCAGAATATAATTGGGTCAGACTATATGTAGTATTTATACCCCCAATGCATTGTCAAAAATAAGAGAAAAATGAGCTGGTTATGACTCAGGGCTAAGGGCTGAATGAGATATCAACAGAGGCAAACAGCTTGACAGAGATATCAGAGAAAGTGACAGTCAAAGAGAACCATGATAAAACCTTGTCATCCCATAGTGACTGTATTTATGCTAAAGGCTGTGCCCTCTGAGGAGGAATAAAATAGACATTTTAAAAATGTTACTAGTAATAGAGAGGGACATTTTATAATAATAATGGTCAATAAATCACAAAGATGTAATGATTATAGATATATGTGCACCTACAAACAGAGCTCCAAAATGCATAGTGCAAAGCCTGAAATAATAAATGTAAAAATAGATAATTCAGATCATAGTTGGAGACTTCAGTAATCCACTTACAATAACAGATAGAACAACTAGGTAGTAGGTCAACAAGGAAATACAAAATTTGAACAATACTACAAAGCAAGTAGACCTAAATGACATCTATAGAATACTACACCCAAAACCAGCAGAAAACATTCTCCTGAAGTACATAGAACATTCTACAGGATAGACCATATGCTAGGCAGTAAAACAAACATCAGTAAATTTAAAAGAATTGAAAACATGCAAGTTTTATTTTCTGAACACAGTAGAATTAAATTAGAAATAAATAAAATGAAGGGGACTTCCCTGGTGGTGCAGTGGTTAAGAACCTGCCTGCCAATGCAGGGGACATGGGTTCGAGCCCTGGTCTGGGAAGATCCCACATGCCACGGAGCAACAAAGCCCATGTGTCACAACTACTGGGCCCGTGTGCTACAACTACTGAAGCCCACGCACCTAGAGCCCATGCTCCACAACAAGAGAAGCCACCACAGTAAGAAGCCCCTGCACTGCAACGTAGAGTAGCCCCCACTTGCTGCAGCTAGAGAAAGCCCGTGCCCAGCAACGAAAACCCAACACAGCCAGAAAGAAAGAAAGAAAGAAAGAAAGAAAGAAAGAAAGAAAGAAAGAAAGAAAGAAAGAAAGAAAGGAAGGAAGGAAGGAAGGAAGGAAGGAAAGAAGGAAGGAAGGAAGGAAGGAAGGAGGAAAGAAAGAAAGAAGGAAATTTTTAAATAAATTAATTAAATAAATAAATAAAATGAAGATGTTTGGGGAATTCACAAATATGAGGTAACTAAAAAACATGTTCCTCAGTTACCAATGGTTGAAACACAAGATCACAAGGGAAATTAGAAAGTCGTTTGAGATGAATGAAATGAAGACACAACATACCAAAACTTATTGAATGTAGCTAAAAAAGTACTTAAAGGGAAATTTGTAGATGTAAATGACTATATTAAATATGAAGATGGAAATACACTCCATGTTCATGGATTAGAAGACTTAATATTGTTAAGATGGCAATACACCCCAAAGCAATCTATAGATTCAATGCAACCCTTATCAATATGACAACAGCTCTTTTTTTTTTCTGCAGAAATGGAAAATACAATCCTAAAATTCATATGGAATTGCAAAGGGCTCCAAATAGAAAAAAAACAATCTTGAAAACAATAACAAAGTTGAAGAACTCAAACTTACCAATTTCAAAACTTACTACAGCATTGTAGTAATCAAGACAGTGTGGTACTTCCTTAAGAATAAATACCTAGATCAATGGAATAGAATTGACAATCCAGAAATAACCCCCACATCTATGATCACAAGGGTGAAGAGACCATTCAGTGGGGAAAGAATAGTATGTTAAACAAATGATGCTAGTACAACAGGAGCTAACTCTAAAACTTTTAGAAGAAATTATAAAGGTAAACCTTGATGATCTTGGATTTGCCAACAGTTTCATAGATATGACACTGAAAGCACAAGGAACAAATGGAAAATCTACATAAATTGGAATTTACTAAGTTAAACATTTTTGTGTATCAAACACTATCAAAAGAGTGGAAAGACAACCCACTGAAAAGGAGAAAATATTTACAAATCATATATCTGATATGATTCAAGTATCCAGAATATGTAAATATTCTTACAACCAAAAAGCAGACAAACAAATAATGGGCAAAGGAGCTGAGTAGACATTTCTCCAAAAAAGATATACTAACAGCCAAATAGGACATGAAGATACTCAATGTCATTAGTCATTAGTGAAATGCAACTCAAAACCACAAAGAGGTACCACTACACACCCATGAGGATGACCATATGGAAAAAAAAAGAGTAAGTATTGGGGAGGATGTGGAGAAATTAGAACACATATACATTGCTGGTAGGATTGTAAGATGGTGCAATCACTGTGGAAAAAAGTTTGGTGGTTCTTGGAAAAGTTAAACATAGAATTACCATCTGAGCAAGGAATTCCACTCCTAGGTCTATACCATAATTGAAAACAGGTCTTAAAGCAAAAACCTGTACACTAATGTTCAGAACAGCACTATTCACAGTAGTGAAAAGATGGAAATAACCCAAATGTCCATCAACTGATAAATGGATAAACAAAATGTGGTATATCAATAAAAATAATAAAAAATAGAAAATAATAGACATAGAAAATAATAACTATTGATACATGCTACACCATAGATGAACCTTGAAAACATTATGCTAGTGAAAGAAGCCAGATGCAAACGGCCACATATTGTATGATTCTTTTCACATAAAATATCCAGTACAGGCAAATCCACAGAGAAAGAAAGCAGAATAGTGGCTGCCAGGGGCTGGGAGAGGGAGTATGAAAAGTGACTGCTTAATGAGTAAGGTATCACTTTGGGATGATGAAAAAATTCTGGAGCAACATAGTGTTTGTACAATGCTGTGGCTGTACATAATGTTCCTGAATTGTACACTTTATAATGGTTAAAATGGTAAAATTTTTTTGCCTTTAAAAAATTATTTTCATTTACTTGGATCCCTCAAAAGCTTTAATTAAAATATTAATTTTGTTAACCCAATGTAGACCCATCCCTACATCCACAAATTCACCAAATTAGAAAAGAATGGCTAGGTCCCATGATTGAGCATAAACACTGCAATGGTATTAACCCAAGTTTTTAGTAGGCTTTTTCTCACCTTCATACACTAATTTTCTACTTCTGGGTTTATGGTATTATGATAAGTGTGCTGGTTTTTATAATCTTAACTTGTACTTAGCAGTAGATATATATAAATTATAAATTCAAATAAAAATAGAAAAGTTGAATCTTTGAGGTAGAGAATAAAAGGGAACATGGACAGTTCCTCCTTCTAAACTTTATGTTATGTGTATTTTTCCACACAAAAAGTCTCAAAACAACAACCTTCTACCTTATGAAACCAGAAATAAAAGGAGAGAACACTCAACCCAAAGCAAGTAAAAGAAAGAAAATGGTAAAGTTTATAGTGGAAATAAGTGAAATAGAGAATAGAAATCAATAAATAAACTCAAGGAAACCAGAAGTTGTTTCTTTGAAAGATCAACAAAATTGACAAACTGTTAGATAGACAGACAAAAAGAGAGAGAAGATTCAATTGACTTAAATCAGAAATAAAAAAGAAGACATTACTAAAGACCTTACAGAAATAAAAAAGATTATAAGCCTAGGTGCAATGGACAAAATCCTAGAAACAGAAACAAACTATCAAAATTGACTCAAGAAGAAATAGAAAATGTGAGTAAATTGAATGCCAAAATCAAAGATATCACAAGAAAACTATAAAACAATTTATCCTATGAATCTACATGCAAAAATCCTCAACGAAATACTAGCAAACAAAATTCAGCTACATATAAAAAGCAATATACACCATGGCCAATTGAGATTTATCTGAATAATTCAAGAATGGCTTAACATAGAAAATCAATTAATGTAATATACCATATTAATAGAATAAAGGGTCCAAACCATATTATCATATCAATAGAAGCAAAAAAATTTGACAAAATACAACACTCTTTCTTAGTAAAAAACTACTCCACAACTGGGAATAAAGGGAACTTCACCTGATAAAGGGCATATACAAAATCTCACAGAACATCATAATTAATGCTTTGCCCCTAAGATCATGAAAAAGAAAAGGATGCCTGCTATTGCCACCTCTGTTGAAAAGTGTACTGGAGGTTCAAGTTATAGGAATTAGTGAAGTAAATAAAATAAAAAGCTATGAGATTGGAAAGGAAGACATAAAACTATCTCTACTCATGTATCACATGATATTGTATATAGAAAATCTTAAGGAATTCAATTTTAAAAGCTATTGAATTAATAAAGTAGATCAACAAGGTTGTAGAATACAAAATCATTATATAAAATAATTGTATTTCTATAAACACCTAAAAATAACACAATGAAATTGAAATGACTATTAATTTACAATAATATCAAAAGAAATACAATATTTAGGAATAAATTTAACAAAAGAAGTGAAAAATGAATACTCTGAAAGTTAAAACACAACTCATTAATTAAAAGGCAAATAGCCCAATTAAAAAATAGGCAAAAGGATCTGAATCAACCCTTCTCTAATGAATTATATACAAATAGCCAATAAACACATGAAAATATGTTTAGTATCAGTATCCATCAGGGGAATGTAAGTTAAAACCATAATGAAAGATGTTGAATATACAGACTTACAGCTTACTAGAACAGAGGCCTAGAAAAAGAATTTTACTATTAGAGCCAATACCAAGGCAGAAAACTTAAACTGTAATTGCCAAAGGCTCAAAGTAGACAAGCTTGAGAGTTAAAAATGCCAGGGAGGGCCAGTCTTAGAGGGTCCCCCATAATTTTAGGTGTTTTACCTCCAGGAGATCTACCAGGTCCTCATAGTGAAGATCAGAGAAAAATCCCCTAGTACTTTTGGCTAGAAGAGGGGGAATGTAGCCATTTTTAAATACACCCAGAGCATTCTGTTCTTCTAATGAAAAATGACCTCAGGGAGACTATATTACCAGAGCCCAACTGACTGGAGTTTTACTGGAAACTAACTGACTTGGAGAAGGGAAAAATCTAACTCTAGATACCTCTGACAGATCTCCATGTCTAGACAATATTTAAGAAGTAGGCTCTAGGGAAACCCATGGTCCACAGGAGACAAAAACAAGGAAAATAGAGACAATTTTAGCTTCTTACACCTACAGAGATAGCAAACATTAAACACAGGCTAGCAACCAGACCAGATAAAAATAAAACCTCACACTAAAAGGCCTATTTATCTAAATTCCTTTATCCAGTACATCTTGTCCAGCTTGCAACAAAACATCACAAGAGGGCTTCCCTGGTGGTGCAGTGGTTGAGAGTCTGCCTGCTGATGCAGGGGACATGGGTTCATGCCCCGGTATGGGAGGATCCCACATGATGCGGAGCGGCTGGGCCCGTGAGCCATAGCTGCTGAGCCTGCATGTCCGGAGCCTGTGCTCTGCAATGGGAGAGGCCACAGCAGTGAGAGGCCTGCATAATACAAGAAAAAAATAAAATCACAAGACACAATAAAAGACAAAACAAAACCAAAAACAAACAAACAAAAAACAGTTTAAACAGACAGAGCAAACATCAGAACCAGACTCAGATATGGCAGAGATTTAACAATTATCAGACTGAGAATTAAAAATAACCATGATTCATATGCTAAGGATACTAATAGACAAAGTAGACAACATGCAACAAAAGGTGAACTGATGTTGGCAAAGAGATGGGAACTCAAGAAACATGCAAAATGAAATGCTAGAAAGTTTTTAAAAACTGTAACAAAATGATGTATGCCTTTGATATGATCATCTATAGACTGGAAACAAACAAGAAAGAATAAGTGAACATGAAGAAAGGTCAATATGGACTTTGAAAACTTAAAATCAAAGAGAAAAAAGAATGAAGAAGATGGAACAAAATATCAAAGAACTGTGGGAAAACTACAAGTGTTGTAACATATGTTTCATGGAAATATCAGAAAGAGAAGAAAGAAAGACAGAGAGAGAAGACATATTTAAAGTAATAATGAAATTATTATTGTAGACACCAAATTATAGATCCAGGGAGCTCAGAAAACAAGAAGTACTATATATATATATATATATATATATATATATATATATATATATATATATATATATATATATATATATATATATATATGTGTGTGTGTGTGTGTGTGTGTGTGTGTGTGTGTGTGTGTGTGTGTGTGTATACACACACACACACAGAGTTGACCTTTGAAGAACATGGGTTTGAACTGCACAGGTACACTTATATGTGGACTTTTTTCAATAAATACTGCAGTACTACATGATCTGTTGGTTGAATCCATTGATGCAGAAACAGGGATACAGAAAGCTGACTATAAAGTTTTATCCATATTTTCAACTATGTGTGGGGAGTCATACCCATAACCCCCACGCTGTTCAAGGGTCAACTGTATGTATAACTATAACTAGGCATATCTTATTCAAACTAGAGAAAATCAAAAACAAATAGAAAATCATAAATTAAAGAAGTAGGTGGATAAAACCATACTTATAGAGGAGCAAGGACAAGAGTTATATAGGCTTTTTCTCCAAAAACCAGCAAGCAAGAAGACAGTGAAGTGTAATTTTTAAAGTGTTGAAAGAAAAGAAAAACACCAACCAATAATTCTTTACTCCATGGCATTATCCTTCAAAAGTAAAGGAGAAATAAAGATTTGTTAGACAAACAAAAATTGAGGGGATTTTTTACTAGTAGACTAGCCATGCAGAAAATGTTAAAAGAAGTTCTTCAGAAAGAAGGAGAATGGTATATATCTAAAATCTGGAACTATATAAAGAAAGGAAGAGCATTAGACAAGGAATAAATGAAGGTAAAATGAAATCTTTTATTTTCTTCATTTTTAATTGATTTAGCAGTTAGCAGTATGTTCAAAATAGTAATACCAATGATGCACTTGGCAACTTATAACATACGGATAGGCAAAAATGAATGATGGCAATATTGTAAGGGAGAGAAGAGAGGAATTGGGAATATTCTGTTATAAGGTAATTGCACTAACTGTAAAATTTTGGATGTAGTATTATTTGAGAATGGACTTGGATTAGTCATAAATGTATATTGCAAACTCTAGGGCAACCACAAAAAATAGCAAAATAAGAATATAATTGGAATGCTAAAAAAGAAGATAAAATGGATTCATGTACAATGCTCAGTTAAAATCAGAGGCAGAAAAAGAGTAGGAATCAAAAGCAGACACAAAAAACAAGGACAGTGAATAGAAAAAAGCTACAAAAAAAGAAAAAAGCTACAAATACAATAGGTATTAATCTCACTATATCAATAATCACTTTAAATGTCAATGGTCTAAATATACCAATTAAAAGGCAGAGACTATCAGAGTGTATTAAAAACACCTAATTATATGTTATTCATAAGAAACCAACTTTAAATTTAAAGACACATATAGCTTTAATATAAAGGGATGGAAAAAGACATATCACGCTAATACCAATCAAAAGAAAGCCAAAGTTTTCTTAATTTCAGACAAAACAGACTTCAGAGCAAGGAAAATTCTTAGGAATAAAGAAGGCACTGCATGATGATAAAGGGGTCAATTCTCCATGAAAGTCTTAATTCTTAAGGTGAATGTGTCTAAAAACAAAGCATCAACATACATGACACAAAAGCTAATAGAACTTCAAGTAGAAAAAAACTAATCCATTCTTATAGTTGGAGATTTCAACACCCATCTATCAGTAATTGACAGATCCAGCAGGCAGAAAATCAGTAAGGACAGAGTTGAACTGAATAGCACCATCAATCAACTAGATCTAGTTTACATTTACAAATTCTTCATTCAACAACAGAAGAATACACATTCTTCTCAAATTACTTTGAACATTCTCCAAGACTGACCACATTCTGGTCCATAAAACATGCTGTTACAAATTTAAAGGACTAAAAATCATACAAAGTATGCTCTCAGATCCCAATGAAAATACACTAGAAATTATAATAGAAAGATACTTGGAAAGCAGCCACATATAGACATTAAATAGCATACTTTTACATAACACGTGGATCAAAAAGAATTTCAAGATAAATTTAAAGTATTTTGAACTGAATGAAAATGAAAATACAATTTATCAAAATCTGTGAAGTGTGATGACTGCAGGACTTAGAGGGAAATCTATGAAATTGTATTAGTAATTACAAAAGAGAAAGACATAAAATGAATTATTCAAGCTTTCATCTTAGGAAACTAAAAAAAGGAAAATCAAATTAAATCCAAAGAAAGCAGAATAAAAGTAATAATAAAATTACAGCAAAAATCAGTGAAATTGAAAACAGAAAATCAATGAAACCAAAACCCGATTATTGGAAAAGGTCTATTAAATTTATGAAACTTCTAACCTGCCTAACTAAGAAAAAAATGAGATAATTAAATTACTAATATCATAAATGAAAGAGGGGCCATTATTACTGATCCTATAAACATTAAAAACTAATAAAGAAATATTGAAAATTACTATGTTTGCAAATTTGATAACATAAGTGAAATGGAAAACTTCCTAGAAAGACACAAATTACTGAAAGCAAAAAAAGTGAAAATAAACAAATGGGACTACATCAAGCTTAAAAGGTTTTCCACAGCAAAGATAACCATCAACTAAATGAAAAGGCAATCTACTGAATGGGAGAAGCTATTTGCCAATGATATATTTGATATGGGGTTAATAACAAAAATAAATAGAAAACACACAACAAAATATCAAAAATAAAAACATTAAAAAACAGGATTTTAAAATGGGCAAAGGACCCAAATAGACATTTCTCTGAAGAAGACATACAAATGGCCAACAGACACATGAAAAGATGCTCAACATCACTAATCATTAAAGAAACACAAATCAAAACCATGAGCTATCACTTCACACCTGTCAGAATAGCTATTGTCAAAAATACAAGGATGTATAGAAAAGGGAACCTTCGTGAACCATCAGTGGGAATGTAAATTCATGCAGCCACTATGGAAAACAGTATGGACATTCTTCAAAAAATTAAAAATAGGTCTTCCTACAAGGCAGCAATACCACTTCTGGGTATTTACCCAAAGAAAACAGAAACACTTATTTGAAAAAATACATGTACCATTATGTTAATTGCAGCATTATTTACAAGAGCCAAGATATGGAAGCAACCTAAGCCTAGATATGGAAGGTAACCTATGATTAGCAACATAATCAATAGATTAATGGATAAAGAAGATATAGTATATTACTCAATGGAATATTACTCAGCCATAAAATAGAATGAAATCTTGCTATTAGTGACAACACAGGTGGATCTAGTGGGTATTATGCTAAGTGAAATAAGTCAGAAAGAAAAAGACAAAATCTGTATTTCACTCATATGTGGAATCTAAAAAACACAAAACAAATGAACAAATATAACAAAACGGAACAGACTCATAAATACAGAAAACAGACTGGTGGTTGCCAGAGGGGAGGAAAGTGGAGGGTTGGATGAAATAGGGGAAGGCGATTAAGAGGTACATACTGGAGTTATAAAATAAGTCACAGGGATGTTATATACAACATAAGGAATATAGTCAGTAATACTGGAATAATTTTGTATGGTTACGCGACTTATCATGGTCATCATTTTGTAACGTAGTTAAATGTCAAAACATTATGTTTTACACCTGAACCTAACATAATTTTGTACATCAACTATACTTCAATAAACAAATAGATAGATAATAGGCCAATATCTTTTTAAAAATTTTAATCAATACTTAATAAACTTCAAAATCAGAAAGCACAAGGCCCAATTGTTACACTAGTGAATAAAACCAAACATTTAAAGAAGAAATTACACGAATTCTTTACAATATCTTACAGAAAATAGATGCAGAGGGAATACTTAGTAACTCATTCTTTGAGGCCAGCATTACACTGATACCAAATATTTTCTTTTATTAAAAGAAACAAAAACTACAGATGAATATCTCTCATAAACTTAGACACAAATGTCCTTAACAAAATATTAGTAAATTGAGTCCAACAATTTATAAAAAGTTATACACCATAATCAAATGAGATTTCTTGCAGGTATGCAAGTTTGCCTCAGCATATGAGAATTGGTGAATGTAATCTGTCACATCAAGAGGATAAAGTAGAAAAGTCATGTGATTATATAAATATATTCAGAAAAAGCATTTGACAAAATCTAACGCATATTCTTTTTTTTTTGTGGTATGCGGGCCTTTCACTGTCGTGGCCTCTCCCATTGTGGAGCACAGTCTCCAGACGCGCAGGCTCAGTGGCCATGGCTCACGGACCTAGCTGCTCCGCGGCATGTGGGATCTTCCCGGACCGGGGCACGAACCCGTGTCCCCTGCATTGGCAGGTGGACTCTCAACCACTGTGCCACCAGGGAAGCCCTAACACATATTCTTGATAGAAACTCTCAATAAGGTAGAAATAGATGGGAACTTCCTCAACTTGATATAGAACATCACAAAAATTCTACAGTTAACATCATAATTAATGGTTGTAAACTAAGTGCTTTTCTGCTGAAATAAAAAATAAGCCAATGAAAACCCGCCCATGGACAGACACCAGCCCCAGGAACACCACAGCCATACAGCATGCCCTGGCAGGACCCAGCACACCCACCAGCAGACAAGCACCAGCCATGGAACCCCCACCCTGACCTCATTCCTGACAATCAGCAGTCAAGCACCAGCTCTGGGACACGTTGGGCCCCTCAGCCAGTGACCCATGGAATTCAGCCCCAACCACCAATGAGCAAACACCAGCTTCAGGACCCCCAGTGCCCTGAAGCCAGTGACCCCAGGCCAAGTTATGCCTACCAGTAAGCTGGCAGTAGCCCCAGCACCACCTGGACCAGGTGACAAAAGAAAATGAAAACACAACAATCCAAAATCTGTGAGATGCAGCAAAAGCAGTTTTAAGAGGGAAGTGTATAATGATACAGGCCTTCTCAAGAAAGAAGAAAAGACCCAAACAATCTAACTTTACACCTAAATGACTAGAAAATGAAGAAAAAACAAAGCCTAAAGTTTGTAGAAAGAAAGAAATCATAAAGACCAGAGCAGAAATAAATGAAATAGACACCAAAAAAAAAACCCAGAATAGATTAATGGAACTAAGAGTTGGTTATTTGAAAAGATGAACAGAACTGATAAACCTTTAGCCAGACTCATTAAGAAAAAAGAGAGCTCAAATCAATAAAATCAGAAATGAAAATGAAGTTACAACCAACACCACAGAAATACAAAGGATCAAAAGAGATTACTATAAACAACTATATACCAATAAAATGGACAACCTAGAAGATATGGACAAATTCCTAGAAATGTACAATCTCCCAAGACTGAACCAAGAAGAAATATAAGACATGAACAGAACAATTAACAGGAATGAGATTGAATAATAAAATATCTCTCCATGAAAAAAATGTCCAGGACCAGATGGCCTCACAGGTGAATTCTGCCAAACACTTTGAGAAGAGTTAACATCTATCCTTCTCAAACTATTCCAAAAAGTTGCAAAGGAAAGAATGTTTCCAAACTCATTCTACAGGGCCAGAAACATCCTGATACCAAAACCAAACTTATCACAAAAGGAGAAAATTACAGGCCAATATCACTGACAAATATAGATGCAAAATTCCACAAAAAATATTAGCAAATCAAATTCAACAATACACGAAAAGGATTATACAACATGAACAAGTGGGATTTATTGGAGGAATGCAAGAATGGTTCAATATCCACAAATCAATCAATGTGATACACTACATTAACAAAAGGAAGGATAAAAATGATATGGTCACATCAAAAGATGCAGAAAAAGCTTCTGACAAAATTCAATATTCATTTATAATAAAAATGTAGGTATAGAAACAACATACTTTGTCATAATAAAGGCCATATATGATAAGCTCACAGGAAACATCATGTTAACAATGAGAAGCTGAAAGCATTTCCTCCAAGATCAGGAACAAGACAAGGATGTCCACTCTCGCAACTTTTATTCAACATAGTATTGGAAGCCTTAACAATCAAACAAGAAAAATAAATAAAAGGAATCCAAATTGGAAAGGAAGAAGTAAAATCATCATTGTTTGCAGATTACATGATATAATACATAGAAAATCCAAAAGGCACCACCAAAATACTATTAGAGATCATCAATGAATTCAATAAAGTTGTAAGATAAAAAATTAATATACAGAAATTTGTTGCATTTCTATACACTAACAATGAACTATGAGAAAGAGAAATTATGAAAATGATCCCATTTATAATTGCATCAAAAAGAATAAAATATCTAGGAATAAATCAAACTGAAGATGTGCAAAACCTGACATGAGAAAACTATAAGACACGAATGAACAAAATTAAAAATGACACAAACAGATGGAAAGATACATGGTGTTCATGGATTGGAAGAATTAATATTGTTAAAATGACCATACTACCAAAGGCAATCTACAGATTCAGTACAATCCCTATCAAAATACCAATGGCATTTATCACAGAACCAGAAATAATAATTCTAAAATTTGTGTGAAAAAAAAGACACCAAATAGCAAAAGCAATCTTGAGAAAGAAGAACAGAACTAGGGGTATCATTCTCCCTGAGTTCAGACTATATTACAAAGCTACAATTATCAAAACAGCATGGTACTGGCACAAAAGCAGACACATAGATCAATGGAACAAAATAAAGAGCCAAAAATAAACCCATGCACTTATGGTCAATTAGTCGATAACAAAGGAGGTAAGAATATACAATGTGGAAAGACAGTCTCTTCAACAAGTGGTGCTGGGGAAACTAGACAGCTATATTTAAAAGAATGAAATTGGAACATTTTCTTACACCATGCACACAAAAAAAAAAAACCCTCAAGATGGGTTACAGACCTAAATGTAAGACTGGAAACCATAAAGTTCCTAGAAGAAAACATAGGCAGAACACTCTTTGACATAAATCATACCAATAATTTTTTTGGACCTGTCTCCCAAGGCAAAGGAAAGAAAAGAAAAACTAAATAAATGGGACCTAGTTAAATTTAAAAGCTTTTTCCATAGCACAGGAAACCACTGACAAAACAAAAAGCCAAACTATGAATGGGAAAAAATATTTGCAAATGACATGACTGATAATGGGTTTATTTCCAAAATAAATAAACATCTCATGCAACTCAATATCAAAAAACCAAACAATCCAACTAATAAATGGCCAGAAGACCTGAATACATATTTTTCCAGAGAATATAGATGGTCAACAGGTACATTAAAAGATGCTCAACATTACTAATCATCAGAGAAATGCAAATCTAAACCACAATGAGATATCATCTCACACCTGTCAGAATGGTTATTATGAAAAAGACCACAAATAACAAGTGTTGGAGAGGATGTGGAGAATAGAGCGCTCTAGAATGCTGTTAGTGGGAATGTAAATTGGTGCAGCCACTGTGAAAAACGTTATGGAGGTTGCTCAAAATCCAAAAATAGAACTACCACATGATTCAGCAATTCAACTCTTGGGTGGTTTATCCAAAGAAAATGGAAACACTAACTTGAAAAGATACATGCACATGCTCCCCAATGTTCATTGCAGCACTGTTTACAATAGTCAATACATGAAAGCTATCTAAATGTCCATTAACAGATGAATGGATAAAGAAGATGCGGTACATATATACAATGGAATATTACTCAGCCATTCGAAAGAATGAAATAATGCCATTTGCAGCAACATGGATGGACCTGGGGATTATCATACTAAGTAAGTCAGAAAGAGAAAGACAAATATCATATGATATCGTTTATATGCAGAGTCTAGAAAAAAATGATACAAATGAACTTATTTACAAAACAGAAACAGACTCACAGACTTAGAGAATAAACTTATGGTTACTGGAGGGAAGGGTGGGGGATCAGGGGGAAGGGTGGGGGGGAGGGATAGACTGGAAGTTTGGGATTGACATGTACAAACTGCTATAGTTAAATAGATAATCAGCCAGTGGGCCCCAGGACCTGCCTCCGGTGACCCAGAAGGGTACAGACAGCTTTGACCATTAGGAATTCCACTAGCAGTCCCCAGGACTTGCCCATGCTATCCCAGGAGGTCGCAGAGAGATTCAGTGACTGGGAAATCCATCAGTGGGTGCCAGGACCTGCCCTGCTGTACTGGGAACATGCAAATAGTTCTTGCTACTAGGAAATCTGCCAGTGGGTGCCAGGACCTGCCCTGATGTCCCAGGAGGGCACAGAGAGCTTCACCCACTAGGAGTTCCACCAGCGGGCCACAGGACCCATCCTTGCTGCCATAGAAGGGTGCAGACAGCTCCAGCCACTAGTGATTCTGCCAGCAGGCCACAGGATCCTCCTCCACTGACCAGGAAGGGTGTGGAAAACTCCTGCCTCTAGGAATCCCACCAGCAGGCCCCAGGACTTGCCCACACTGCCCAGGGAGGGTGCAGAGAGCTTCCATGACTCGGAAATACATCAGTGGGTCCCAGAACCTGAACTGCTGTCCCAGAAGTGCATGGATACCATCCCCACTAGGAAATCCACCAGTGGGTGCTGGGACCTGCAGGCACTGCCTTGGGAGGGCACAGATAGCTACGCCCACTAGTAAATATGCCCAGAAGAGGTGCTGAAACCACAGTTGAGCCCCATGAGCTGTGTGACTAAGAAAGAAGAGCTGAAATCTTTGCTCACGGCTGCACAAACTGTGGAGTCACACCTCTGTTGACAGCTTCCTAAATTCGATGCCTGCAAAACATCCCAAAGGACAGGAAGTGCTTCGGCAGCTCAGACGGGTCTGGCTTAGCGGCTGTGGGCTTTGTGGGCACAGACCCACAGGAGTTGCACCAGACCAGTACCTGGGCTTCCTCCATAGCTCTGACACTGGGTCCAGGTGCACAACTACTGTAGTCCTGGGACCTGACCTCAGTGGATCTGTGATAGTGGCCTTGTGAAACAATGCCTGAAAGTCACCAGGTCTAATTGCCAGCATACCCACAGTTAAGGCAGGACTGAGAGCAATGCAAACAGCAGTGTACTTTGTGAGCCCACACAACAGGCGAAAGGGAACACAACAGAGCACATTCACAGGTGAACAGTTCCAGAGGAGGGATACTCAGTGACTTCTCTCCCACTGGGAGTGCTCCAATCCTGCCTACCTCACACTGCATATCAGAATCTCAGCTAAGAAACAGATCTGGGGGCCTCTACTCCAACAAACAGGGAGCAGACCCCACCCCTGACAGGGCAGTGACAACTGCAGAGCAAAGGGGAGGCTCAACTCAATACCTAAGGCAGGCTCTTTTCTCTACAACACCAATTAAACCTGCTTTCAAGGGGTAATGGCACAAGCCTCTGGACCAACCTCACCCACCAGAAGTCAGACACCAGAAGAAAGAGGAAATACGATCCTGTAGAAAGGAGACCTCAAACACAGTAAATCTGACAAAATGAGATGACAAATAAATATTTTGAAGACGAAGGTGCAAGATAAAAACCTACAAGAACAACTAAATGAAAAGGAGATAGGCAAACTACTTGAAAAAGAATTCAGAGTAATGATAGTAAACATGATCCAAGACCTCAGAAAAAGAATGGAGATAGGGATCAGGAAGATACAAGAAAAGTGTAACAAAGACCTAGAATAACTAAAGAAGAAACAGAGATGAACAATACAATAACTGAAATGAAAAAAATACACTAGAAGGAAGCAATATGAGAATAACTGAAGCAGAAGAACGGATAAGTGACCCGAAAGACAAAATGGTGGAAATCTCTGCTGCAGAACAGAATAAAGAAAAAAGAATGAAAAGAAATGAGGACAGTCTCAGAGATATCTGGGGCAACATTAAACACACCAAAATTCGAATTATCAGGGTCCAAGAAGAAGAAACGACCTGAGAAAATATTGGAAGAGATTGTACTGGAAAACTTCCATAACATGGGAAAGGAAATAGTCACCCAACTCCAGGAAGCACAGAGAGTCCCTTACAGGATGAAACCAAGGAGGAACACACCGAGACACATATCAATCAAACTAACAAAAGTGAGATACAAAGAAAAAATATTAAAAGCAGCAAGGGAAAAGCAACAAATAACACACAAGGGAATCTGCATAAAGCTGATTTTTCAGCAGAAACTCTACAGGCTAAAAGGGAGTGGCAGGGTATATTTTAATTGATGAAAGGGAAAAAATTAAAACCAAGATTACTCTACCAAGCAAAGATTTCATTCAGACTCAAAGGAGAAATCAAAAGCTTTACAGGCAAGCAAAACTAAGAGAATTCAGCACCACCAAACCAGCTTTACAACAATTGCTAAAGGACCTTTTCTAGGCAGGAAACAAAAGAGAAGAGAACAAAAGAGGAAGGACAGAAAAAAGACCTATAAGAACAAACCCAAAACAATTAAGAAGATGGAAATAGGAACATACATATCAATAATTACCTTCAATATAAATGGAATAAATGCTCCAACCAAAAGACATAGACTGGCTGAATGGATACAGAAACAATACCCATATATATGCTGTCTTCAGGAGAACCACTTCAGACCTAGGGAAACATACAGACTGAACATGAGAGGATGGAAAAAGATACTCCATGCTAATGAAAATCAAAAGAAAGCTGGAGTAGCAATACTCATATCACACAAAATAGACTTTAAAATAAAGACTGTTACAAGAGACAAGGAAGGAGATTGCATAATGATCAAGGGATCTATCCAAGAAAAAGACAAAACAATTGTAAATAAAGGAGCACATCAATATATAAGGCAAAGGATAACAGCCATAAAAGGCAAAATCAATGGTAACAAAAAAATATTGGGGGACTTTAACACCTTTCTTATACCAATGGACAGGTCATCCAGAGAAAAAATTAATAAGGAAACACAAGCCTTAAATAACATATCAGACCACATAGACTTAATTAACATTTATACAACTTTCCATCCTAAAGCAGCAGAATACACTTCCTTATCAAGTGTACATGGAACACTCTCCAGGATGGATCACATCCTGGAACACAAATCAAGCCTCAGAAAACTTAAGAAAATTGAAATCATATCAAGTATGTTTTCTGACCACAACGGTATTTGATTAGAAATCAATTACAGGAAAAAGTCTGTAAAAAACGCAAGCACATGGAGGCTAAAATATATGTTACTAAATAACCAATGGATCACTGAAAAAATCAAAGAGAAAAACAAAAAATACCTAGAGACAAATGACAATGAAAACACGACAATCCAAAACTTGTGGGATGCAGGAAAAGCAGTTCTAAGAGGGATTTTTATAGCAATACAATCTTACCTCAAGAAACAAGAGAAATCTCAAACAAACAACCTAACCTTACACCAAGAGCAATTAGAGAAAGAAGAACAAACAAAATGCAAAGTTAGTAGAAGGAAAGAAATCATAAAGATCAGAGTAGAAATAAATGAAATAAAGACAAAAAAAACAATAGCAAAGATCAATGAAACTAAAAGCTGGTTCTTTGAGAACATAAACAAAATTGATAAACCATTAGCCAGACTCATCAAGAAAAAAAGGGAGAGGACTCAAATCAATAAAATTAGAAATGAAAAAGGAGAAGTTACAAATGACACTGCAGAAATACAAAGGATCATCAGAGACTACTACAAGCAACTATACGCCCATAAATTGGAAAACCTGAAGCAAATGGACAAATTCTTAGAATGATACAACCTTCCATGACTGAACCAGGAAGGAATAGAAAATACGAACAGAACAAACACAAGAAATGAAATTGAAACTGTGATTCAAAATCTTTCAACAAATGAAAGTCCAGGAACAGATGTCTTCATAGGAAATTCTATCAAATATTTACAGAAGAGCTAACAGCTATCCTTCTCAAACTCTTCCAAAAAATTACAGAGGAAGGAACACTCTCAAGCTCATTCTATGAGGTCACAATCTCACTGACACCAAAGAAAGACAAAGATACCACACACACACACACAAAATTATAGGCCAATATCATTGAGGAACATAGATGCAAAAACCCTCAACAAAATACTAGCAAACAGAATCCAACTCATTAAAAGGATCATACAAAATGATGAAGTGGGATTAATCCCAGGGATGCAAGGATTCTTCAATATACGCAAATCAATCGTGTGATACACCATATTAACAAATTGAAGAACAAAAACCATTTGATCAACTCAGTATATTCAGAAAAAGATTTTGCCAAAATTTAACACCCATTTATGATAAAAACTCTTCAGAAAGTGGGCATAGAAGGAACCTACCTCAACATAATAAAGGCCATATACAACAAATCCTCAGCAAATATCATTCTCAATGGTGTAAAACTGAAAGCATTTCCTCTAAGATCAGGAACAAAAGAAGGATGTCCACTCTTGTTACTATTATTCAATATAACTTTGGAAGTCCTAGCCACAGCATTCAGAGAACAACAAGAAGTAAAAGGAATTCAAATTGGAAAAGAAGAAATAAAACTGTCACTGTTTGCAGATGACATACTATACATAGAAAATGCTAAAGATGCAGCCAGAAAACTACTAGAGCTCATCAATGAATTTGCTAAAGTTGCAGGATACAATATTAATACAGAAAAGTCTCTTGCATACTTATACACTAACAGTGAAAGATCAGGAAGAGAAATCAAGGAAACAATCCCATTTACCATCACAACAAAAAGAAAAAAATACCTAAGAATAAACCTACTTAAGGAGGCAAAAGACCTGGATCAGAAAACTATAAATACTGATAAAAAAATAAAAGATGACACAAACAGATGCAGAGATATACCATGTTCTTGGATTGGAAGAATAAATATTGTGAAAATGTCTATATTACCCAAAGCAATCTACTGATACAATGCAATCCCTATCAAACTACCAATGGCATTTTTCACAGAAGTAGAACAAAAAATTTCACATTTATATGGAAACACAAAAGACCCCGAATAGCCAAAGCAATCCTGAGAAAGAAAAACAGAGCTCGAGGAAACAGACTCCCTGATTTCAGACTATGCTACAAAGCTACAGTAATCAAGACAGTAAGAGTATGGTACTGGCACAAAAACAGAAATGTAGATCAGTGGAACAGGATAGAAAGTCTAGAGATAAACCCATGTATCTATCATCATCTAATCTCTGTCAAAGGAGGCAAGAATATACAGTGGAGAAAAGAGAGCCTCTTCAATAAGTTGTGTTGGGAAAACTGAACAGCTATATGTAAAATAGTGAAATTACAAGACTCCATAACACCATATACAAAAATAAACTCAAAATGGATTAAAGTATAAGGCTAGACACTGTAAAGTTCTTAGAGGAAAACATAGGCAGAATACTCTTTGACAGAAATAGCAGGAAGATCTTTTTGATCCACCTCCTAGAGTAATGAAAATAAAAACAAAAATAAACAAATGGGACCTAAGCAAACTTAAAAGTTTTTGCACTGCAAAGGAAACCATAAACAACACGAAAAGAAAACCCTCAGAATGGGAGAAAATATTTGTAAACAAAGCAATCGACAAGGAATTAATCTTCAAACTATACAAACAGCTCAGTGCAGCTCAATATCAAAAAAAACAAACGACCCAATCAAAAAATGGTGGGAAGATCTAAATAGACATTTCTCCAAAGAAGACATACAGATGACCAAAAGGCACATGAAAAGATGCTTAACATCGCTAATTATTAGAGAAATGCAAATCAAAACTACAATGAGGTATCACCTCACACTGGTCAGAATGGCCATTATTAAAAACTCTACAAACAATAAATGCTGGAGAGGGTGTGGAGAAAAGTGTACCCTCTTGCACTGTTGGTGGGAATGTAAATTGATACAGCCACTATGGAGAATAGTATGGACGTTCCTTAGAAAACTAAAAGTAGAACTACCATATGACCCAGCAATCCCACTCCTAGGCATATACCAGGAGAAAACCGTAATTTGAAAAGATACATGCACCCCAATATTCACTGAAGCACAATTTCAATAGCCAGGACATGGAAGCAACCTAAATGTCCATCAACAGAGGAATGGGTAAAGATGTGGTACATATATACAATGGAACATTACTCAGCCATAAGAAAGGACAAAATAATGCCATTT
Source organism: Tursiops truncatus (assembly GCF_011762595.2). Lineage (NCBI taxonomy): Eukaryota > Metazoa > Chordata > Mammalia > Artiodactyla > Delphinidae > Tursiops > Tursiops truncatus. The sequence continues at coordinate 56,673,333 of NC_047055.1, forward strand.
GCAGCAATATGGATGGACCTAGAGATTATCAAACTGAGTGAAGTAAGTCAGACACAGAAAGACAAATATCACACAATATCACTTATATGTGGAAGCTAAAAATAGCCACAAAGGAGCTTAGTTATGAAACAGAAGTAGAGTCACAGATGTAGAAAACAAACACGGTTACTGGGGGATAAGGGGATGAGGAATAAACTGGGAGATTGGGATTGACATATACATACTACCATATATAAAATAGATAACTATATAAGAACCTACCATAGAGCACAGGGAACTCTACTCAATACTCTGTAATGGTCTATATGGGAAAAGAATGTAAAAAGAGTGGGTATATGTATATTTATAACTGATTCACTTTGCTCTACACCTGAAACTAACACAGCATTGTGGATCAACTATACCCCAATAAAAATTTTTTAACATCTTTATTGGAGTATAATTGCTTTACAATGGTGTGTTAGTTTCTGCTTTATAACAAAGTGAATCATTTATACATATACATATGTTCCCATATCTCTTCCCTCTTGCATCTCCCTCCCTCCCACCCTCCCTATCCCACCTCTCTAGGTGGTCACAAAGCACAGAGTTGATCTCCCTGTGCTATGTGGCTGCTTCCCACTAGCTATCTATTTTATGTTTGGTAGTGTATATACGTCCAAGCCACTCTCTCACTTTGTCACAGCTTACCCTTCCCCCTCTCCATATCTTCAAGTCCATTCTCTAGTAGGTCTGTGTCTTTATTCCCATATTACCCCTAGGTTCTTAATGACCTTTTTTTTTCTTAGATTCCATATATATGTGTTAGCATATGGTATTTGTCTTTCTCTTTCTGACTTACTTCACTCTGTATGACAGACTCTAGGTTCATCCACCTCACTACAAATAACTCAATTTCGTTTATTTTTATGGCTGAGTAGTATTCCATTGTATATATGTGCCACATCTTCTTTATCCATTCATCGGTTGATGGACACTTAGAATATACAGTGGAGAAAAGACAGCCTCTTCAATAAGTGGTGTTGGGAAAACTGGACAGGTACCTGTAAAAGTATGAAATTAGAACACTCCCTCCTAACACCATACACAAAAATAAACTCAAAATGGATTAAAGACCTAAATGTAAGGCCAGACACTATCAAACTCTTAGAGGAAAACATAGGCAGAACACTCTATGACATAAATCACAGCAAGATCCTTTTTGACCCACCTCATAGAGAAATGGAAATAAAAAGAAAAATAAACAAATGGGACCTAATGAAACTTCAATGCTTTTGCACAGCAAAGGAAACCATAAACAAGACCAAAAGATAATCCTCAGAATTGGAGAAAATATTTGCAAATGAAGCAACTGACAAAAGATTAATCTCCAAAACATACAAGCAACACATGCAGCTCAATATCAAAAAAACAAACAACCCAATCCAAAAATGGGCAGATAGACCTAAATAGACATTTCTCCAAAGAAGATATACAGATTGCCAACAAACACATGAAAGAGCGCTCAACATCATTAATAATTAGAGAAATGAAAATCAAAACTGCAATGAGATATCATCTCACACTGGTCAGAATGGCCATCATCAAAAATTCTGGAAACAATAAATTCTGGAGAGGGTGTGGAGAAAAGGGAACATTCTTGCACTGCCGGTGGGAATGTGAATTGGTACAACCACTATGGAGAATAGTATGGATATTCCTTAAAAAACTACAAATAGAACTACCATATGACCCAGCAATCCCACTACTGGGCATATACCCTGAGCAAACCATAATTTAAAAAATTTTCTGAAATAAAAAATAAAATAGATAACCAACAAGGATGTACTGTATAGCACAGGGAATGCTGTTCAATATTCTTTAATAACTTAGATGGGAAAAGAATTTGAAAAATAATAGATACATATATATATATATAACTGAACCACTTTGCTGTATACCCGAAACTAACACAACATTGTTAATCAATTATGCTCCAATATAAAATACAATTTAAAAAGAAAAGTAAATGAAGGATACATTTCCCCAGTGTTCATAGCAGCACTATTTGCAATAGCCAAGATTTGGAAGCAACCTACGTATCATCAACAGATTAATGGATAATGATGTGGTATGTATATACAATGGAATATTACTCAACCATAAAAAAAATTGACATTTTGCCATTTGCCATAACATGGATGGACCTGGAGGGTATTATGCTTAGTGAAATAAGTCAGACAGAGGAAGACTCTGTGTCATCTCTCATATGTGTAATATAAAAAATAAAACAAACTAATGAATATAACACAACAGAAACAAACTCACAGATATAGAGAACTAGTGGTTACCAGTGGAGAGGGGGAAGGAGGCAGGGCAGTGTAATAGTAGGACATTAACTGATACAAACTATTATGTATGAAATAAGTAAGTTACAAGGATATATGGTAGAGCACAGGGAATATAGCTAATATTTTATAGCAACTTTAAATGAAGTATAGTCTATAAAAAATTTTAATCACTATATTGTAAACCTGAAACTAATATAATATTGTATATCAACTACATCTCAATAAAAAAGAATCAGAAAACATAAATGTTTATTTTATCTTCACAAAAAAAATAATAAGGCAATGATATCCCCTATCACCATTCCTCTTCAACATCATACTGGAAGTCCTAGCTAATACAATAAGATAAGGAAAGGAAAGCCAAGGTACAGAAATTGGGAAGGAAGAAGTAATACTCTCTTTGGTCTTAGATGACATGTTTGACTATGTAGAAAATTCCAAATAATTAATAAATAACTCCTTGAATTAATAAGTGATTATAGCAAGGATGCAGAACACAAGGTTAATATACAAAAGTCAATTGATTTCCTACATACTAGCAATGAACAATTGCAATTTGAAATTAAAAACACAACTTCATTTATATTAGCATCAAAAATGACATACTTAGGTACAAATCTAATGAAATATGTATATGAAATATAGGAAGATATCACAAAAGTTTGATGAGAGAAACCTAAGTAGATCTAAGTAATAGAGATTTTGTGATGATGCATCTAAAACTCAATAATATTAAATTGTCATTTCTTCTCAACTTGATTTATACAATTATCACAATCTTAATCACACTCTCAGGATATTATTTTGTGGAATCAACAAACTAATTTTAAAAAGTATACAGAAATGCAAAAGCTCCAGTATAGGCAACATGCTACTTAAATGTAGGGAAAAAACAAAAGGAAGAACACTACATTACTTTTAGACTTACCATAGACAAATGGATCAGTGGAACATAGTAGAGAACCCAGAAATAGCCTCATACATATATAGTCAATTGATCTTTCATGAAGGAACAAAGACAATTAAATGGAGAAATCATAGTGTTTTCAACAAATGCTACTAGAACATTTGGACATCCACATGCAAAAAAATGAATCTAGACATAGATCTTACATCATTCACAAAAATTTCACTAAATATGGATCATAAACCTAAATGTAAAACAAAATTATAAAACTCCTAGAAGATAACATGATGGAAAATCTAGGTTATCTTGGGTTTGGTGATGTCTTTTTAGACACAGCATTAAAAGCATAATCTATGAAAAAAAATTGATAATTTGTACTTAATTAAAATTAAAAACTTATTCTCTGCCAAAAAGATTTTTAACATAATAAAAAGGCACATTTTGGGATTTCTCTCATATTTGGGGAGAAAATCTTGCAAAGGGCTTGTTTCAGAATATACAAAGAATTCTTAAAACTCAACAGTAAGAAAACAAGCAACCAAATTGAAAATGTGGCCAAAGACTCCAACAGACATAACCAAAGATACACAGATGGCAAGTAAGCATATGAAAACATGTTCAATATCACATATCATTAGGAAACTGCAAATTAAAACAAACATGATATACCCTTCACACTTATTAAAATGGTAAGCATCCAAAACACTGACTACTTCAAATGGTGGCATGGCTGTAAAGCAACAGGAACTCACTTTCACTGTTGGTGGGAATGCAAAATGCTACAGCCACTTTGGAAGATAGATTGGTAGTTTCTTATGAAAGTAAACACACTCTTATCATGTGATTCAACAATTGTGCTCCTTGGTATTTACCCAGATGAGTTAAAAATTCATGTCTACACATACACTTGCATGAGAATATTTATAGTAGCTTCATTCTTTTTTTTTTTTTTAAATTTCTTAACTGCTAAAACTTTAAAGCTACCAAGATGTAATTCGATAGGTATGGATAAACAAACTGTGATACATCCATACAATGGAATGTTATTCACCAAGTTAGAAAAATGAACTATCAACCTATGAAAAGACATAAAGTCACCTTAAATGCATATTGCTAGGTAGAAGAATCCAGGTTTAAAATGCTACATCCTGTATTATTCCAACTATATAACATTCTGAAAAAGGCAAAACTATAGAGACAGTGCACAGATCAGTGTTTGCCAGAGGTTCAGAGGAAGTGAAGGAGGGATGAATAGGTGGAGCACAGAAGATTGTTAGGTCAGTGAAACTACTCTGCATGATACTATAATGATGGATACATGACTTATATTTGTGAAAAATTGCAGAACTGTACAACACAAAGAGTGAACCTTAACGTACTTTACTTAATAATGTATGAATATTGATACTGCCTCATCAAATTATAACACATGTACCACACTAATGCAAAATGTTATTAATAGGAGAAACTGTGTGTGAGGGGAGAGGGGTATATGGGAACTCTATCTTTTTTATTCAGATTTTCTGTAAACCTATAACTGGCCTGAAAAAATAGTCTATTGATTCAAAATAAAATAAAACACCATGAGATAACACCATTAGGATGGGTATAATCAAAGCAACAATTACATTTGTACACAAATATTCATAGTATCTTTATTCATAATGGCCAAAAAGTGTGGGAAAAAACTCTAATGTCGATCAACTAATGAATGAATAAACAAAATATGGTATATTCATACAATAAAACATTACTTGGAAATAAAAATTAATAAAGTATATATGCTATAACATAAATAAGTCTTGAAAATATTATGTTAAGTGAAGGACACAACTCAAAAGACCACATATTGTATGATTCCATTTATATGGAATGAACAGAATTGGCTTATCTACTGGGACATAAATTATACTAGTATTTGCTTAGCACATAGGGGAAAAGAGGGAATGGAGAATGGCTCCAAATATGTACAGGATTTCCTTGGGGGATTGTATTCACCCTAACTGTGAATATACAAAAATCATGGAATTGTACAGTTTGAATGGCTGAATTGTATGGTAGGTGTATTATATCTCAATAAAGCTCTTAAAAATACAATAATTAACAGATACCAATGCCAAGATCCTATAGTTGTTTAGGATTCTCTAAGACATAAAAGCAACTATTATAAAATTGCTTCAACAAAATTATCATACATGCCCTTGAAACAAATGCAAAAATGTTTATATATATATTACAAAAGAAATAAAAGATATGTAGAAAACCCAAATGAAAATTCTAGAACTTAAAAATATAATAATCAAAATTTTAAACTCAGTGGAGAGCCTCAATAGGGGAATAGAGATTACAAAGGAAATAGTGAACGTTAAGCTAGATCAATATAAATTATCCAATCTGAACAATGGAGAAAGAAGTTGAAAAAAATTGAACAGAACCTGAGAGATCTGTGGAATAATAACAAAAGGTGTAATATTCATGTCATCTGAGTCCCAGAGAAGAGAATGTGAGCAGTGCTGAAAAATATGTGAAGAAATAATGGCTGAAAACCTCCCATGTTTGTCAAAATACATACACCTACTAATTAAAGAAGTTTAGTGAACCTTGAACAGCAAAAAAAAACCCCAAAGAAATCTGTGCTAGACACATCATAATCAGACTACTGAAAGGAAAAGACCAAGAAAAATTTTAAAAGCAGCTAAACAAAAATTATGCATTATCTAAATAAGCACAACCATTTGAATGACCATGAATTTCTTATCAGAAACTGTGGAGAACTTAATGAAATGGTACAACATTTATAAGCACTGAAAGAAAAAGAATCTATATAATTCTATATCCACTGAAAAATACGCTTCACTTAAGGTAAAATAAAGATATTTTCAAATGAAGAAAAATTAAGGAGAAAATATTGTCAGTAGACCTGCTCCAAAAGAATTGCAAAAGGAAATTCTTTAGAGAAATTTTTTTTTTTGCAGTACACGGGCCTCTCACTGTTGTGGCCTCTCCCATTGCGGAACACAGGCTCCGGACGTGCAGGCTCAGTGGCCATGGCTCACAGGCCTAGCTGCTCCATGGCATGTGGGATCTTCCCGGACCGGGGCACAAACCCGTGTCCCCTGCATCAGCAGGCGGACTCTCAACCACTGCACCACCAGGGAAGCCCGAGAAATTTTCAAAGAAAGAAACCTTTAATATCAAGAATGAAGGGAGAATAACAGAAATGCTTAAATATTTGGGTAAGTATAACAAATAGTTTTTCCTGTCTTGAGTTTTTTAAAGTAGGTTTGACAAATAAAAGCAAAAGTTGTAGCATTGTTTCATGAGCTTTTCTGTGTATGCATATGCCATAATACACACATATTAAGAATATTATATCTCAATAAAGCTCTTAAAATACAAATATAATCTATATATTTATACCTATATAAATATTTATATGTAAATATATAAATTTATACCTATACATTTATACCTATGTAAATATAAAGAAACATAAAGGGGGAGGATAAAGAAAACTATATGGTGAGAGTTTCTATATTTGGAAACTCCAATAGTTCTCTTTTAATAATTCGTAGAACAAGAAGAAAGAAATCAGCAAGAATATAGAAAAACTAAGCAATACCATCAACTTACTGTATCTGACTGACATTCATAGAACTCTTATTCTGCAACAGCAGAAAACACAAATGCAACATACATCAATATACAACATATTATGCATCATTAAACAAACATCAACAAATTTAAAAGAATTGAAATCATACAAGTAAGGTCTCATCATAATGGAATCAAAATAGAAATAAATAATGGAATTGATAAGAAAATATCCAATCACTTGGAAATTAAACAACACACTCCTAAATGATCCATGGATCAAAGAAGAAATATCAAGATAAATTAGAAAATATTTTGAACTGAATAAAAATAAAACATACCAAAATTTGTGAGATTCTGCTAAAGCAATATTGAGGAGAAAACTATTGCATTAAATGCTTATATTAGAAAGAAAAATATCTCAAATTAATAATCTAAGTTTTCACCTTAAGAATTTACAAAGAGAAAAATAAGGCAGAAGGAAGGATCATATAAACATAAAAGTAGAAACAGAAATCAGAAAAATAGAGAAAATCAATGAAAACAAAAACTGTCTTTTAAAGGATGAATAAAATAGAAAAACATCAAGCATGAAAAAGAAAAAGTGAGAGAAATATTAGAAATGAAAAAGGGACTAGCTCACACACTTGAAAATCTTTTAAATATTGAAATATTAGTAACTTTATGTACATAAATTCAACAATTCATAAGAAATTGACCAATATCTTGAAAACCACAAACCACCAAAATTCACTCACACTGATAAAGATAGTTTATAGATAGTATATTCCTCTAAACATTAAAAAATTGAATTGAGGGCTTCCCTGGTGGTGCAGTGGTTGAGAGTCCACCTGCCGATGCAGGGGACACATGTCCGTGCCCCAGTCCAGGAAGATCCCACATGCCACGTAGCGGGTGGGCCCATGAGCCATGGCCACTGAGCCTGTGCGTCCGGAGCCTGTGCTCCACAACAGGAGAGGCCACAACAGTGAGAGGCCAGCATACCACACACACACAAAAAAAATTGAATTGATAGTTGACAACTTTCCAAAAAATAAAAAAGAAATTTTCAAGACTCTATGGTTTCATTGCAGAATTCTAGCACACATTTAAAGAAGTAGCACCAATTCTACATAATTTTTGTAGAAGAAACACTTCCTGTTTCATTTTAGAAGGCAAACACTACCCTCATACTAAAACCAGAAAATATTTTACAAATATTTTACAAAATTCAGATGGATATCCCTCGTCATATAGGCACACAAATCCTTAACAAAATATTGGTAAATAAAATTCAGCTATATAAAAAATTTATACAACAAGACCCATTGGAGTTTATTTCGGGGATACAAGGCTGGTTCAATATTTGAAAATCAATCAATATACTCCATCATAGAAATGGTCTAAAGAAGAAAAAACACATGATCTTATTAGCTGATGCAAGAAAGAATTCAACAAAACCAATATTCAAATATGGTAAAAATTCTCAGCAAAATAGGAATACAAAGTAACTTCCTCTGCCTAATAAGGGGCACTACAAAAATCCTACAATTAACATCACATCTGACAGCAAAAGAAGTAAATACTTTCCCCTAACAGCAGCAAGGCAAAGATGTCTACTCTCACCACTCCTATACAACATAGTACTGGAGATCCTAGCCCATTACATAGGTCAAGAAAGATAAAGACTAGAATTACCCTGATACCAAAGCCAGAAAAGGACACTACAAGAAAAGAAAACCACAGGCCAATATACATAATGAATACACACGCAAATATTCTCAGTGAAATACCAGCAAACCGAATTCAGCAGCACATTGAAAGAGTCATTCACCATGATCAAGTGGTGTTTATACCTGGGATGCAAGGATGGTTCAACATATGCAAATCGATAAATGTGATACAGCACATTAAGGAAATGAAAAGAAAAATATCATATCATATCAATAAACAGAAAAAGCATTTGACAGGATTTAACATATGTTCATGATAAAAACTCTTAACAACACATGAAAAGATAATTAGCATCATCAGCAATTAGGGAAATGCAAATTAAATCCAGAGATTGATTCCACTATACCTATTAGAATGGCTAAGTTTTTAAACTATATTGACAATACCAAATTCTGGCAAGGCTGAAGAGTGGCTAGAACTCTCTAGCATTGTTGATGGGAAAGCAAAAAGGTACACACACTTTGAAAGATAATATGGCAACTTCTTTTAAAGATAAATATTACCATACAACCCAGTAATCATGCTCTTCATATTTACCCAAGTGAATAGAGAAATTATGTATGAAAAAAATTCTGCACATGAATATTCATAGCAGCTTTATTCATAATCACCAAAAATTGAAAACAACCAAGATGTCCTTTAATAGGTGACTAGATAAACTGTGGTACACCCATCCAATGGAATAGTATTTGGAGATAAAAAGGAATGAGTTGCCAATCCACACAAAAATATAGATGAGTCTTAAATGCATATTGCTAACTGAAAGAAGCTTGTCTGGAAAGGCTAGATACTCTATGATTCCAATGATATGACATTCTTAAAATGGTAAAAACAAAATAAATCTGAATTTAAAATTTTAAAAATATGAATAAAGGATGGATTTTAGTTGTAATAATGTATCAATATTTGTTCAAAATGTGTGACAAATATACAGTAGTAATCTAAGGTGCTAATAATAGGAAAAACTGGGTGCAAGCTAAGGAAACTCATTTCCATCTCTGCAACTTTTCTGTAAGTCTAAAAATATTTTTTAAATCCTTTATTTAAAATATCTATACAGCATTATAACAAAAAGCACTACCATATTATTTTATTTATTTATTTATTTTGCGGTACGCAGGCCTCTCACTGTTGTGGCCTCTCCCGTTGTGGAGCACAGGCTCTGGACGCGCAGGCTCAGCGGCCATGGCTCACGGGCCTAGCCGCTCCGCGGCATGCTGGATCTTCCCAGACTGGGGCATGAACCCGTGTCCCCTGCATCGGCAGGCGGACTCTCAACCACTGCACCACCAGGGAATCCCTAACATATTAATTTAAAGTAGTGTTTTAAAATTTTAAAAATTGAGGAATACAGCAGATCTAAATTCTGAACAATATTTTACTGTAAAACAGCTCTAGAATTAATTATAATAGCCTATTTTCAAAAATTTGACAGACATCTACTTCATTCCTACTTCCTTCTACCTTGCCTAACTCCTTTCCTGCTCCAAGATGCACAAACAAACCCTCAGAAACAAACAAAAGCAAACCTCACAAATCTTTAGAAAATAAAGATAATTGCAACTGCCACTAATGGTGCATTATTTCATCTAAATTAGATGTTGTATTCATCACAATACCTGACATACAGTAAAAAGTAAATATTTCTTGAATATAACTAGTAGTATAATAATGAAAGTAAATGATGTCTAGCATTTGGTATGAGGCTCAAACTTACTATTTTTTTAAACATCTTTTTTGGCACATAATTGCTTTACAATGGTGTGTTAGTTTCTCTCTATAACAAAGTGAATCAGCTATACACATACATATGTCCCCATATCTCTTTCCTCTTGTGTCTCCCTCCCTCCCACCCTCCGTATCCCACCCCTCTAGGTGGTAACAAAGCACCGAGCTGATCTCCCTGTGCTATGCGGCTGCTTCCCACTAGCTATCTATTTTACATTTGGTAGTGTATATATGTCCATGCCACTCTCTCACTTCGCCCCAGCTTACCCTTCCCCCTCCCCGTGTCCTCAAGTCCATTCTCTACATCTGCGTCTTTATTCCTGTCCTGTCCCTAGGTTCTTCATAACCATTTTGTTTTATTCCATATATATGTGTTAGCATACGGTATTTGTTTTTCTCTTTCTCACTTACTTCACTCTGTATGATGGATTCTATGTCCATCCACCTCACTACAAATAACTCAATTTCATTTCTTTGTATGGCTTAGTAATATTCCATTTTATATATGTGCCACATCTTCCTTATCCATTCATCTGTCGATGAACACTTAGGTTAAACTTACTTTTGAAAAAGAATTTTAAAATGTTGTTTTGAGTTAAGACCTATCATGTAGATGAGGGAACAGAATGGCTAGGTTAGAAATTATCAATTATTGTAAATATTTCCTAACCCAAAACTATTCTACATATTGTATGTTGTGTTCTATATTGTATGTGAATTTAAGGACAAACCATTTATTTTAATATATGCCGATAAAAATGTATGTTAAAAATAGCTTCCCTTTGTAAAGTTAGGGTAAAATATGTTAATGCATATTAGGCAAAATCAGATACAATTTTCTTATATATAGCCTTATCATATCTCCTTTATAATACATGTCCTGATCCCCTCACAAACTATATCATTCTTTTCTTTGCTTCTCTCTTATAGTATTTATATTCAATATTGACTATTTGTGAATTACCTTAGACCCCCCAAAATTTTAAGCTCTTTAAGGGCAAATGTTATCTTCTTTATTAAGGCTCTGTGTTTACCACAGTGCTTGGAACTTAAAGGCATAAAATATACGTTGAATAAATGAACTAGTGGATGAATAAATGAATAATTATTGCCATTGTATTTCTTTTGAACACTTGACTTCAAAGAGTAACACTGTGCAGCTTCATTGTACGTCTGTACATGCATATGTGCAACCAGTAGGTGGTTTACAACACTAATGGAAAGAGATTTTAATTGTACTATCTATAGTTTATATACCTCATTTTTCTGTGACCAGTACCACATATTTGCAAAACAGCTAGTTGAGGGGAGCTACCACAATTTATGAACGTGGAACTAACTGCCCCAAAAGTCTTACAACCTATGCCTTATATTTATAGTGTGAAACCTAGCTGAACTGAACAGCTATACCCTATTGTCAAAGTACACCGGAGCTTCTGTTTAGTATTGCAGTTCAATCAATAATTACTTATTATGAACTTGCTTAAGTGAGCAGCCTTGTATTTCTATTGTGTTCTAATGTGTTTTTCTTTTATTATTTCAATAACTACCCACCCCCTTCTAAGCATAAGAGAGATTCAGGATTTAGTGAATTCTGCTCTGATGAAAAATTATGTTATACTGGAGTTCCAGGGAATTCAAGAAAAGGCTAAGAGCACCACATAAAATTCATTTGCAAATTAAGTAGAGTACTCTTCAAAGTTAAATCTCCTGCTTAGACCCCTTCTGTTAAATGGAACATACAACCCAACTAAAACTCTGAACTAATCACTTGCCAACTTTGATTGAAATCATATTCATTGTTTGTGTTTTTAAGCAACCGCCCCAAACTGCAGCTGAACATAATTAACAATTTGTTCTAATTTGCTATAACTCAAAAGCAAGCCAGATCAATTTTTTAGTCATTAAAATTTATAAAGAAAAAATTACTCTCAAGTGCCAAATCTATTATAGAAAGAGTTTAAAGTTGGCATTAGTCTTCATAGTTTATTTTTTTTAACTCACTAAAATGATCTTTATAATGGAAACACAGTTCCTTACTAGCAAGAGCCCAACATGGCACATCAGCAAGCCAATGACCCACATTCAGATAAAACAGAAATTCCTTCCCTCTATTAAACAAATATATTTCTCATCTATTTCTCATATTGCTATATCAACTATAAAACATTAATCACCAAGTAATTGTTAGTAACAAATGTTTATGTGCTATTTTTGTTTTACCATGAGAGTTATTTTTTAACTTGAGATTTTATTGTTCTTCCATTAGCTACAAACAAAGATATTTTAAATAAAGAAAGAATAATTAACTGAGTATATCAGAAAGCTCTGGTCAGCACCCCCTGCCTCCTTGATTATCTATCTTAATCACTACCTTACATCCCCTGATACTGCAACATACAGGACCTCCTTGGAAACTGAGACATTTATTTTGAAAGGAAAACAAGTCTAAAATTATGTTTGATAGTTTTATTAAGAAAAGAGGAAATACTTCTCAGGTCCTGAAGGAGTGTAAGCAAAATGACCAGGGAAAAGCAGTGCATTTGAATATCTGATCATAACCTTACCTTTCAAACTTGTATACATTCAGGGCCTTCCACAATAAAATGAGCAAAATTTTTAAATTAAATAACTTTCCTGGCCTGTATCTCCCACAAATCATTTACTTTCATAAAGTAACTATGGCATAGAAAGTAAGCTATGATTTTCCCCCACTTTTGCAGACGACCAACAGTTTTCAGTAGATCACGCTACCATGGATCTGTATTATGTGTTCTGCCCTGTGAGGCTTTGATGTGCACATCTCATCAATACTTGATGTACTCCTCATAAGAAAGAGTTTAGGTGTCGGGAATTGAACCTAAAATCTTCTGACTTTCTCTATTGGACAGCATTACTTCAGGATAAGAGCATACTAAAGTAGATACCCCAACCTGATTGGATATACATATTTAATAAATACAGTTGACCCTTGAACAAAGTAGGGGTTGGGTCACCCTCCAGCAGTTGAAAATCCATGTATAACTTTATAGTTGTCCCTCCCTATCTGTGGTTCTACATCAGGGATTCAACCAACCACAGATTGTGTAGTACTGTAGTGTTTATTGGAAAAAAACCCCACATATAAGTGGACCCTGCATTTCAAACCAGTGTTGTTCAAAGGTCAACTGTAATGCAAAACTTCTATATGTAACACTACCTTCTTTTATTTTAATATTTAAAATACTTATCTTAAGTTTAAAATGTGCAGTATTTATGTGTATAGTTCTCAATGCCTGCCCATGCATATATAGAGATGGGTATGATAAAAGACAGAAGATACACAATGAAAATCTCCAAAATGACCGTATGTGTATCTGTACGCTTGGACACATGCATTTGTTAATATAAGGGATATATGTAGGTGTATCTTTAAATTTGTAATTATAAAGATCAATGGGTCAGGTAATAATAGTAATGACTCAGGCAGGCCTCATCAATTAAATGTCATCACATCAAGTAATATTGGTCCATATTTTTTAATTGACTGTAAAAATTATGGCAACTGACAGAGATTGTTTGTATAGCTACTAAAGAAGAACTGTTTTGGTACAGCTGCCTGAAACCTGCTTTTGTTTCCCGTGCTATGCAGCCCGGGCCCCAGATACAGAAACCATCTTTAACCATCTTCCGTTTTTCTCCCCCTCCCTTTGTGATCTTCCTTCCTTCTTTCCTTCCTTCCCTCCTTCCTTCCTTCCTCCCTCCCTCCCTCCCTCACTCCCTTTTTTCTTTCCTTCCTCATTCCCTCCTTTCCTCTTTCATTCTAATTGAATATTTTCCATGTGCTTGACACAAAAAATACAGAGATAAAACTCAAGGCCCCTAACTGCAGTAACCTAAGTCTAATAAGAGAAGAAGGAAAACACAATTACTACACATATGAAGGGCTACACTTGCAGTATACACATGGTACTCTGGGGAGGACCAAGGAAGAACAGTTGAGACAGCTGGCAGTGGGAAATGAAGAAGTGTGTGGACAAAGGAAACATCAAGTGAAATCACTAAAGTTTTCCCTGAAAAGGGGAGCATCCTGAAATGAGCATTAAAGAATTTATAATTACCTATGTGACGCTAAGGGCACAGCATTCCAAACAACAGATCAATAAATTTGTGCAAAGGAAGTTTGAAGCAGTGTGTCATGTTCAGGCGAATTGCAACCTGATACACATATAACAAGTAAAGCAAAGAGCTGTGATGAAGGAATGGTGTGAAGGATGAGAACGAAGAGTCATGCAGAAGTCAGATCAAGAAGGGCCTTACAATGACTGAAACTGACCTAAGAAGAAAGAGAAAACAGAAATAGCTTTATTAAATAAATTAAATCTGAATTAAAACCTTTCCAAACTCAAAATGCCTGCCCGAAATAGCTTCACTGGTGAATCTGATTAAATATTTAAAAAGAAATAATGTAAAATGGGAATGTAAATTGGTACAGCCACTATGGAGAACACTATGGAAGTTCCTTAAAAAACTAAAAAAAGAGCTACCATGCGACCCTGCAGTCCTACTCCTGGGTATATATCCACAGAAGAACATGGTCCAAAAGGATACATGCACTCCAATGTTCATTGCAGCACTGTTTACAATAGCCAAGACATGCAAGCAACCTAAATGTCCATCGAAAGAGGAATGGATAAAGAACATGTGGTATATATATACAATGGAATATTACTCAGCCATTAAAAAGAATGAAATAATGCCATTTGCAGCAATATGGATAGAGATTGTCATAGTGAGTGAAGTAAGTCAGACAGAGAAAGAGAAATATCATATGATATGCCTTATATGCGGAATCTAAAAAGAAATGATACAAATGAATTTATTTACAAAACAGAAACAGACTCACAGACTTAGAGAACAAACTTATGGTTCCCGGGGGGAAAGGTAGGGGGAAGGAATATTCAGGGAGTTTGAGACCGACATGTACACACTGGTATATTTTAAATGGATAACCAACAAGGACCTACTGTATAGCACAGGGAACTCTGCTCAATGTTATGTGGCAGCCTGGATGGGAGGGGAGTTTGGGCGAGAACAGATACATGTATATGTATGGCTGAGTCCCTTTGCTGTGCACCTGAAACTATCGCATCATTGATAATCGGCTATACTCCAATATAAAATGAAAAGTTAAAAAGCAAAAAAAAGAAGGTTATGAAGAACCTAGGGGCAGGAAAGAAATAAAGACACAGACCTACTAGAGAATAGACTTGAGGACAAGGGGAGGGGGAAGGGTAAGCTGGGACAAAGTGAAAGAGTAGCATGTATATATATACACTACCAAATGTAAAACCGATAGCTAGTGGGAAGCAGACTCATAGCACAGGGAGATCAGCTCAGTGCTTTGTGACCACCCTAGAGGGATGGGATAGGGAGGGTGGGAGGGAGGGAGATGCAAGAAGGAAGAGATATGGGGATATATGTATATGTATAGCTGATTCACTTTGTTATAGAGCAGAAACTAACACACCATTGTAAAGCAATTATACTCCAATAAAGATGTTACAAAAAGGGCCTTACAATGACTGAAACTGACCTAAGAAGAAAGAGAAAACAGGAATAGCTCTATATTAAATAAATAAAATCTGAATTCAAACCTTTCCAAAATCAAAATGCCTGCACAAAATAGCTTCACTGGTGAATCTGATTAAATATTTAGAAAGAATAATAACAATCCAGTAGAGCAACTGGATCTCCCATGCTGCTGGTAGGAATGCAAATTAGTTGAGCCACTTGAACAATTTGGCAGTTTTCTTCTAAAGTTACATATGCTTACCTTCTGACCCAGAAGTCTTACTCCTAGTTTTTACTCAAGAGAAATGAAAACATATATCCAAAGACTTGTAAGTATAACACCATAAGATCATAGTAGCGAAAATGGTAGCAAGCCAATCATCATCAACTAATGAATGGATAAACAAATTTCAGTATGTCCATAAAAGAAAGTTTAATGAATTACTGATGCAGTCAATGTCATACATAAATCTCAAAAGGACTATGCTGAGTGAATGAAGCTGGATGCAAAAGACTACATCATGTATGCTTGTAATGGAGAGCAAATCAGTGGTTGACTGGGGCTGAGATCAGGGGAGAGGACTGGACTGCAAAGCGGGTAGGAAATGTTCTAAATCTTGATTGTGGTGATTATTACTACATACAATTGCCAAACTCATCACTCGGTACATATAAAATGGCAATATTTATTGTTTGTAAATTATACCCCAGTAAAGGGAGGGGGGCTTATATAGAGATCAGTTGAAATCTGTTAAAGGGGCATAAGTTGTTGCTTATGAAAACAGTGAAGGGCATTTTTAGGGTATCGGTAGTGAAAACAGAGGGGAAGAAATAGATATGAGAGGGTTAAAAGGTAAAATCTATAGGATATGTTGACTGTTCACTTCAGTGAGAAGTTAATGATGACTTCTGGATTTCTGGTTTGGCCAGGGTTGTACCACCTTCTCTGAGAAAGAAAACTCAGGGAGGAGGATAAAATAATGAAGGTAAAGACAATGAACTTGGTTTTGTATATGTTGGTTTTAAGCGGTATTTTGGAAACCTAGGTACCCAGAAAGAGGGTGAGCATATAGTCTGGAGCTTAGGTGAGAGAGGTCTAGAATGGTATTCAGTCACTTCCTCTTATTTTTTTAGGAAGGATGAATTTTCATTTTATTGTGGTTAGTTTGTTTTTGGTAGTGCAATTGACTGAGAACTTAAAGAGTAATAAGCATGAAGACAGTACCTCCAATTATACTTTTGTCACAAACTACGGATGATTCCCTAATTTCAGAGCCTATTAGATCTGTACAAGATTAAAGTGAACTGCTACGAGTTCCCTAGGATAATTGTGGAGCTCATCAAGGATGAGAGATACCTGCCTTAGCATATTGTCATCATAAACCAAACCTAATCTACTGTGGAAAAAAATATGCTTGGTGTAATAAATGAATATCAACCAGGAACAAAAGAGTCAGCCTGATCAAAGCTCTGAAGAATCAACTCATAGTACAATCTGGTAGTAATGTATCCAAAGACTGGGCTAAATCCTCTGTCACATTGGACTTAAAAACGTATACATGTATTTAAAATTTTATGAGCTATAAATCTGTTCAGATATATAGGAGATTCTGTACTGAAGATAGGGGAAAGGTAATACCACAACAGGAGAAAAGATCCAAAAGGTGAAACTGGGAGTGATCATGACTGACATAACTAACTTCTTCCCAAATCCATTTCTCAATAACTTTGGATTTTTGATATTTCATTTATCTACTTATTTTCCTTCCTGCATATCGACTTTTGTTAATGGCAAAACCATCATATTTGTCAAGTAGTAATCAAACAGTGTCTAGAGTATAGATCTATACAGCAGCATTCAGTTATCAGGAATCTAGCATAAAGGCGCCAAATATGCAGGAAACATGAGTCACACACAAAATGTGACATTTCACACATTACATTTTCACCCGTATAAACTATGGAAAAGATAGGAAGTTTTGATATTACTTTTCTAAAAACAGGTAATTCAAACATTCAGTGTAACCTTCCACTCTAACCTTACTGTCCCTTGATTCATGTGTAAACTGAAACTAGAGTTTCAATAACAAGTGGAATTTTTAAAAACTCAAAGTCCAACCCTAAAGTTATAAAAATAAATGTCATTATAACCTCATCTACTATAACACAATGAACGTTTCAAACAGCTAGCCAGTTAACAATATTTATCAGGCACCTACAATAAGCAAAGCACTTTATTTGCCAAGCTGTAGGGGAAACGTGTAGAAATTTTATAAACTGCACACAGGAATCATCAAGGATCTTGTAAACAATGAAGAGAGAGAGCACACTCCACACATGTACAGATGAGGAACGCACATATCACTCTTTTCTATTGTCACTGCTGAGGTTCTAGCTCAGGCCTCACCTCCTCAAATTGGGATTATGACAACCAGTAATTAGAGACAAAAACTCTAGACACTCCTCCCACCTACTTCTCTGTTCCAATATAATTACCTATAACTGCCAGATAAATCTGCAGAAAATTTTCTATTCCAGCATCCTCTATTCAGAAGAGATTCATTGGCTTCCTATAAGGTTCAAACTTCACTTTGGAACAGTATAGTTATTAAAACCAACCTTAATCTGTCTTTCCAATATCCCACTTCTCTCCAAAGTGCATTATTCATTCATTACTCATTCTTCAGTATGCCTTGGCTTAAACCACATCTCTTTTTATTAAGTCATAATTCCAAGCTAGACTTGTTTGCTTTTCACTTAATATCCTTAAAGACATTGGAATGCATCATACCCAAATATATCCAAGCATAATGTCAGGCAGACAGCAGTTAGTCTATACATTTTTGGTGAATGGAACTGAATCTGTAGAAGTATGGGAGAAGTATAACAAAGTGGAAGGAGCACTCGACTAGAATTCAGGCAACCTGGGTTCTAATTCCAGTTTTGTCATTTCAGTTATCTGGGTCTTGGTTCCTTCATCTGTAAAATAAGAATATCTGCTTTGACCACCTTACAGGATATTGTGAGAATGAAATAAGAAATTGAATATGAAACTATTTTGAAACAACTAAAGGTTTTACTATGACATTATGATGATGAAGATGTTCATGTATATATAGAGAGAGTTGTCTATTTTTAAAATAATCCCCATTAAAATCCACAGTAAATATAACCACATGGTATGGGCATACACATAAATTCATAACCCACAAATAACTGTTTCCACCTACATCTACATGATGAATATGATTTATGCTGCTCCTACACAATTGCTAACATTTTTAATCTTCCACGACTTATTTTCTGCTTCTGAAAAGCACATACATCTAAATAGAAAGACAAAAAGGTTACATTATAGGAGGAGGAGCTTCAAGACGGCGGAAGAGTAAGACGTGGAGATCACATTCCTCCCCACAAATACATCAAAAATACATCTACATGTGGAACAACTCCTACAGAACACCTACTGAACGCTGGCAGAAGACCCCAGACCTCCCAAAAGGCAAGAAACTCCCCACATACCTGGGTAGGGCAAAAGAAAAAAAAGAGTAAACAGAGACAAAAGAATAGGGACAGGACCTGCACTGGTGGGAGGGAGCTGTGAAGGAGGAAATGTTTCCACACTAGAAGCCCCTTCGCGGGCGGAGACTGCAGGTGGCAGAGGGGGGAAGCTTTGGAGCTGCGGAGGAGAGTACAGCAACAGGGGTGCAGAGGGCAAAGCAGAGAGTTTCCCACACAGAGGATCGGTGCCAACCAGCACTCACCAGCCCAAGAAGCTTGTCTGCTCACCCGCCAGGACGGGTTGGGGCTGGGAGCTGAGGCTCGGGCTTCAGAGGTCAAATCCCAGGGAGAGGACTGGGGCTGGCTTCATGAACACAGCCTGAAGGGGCTAGTGTGCCAAACCTAGCCGGGAGGGACTCCGGGAAAATGTCTGGAGCTGCCGAAGAGGCAAGAGACATTTTCTTGCCTCTTTGTTTCCTGGTGTGCGAGGAGAAGGATTAAGGGCGTTGCTTAAAGGAGCTCGAGATGGGCACGAGCTGCAGCTATCAACGCAGACCCCAGAGACGGGCATGAGACGCTAACGCTGCCGCTGCAGCCACCAAGAAGCCTGAGTGCAAGCACAGGTCACTATCCACACCTCCCCTCCTGGGAGCCTGTGCAGCCCGCCACTGCCAGGGTCCTGTGATCCAGGGACAACGTCCCCGGGAGAATGCACGGCATGCCTCAGGCTGGTGCAATGTCATGCCGGCCTCTGCCGCCACAGGCTCACCCGCACACTGTACCCCTCCTTCCCGCCGGCCTGAGTGAGCCAGAGTTCCCTAGTCAGCTGCTCCTTTAACCCTGTCCAGTCTGAGCAAAGAACAGAAGCCCTCCAAAGACCCACACCCAGAGGCAGGGCCAAATCCAAAGCTGAATACCAGGAGCTATGAGAACAAAGAAGAGAAAAGGAAATCTCTCCCAGCAGCCTCAGGAGAAGAGGATTAAATCTCCACAATCAACGTGATATACCTTGCATCTGTGGAATACCTGAATAGACAATGAATCATCCCAAATTGAGGACGTGGCCTTTTGGAGAAAAGATATATATATATATATGTTTTTCCATTTCTCCGTGTGGATGACACACTCTTGGTGCTCCAGCCAGGCATCAGGGCTGTGCTTCTGAGGTGGGAGAGCCAAGTTCAGGACACTGGTCCACTAGATACCTCCCAGCTCCACATAATATCAAATGGCGAAAATATCCCAGAGACCTCCATCTCAATGCCAAGACCCAGCTCCACTCAACAACCAGCAAGCTACAGTGCTCGACAACCTATGCAAAACAACTAGAAAGACAGGAACACAAACTCACCCATTAGCAGAGAGGCTGACTAAAATCATAATAACGTCACAGACACCCCAAAACACATGACCAGATGTGGACTTTCCCACTAGAAAGACAAGATCCAGCCTCATCCACCAGAACACAGGCACTAGTCCCCACCACCAGGAAGCCTACACAACCCACTGAACCAACCTTAGCCACTGGGGGCAGACACCAAAAACAACGGGAACTACGAACCTGCAGCCTGCAAAAAGGAGGCCCCAAACACAGTAAGTTAAGCAAAATGAGAAGACAAAGAAACACACAGCAGATGAAGTAGCAAGGGAAAAACCCATCAGACCTAATAAAAGAAGAGGAAATAGGCACTCTACCTGAAAAAGAATTCAGAATAATGATAGTAAAGATGATCCAAAATCTTGGAAATAGAATGAAGAAAATACAAGCAATGTTAAACAAGGACCTAGAAGAACCAAAGAGCAAACAAACAATCATGAACAACACAATAAATGAAATTAAAAACACTCTAGAAGGGATCAATAGCAGAATAACTGAGGCAGAAGAATGGATAAATGACCTGAAAGATAAAATAGTGGAAATAACTACCGCAGAGCAGAATAAAGAAAACAGAATGCAAAGAATTGAGGACAGTCTCAGAGATTTCTGGGACAATATTAAACACACCAACATTCGAATTATAGGGGTCCCAGAAGAAGAATAGAAAAAAAAAAGGGACTGAGAAAATATTTGAAGAGATTATAGTTGAAAACTTCCCTAATATGGGAAAGGAAATAATCAGGTCCAGGAAGCACAGAGAGTCCCATACAGGATTAATTCAAGGAGAAACACACCAAGACACATATTAATCAAACTATCAAAAATTAAATACAAAGAAAACAAATTAAAAGCAGCAAGGGAAAAACAACAAATAACATACAAGGGAATCTCCATAAGGTTAACAGCTGATCTTCCAGCAGAAACTCTGCAAGCCAGAAGGGACTGCCAGGACATATTTAAAGTGATGAAAGGGAAAAACCTACAACCAAGATTACTCTATCCAGCAAGGATCTCATTCAGATTTGTTGGAGAAGTTAAAAACTTGATAAATTTAAGAAAATTGAAATTGTATCAAGTATCTTTTCTGACCACAACATTACGAGACAAGATATTAATTACATGAAAAAATCTGTAAACAATACAAACATATGGAGGCTAAACAATACACTACTTAATAACCAAGAGATCACTGAAGAAATCAAAGAGGAAATCAAAAAAAAATACCTAAAAACGAATGACAATGAAAACACAATGACCCAAAACCTATGGGATGCAGCAAAAGCAGTTCTAAGAGGGATGTTTATAGCAATACAATCCTACCTTAAGAAACAAGAAACATCTCAAATAAACAACTTAACCTTACACCTAAAGCAATTAGAGAAAGAAGAACAAAAAAATCTCAACGTTAGCAGAAGGAAATAAATCATAAAGATCAGATCAGAAATAAATGAAAAAGAAATGAAGGAAATGATAGCAAAGATCAATAAATCTAAAAGCTAGTTCTTTGAGAAGATAAACATAATAGATAAACCATTAGCCAGACTCATCAAGAAGAAAAGTGAGAAGACTCAAATCAATAGAATTAGAAATGAAAAAGGGGAAGTAACAACTGACACTGCAGAAATACAAAGGATCGTGAGAGATTACTAAAATCAACTCTATGCCAATAAGATGGACAACGTGGAAGAAATGGACAAATTCTTAGAAATGCACAAACTTCCGAGACTGAACCAGGAAGAAAGAGAAAATATGAACAGACCAGTCACAAGCACTGAAATTGAAACTGTGATTAAAAATCTTCTAACAAGCAAAAACCCAGGACAAGATGGCTTCACAGGCAAATTCTATCAAACATTTAGAGAAGAGCTAACACCTATCCATCTCAAACTCTTCCAAAATAGAGCAGAAGGAGGCACACTCCCAAACTCATTCTACAAGGCCACCATCACCCTGATACCAAAACCAGACAAAGGTGTCATAGAAAAACAAAATTACAGACCAATATCACTGATGAACATTGATGCAAAAATCCTCATCAAAATACTAGTAAACAGAATCCAACAGCACATTAAAAGGATCATACACCATGGTTAAGTGGGGTTTATCCCAGGAATGCAAGAATTCTTCAATATACACAAATCAATCAATGTGATATACCATATTAACAAATTGAAGGAGAAAAACCATATGATCGTCTCAAGAGATGCAGAGAAAGCTTTCGAAAAAATTCAACACCCATGCATGATAAAAACGCTCCAGAAAGTAGGCATAGAGGGAACTTACCTCAACATATTAAAGGCCATATATGACAAACCCACAGACAACATCGTCCTCAATGGTGAAAAAATGAAACGTTTTCCACTAAGATCAGGAACAAAACAAGATTGTCCACTCTCACCACTGTTATTCAACATACTTTTGGAAGTTTTAGCCACAGCAATCAGAGAAGAAAAGGAAATAAAAGTATCCAAATTGGAAAAGAAGAAGTAAAGCTTTCACTGTTTGCAGATGACATGATAGTATACATAGAGAATCCTAAATATGCTACCAGAAAACTACTAGAGCTAATCAGTGCATTTGGTAAAGTAGCAGGATACAAAATTAATGCACAGAAATCTCTTGCATACCTATACACTAACAACGAAAAATCTGAAAGTGAAATTAAGAAAACAATCCCATTTACCATTGCAACAAAAAGAATAAAATATCTCGGAATAAACCTACCTAAGGAGATAAAAGACTTGTATGCAGAAAACTATAAGACACTGATGAAAGAAATTAAATATGATACAAATCGGTGGAGAGATATACCATGTTCTTGGATTGGAAGAATCAACATTGTGAAATTAACTATGCTACCCAAAGCAATCTACAGATTCAATGCAATCCCTATCAAGCTAACACTGATATTTTTCACAGAACTAGAACAAAAAATTACACAATTTGTATGGAAACACAAAAGAACCCGAATAGCCAAAGCCATCTTGAGAAATAAAAATGGAGCTGGAAGAATCAGGCTCCTGGACTTCAGACTATACTACAAAGCTACAGTAATCAAGACAGTATGGTAGTGGCACAAAAACAGAAAGATAGATCAATGGAACAGGATAGAAAACCCAGAGGTAAACCAACGCACATATGGTCACCTTACCTTTGATAAAGGAGGCAAGAATATACAATGGAGAAAAGACAGCCTCTTCAGTAAGTTGTGCTGGGAAAACTGGAGAGCTACATGTAAAAGAATGAAGTTAGAACACTCCCTAACACCATACACAAAAATAAACTCAAAATGGATTAAAGACCTAAATGTAAGGCCAGACTCTATCAAACTCTTAGAGGAAAACATAGGCAGAACACTCTATGACATAAATCACAGCAAGATACTTTTTGACCCACCTCCTACAGAAATGGAAATAAAAATAAACAAATGAGACCTAATGAAACTTCAAAGCTTTTGCACAGCAAAGGAAACCATAAACAAGATGAAAAGACAACCCTCAGAATGGGAGAAAATATTTGCAAATGAAGCAACTAACAAAGGATTAATCTCCAAAATTTATAAGCAGCTCATGCAGCTCAATATCAAGAAAACAAACAACACAATCCAAAGATGGGCAGAAGACCTAAATAGACATTTCTCCAAAGAAGATATACAGATTGCCAACAAACACATGAAAGAATGCTCAACATCCTTAATCATTAGAGAAATGCAAATAAAAACTACAATGCGATATCATATCACACTTGTCAGAATGGCCATCATCAAAAAATCTAGAAACAATAAATGCTGGAGAGGGTGTGGAGAAAAGGGAACCCTCTTGCAATGTTGGTGGGAATGTAAATTGATACAGCCACTATGGAGAACAGTATGGAGCCTCCTTAAATAATTAGAAATAGAACTCCCATACGACCCAGAAAACCCACTACTTGGCATATACCATGAGAAAACCATAATTCAGAAAGTGTTATGTGCCACAATGTTTTTTGCAGCTCTATTTCCAATAGCCAAGACGTAGAAGCAACCTAAATGTCCATCGACTGATGAATGGTTAAGAAGATGTGGCACATATATACAATGTAATGTTACTCAGCCATTAAAAGAAATGAAATTGAGTTATTTTTTTGAGGTGGATGGACCTAAAGTCTGTCTTACAGAGTGAAGTAAGTCAGAAAGAGATAAACATATACCATATGCTAACACATATATATGGAATCTAAAAAGAAAATAGTCATGAAGAACCTAGAGGCAAGACGAGAGTAAAGATGGAGACCTACTAGAGAATGGACTTGAAGACATGGGGAGGGGGAAGGGTAAACTGGGACAAAGTGGGAGAGTGGTCGTGTATGTATGGACATATATACACTACCAAATGCAAAATAGATAGCTAGTGGGAAGTAGTCACATAGAACAGGGAGATCAGCTCTGTGCTTTGTGACCAGCTAGAATGGTGGGATATGGAGGGAGGGAGACACAAGAGGGAAGAGATATGGGGATATATGTATATGTATAACTGATTCACTTCGTTATAAAGCAGAAACTAACACACCATTATAAAGCAATTATACTCCAAAATAAACGTTAAAAAAGAAAGTTTACATTATAATATCATTTGAGTTTGTTTGACTTTTCTATCTGATAGAGATCCTCCCAAAATACGTTATATTCATAAGAAATGTGTTAAAAGTCTAGAAGGAGGCTACTCAAGTAGATTCATGTTATAAACAAATGTTATACCTAATACAGGGGAAAGAAAATCATTTAACCCTTGTTAACATCTAATGTAATTGGATAATAACATACATTACTTATTTTTATAGTTGAGATTAATGTACTTTAAGAAATAAAAATGTACTTTTCAATGACTTCATTGTAGTTTGATAACGTCTACATTTTTACTGGTCCTGTTTATCTATATATTACTTATCTATGTTAATGTATTCACTTAATAACAAATCAATTTTATAGAACCTTGGTACCCACAGCCAAAATACCTGGAACATACAACATATGTTATAGCATAAAATGCTCAAGTGTTAGCTGAAAGTTATGAGTTTAACTAAAAAGTATTAATATTAACATTTAAACAAATTAGACTATCTTAGCTGCATAAGATAGTCAATATTTTTTCACCCAAAACATTACTTCCAAAGATAAAATAGCTATATTAACCTTTTGGGAATATCAGTAATCATACAAACATACTTCTGTGGGATTTATCTTTTGTTGCACAGAAGGAGTTGACGTATTGATAATTTATGATCTTGGTTTCACTATTTAAAATAAAGAATCCACACGCTTAGGGAAACATAGATTTTGCATTTTTGTTGGAGAAAGGGGCAATTTGAAAATTACTTGTATCTTCCATAGCTTCTCTAAGATTTGCCATTTTTGCATACCATTTATTACATCTTTCCATAATGCATTCATTGAAAAAATATTCTTAGTACTTACTATGTGCTATAATTGGCCATGTGATGAAGGTTTTAGAAATGAATAAGCTTTTGTCTATGGTCCCAAGATGCCCACCATCTAAATGGTTCTCAAAGTTTACTGTCCATCAGAATCACCTGCAGGCCTTGTTAAAACAGATTGAAAGGCCCCACCCCTGGAGTTTCTGAAGGAGTAGTTCTGGGATGAAGCCTGAAAATTTGCATTTTTAACAAGTTCCCAGATGATGCAGATACTGCTGGTTCAGGGACCACACTTTGTAAACTGTTTAGTGGTTGGAGGCAAACATGCTAACAGAAATAAAAGGCAATAAAATAAGTGAAATGTTAGAAGAATCTAAAGTGTTGTAATAGAATAAGAAAAAGCGGTGATGAAATTTTGGGGAGTGTCAAAGGAAACTTGACAGAGGAGGTGGTAGATAAGCAAGGAAAGTGTTGATAAATCAGGAAAGGGAACTGCCGGCAGCAGAATTTATCTTCTTCATTTATTTTCTAAGTTGATAAGTAAGGTTTAAATTGTAGATTAAGGGCCAGAACATGAAAGAATTTTTATGTCATGCTAGGGAATTTCAACTTCATCTTGCAGACAATAGGTAGCAGTGGAAGTTTATATCCAAGGTGGTTAAAAGATGAGATTCTTGCAGGTCGCTACACAGAGGATGGGTTGGTGTTCGGGTTGCGCAGAAAAACTACATAAATTTGTGCAATTGTCCAAGTAAAAAGAGATGACAGTTGTACTAAGTGGCATTAGGGCTTGAAAGAATGGGATGGATTTGTCACCTAATTTCCCTGTGCTTCCCTATATGAAGCCAATAAAATGCTTACTTTTCGTATGGCACACCTGTTTTGTAGAACTAGATGGAACAGTTAAATGCAGTTTAACTCTAAACTGGGACCTCTGCTTGTGTGGCAATATACATGGTTGCTGCTGTGGAAGATTTCATATTACGTCTTTAATTGTGGGCATTTAGCAGACAGCCTCTTACTATTAAGATACAGCTGACTTTTATTGTCAATGTGGCCACAGGACAAAGCTAATAATTACCAGCACCCGAAGCAGCTTGTGGTTTTATATTACATTGAGGTAAATTACACTGGAATTAGAGTGGATTACTTTTATCAAATGGGGGATAAGCTGTTAATTAACTCCCCGCTGTAGCAATCTTTTTCTGAGCTTGCAACTGTTATTAGGTCTAGATTAAACTGTTGAATTAATTTCCCACTTACTTACTATTTCAAGAGTTTTTAATTTACCTGGCAGCAGTTTTAATGGGGAATTGTATTAGAGAGCATAAATTGTTTTGGGGAAGGGTAAACAGTTTGTGATAATGTTTATTAAGTCGTTTTGTTTGAGCAAAAATATAATTGCAGTTTTAATTAGTGTATGGTTTTTGGAGTATTAGGTTTGAGATTACATTATGGCTTTCTGAGAAAACAATCACTCAGGTAATCCCAGCATTTATAACTGATAGCAAATAGAAAAGCTATGTCAATATGGCATTGACTTGGATTTTGTACCATAGTTCAGGAAAGAAAATGGGAAATTATCAAAGTGTTCTTCCTTCAATTATCTTAAGGTTTATTGGCTGCTCCTGAATATCACTGTCTGCTGTGACAGGTATATAAGATGTAGTACATGTGAAGGGTTAACTGAGAAAATTTTAAAACTAAGAGGTGCAGTTTCCTTAAAGGTAAAACAAACGTGGAAATCAGGAAATTTATTTAGATGATCAATATAATTTTTGTGCTTTGTTATTGTTTATAATGCTGGCAATACAATTTGTCTTTTAACACCAACAATAATCATGCATTATGTTAGTGTGCTGTTTTACAGAAGTGGGGACTTGAGAGATAATAATGCATATTGAAAACTGAGGGCTAAAGAGAATAAAAAGATTTGCCCCAGGATATAGAGCTAGTGACTGAAATAAGACAAAACATGGGGCTGTTTGCATAACTACATATGGTCTCTTGGTCCAACATTTATGTTCCATTTTGTTCCCAAATTAAATAGAGTTGGCATTCATTGTAAATAACAAACATTATATGTAGAATTTTATGTCCCAAAGAAATCTAAAATATTTCCCTGTGACACTTTTAATATTGTACCTTCAAATTAATATTACACTTGTTTTCAATGATACAATTGCCTGATTCATACACAATTGTTATTTTTTAGCCAAACTCTTTATAATAATCAGTAGGACTTCCAAGATGGCAATACACATTTAAATGGTCAAGACTATAAAATTAATATTATTTCTTTAACATTAATTTCTAATCAAAAATAATTGTGATATTTCTATATTGGTGCAGTAAGCATACATGAAATAATAGAATTTCCTTAAAATTAGGTCAGCAGCTTTGACTTCATACAAACGACCTACTATTTTGCAGAAATTTAATTCAGTCTCTCCTGGATACCCATATTATGTATTATAAAATTCTGTTTCAGAAAAAACATAATTCCCCTACAAAATGCTAACAATCAAATACAGATTTCCCTGACCCTTTTCTTTCAGAAACCCAGATCAATCTAAAACCTTGTGCAATGAAATATATTCATAAAGTCCAAATCCTCTTCATATGCCTGTCAAGTTAATATTTGGCTATCTATAATTTCTATCTTTGAATATTAAAAGAAATGGGAATACAATCATATTTTTGTTATTGAATTCTTTTCATCTATTTACTTTCCAATAAATGTTGGATTTTGAATAAGGAAATAAAAATAATAAAAATGCATTAATGATACAATACATTTATGACATCACCAACAAATCTTGTAGTCATTAGGAGTAATAACTTACAAAAGAAGTGTCTGGAAGACCATGTGCCCTTTTTTAACTGCTTATCAATGCACTTTGTTCACACACAAACCTCCTGGGTTACCATTCAAATTTAGGATTAATTTTAGAAAACCATTTTACTCTTTGGATTAAAATTATAAAAACATTTATTTTGATTTTTGTTTGTTTGAAACTTACATAATGTCATAAAACAATGTTACTTCAATAAAAAATTTAGTTAGGAAACCAAAGATTGATAATATATAGATATATATGTATGTATCTCCACACCAAATTAATAAAATAGGCTTCCATATTTTCCATTATTTTGGTGTGAATGTGTATGTATTATATGCATATATACTTTTAAGTAACATTAAGTAGGTGGCTCAAATATGAAATATAGGCCATTTATGTTAAGAGGTTTCAGAAACATTGATATAATTAGGTATACAATCTGGTTATAATGAGAAAAGGAAGAGCTTTTCATTGCTCCAACCTTCCTAATCTTTCCTTTGAAGCCATGTACCATTCATTAGAATCACATAGCTGGGAAAGCACCCTAAGTTGTTTCAGAAAAAATGAGATTGTGTTGTCTCTTCACAGTGAAACAGACAATCTCATTGTCACAGACAAATTGAGAGGAAAAAATGAATAACCAAAACAAATCTTACAGGCAAAGAAATGAACCTTATCCTTGAAAACTCAAACTTCCAGACAAGCAGCAATATAATAGTACCCATCCACATGAACAGAAAAATAATAAAATGCCACCTCACTCTTAAATATTTAAAAATGAGGAAAATAAGAGAAACGTGTTATTGGGAAGTTTTGCCTTGGAACATAAATTCATTTATATAGTATCTTCAAAGTATTTTTTCAGAGCCCACCCATGTCTCCCACCTAATTTTGTTCTCCCTATAGACAGATTATCATCCCCATTTGATAGATGAGGAAATGAGGCACAGTGAAGTTAAGCAATTTGTCCCAGTTCGAAATCTGGCTATAGGCACAGCAAAGAAAGAGTACCTGCTCTTTTGCTATTCCAATATCCCACAGCTACTAGCATATACCACACCTGGAACTTAGAACCTGAAAAAGGTAATGTGGCCCAGTAGTTAAGAGAAGGACCTTGGAAAATCCAGATAGACTTAACATTGATTCACCAGCACTGTGACTTCTCTGAATCTCTGTTTCCTCATCTATAAAACAAGGATAACAATGACTCTCATAAGTTCTTGTGGACGTTAAGTGAGATAATGGATATAAAGCACACAGCACCATTCCTGGCATATAGTAAGCACTTGTGAAGCTGTTTCTATTGTTGTTACATGACTGTTATGGACTGAATGCTTGTATCCCCCAAAATTCATATGTTGAAGGTGGAGCCTTCAGAAATTAATTAGGTTATGATGGAGGAGCCCCATGATGGGATTAATGTCCTTATAACAAGAGAAAAAGTACTCTCTTTCTCTCCTCTCTCTCAGTCTCCCTCTCTCCCTCTCTCCCTTTCTCTCTCTCTCCCTCTCTCCACCTCTTTCAGCCATGTGAGAATACAACGAGAAGGCAGCTGTCTACAAGGCAGGAAGACAGCCCTCACCAAGAACCGAATCTGCTGTCACCTTGATCTTGGACCACCCAGTCTCTAGAACTATGAGAAATAAATACTTGTTGTTTAAGCCACCTAGTCTATGGTATTTTTTATAGCCCAAACTGACTAAGAGAATGACTATGTTAATATACTCTTTAAATTAAAAAGAATTGCCTGTTCTGACTATAGAGTAGGCAGCAGTTTTCTTTTAGGCCATTAATTAGCATCCTCTCCCTTACAATTACCTGCTTCTATTGAGTGCTTACTTGTGTGAAAAACAGGAGTGTTTTCCCTATTGTAAACTTCCATCACCACCATTCTCCAGTACTGGAGTTTGGCATTGTGTACCACATGAGTGATGGCAAATTCTAGCTTTCTAGGATTCCATAAGAGTTCTATTATCAAAATGAATAGAAGCATCCTTAGCATAGAGAAGCAATGCCTTTAAATTGGATGCCTTACTTTTACTCATTAAGGTATTAAGTTATTTACTCATAGGGTAATACTTAAGGTATTTTGGGAGGCTGTGGGGTTAAAATAACTACTGCACAAATCATACTTTCTGTATTGGTTGGGGAATCATGCTGGTCAAATCTAATTTAGATATTGTAGATGCTGGAATTAATGTGTATATTAACTTTGTAAACACATTAGGTTTAAAAACTGAAAATAAACGGTGCTTCACACAACATCATTTTCCCTTGCACTGCATTAAATTTGGGAGGGTTGAACACGTTGGCCACTGTCACCAGCTCTGAAAAATTTACAATGTACTTTTTAAAATGCATACAAAAATATAAAAACATTCAATTGGAGTTTATTCAATTAATATTAGTTTCTAATTTATAAAGTTTTTCTATTTAAGCAAAGGAAAATGAGAATTAAAATGTGTTTGAAGACATAATTTGCTGACACCAAGCACAAGTTTATAATCTTTTTAATACTAAAGTAATTTTTAAAATAATAGGCTTAAAATAGTAAAAAAAACAAAACTAATATTTTTACTAAATTGTACTTTATTACATGGTTTCAATTAGCATTTTTTCTTCTCAAAGGTACAAATTATGCTTTAACTTTTACTAGAGTAAATTATAGGATGATAGAAATAAGACTTTTTTCTAAATGGTGGCTGACTGCCCAACTGATAGCATACATAGCATGTATGGTTTCCAGAATGATTTGCTC
The DNA here is from genome assembly GCF_011762595.2 of Tursiops truncatus. Taxonomy (NCBI): domain Eukaryota; kingdom Metazoa; phylum Chordata; class Mammalia; order Artiodactyla; family Delphinidae; genus Tursiops; species Tursiops truncatus. Next base: position 56,705,071 of record NC_047055.1, read on the forward strand.
TTGTAAATATTGAAAACATTAACTCCTGGGAGCATATGTAAGCTTCAAAATATATTTCTCACATATGGAAAGGCATGTCTTTCTACAAAACTCATTTCTTTTACATTTAATATAGAAAACCCCCAAAATTACAAATAATAAAATGTTTTCAGTATGAATGTGATTTTGGATAGCTTTGAAGTCATTAGAAATATACTTTGGTATTACTTAAGGTATTATACTATAGCATGAGGAAACTGTTAAATGGCAGGTGTGCAGAAGATTTATTCCATATGTTATTAGCCATCTGGTTTACAAACAGTGGATGAACGATACATTTTTGGTGGTAATGAAATATATTTCATAGATCAGGAAAAAATCATTCAGCTCATGGGTTAGTCTATGATAGCCACAAAAATCAAAATATTTTCCTTCACATTACAATGAATCTATGTCTTAATTCCATAATGTAGCATACATTCATATTAAAACATTGACAAAAGTAAGAATAGTACTGAATACAGTATTTTGCATCATTCAAAGCATTTTCAAATATAATTCATAAATTCATTTGCAATTCGTAATGACTGAAGAAATGAACAAGGCAAGCATGACCACATACATCTTTCAGATGAGAAAATTATTCCTTGGAGAAGATAAATATGACTTACTAGAAATGACACTTATTTGGTTGTTAGCTAGGACCCAATCCAGTCTCATTCTACAGCATCATGCTGCCACAATAGAGTCAGAAGAAAAGATATACCATGATATTCTCTAAGTAATAGTAGAAGCTAACATAACTACTTCCTCTGGCCCAGCTTCATCCCAATTTATAATTTCTGAGTAAAATAATATGTGTCCTCATTTCAATCATAAAAGACATAATATAGGCCAATAAAGCCCCTGTAAAAAAATTTAATTGGAAGTAGAACATTCCATTTGATATAGTGTTTCATCTTGTACATGTGCATGGTAAAAATATTAAAAATAAAATGTATTGACCAATTAAAATCGTGAGAATAAAGCAGAAAATACATTTCCAAAAAGAAGGTGGCTATAAATTGTATATCGTAATCATTATCAACATTATTATCACTATTATTATTATTTATTCAGACTGCCACTGGGTGATATGATTACACCTTTCCTCTTGATACTTATGAAAGCAATAACAAACACAACTAAAGCATCAAAACAATTGTATTAACTTCCCATTAAGGTTTATAAAACCTGTATGTAATAAAAGGATCATACACAATGATCAAGTGAGGTTTATCTCAGGAATGCAAGGATTCTTCAATATATGCAAATCAATCAATGTGATAAATCACATTAACAAATTGAAGGAGAAAACCCATACAATCCTCTCAACTGATGCAGAAAAAGCTTTTGACAAAATTCAACACCCATGTATGATAAAAACCCTCCAGAAAGTAGGCACAGAGGGAACTTACCTCAACATAATAAAGGCCATATATGAAAAACCCACAGCAAACAATGTTCTCAATGGTGAAAAACTGAAACCACTTCCTCTAAGATCAGGAAGAAGACAAGGATATACACTCTCACCAGTATTATTCAACATAGATTTGGAAGTTTTAGCCACAGCAATCAGAGAAGAAAAAGAAACAAAAGGAATCCAAATTGGAAAAGAAGAAATTAAGCTGTCACTGTTTGCAGATGACAGGATACTATACATAGAGAATCCTAAAAATGCTACCAGAAAACTACTAGAGCTAATCAATGAATTTGGTAAAGTAGCAGGATACAAAATTAATGCACAGAAATCTCTTGCAGTCCTATACACTAATGATGAAAAATCTGAAAGAGAAATTAAGGAAACACTCCCATTTACCATTGCAACAAAAAGAATAAAATACCTAGGAATAAACCTACCCAAGGAGACAAAAGACCTGTATGTAGAAAACTATAAGACACTGATGAAAGAAATTAAAGATGATACAAACAGATGGAGAGATATACCATGTTCTTGGATTGGAAGAATCAACATTGTGAAAATGGCTCTACTACCCAAAGCAATCTACAGATTCAATGCAATCCCTATCAAACTACCAATGGCATTTTTCACAGAACTAAAACAAAAAAAATCACAATTTGTATGGAAACACAAAAGACCCCAAAGAGCTAAAGCAAACTAGAGAAAGAAAAACGGAGCTGGAGGAATCAGGCTCCTGGACTTCAGACTATACTACAAAGCTACGGTAATCAAGACAGTATGGCAGTGGCACAAAAACAGAAATATAGATCAATGGAACAGGATAGAAAGCCCAGAGATAAGCCCATGCACATATGGTCTCCTTACCTTTGATAAAGAAGGCCAGAATATACAATGGAGAAAAGACAGCCTCTTCAATAAGTGGTGCTAAGAAAACTGGACAGCTACATGTAAAATAATGAAATTAGAACACTTTCTAACACCATGCACAAAAAGGAACTCAAAATTTATTAAAGACCTAAATGTAAGGCCAGATTCTATCAAACTCTTAGAGGAAAACATAGACAGAACATTCTATGACATACATCACAGCAAGATCCTTTTTGACCCACCTCCTAGAGAAATGGAAATAAAATCAAAAATAAACAAATGGGACCTAATGAAACTTCAAAGCTTTTGCACAGCAAAGGAAACCACAAACAAGATGAAAAGACAACCCTCAGAATGGGAGAAAATATTTGCAAATGAAGCAACTGACAAAGGATTAATCTCCAAAATTTACAAGCAGCTCATGCAGCTCAATATCAAGAAAACAAACAACACAATCCAAAGATGGGCAGAAGACCTAAATAGACATTTCTCCAAAGAAGATATACAGATTGCCAACAAACACATGAAAGAATGCTCAACATCCTTAATCATTACAGAAATGCAAATCAAAACTACAATGTGGTATCACCTCACACTTGTCAGAATGGCCATCATCAAAAAATCTAGAAACAAAAAATGCTGCAGAGGGTGTGCAGAAAATGGAACCCCCTTGCACTGTTAGTGGGAATGTAAATTGATACAGCCACTATGGAGAACAGTATGGTGGTTCCCTAAAAAACTAATAATAGAACTACCTTACGACCCAGCAATCCCACTACTTGGCATATACCCTGAGAAAATCATAATTCAAGAAGAGTCATGTACCAAAATGTTCATTGCAGCTCTATATACAGTAGCTGGGACATAGAAGCAACCTAAGTGTCCATCAACAGATGAATGGATAAAGAAGATATAGCCCATATATACAATGGAATATTACTCAGCCATAAAAAGAAATGATATTGATTTATTTGTAGTGAGGTGGATGGACCTAGAGTCTGTCATACTGAGTGAAGTAAGTCAGAAAGAGAAAAATAAATACCGTATGCTAGCACATATATATGGAATCTAAAAAAAAAATGGTTCTAAAGAACCTAGGGGCAGCACAGGAAGAAAGACGCAGACTTAGAGAATGGACTTGAGGACACAGGGAGGGGGATGGGTAAGCTGGGACGAAGAGAGAGAGTGGCATGGAACATATATATACTACCAAATGTACAATAGATAGCTAGTGGGAAACAGCCACATAGCACAGGGAGATCAGCTCAGTGCTTTGTGACCACCTAGAGGGGTGGGATAGCGAGGGTAGGAGGGAGACGCAAAAGGGAGGCGATATGGGGATACACGTATATGTATAGCTGATTCACTTTGTTATAATGCAGGAACTCACACACCATTGTAAAGCAATTATACTCCAATAAAGATGTTTAAAAAAGTTTCTAAATTAGTTGTATTAGGGAAATCAAATATTGCCACACACACACAAGAAACCTGTACTAAAGCACATTAGCAAACAAAAAAAATTGTGTTGAGTAGTCACTGAATGTGGTGCTCTGACCTCAGTACTCAGACATGTGTTGTTTTTGTCCTATTTTTATCCATGAACCATTTAAACTTGGCAAATAAGGTTAAAGATCTTTTTTAACTGATGGTCAAGAAAGGCTATTAGCCACCGGAAAGATCTAAGCAACCTGGAAACAGGAATCAACAGTTCATCACGTTTGGACTTTACAACTGACTGTGTGAAATAAATCATATCCAATACATTTGACTTCTAAACTTACCTACCTACTTACTAAACTTTTCTACCTATCTATGAAGCATCTAAACTCACATATTTATCTACCATTGCTATGTACATTTTTTCTTTCTTTGAAGTAAACTTCCTCCCTAGATGTGTCTGTTTCTTGGATCTTGATTATATACTACATAGTGTATCAGCTGATGCATATTTAGTTATTAAAATGTATTACATAAGTAACAATAAACATTATATTAGGAACATTTTGTTTTCCTATGGGACTTTCAATGCTGTCAAGCTGCTACTATACACTGAATATGGAAGCCAGGAAAGTTTATTATTTATTTTAAAAGCGGGGAGGGGTAATTAACAGCCATTGGATTAGATTAGATTCACATTAGCTTTACATTCTGTGTGTAACAAATCCTGCTACAAATTTAATGAAGGCATTTTTCAACCAAATTATAGCACATTTTACTTCATATGTAGCTATAGTCAAGCATACCATGCATTTGCATAGCATGAATTGTATTGTTACCTTTAACATTTTTAAGTGTTTAAAATTTCTGATTAAAGCAATTCAAACTTGCTTTGCATTTTAATCTTTCCTAAGAAGAGGCCCATCCTTAGCTCCCTCATTAGTTGTGCTGCCTGGGGTGTTTTGCAATAATGCCAGTGCCTAATACAATGAATAGAAACGTATCATTAAATATGTCTTAGCACTTCACATTATGATGATATAGAGAAAATTTGGAATACTTAAAGTGCTACTTTACAGCTAGTTTAGCCATGGGCAGGGTGAGGGTCAATGGTGGGTACAACAATTTTTAACTTTTTAATACCCATTTTAACATTCCAATTGTCTCCATATGAATATCTGAAATGAGGTAGCCTGCTATGCATAATATGCCTCTTTATTTTCTTCCAGTCAGACAAGTGTTAATTGAGAGGTATTGGCTATGTAAGTGAGAGGAACAATAAATAATGTTGGAATTCACTTCTATACATGTTAAGCTTCAAAAGGCACTAAGATAAATTTACTCATATAAAAATTAGATGGCTTAATAACTAAGATAACTATATAATTTATTTTTCAAATAAAGGCACTTTTGAGAGTGATCAAAAGCAGGTAGGGTATCAGACCAAGCATAGACCAAGAAAATCCCAGAAAAATGAATCACCCTAGTTTTAATACATAGATTTCCTCCTAAAATTAAATTGTAAGGGAATCAGGAAGCACTTGGAACCAGGCCTGCAAATTTTCAAGTTTCCGCAACCTAGAAAAAGCACACTCAGATCACGTTTTCTACTAAGCACTTATCTAAGCCATTTCCACAAGATAAGAAGTGATAAACAGATTGGATTTGAGTCATCAGGAGAAAAACAAAATTCATATATTGAGGTAAGAAGGAAATACCAACACGAAACAAGTTACCGATTCTCTGAAAAAATAAAACTTTTCTGCTACAGAAATAATGTATTTAGAATTACCTGTATAGGAGGCTTGACATCCAATATCATGCCTTCCTAGTGTAACTAATAAGAGGAAAAGGAAGTTTTAATGTAGTTAGATACAAAGTATTGACAGAAACTCTCCACAGTGACATTTAGCAATGCTAAAAATCCTCAAGGGACAGAGGCATCACTCTTATTATGACTTGGTGTAAAATTGTTTTTCAACTTGATGATTTGTAATCAGTTTCCTAAGTTAGTTACTGAGTGATATTCGAGATCATGGGGCAAAAAGCTGTGAACATAACTCAGAATCAGCAGTATGAGGCAGGTATGCTGTAACATTTCAATGATGTCTTTAAATTCTAATAGCTTTAAGCTGCTCCAAACTCCTGTAGCAATCAAAAATAATCTGTCATGGGACCAAGGGCTATGAACATCATGCCATAGCCACTCTGCTATTAGATTTATTGGAGGGTAAAGCATGTCATTTATGCATCAACTCACAGGAGAAAAAAGCAATCCCTATGAAGTTAATCTAATAATAGACTGGAAAGCAATGATTACCGTTTCATGTACACTATTTGTAGCAGTGGCTGGCCTAATTCTGCAGGCATCGTTCGTCAGAGCTTTGGGATTAACAAGTGTTCAGCTCAAAATCTATTGGGAAACATCAAGAAATGTCTTAATGAGGAACAAATCTTTTATTTGTTGCCACTGAGAGGATGCTGAAACCATACTTCCACCTCCCACTTCACTCCTTCACTTTTTAAAAGCTTGTTGTAAGAATCATATTTCCCATGTAAAACAAACCCCTGGGAATTAATTTTAGCAGATACACAATAACTAGACCATTTTTCCACATAATACTCAACAGTTTTCATGACAGTAGTCTCAGTTTTAGTCAGTCTTTTAGTAGGAGAACCAAAACACTTGAAGAGGGTATTCACCACTGACCTCCTTATGGGACATTTTCTTGTAACTGACAAAGTGAAAGCAGATAGCATTACCTACAACCTGTTTTTTACCCATAAAAATCTCTGAGTCCAGGATTTCTTTTTCCCTACAGGAGGGCCAACATCATCGGGCTATCACAACCTGAGAATGGCACAAGGACATAACAATATGGCCCCAATTTGAAGAAAAATAAAGAACTTCTTTTTCTTTTTTTAGCCTTTACACTCAATGAGGGTTTTCATTGCTAAGTTACACAGTGAAAAAATTAGCACTTATGCTATAGAACACTTCATTTCATCTATTTAATAGTTTAATCCTAGAAGCTTTTATTCTGCAGTTAGATTACACAAACATATTTCTCCCACCTTGTCATGGAGGAGAAAAACCAAACATACTCATTTGAAATGAAACTTTTCCATAGATTAAATTCAATTTTCTTTTATAAGATATTGCAAAATTCCAAATATTTAAAATCAAATCATTCAAAATTATCATCTCTGTATTGCCTTGTATACTTTTCCAGAGTCTTCATGTGCTTCATTTAAGTTTTAAAAGATCCACCTATTTCAATATAATTTTCTCGGTATCACTAAGAAATTTGCAACACTCAAGTTCTAATCTCACGAAGGTATATAATTTTGCAATCAAAGGTGACCTCCATTAGACTCCAAAGACTCCAATTTTCAACACAAAGATCACTGTAATTATTTCTATAAATCTGCATATTTATAAGCCAGGAAAATAAACCTCATCTTTTGTTGATAAATAATAGTTTTCACAGAAAGTGATGATTGAGGCCTATTTACATTCTTAGTATAAATCTGGTCACTTATTAAAGGTAAGTGTAGGTTGATTAATAACTATTTTAAATTAATGTATTCCTTGACTCCAAAAGTTATTTATGGAAATTAAGTTGAAAAGTGAAAATTCAAATTAAACATCTTAATATGTAAATGCATTTTATTCCAATTATTCTTAGGAATATACCAGTAATGTCAGATGTAGATTTAATAAAATATAAGTGGTAGGTCTGACTACACTTTTAGTGATTTTCTAGGTTAAAAAAGCCTTCATAATCCCAATATTGTTATGAAGAAAAATAGTGTTTTTAACTTACACCTGAAAGAATACAAAGGAGAAAAAATCTTTTTCTCCTGATTCCTGATCTTTTTTACATATAAATATTTTTTAAATTATTTCACTGTATACCTAACAGAATTCATTGAAAATTTTAACAATTGTTAAATCAGGGCATAGTTTAAGCAGTATTCATGCATCATGCATTTTAAATAAGATTTTAAATATTCCTCTTACATGTTACTAGAATTATATAATACTATACTTCAAAATTGTGGAAAATGCTATTAAACATGTCAAAGACTGTTTCTTAATAACTGCCTTACAGAAATTGAAAACATTTCTACCAGGAACAAAGCATACATTATGGCTTTCAACTGTGTTATCTAAAGTGGGAAATTAACATCATTATTATTATCAATACAAAAATATCATGTATAATTTGGATACATTGTTCCCAGAGAAAAGGACTCATACCTGTACATCTCAAAATACACAAATGCCTCTTGAGATGTCAAACAAAATATGTAGAACATGGGATTTTTGTTCCCAGCTGCCAACCTGAAGAAATGTGTTTGTGTGACATCTGACATGTGACATCTAACATCCTATACTATAGCTCATCCACTTTTGCAAGTACAACTGAATCTTGTTAAATGAACATATGTAGGCAGAAAATTCTCAGCAATTCAACTGTCATTTCCCAAGAAAATTTTAAGGGACATTCCGTAGTAGGAGAACAAATCTTCAAATAGTCTACCACGTCACTAAGAAAATGCTCCCAATCACAGAAATATATGCAACTACTGGCTATTCTTTAAAATGTTGGTCTCAAGTTCAGGTTTTTGACTGCTACAAAATAGTACATTTTCCTATTACATACAAGCAATAAGCAGAAGTGGACAGAAAACTGCATGTTACATAAAATTTTTGTTACATATTTTAAGATGTTACATTTTCTTTGTCCCATTCAAATGATAAATAGAAGTTGATATGCATATAAGGATTCTATTGTGCACTTTAATTTCTACACATATGCACAAATATAACAATGATTCTGTTAAAAAGAGTTAAATCTGATCCAGAAATTCAAAAGTGGGTAAGAAACTGCATGGAGGTTTGCTTCAGAGATGGGCAGGAGGCACTGTTTGTTTAACCAAGAGTAAATTATCTCTCACTTAAGAATCTGTATTTAACTGAAAGTATGTCCCATTTTCTAAAGCTTGTGTCTGTACTTCTATTAAGAAAAATTTAGTAGGAGTAAAATTTCATTAAAGCTCATCTTATTTAATCTTTTCTTCCCCATTCATTGTGCCTCATTTTAAAATCATAGCATTGTTTGTATTTAATAACGGTATGAATCATAATAAATTTTGGATGTTTCCTAAATGCATTGCAACTCTAAAGTATTGGCACCAGTAGATGAGGAGGTTGCATATCTAAACCTACCCAAGCACACTGACTGATTCACATTCACTAAATGGATTAACTGAAATAAGCATAATAAATGAAAGAGAATAAAATTAAAAACAATTTCACTCTAAGTGAAGGCTTGACTTATAGAAAGTGGCAGCTCTGGTGGCCCAAGGCATAGAATTAGTTTTGCTACTCGATAATTTGACTGATTCACTTGAGTGGCCAGAAGAGGACATTTTCTGCCTGATTTCAGTGTAATCAAGTCACCTGCTCAGTGATTGCTAGGCCCAAGTCAACTGAACTCCACTGAGCACTGAGTGTGTGCAGGGAGTAACAAAAACAGCTTTCTGCATATATGGGCAGAACCATTGAGCGTTAATGATAGTAGGAATTAACTCTTCCTAATGCATTGTTGTGCTTTCCTTACCATGTAATATGTACTGTGAAAAGGAGTTAGCCACCTTACATCCTCAAATTACCACCCATACCAATCAGCCATACAATGGTAGGTTCACTTCCTTTACTAATAGATTTTAAAATACATATATAAAATCAACCAGAAAAGGTACAAAGGAAAACACTGTGACACCATCTTTCCCTCAAAATTGACTCATGTCAATAATGTGTTTTACTGTAAGCAGCTGCTTGGTGTGTGGGGTATGTGTGGTGGCAATGATGGTGGTGGTGGTGGTATGTATGTGTGTACTGCAGCACTTTAGGCTTCATTTCTTCTAAAAGCTGACTGAGGCAGCACCATCCCAACATAAAGCAAAATAATACATCAAATGACAAGGTCGAAATGATCATAGGAACAATTAAGAGAACAACATCAATGACTTATAAATATAAACTTTGATTCATAAATGGTGACCTTTGCAAAATGTATCTCCATCTATTACCAATGCATAATAGACATTCCCACTGACCAATGTAATTATAAATAGTATCTAAGGAAACTCCCAGGGTTTACTTTAATTGCCATGCACTAGTAGGTGTTCAATAGCACTTCATTGAATGCATATACATTTGTTTCTACAAGTTAACCTCTTTCTTTTATGTAATAGAGATTCTCTCTGGCATGGCAAAAGGACATCAGGCAAAACAACTAGACTGGGACATTGGAGAATGTTACATTGATTTCATTCCTCCACTAAAAACAGGTTCCTCTGATCCACAGGCATGTGACCCAAATTTTTCTATATTCTATAGGTCCAATGTCTAAATAAAGGGGCTTCAAGAGCGAGGTTGAGGTTGACAATACCATGACAAGGGCGGAGAAGGTCAAGTCCCACCGTGCTAATATTAAGGAAAGTAAAAGAGGACACAGTTCAATTGATTTACAATCTGCAAAAAAAAAAAAAGAAAAAAAGGTAGATATGGGCAAACAACAGCCTAGCGGCATCTGCCCCTCCCTAAGGTTTCAGATGCAAGAGGTTCAGCTCACCAAGCCAAACACTGAACACTGACCACCTTAGGCTGAATCCACCTGCTGGTGGAATTTTGGAAATAGTGCATTTGAAAGGGATAGCCAATCAATTTGCACATGATTTATTCCCATATTAATTGAGTCATTCAAGGGAAAAACCTGCTACAAAAATAATTGAAAAATAACGAATACTATTAAATGCCATCTAAATTACTACTATTTTAGCCCATGTTTTATTTCTTATTCTGTGATATGATTCATCCACTTTTTCCTTAGGAATAAAGTACACAACCACACAAACCATCTACATTAGTAAAATGAAAAGGTAATCTTGCCTAATTTAATAAGACAGTGTAGAAATATTCTTTCAATATGCTAAGACTTATGGAAGATTATATCTTTCATTTCTTGAGTTTATTCTTTCCCTTCAGGGTTCACTTTTTAATCTGCCCATATTTCTCAGATACAAAAAATATTATGAAATATGATCTGTTCTTAAAAAAAATGGTCAGAAGAACCTAGGGGCAAGACGGGAATAAAGATGCAGACCTACTAGAGAATGGACTTGAGGATATGGAGAGGGGGAAGGGTAAGCTGGGACAAAGTGAGAGAGTGGCATGGACGTATATACACTACCAAACGTAAAATAGATAGCTAGTGGGAAGCAGCTGCATAGCACAGGGAGATCAACTCGGTGCTTTGTGACCACCTAGAGGGGTGGGATAAGGAGGGTGGGAGGGAGGGAGATGCAAGAGGGAAGAGATATGGGAACATATGTATATGTATAACTGATTCACTTTGTTATAAAGCAGAAACTAACACACCATTGTAAAGCAATTATACTCCAATAAAGATGTTAAAAAAATAAAAATAAAAAGTGAAATGTTGGAGACTAAAGAAAAAAAATATATATATATGATCTGTTCTTAACAACTTTTTCCTAAAAAATGTCTCACTCCTAATTTAAATTACAGGTATGAAAATAAGAGTAACATTATGCATTTAACTTGCCAAAATAGACTAAGAGTTGGATGAAAATTTTATTGTTTACAAAAAAGACCATGGGCTCTAAATCACTTTAACATTTTTGCCCTTAGTTATGTTTTTCAGACTGGAGGGATTATATTAAATTTTAGATTATCTGTGTTATTGAGTGGAAGGGTGATTGAAATGCAGAATAAATCTGATACCTTACTCTTGCTCCAGGGAATTTTGCTTTCTTTTTCTACCCTCACCTGTCCAGTGGAGAAGCAAACAAGCAGAGACATAGACAAAAGGCAGACAAGTGTCCTCCATCTTTCCATCACTATCTCTGCAATCAAACAAACTGTTCATAGTGAAATCATAGGGCAAGTATTGGCTGGAGATGGAGTATTTATTCTAAAATGTAAAAAGTAGCAAATTCTTAAGATAATGATTAATCATCCCCTAACACTCAAAAAAAAAAAACCTCCTTTTTTCCAAAAAATGCAAGGGTTAAGGGTACAAGCTCTGGAGTCAGGACTCCTGGGTTGAAATCTTATGGCCAACATTTATGGCAGATTGTTTCCTGGGAAAAATCACATCACCACCCCCCATACTAGTGTGGTATAATTTCTTTATCTATAACATCAAAATAATAACAGTACCTATCTCATATAGTTGTTGTGAAGATTAAATGAGATGTTGTGTGTATAGTACAGTACTGGATATTCAAAGTATTCAATAAATGTTATCTATTATTTTTTCTCACAAATATAATCTTAAATAAATTTAGTATTATTGATCTCTTTGCCTGCCTTTTTGATAATAATTCTTGGACTAAAATCAGACTTTTTCCTTTTTCCATTTTACAAACTAAGGTGTATAAATGTTAACCCAAGGAAGCCTGGGTTGTCTTTTATCAAGGACAAAGAGTTAATAGGTAACCAAATTTAAACTCTTTGTTCAAGTTTAGCCTAGATATGTGATATGCATATCTTTATATGCATATTTCAATTCAACAAACACATATTCAGCAACTATTAAAGGTAATATACAATGTTAGACATTGGTGGGGAGGGGGAATGGGAGGGAATAAAACAGACTTGGACCACAGTGAGCCCATAAACTGGGGTGGGAAGAAAGCAACTATTATTCATTATAGAAGTAAAGAAGCACTATCACGGAGGCCAAAACTGTGTGATATGGAGCACACATTCTAATATCATCAAGCAACAGTTACATATTCTCTTGCGTTTTGTAAATTCAATACTGTAGGAATGAGAACCTGATATGTTTTCAGTCAAAAAATTGATTTTACAGCAAGAAAGGAAATCTGCTTTGCATATCAATGTGTTTCTGACTTATAGGATTAACTAAACACTGTAATCATTATATTAGCACCCACATTTTTGCAATACATGGCTTTTTCACAGGTAAGCATTTGGTCACGAATATTTCAGTCCCTTGGCTCATCAGGACCAAAGAGTGAGAGATGATATTCATTATTGGATGAAAACTTTGTTTAGACCTAACATTCCTGGATGCCAACCAGGCATCCCATCAGCATTCATAAACATATGGACTATTACTTCTCTAGCACAGTAGTTTCCGTTAATTTATTGTATTTTTATGTAGTAAAGACTCACATCTTTTTCACAGCCTGTCAGAATAGCAACAAATTATAGTGATCATAACACTAAAAATTACAACATAAAGCAAATATTTATCTAATTTGGAGTTTGTAATTTTGAAACTAAGTGAATCAGCTCTATGCTACATTAATGAATGAATGAATGAATAAATAAATAAATAAATAAATAAATAACTCGTACCATTTTCCAACTGAGGAACAGCTACTGGTCCAGCAATTTAACTTCCAGATCAGCAGCCATAGTTTGGGTATTCGCCAAAAGATGTGACTGTACTGACCATGCCAGCAGAAGAGATCAAGACACATGGTATCACTCTTCATACTTGACAATGACTCTCCTGATTGGGCTACTTCTTATGCATACAAATGTGGTTACAAAAATGGATGTGAAGCTGCTAATGTTTCTCACACAGGTTAGGTGATGCATATTTTCTTTCCATGATGGTTGTAGCCTCTGTCCTCAGGGTCTTTCACATTCTACATCCTGTTTCTTAGTTTGTGAACTTCCTGGCATTTTATTTCAGAGAGTAGTAGGCCCAGTATAAACTGCTGAATATTTGTATGTGCTGGCTACTCCTGATTTTCCTCATATGTAGAAAAAGGTCAATTGAGAGGTACTTAGGACTATCTGGAAATTGGCAGGCAGCAACTACCCAGTAGTGGAAAAATGATGAATCAAATGTTGGGTTGGCCAAAATGCTCATTCGGGTTTTTCATGTTACAGAAAACCTGAATGAACTTTTTGGCCAACCCAATACATTTTCTAAAATGCCCAGACAAAAAAATCAAATAATGTTATGTTTAGACAGAGATTTTTTTTAAGATGTATTGAGTTTATCAGAGCTAAACATAACATTATTTTATAACTTTTCTAAGTTGAGAAAAATGGGACTGCTTTATGACCATAATTTTACAATCATTCATTTTTTAAAATTATTTTTGCTGATTCTTAAACCTCCCAAGTGAAGTTGTAAATGGAAAGACCCCCTTGCAGATGGATCAGCTGTAATATAGTATCTTTATGCCATGGCTACATGATTTTAAGTCATATTTCCCAAATAATAATAATGATAGTAATAGCCGACCATTATTGAATGCTTATTATTCCAGACACCATGCTAAGTTATTTACATGCATAATGTCATTTAACTCTTACATCACATTTATTAGGCCAGCCCTATTGTTATCTTCTTTCTACAGGTGAGGAAAGTCAGGTACAGAAAAGAAAGAAAAATAGGCTCACAGTCATAGAGCTAGTTATATAACACCTTTGTGTGCCTCACATTTAAATGCACTCAGTTCTCAACATAGCAGTTTTCACTTTTTTGCCATTGTAAGAGCACTAAATATGGACCCAGAAAAGTTATATTTCTATTCTGATTCTACTGCTATTACCTCTGTATTCTTTTTTCTTGGCCGCGTGCAGGCTTTCTCTAGTTGCAGCGAGCTGGGGCTACTCTTCATTGCGGTGCACGGGCTTCTCATTTCAGTGGCTTCTCTTGTTGCGGATCACAGGCTCTAGGTACGTGGGCTTCAGTAGTTGTGGCGTGTGGGCTCAGTAGTTGCGGTGCACGGGCTTAGTTGCTCCACAGCATGTGGGATCTTCCCAGACCAGTGATTGAACTCATGTCCCCTGCATTGGCAGGCGGATTCTTAACCACTGTGCCACCAGAGAAGTCCCAACTCTGTATTCTTGAGCAAACCATTTAATTTGTCTAGGCCTCAGTTTCATTATCAGCAAAAATGTTAAGATAAATACTCCACTTTACCTTGAAGGATTTAATGTGGTAGTAGTCACCAAAGTTCTTTTAAATTTCTAAGGTACTACGCATGCTTAAGAGAGTAATCATCATCAGCAACAAAACAAACTGATTCAAGCTATTATAAAATGAAAGTAGGAAGGTGATACACTCGAGGTCTTTTTTATGGAGCTGTCCTCAAAAGGACACATACCTATGGTGAACACTGATATCTGTATTTTGGAAAGTATGTCATGACTCTCTCCATTTTTCACTTGTTATACTTAGAGAAATGTGCCCCCCACCATTACTCTTATGGTAAACTCCTTTGTCTCCCTACACATTCAAAAATTTCAATCACAAAATTATTTCTTTGGTCTAAAACATTCTCAGTCTCTCTTTTATGGTGCCCTCTCTTTCATATGCAAAGAGACCTAAATACAATTATCTCATAACTGCAAGTTTATTGAGACACTCTCCCAACTTGGAAGGTGAGTTATTTGAAGGCAGGTGTCATGTTATACTAAACTTCAAATCCCCACTAACTAAATACTAAGTAAATGAGTTGAATGAATGAGACATTCCATAGATGAAGTTACTACTTCCACCTCAAAAAACATAATTTTTTTAAAAAAAACAATGCTTTGTAAAACGAGTTATGAATAATTTTTAAATTATGTATTGTTTGGCATATCACAATTAATTGAGAAATTTCTACATATTGGCTGTCCCTTTCATCTCTTTGCTTTTACTAAGGAAATTTGTGTGTGACAGGAAAATTATAAACAAGTTCAGTGTAGTCAGATAACTGGATTTCCTTTATATTTAGTTGAGGATCAGGGTAAATTTGATGAGACAAATTGAAAATTCAAGATTAATTATTTTGAAAAAAGATAAACAATTTAAAATAAAAAGTAGTTAATAAGTTGCCAGAAATAATATTTAAACGGTACAAAAATGGAGTAAGCAGAAAATGGGATGGATTAAGAGAAAAATTAGGAATAGTGTACAATCATAAAGCCAAAAGCATATAAGGTTTTCAAGAAGAAAGACACAAATACTGAAGATCCATAAAAGAAAATAAACAATTAAAAAAGAAATGGCGTTTTAGTAAAGTCATGGGGCTACATGAAATAGAGTTTTAGGTCATTCTTAGATGGATCAACCATAGAAAGAAAGAGGAGTACTCCTGAGTCTGCCAAGAAATATAAGTGTAATCTAATGCATGGTTTAGCCCAAGGTGAATATGGTCTGGCCAGTAGGACTCGATTACAAAATGTTGGGCATACAGTCTTCAATGCACATAGGTTTTTATTTTTGTTTGATTAATATGGAAGAATGTTAATGAAAGAGAAGAGATGTTGTCCCTTTCAAACAATTTGTTAATTCCTTATCTATTTCTTTGTCATCCTACTATACCCAACCCAGGTGATAAAATTCAGAACTTCTTCAGTTTCCTATGCTGTGAATGGAAACACTGCATACAACCCACATTTTTTACTAGCTAGACAAATACAAATGGACAATTAACTTCTTCCCTCCCTTTCTGTAACTTCATACAATGGTAGCCATACTGTGGTGAACCTTCATCTTGGGGTACTTTCCCTCCACCATCTTTGATTTCTACTTTCCTTCCAGCTGCTCTCCCCAACTCCATCATGCAATACTGCAGACAAATGGCTGGGGCTTCAAATTAATAAACTAAAAATTAAAAAGTAATCAGGCTACAGGGGAGCTGCTAGCAGACAAATCAATGTTCCAGAGTACTTTTAACAGTCTCAAGTTGTCAGTCCACTTTTCTGGGTAACAGAGCATGTGTAGTAAGTAATTCCTAGGACTTCACAAAGGTTGCAGTGCCTTTTTTCAAGTAATCAAATCAATGGAGATTGCATCATAGAAGTTCTTACTTTTGCACACATTTGACACACCAGAGATATTATTTGGCTTTATGTGGCATCATTATTCCTGCCCTTCTGGAATCAAAACCTTAAAATGGCATAAATTAGTGACACCAAAGAGGTTGTAAGAGTCAAAAATGTAAATCACGCTCAGTAAGTATTCATTAAATACTTTTGTTGAAAGAGCTTGATACTCATAGTAAATTGACAGAAATGGTCACAATATTCAAGTATTTTATTTTAAAGATAATAAAATAATTGTATACAATTAATATCTTGCTATGCTAATTCAGACATTCCTATGTCAAAAGAGATTCTGTTTTGACGTAATAGCTTTTGCTCACCTTCATAAGTAGAGCAGACCAGAGGGAAGAGCATACACAAAGTCATGGATGTGTGGAAGAGCGTGGGGTATCTGAAGAGTAGAGAGGAGTTTAATGAGGTTATACAGTACATGGTGACTGAGGAAGGAGTTGTAGGAGATGATGGTAAAAAGTTATGCTGATCCTGGATCAGAAAGACTCTTTTTCCATGTTAACGAACTTTATTTTGCTGTCAATAAAAAGCCATAGAAGAGTTTCAAGCAAGGGGTAATAAGAGATTTGTATTTTTGAAAGATCAGAAGTGTTACAGGAGGGTTGACTACAGAAGGGTTGATCTGTCGACTACAACTAGGACTAATGTTAAAGTACTCTCCTTTTGGGATTTTAAACATGGACACAACTTTGGAAGCTTTGCATTTTATCTTCAGTTAATTTTTATGTTAAATTTTTGGAAAACCACAATATATCAATTACTGTTAGTTGTAAATTACTAATATAAAATAAATTTGAATATGTAACTTATTAAAGGAGTGTTCATTGCTGTTCAAATGAACAAAAGTAATATTTAAACAAACATATATTTTTAGCTGGAATTCCTCAAAAACATACAAAAGGACAAAAATAACTTTATTTTGCATACCTCTTTTAAACAATGTTATTTCTTTAGAAATGAACAATGTAAACAATGTCAAGAGAAAATAGGCCTTTCTTTTGTTCTACCTCTAACAGGACACCCAAGGATGATTTGTGGGAAATCATGATCATTTACTTCAACAAATGTCACCTTTGGGGGAAAAATGGGTTTATCATGAACATTCCTAAGATTTCTTAATCATTCTCTATGACTTTGTTATCTGAATAAGTCTAACAGACAATTCACTGGACTATAACTGAGACAAACACACTTCTAAACCAGAAAATCAATATCTTTCTCTCCTTTCCAGCCTATAAATTTTTCAAGTATTACTCCTATATCCTCCTCCAATCTTCAAGATACTTATTTCATATTATGAAAATTAGTAAACAGGTCTTCAATCACTCAGTACATGTCTTTAAGAGGCTAGTATACTTAGACCATATTCTCTTCTAAATTTTAACTATCTTGCATAAAGTGTGCAATTTATTTTAACTTGCTTCCTATGCAAGCCTCTCCACACCCTCGGTCATTTTAGTTATCTTTCACAAAACACTCAACAGATATTGTAGTCCTAAAATAAAATCAAATGTACAGATATCAATATCAGCCTGGGACACACAAAAGTTTTTTTTTTTTTTATTTTAAGTAGTAGGCATAGAAGTTATGCTCAGAAAATATAAAGGTCCACTTCCATAGACCATATATTCTTCACTAAAATACACACCAGAAAATGTTTGACTTCAAACTTCAGTTTTCCTTTGATAGTGTAATGGAATACCACACATTTCTCACAGTTTAAGGACAATGTTCTTTGCTACTAATCCATTTATCTAATTAGTTTAATTAAGCTTTTAATTCAACTCACACTTTCACAGTGAGGTGTAATATCTTGAGAGCTTTTCCTGAAAAACTAGACTTGGGCTTTTTACCCCTTGTGACCAAAGCATCTAAGCCCAAAGTATGTGGTCTGTACATAAAGCCCTTCACATAAATGAATTCAAAAAATTATTTTTCTTCTTTACCCTTATGGGAAGTTGGTTTTTTTCCCCAGAAATATCTATTTCAGCTTTCAAGTGTGATCCCAATCAAAGAGTAAACTGTGAAATAAGAAAGTCATAAAATGTATGATTCCAACTTTCAGCTTGAAAATATTTGTCTAATTCTACCCTGCGATAACTCTAGGCAAACCATGAGGTAGGAAGAATTTGTTTGGGTTACCTTTCCTATCTCTCTAGTATTGGCTTCTCTCCCCTGCCCCTTCTTTTGTTCTACTTCACAATGTCAAGGTCCATGATGTTGCACAGAAAGAAACCACTTATCACCCCGGAAGGATAGGCCCTTCACTTTGATCCTCAATCTTCATTCCTCATTGACTATAATCCTGCATTTAGGCAGAAATAGATAGCCATTTATACTAAGGTCTCATGATTAAACAAAGTATGACTTACTTTAATTCAAGGATTAACCTTTAAACAGGACAGTATTTTGTGCAAAGGCTTGAATTCAGGATTTAGGGATAGATTGTCAAAGAATGTATTTCTAAAACCAACCACCCCAACTGTGAGAAATTATATGAACACCTGAAACTTTTACACATTGCTGATGGGAATGTAATTGTACAACTTTGAAAAACAGTTTTAAAGTTACCTATAAACTCAAGCATACACTTAACATACAACCAAGTAATCCCAGTATCATATTTATTCAACAGAAATGAAAATACATATCCACAGAAAAATGGGTAAACAAAGGATTAAAGCAATGTCATTCACAATAGCCAAAAACTTAGATACTCAAATATCTACAAGAGGGAAATGTAGGAATAAATTGTGGTATATCCATACCATGAAATATTACTCAGCAATAAAAATGAAAGAACTATTAATACACACAACAACTTGGAATCTGAAAATAATTATGCTAAGTAAAAGAAATTAGACAAAAATAATGCATGTTCTATGATTCCCTTCATATAAAAGTTTAGAAAATACAAGCTATAGTGACAGAAAGCAGATTGGTGGTTGCCTGGGAGACAGACAGGGAAGTATGGTTGGGGAAATAGGAAAGTTTAGGGTATTGAATGTGTTCACAATCTTGATTGTGATGATGGTTTCGTGGGTATGCACATATGTCAAAGCACCAAATTGTACATTTAGATATGTACAGTTTATTCTATGAAAGTTATGTCACCAAAAAAAAAAGCTTTTTAAAAAGAATGTATTTTTAGCAAGGAATATTCTCAATCTTTTTCAAATAAAGATACATAGGCAACAATTCTCAGTTGCATATGATGACCCTTTATCCACCAATTGATTATTGCCAATTGCCCTTTTTCACCAATGCCAGTCTATGTGAAAAACTCCCCATCTTTTCTCACCCTGACTTCAATTTAATATTCATTGCTATCCTGTATAGATATTTTTATTTATTTTTATTACAGTGATTTAAGTAACTTTATGTACCTTCACATGGGATACAAGGGGGAAAGGGTATTTTATATGGTTAAAAAAATAGTTCTTCTCTGTTGGTCCTTGTGTTACAGAAGTAACAATACTGAAAAAGAAAACATTACTTTTGAGGAATCAGACAAAAGAGAAAACTCAGAGTTTAACTGGTCCTTTTTATGTTGTCATTTAAAGTCAGAATTATAACTTTTATTTCCAATGTTAATGTAAGTAGAATATTAAATGATTTGCTAACCTAGATTTATTTTACAGAAAGATTTAAAAAACTTCTCACCTGGTACTTTCAGGTATACATTAAAAGGATTAAGTGAAAGCACTCAGAGACTAAAAGCACAAATTAGTAACATTTTTAAGTTCTATATTTGTGCACTCTCTACATTGACTCAGGCATGTGTACAAAAACACAACAATTTTCTTTCCATTTTGAGAACTCGCAGGATTTTGCCTCTATTGATTATAAAAAAATGAGTTCAAAATATGATCCAGAGTTTATACATTTCAAAAAGGGAAACAAAGAAGTCACACAAAATTTTTTCACCACCTCCAACACCACAGTAATTAATCTCTACCCCCAACTTTTGGCTGATAATAAAAGAAAGATATCTGGTGGTCTATAGATTTTTTTAGAGGTGGGAACCAGGTATTGAGGCTAATTTTTGTTACTCATTTCTGGTCACAATATGAACATGATGCCTATAGGTGCTAAATCTTATTACCCTTAACCTCTTTAATTGAAAATAGTATGAAATGTATTCAATATTTTGTTCTGTAGGATTCCTTGAATGATTGATACTCAGTGTATTTTTAATAACTATACAGAATATTTTTTGATTAACTTAACTACATGCTTTAGTATTATAATGGGTTATTTCAATACAGCCTTCCACTGCCGCCAATAAAATAAAGTGGTGACAAAGTAGCTTATCATCTGTCAGGCATATTGTACAATGGAAAGTTTTATTGTGCTACTTAAATGGACTCTTTCTTCCCTGGGAAAAAACAAGCCAGCGTAAAGAGCAGATACTGAAAGAGTGACACATGTAGTAGATGAAGAGTTGTATATTTCATTTCATGTACGTTGCCTACAATTGAGAAGACAGGGTTGGGGTATGGGTCCTGGAAAGGCAAGTATATCTTTCTACAACCCACTAGACTTGTCCTGCGACAATGTGATTTTTATGAGATTTCTCATTTGGGGATGGTTTGAGTATTGACCAGATGGAAAGCAGGGCAATATGCAATATATCATTTATCACAGTGACAGTGTGTGTTTATCCTCTCAACACAGGGGGAAGCTAGAACTGTAAATGTGGAGAAGCATTACAGCCAGACTAATGGGTTTTGGCAACATTTCTATTTCTCATTAACTTAATCATATTAATTCATTAGCCAGATATATCAAAGTAATTCACTCAAGAGTTGTCACAAGAAACAGTTTATAACTGTTACCTTTTTCTATAGGAAAAGTAAGTTGCAATCATTCAAAGGATTTTTTTGTACTTCTTGGAGAGAAAATCATAGCTATATCTAATTATAATAGCTGTCCCACACTGTAAACGTCTATAAGAATGATCAAAAAAGGAAAGGAGAAGATCAAGGTTTTATTTTATTGAAGTTATACAATCACCAACAGTTAATTATATGTATTATTCCAAGAATTTCCTTCTTCCAAAACATGACACATCCTATCTCTCATATTTAACTTAAGCAGTTCTGATATGACCCTGAAGATTTATAGCCTCAATTTTCAATGTCAAGTTTTTGTATGAAAGATATAACTCAGTATATTTGTAAAGTTATGGTATTAATGGTCAAGAGACCTGGGCTTTGAAATTCTGACTCCACCCCTTACTGTCTCTAAGATTTGAGGCAAATCATTTAAATTCTTGAACAGTCATTTTCTTCATCTGTTAATAAGAAATATTAATGCTAAGCTTACAGGATTGCTATGAGTATCATGAGAAAACATTTGAAAATCATTCTTTTAATGTTTATTATTATATAAATTTCAAGTGTACAGAATTATAATTGAAGATATGTATATACTAAAATGTGATCACCACCACAAGTCTAGTTGCCATTCATCACCATACAGTTGACCTCCTCCACCCATTTTGCTCATGCCCCCACTCCCTCTCCCCTCTAGTAACCATTAATCTGTTCTCTGTATCTATGTTTGTTTTTATTTTGTTTGTTTGTGTCTTTTTTTAGATTCCACATGTGAGTGAAATCACACAGCATTATTTACAACAGCCAAGATATGGAAACAACCTAAGTGTCCATCGATGGAGAAATGGTTAAAGAAAATGTAGTATGGGGGAGTGGCCAACATGGCAGAACAGGAAAACCCTGAGCTCACCTCCTCCCACAGGCACACAAAAATTACAACTATTTACAGAATGACTATTGATGAGAAGGATCAAAAGACTAGCAAAAAAGATATTCTACCACTAAACATATAAAAAAGGAACCACAATGAAAGGGGTAGGAGGGGTAGAGACACAGTATAATCAAGACCCATACCCCCAGGTGTGTGACCCATGAGCAGGAGGATAATTACAATTGCAGAGGTTCTCCCCAAGGAGTGAGGGGTCTGAGCCCCACATCAGACTCTCCAGCTCAAGGGTCTTACACTTGGAAGAAGAGCCCCCAGAACATTTGACTTTGAAGGCCAGGAGAGCTTACTTTTGGGAGAGCCAGCGGGTTGTGGGAAATGAACTCCACACTTAAAGGACTCACATAAAACCTCATGTGCTCCAGGACACAGGGCAAAAGCAGTAATTTGACAAGAGCTTGGGTCAGACCTACCTGCTTATCGTGGAGAGCCTCCGGGAGAAGCAGGAGGCAAATGGAGCTCATCCTGAGGATACAGACACCAGAGACAGCTATTTTTGGAAGCTTGTTCTACAACAAGGACTCCAGTGCTGGCAAGTGCCTTTTTGGAATCCTCACTCTAGCTTACTAGCGCCAGGACCCAGCCTTGCCCATCAGAGGTCATAAGACCTGGGCTCACACACTAGTACAATGGCACTAGCACCGGGACTCTGAGGACCCTATAGCCGGAGACCTCAGGACGCAGCTCCACCCACCAATGGACCAGAACTAGTCCTGGGAACAGCCTCACCCACCAGTGGGCAGGCACCAGCCCTAGGACCACCATAGCCACATAGCTTACTATGTCAGGAAATAGCCCAGACACCAGCAGGGTAGCACCAACTCTGGGACTTTCTGGGACCCAGCTCTGCTCAACAGCATGCCAACAGGAGATTTGGCAACCTTGGGCCCCTCAGGCAGCCACCCTGGTATCTGGCTGTACCCACCAGCAGACCAACACCAGCTCCAGGACCTCAGGGTCTTGCAGCCAAAAACCCCACCAGCAGGCAAGCTCTAGCTCTGGGATGCCATGGGCCTCAGCCCCTGCCCCTACCAACAGGCTGACACCAGTCTCAGGACATGTCTTCGCAATGCCCCACCCACCAGCAGGCCAATGCCAGCTCTGAGACACCTTGGATCCCACAGCCATCTGGCCCAGGATCCAGTCCCACTCACCAGGAAGCCACCACCAGCTTTCAACACTATGGAACCTGCAGCCAACCATGTCAGAAACCAGTCCCATCCACCAGCAGGCCAACGGTAGATCCAGAACTCCAAGAGCCACAACCATTTACTCTGGAACATGTCTCTGCCCAGCAGCGGCTCCAAACCCAGCCCTGCCCACCAGCACTGACAGCCTCTGCACAAGGTAAGGCCTGGCAACCAACTGGAATGGGGGTCAGTCACACCTACCAGACCAACCACAGTAGGCAGCCTGTCATAACAGAAGGATCCACACAGTCCACATAGGGGACACCCTAGAACATATAACTCTAATGAGCAGAGGGGAGTGTGCTACTGGGAAGCATAGGAGGTCTCTTATAAAAGGCAACTTCTCCAAGGTCTAGAAGAGTAATCAACCTACCAATACATAGAAATAAAAACAACAATTTAGGCAAACTGAGGCAACAGAGAAATATGTTCCTACTGAAGAAAAAAGATAAAATCCCAGAAGAAGAACTAAGTGAAGTGGAGATAAGCAATCTACCCAATAAAGAGTTCAACGTAATGATCATAGAGATGCTCAAAGAACTCAAGAGAAGAATGGATGAGCAGAGTGAGAAGACAGAAGTTTTTAATAAAGTGTTAGAAAATATAAAGAAGAACCAAACTGAGATGAAGAATACAATAACTGAAATATTTAAAAACACTAGAAGGAATAATCAATAGTTCAGATGATATAGAGGAACTGATCAGTGAGTGGGAAGACAGATTAGCATAAATCACTGAAGCTGAACAAAAAAAAGGAAAAGGAATAAAAAGAAATAAGGACTGTTTAAGAAACATTTACAACATCAAGCATATTAACATTTGCATTATAGGGGTCCCAGGAAGAGAAGAGAAAGTGGCAGAGAATATATTTGAAGACATACTAGCTGAAAAGCTCCTTAAACTGGGAAAGGAAACAGACATCCATGTCCAGGAAGCAGAGAGAGTCCAAAACAGGGTCAATCCAAAGAGGACCACACCAAGACACTTTGTAATTAAGATAGCAAAAAGTAAAGATAAAGAGAGAATATTAAAAAGCAGTGAGGGAAACAGCAGTCAGTTAGGTACAAGGAAATGGCCATAAGGCTATCAACTGACTTTTCAGCAGAAAATCTAAAGACTAGAAGGGAATGGCATGAAATATTTGAACTGATGAAAAGGAAAAACCTACAGCCAAGAATACTCTACCCAACAAAGCTTTCATTCAGATTTGATGGAAAGAACAGTTTTACAGAAGTTTTACAGACAAGCAAAAGCTAAAAGAGTTCAGCACCATAAAAGCAGCTTTGCAAGAAATAAACAGACCTCTTTAAATGAAAAACAAAAGGATACAGTAGAAATATGAAAATTATAAAAGGAAAAATATCATGGGTAAAGGCAAATATACAGTAAAGGTAAAAAATCAAGCATGTATAAAGCTAGTAGAGAGGTTAAAAGAGAAAAGGAATGAAATCATCTATATATACAATACATAGTTAAGGGATACACAAAAAAAGATGTAAAATATGATATCAAAAATGGTAAACATGGAGAGGTGGAGTAAAAATGCAAGGTTGTTAAAATGTGTTTAAACTTATGAAATCAGAAACTTAAATAATCAGAGAGAGAGAGACAGAGAGACAGAGAGACAGAGAGAGAGAGACAGAGAGAGACAGACTGCAATATACAAACCTCATAGTAACCAGAAACCAAAAATCTATAATAGACACACACACACACATGCACACACACACACAGAAAGAAAGAAATCCAAGCATAACACTCAAGATAGTCATCAAATCACAAGGGAAGAGAGCAAAAGAAGAAGAAAGGAACAAAAAAGAACTACAAAAACAAACCAATAACTCTAAATACATACTTATCAATAATCACTTTAAATGTCAATGAACTAAATGCTCCAATCAAAAGACACAGAGTGGCTAAATGGATACAAAAACAAGACCCATATATATGCTGTGTACAAGAGACTCACTTCAGATCTAAAGACACACACATGCTGAAAGTAAGGGAATGGAAAAAGTTATTACAGCTAATGGGAATGAAAAGAAAGACAGGGTAGAAATACTTATATCCATAAAAGTAGACTTTAAAACAAAGAATAACGAGAGACAAAGATGGACATTACACAATGATCAAGGCATTGATCCAAGAAGATATAACAATTGTAAGTATATATACATCCAACAAAGGTGCACCTAAACACATAAAACAAATATTAACAGATATAATGAGAGAAGTTCACAATAAGACAATAATAGTACAATAATAGTAGGGGATTTTAACACCCCTAGTACATCAATGGACACAACATCCACAAAGAAAATCAATAAGGAAACACTGGCCTTAAAAGCCACATTAGGCCAGGGCTTCCCTGGTGGCGCAGTGGTTGAGAGTCCGCCTGCCGATGCAGGGGACATAGGTTCGTGCCCCAATCTGGGAAGATCCCACATACCGCGGAGCAGCTGGGCCCGTGAGCCATGGCTGCTGAGACTGCACGTCCGGAGCCTGTGCTCCGCAACGGGAGAGGCCACAATGGTGAGAGGCCCATGTACCACAAAAAAAAAAAAAAAAAAAAGACACATTAGGCCAGAAGGACTTAAGAAATATATATACACTATTCTACCCAAAAGCAGCAGAATACATATTTTTTCAAGTAAACATGGAACAATTCTCCAGGATATATCACATGCCAGGCCACAAAATGTCTCATTAAATTAGATAAAACTGAAATTATATCAAGTAACTTGTCCGACCACAACACTATGAGACTAGAAATCACCTTTGAGAAAAAAAGACTGCAAAAACACAAACACATGGAGGCTACACAATATGCTACTAAACAACCAATAGATCACTGAAGAAATCATAAGACACCAGGAGACAAATGAAAATTATAACAGAACAATCTAAAAACTATGGAACACAGCAAAAGCACTTCTAAAAGGAATTGTATAGTGATACAAGCCTAACTCAGGAAAAAAGAAAAATATCAAACAACATAACCTCACACCTAAAGTAACAAGAAAAAGAACAAACAAAACTCAAAGTTAAATGAAAGAAAGATATCATAAAGATCAGAATAGAAATAAACTAAATAGAGACTAAAACAAATAGAAAAGATCAATGAAACTAAGAGCTTGTTCTTTGAAAAGATACACAGAATTGATAAACTTTTAGAGATACTCATCAAGAAACAGAGAGAGCTGAAATCAATAAAATTAGAAATGAAAAAGGATAAGACACAACTGACACCACAGAAATACAAATGATAATAAGAGATTTCTACAAACATTTATACACAAATAAAATGGACAACCTATAACAAATAGACAAATTCCAAGAAATGTACCATCCCTCAAGACTGAACCAGAAAGAAATAGAAAATACCAACAGACCAATTACAAGTAATAAAATAGACTCTGTAATAAACAAAAATGAACAAAATTCAAGGACCAGATATCTTCACAGGTGAATTCTAATAAACATTTAAAGAAGAGTTAACACCCATCTTTCTCAAACTATTCCAAAAAACTGCTGAAGAAGGAATGCTTCAAATTTCATTTTATGAGGCCAAAACCAGACAAAGATATCTAAAAAAAGAAAATCACAGGCCAATATCACTAATAATTATAGATGCAAAAATCCACAACAATACATTAAACAATATATTAAAAGGGTAATACAATATGATCAAGTGGGATTTATCCCAGGGATACAAAAATGGATCAAAATCTGCAAATCAATCAATGATATACCCCATATTAACAAATTAAAAAATAAAAATCATATAATCATCTCAATAGTTGCAGAAAAGCCTTTGACAAATTCAACACCCAAACAGCAAGGTCCGGGAGAGACCTTCAAGATGGCGGAGGAGTAAGACATGGAGATCACCTTCCTCCCAACAAATACATCAGAAATACATATGCATATGGAACAACTTCTATAGAACACCTACTGAATGCTGGCAGAACACCCCAGACCTCCCAAAAGGCAAGAAACTCCTCATGTACCAGGGTAGGGCAAAAGAAAAAAGAAAAAACAGACAAAAAAATAGGGATGGGATATGCACTTCTGGAAGGGAGCTGTGAAGAAGGAAACATTTCCACACACTAGGAAGCCCCTTCACTGGTGGAGACAGGGGGTGGGTGGAGGGGGAGGGAAACTTCAGAACCATGGAGGAGAGTGCAGCAACAAGGGTGCAGAGGGTAAAGCGGAGAGGTTCCTGCACAGAGGATCAGTGGTGACCAGCACTCACCAGCCTGAGAAGCTTGTCTGCTCACCCGCCAGGGGGGCGGTGGGGGTGGGCTGGGAGCTTAGGCTCGGGCTTTGGAGGTCAGATCCCAGGGAGAGGACTGGGGTTGGCTGTGTGAACACAGCCTGAAGGGGGCTAGTGCACCACGGCTAGCCGGGAAAGAGCCCGGGAAAGAGTCTGGGCCTGCCTAAGAGGCAAGAGACCATTGTTTCAGGGTGTGAGAGGAGAGGGGATTCAGAGCACCGCCTAAACGAGCCCCAGAGATGGGCGTGAGCCACGGCTATCAGCCCAGACACTAGAGACAGGCATGAAACACTAAGGCTGTTGCTGCAGCCACCAAGAAACCTGTGTACAAGCACAGGTCACTCTCCACACCTCCCCTCCTGGGAGTCTATGCTGCCTGCCACTGCCAGGGTCCTGTGATCCAGGGACAACTTCCCCGGGAGAACATAGAGGGCGCCTCAGGCTGTTGCAATGTCACGCTGGTTTCTGCTGCCACAGGCTCACCCCACATTCCGTACCCCTCCTTGCCCCCAGCCAGAGTGAGCCAGAGCCCCCTAATCAGCTGCTACATTAACCCCATCCTCTCTGAGCGAAGAATAGACACCCTCAGGTGACGTACACGCAGAAGCGGGGCCAAATCCAAAGATTAACCCCAGGAGCTGTGTGAACAAAGAAGAGAAAGGGAAATTTCTCCCAGCAGCCTCAGGAGCAGTGGATTAAATCTCCAAAATCAACTTGATGTACCCTGCATCTCTGGAATACCTGAGTAGACAACGAATAATCCCAAAATTGAGGTGGTGTATTTTGGGAGCAACTGTAGACTTGGGTTTAGCTTTCTGCATCTAATTTGTTTCTGTTTTTATGTTTATCTTAGTTTAGTATTTAGAGTGTATTATGATTGGTAGATTTGTTTATTGATCTGGTTGCTCTCTTCCTTTTATTATATATATATATATTTTTTTCCTTTTTCTCTTTTTGTGGGTCTGTATGTGTGTGCTTCTTTGCATGATTTTGTCTGTATAACTTTGCATTTACCATTTGTCCTGGGGTTCTGTCTGTTCATTTTTTTGTTTTGTTTCATTTGTTTGTTTTCTAGGATAGTTTTTAGCGCTTGTTAACATTGGTGAATTTGTTTTTTAGTTTGGTTGCTCTCTTCTTTCTTTTCTTCTCTCTATTTCTTTATTACTTTTTAATTTGTTTAATTATTAATAATTTTTTATTTTCATAACTTTATTTTATTATTTTCTTTCTTTTTTTTCTTTTTTACTCCCTTTTATTCTGAGCCATGTGGCTGACAGGGTCTTGGTGATACAGCCGGGAGTAAAGCCTGAGCCTCTGAAATGGGAGAACCACGTTCAGGACATTGGTCCACCAGAGACCTCCTGGCTCCATGAAATAACAAACGGCGAAAGCCCTCCCAGAGATCTCCATGTGAATGCTAAGACCTAGCTCTACTCAATGACCAGCAAGCTACAGTGCTGGACAACCTATGCCAAACAACTAGCAAGACCGTAAACAACACCACCTATTAGAAGAGAGGCTGCCTAAAACCATAATACTGTCACAGGCAACCCAAAATGCACCAACAGATGCGGTCCTGCACACCAAAAGACAAGATCCAGCCTCATCGACCAGAACATAGGCACTAGTCCCCTCCACCAGGAAGCCTACACAACCCACTGAAGAAACCTTAACCACTTGGGGCAAACACTAAAAACAATGGGAACTATGAACCTGCAGCCTGCAAAAAGGAGACCCCAAAACACAGTAAGTTAAGCAAAATGAGAAGACAGAGAAACACACAGCAGATGAAGGAGCAGGTAAAACCCCATCAAAACAAAAAAAATAAAGAGGAAATAAGCAGCCTACCTGAAAAAGAAATCAGAGTAATGACAGTAAAGACGATCAAAAATCTTGGAAATAGAATGGAGAAAATTCAAGAAAGGTTTAACAAGGACCTAGAAGAAATAAAGAGCAAACAAACAGGGATGAACAGCACAATAAATGAAATTAAAAATTCTCTAGAAGAAATCTACAGCAGAATAACTGAGGCAGAAGAATGGGTAAGTAACCTGGAAGATACAATAGTGGAAATAACTACCACAGAGCAGAATAAAAAAAAAAAAAAGAATGAAAAGAATCGTGGAGAGTCTCAGAGACCTCTGGGACAACATTAAAAGCACCAACATTCGAATGATAGGTGTCCCAGAAGAAGAAGAGAAAAAGAAAGGGACTGAGAAAATATTTGAAGAGATTGTAGTTGAAAACGTCTCTAATAAGGGAAAGAAATAGTTAATCAAGTACAGGAAGTGCACAGAGTCCCATAAAGGACAAATGCAAGGAGAAACTCTCCAACACACATATTAATCAGGCTATCAAAAATTAAATAAAAAGAAAAAAATTTAAAAACAGCAAGGGAAAAGCAACAAATAACATCCAAGGGAATTCCCATAAGGTTAACAGCTGATTTTTCAGCAGAAACTCTGCACGACAGAGAGGAGTGGCAGGACACATATAAAGTGAATAAAGGGAAAAACCTAAAACCAAGATTACTCTGCCCAGCAAGGATCTCATTCAGATATGACAGAGAAATTAAAACTGTTACAGGCAAGCAAAAGATAGGAGAATTCAACACCACCAAACAGGCTTTACAATGCATGCTAAAGGAACTATTCTAGGCAGGAAACACAAGAGAAGGAAAAGACCTACAATAACAAACCTAAATGAATTAAGAAAATGGTAATAGGGACACACATATTGATAATTACCTTAAATGTAAATGCATTAAATGCTCCAACAAAAAGACAAAGACTGGCTGAATGGATACAAAAACAAGACCCATATATATCCTGTCTCTAAGAGACCCACTTCAGACCTAGGGACACATACAGACTGAAAGCGAGGGGATGGAAAAAGGTATTTCATGCAAATGGAAATCAAAAGAAAGCTGGAGTAGCAAAACTCATATCAGAAAAAATAGACTTTAAAATAAAGACTATTACAAGAGACAAAGAAGGAAACTACATAATGATCAAGGGATCAATCCAAGAAGATTTAGCAAATGTAAATATTTATGCACCCAACAAAGAAGCACCTCAATACATAAAGCAAATGCTAACAGCCATAAAAAGGGGAAATTGACAGTAACACAATCATAGTAGGGGACTTTAACACCCCACTTTCACCAATGGACAGATCATCCAATATGAAAATAAATAAGGAAACACAAGCTTTAAATGACACATTAAACAAGATGGACTTAATTGATATTTATAGGACATTCCATCCAAAAACAACAGAATATGGTTTCTTCTCAAGTGCTCATGGAACATTCTCCAGGATAGATCATACCTTGGTCACAAATCAAGCCTTTGTAAATTTCAGAAAATTGAAATTGTATCAAGTGTCTTTTCTGACCACAATGCTATGAGACTACATATCAATTACAGGAAAAATTCTGGAGGAAATACAAACACATAGAGGCTAAACAATACACTACTAAATAACCAAGAGATCACTGAATAAATCAAAGAGTAACTCAGAAAATACCTAGAAACAAATTACAATGAAAACACGATGACCCAAAACCGATGGGATGCAGCAAAAGCAGTTCTAAGAGGGAAGTTTATAGCAGTACAATCCTAACTCAAGAAACAAGAAACATCTCAAATAAACAACCTAAACTTACACCCAAAGCACTTAGAGAAAGAAGAACAAAAGAAACCCCAAAGTTAGCAGAAGGAAAGAAATCATAAATATCAGACCAGAAATAAATGAAAAGGAAATGTGGAAAACTATAGCAAACATCAATAAAACTAAAAGTTCACTCTTTGAGAAGATAAACAAGATTGATAAACCATTAGCCAGACTCATCAAGAAAAACGGGGAGAAGTCTCAAATAAATAGAATTAGAAATGAAAAAGGAGAAGTAACAACTGACACTGCAGAAAGCCAAAGGATCATGAGAGATTACTATAAGCAACTATATGCCAATAAACTGGACAACCTGAAAGAAATGGACAAAATCTTAGAAATGCACAACCTTCCAAGACTGAACCAGGAAGAAACAGAAAATATAAAAAGACCAATGCAGACACTGAAATCGAAACTGTGATTAAAAATCTTCCAACAAATAAAAGCCCAGGACCAGAAGGCTTCAGAGTTGAATTCTATCAAACATTTTCAGAAGAGCTAACACCTATCCTTCTCAAACTCTTCCAAAATATAGCAGAGGGAGGAACACTCCCAAACACATTCTGCGAGGCCACCATCACCCTGATACCAAAACCAGACAAACATGTCACACAAAAAAGAAAACTACAGGCCAATAGCACTGATGAACATAGATGCAAAAATCCTCAACAAAATATTAGCAAACAGAATCCAACAGCACATTAAAAGGATCGTACAGCATGGTCAACTGGGGTTTATCCCAGGAATGCAAGGATTCTTCAATATATGCAAATCAATCACTGTGATACACCATATTAACAAATTGAAGGAGAAAAACCATATGATCATCTCAAGAGATGCAGAGAAAGCTTTTGACAAAATTCAACACCCATGTGTGATAAAAACGCTCCAGAAAGTAGGCATAGAGGGAACTTACCTCAACATAATAAAGGCCATATATGAAAAACCCACAGCCAACAATGTTCTCAATGGTGAAAAACTGAAACCACTTCCTCTAAGATCAGGAAGAAGACAAGGGTATCCACTCTCACCATCATTATTCAACATAGTTTTGGAAGTTTTACCACAGCATTCAGAGAAGAAAAAGAAATAAAAGGAATCCAAAACGGAAAAGAATTAAACTGTCACTGTTTGCCGATGACATGATAGTATACATAGAGAACCCTAAAGATGCTACCAGAAAACTCCTAGAGCTAATCAATGCATTTGGTAAAGTAGCAGGATACAAAATTAATGAACAGAAATCTCTTGCATTCTTGTACACTAATGATGAAAAATCTGAAAGTGAAATTAAGAAAACACTCCCATTTACCATTGCAACAAAAAGAATAAAATACCTAGGAATAAACCTACCACGGGAGAAAAAAGACCTGTATACAGAAAATTATAAGACACTGAAGAAAGAAATTAAAGATGATACAAATAGATGGAGCGATATAACATGTACTTGGATTGGAAGAATCAACATTGTGAAAATAACTATACTACTCAAAGCAATCTACAGATTCAACGCAATCCCTATCAAACTACCACTGGCATTTTTCACAGAACTAGAACAAAAAAATTCACAATTTGTATGGAAACACAAAAGACCCCAAAGAGCCACAGCAATCTTGAGAAAGAAAAACGGAGCTGGAGGAATCAGGCTCCTGGACCTCAGACTATACTACAAAGCTACAGTAATCAAGACAGTATGGTACTGGCACAAAAACAGAAATATAGATCAATGGAACAGAATAGAAAACCCAGAGATAAACCCACACACATATGGTCACCCTATCTTTGATAAAGGAGACAAGAATATACAATGGAGAAAAGACAGCATCTTCAATAATTGCTGCTGGGAAACCTGGAGAGCTACATGTAAAAGAATAAAATTAGAACACTCCCTAACACCATACATAAAAATAAACTCAGGGCTTCCCTGGTGGCGCAGTGGTTGGGGGTCCGCCTGCCGATGCAGGGGACACGGGTTCTTGCCCCGGTCTGGGAGGATCCCACATGCCGCGGAGCGGCTGGGCCAGTGAGCCATGGCCACTGAGCCTGCGCGTCCGGAGCCTGTGCTCCGCAACGGGAGAGGCCACAACAGTGAGAGGCCCGCATACCGCAAAAAAAATAAAAATAAAAAAAAAATAAAAATGGATTAAAGACCTAAATGTAAGGCCAGACACTATCAAACTCTTAGAAGAAAACATAGGCAGAACACTCTGACATAAAACACAGCAAGATCCTTTTTTGGCCCACCTCCTAGAGAAATGGAAATAAAAACAGAAATAAACAAATGGGATCTAATGAAACTTAAAAGGTTTTGCACAGCAAAGGAAACCATAAACAAGGTGAAAAGACAACCCTCTGAATGGGTGAAAATATTTGCAAATGAAGCAACTGACAAAGGATTAATCTCCAAAATTTACAAGCAGCTCATGCAGCTCAATATAA
Source organism: Tursiops truncatus (assembly GCF_011762595.2). NCBI lineage: Eukaryota > Metazoa > Chordata > Mammalia > Artiodactyla > Delphinidae > Tursiops > Tursiops truncatus. The sequence continues at coordinate 56,739,096 of NC_047055.1, forward strand.
AATAAACAAACAATGCAGTCCAAAAATGGACAGAAGACATAAATAGACATTTCTCCAAAGAAGATATACAGATTGCCAACAAACTCATGAAAGAATGTTCAACATCATTAATCATTAGGGAAATGCAAATCAAAACTACAATGCAATATCATCTCACAGTTGTCAGAATGGCCATCATCAAAATATCTACAAACAATAAATGTTGGAGAGGGTGTGGAGAGAAGGGAACCCTCATACACTTTTGGTGGGAATGTACATTGATACAGTCACTATGGAGAACAGTATGAAAGGTCCTTAAAAAACTAAAACTAGAATTACCATACAACCCAGCAATCCCACTACTGGGCATATACCCTGAGAAAACCATAATTCAAAACGTGTCATGTACCACAATGTTCATTGCAGCTCTATTTACAATAGCCAGCACATGGAAGCAACCTAAGTGTCCATTAACAGATGAATGGATAAAGAAGATGTGGCACATATATACAATGTAATATTATTCAGCCATAAAAAGAAATGATATTGATTTATTTGTAGTGAGGTGGATGGACCTAGAGTCTGTCATATAGGGTGAAGTAAGTCAGAAAGAGAAAAACAAATACCATATGCTAACATTATATATGGAATCTGAAACAAAAATGGTTCTGAAGAACCTAGGGGCAGGACAGGAATAAAGATGCAGATGTAGAGAATGGACTTGAGGACATGGGGAGGTGGAATGGTAAGCTGGGAAGAAGTGAGAGTGTGACATGTATTTATATATACCTCCAAATATAAAATAGATAGGTAGTGGGAAGCAGTCGCATAGCACAGGGAGATCAGCTCAGTGCTTCGTGACCATCTAGAGGGGTGAGTTATGGAGGGTGGGAGGGAGATGCAAGAGGGGGGCGATATGGGGATATATGTATATTTATAGCTGATTCACTTTGTTATAAAGCAGAAACTAACACACCATTGTAAAGGAATTATACTCCAATAAAGATGTTAAAAAAAGAAAAACAAACAGCAAGGTCCTACTTTATAGCACAGGGAACTATATTTAATATACTGTGATAAACCATCCTGGAAACGAATATGAAAAATAAATTATATATATATATACATATATATATATATATATATATATATATATATATATATATATATACATATGTATATATATAACTGAATCACTTAGGTCTACAGTAAAAATACAGAAAACATAAATCACCTAAACTTCAATGAAATACTTTTTTAAAAAGTCAACATCCATTTACTATAAGAACTCTCCACAAAATGGGCATAGAGGCAACAAACCTTGACCTAATAAAGGCCTTATATGACAAGCCCACAGCTAACATCATACTCAACATTGAAAAACTGAAAGTATATCCTCTAAAATCAGGAACAAGACAAGGATGCCCACTCTCACCAATTTTATGCAACATAGTTTTGGAAGTCCTAGCCACTGCAACCAGACAAGAAAAAGAAATATAAGGAATCCAAATTGGAATGGAAGAAATAAAACTGTCACTGTTACTATGCAGATGGCATTATAATACATATAGAAAATCCTAAAGATACCACCAAAATACTAGAACTCATCAGTGAATTCAGTAAAGTTGCAGGATATAAAATTAATATATAGAAATCTGTTGCATTTCTAGACACTAACAATGAACTATCAGAAAGAGAAATTAAGAAAACAGTCCCATTTACAATCGCATTAAAAAGGATAAAATGCCAAGGAATAAATCTAAGTAGGAAAAGACCTGTTCAAAGAAGCTATAAGACACTGATGAACAAGACTGAAGATGACACAAACAGATGGAAAATATACCATGTTCATGGACTGGAAGAATTAATATTGTTAAAACAACCATACTACCCAAGGCAATCTACAGATTCAATGCAATCCCTTTCAAAATACGAATGGCATTTTTCATAGAAGTGTAATAAATAATTCCTCGTTTGGATTACAAATTCTAAACTTTGTATGGAAACACAAATGACCCCAAATAGCTAAACCAATATTAAGGAAAAAAAGTACAAAACTGGAGATGTCACACTCCTCATTTCAAACTATACTACGAAACTATAGTAATCCTATCTGTATGGTACTGGCACAAATACAGAAACGTAGATCAGTGGTACAGAATAGAGAGCCCAGAAATAAACCCACACACTTATGATCAATTAATCTACAACAGAGAATGTAAGAACATACAATGGTGAAAAGACAACCTCTTCAGTAAATAGTGTGGGAAACGTAACAGTTACTTGCAAAGGAATTAAACTGGATTACTATCTCACACCACAAATATAAATTCAAAATGGATTGAAGACTTAAATGTAGGACCTGAAACTATAAAACTCCTAGAAGAAAACACAGGCAATAAACTCTTTGACATCGGTTTTGATAATATTTTTTTGATACATCTCCTCGGGCAAGGGAAACAAAAGCAAAATAAATACATGGGACTACATCGAAGTAAAAAGCTTTTGTACAGTGATGGGAACTATCAACAGAACGTAAATGTCACCTACTGAACGGGAGAACATATTTTCAAAGGATGTATCTGATAAGGAGTTCATATCCAAAAATATACAAAAAATTCATACAATTCAACATCAAAAGAACAAACAACCTGATTAAATCTGAGTAGACATTTTTCCAAGGAAGACATACAGCTGCCAACAAGCACATGAAAAAATGCTCAACACCACTATTCATCAGGGAAACTCAAATCAAAATCACAATGAGGTATCACCTCACACCTATCAGGATGGATATTATGAAAAAGACAACAGAAAACGAGTATTGGCAAGGATGTGGAGAATAGCAAACCCCTTTGCGTTGTTGGTGTGAATGTAATTGGTGTAGCCATTATGGAAAATAGTATGAAGGTTCCTCAAAAAATTAAAAATAGAACTACCATATGATCCAGCAATTCCACTACTGGAGATTTATCCAAAGAAAACAAAACCACTATTTTGAAAAGATATTTATTCCCCTATATTCATTGCAGCATTATTTACAATAGCCAAGATATGGAATAAACCTATGTTCCCATCAATAGATGAATGCATAATGAAGAAGTGGTATACATATAAAATGGAATACTACTCAGCCATAAAAAAGAATAAAATCCCATCATTCATGACAACATGGATGGACCTTGAAAAGTGTTCTTTTTTAAAACTTAAAGTTTAGCTACCTACATACACATAGACACACATTAAAGATTTGGGAGTGCTTAATAAAGCACTATAAAGCTTATCATCATCATCATCACCATCATCATCCTGTAAGGTTTGCTTAAATTCCAAGTTTTCTCCTCCATCTACATTGGAAATAAGCAATGGCTTTTGCTCTATGAGCCATCAATATAATACAAAAATGATTCACAGGCATCTAAAAACATTGGGTGGAGACATTTTTAGGTTAGGATAATTATAATATATATAGAAAAAAAGCACTGACAAATATTTAAATATAAATCAGTGTTTTGGAAACCCAGATTTAGCTAATATAATGAATGAAGTTCCTGTTATTAAACTGATGTAGTTAATCTTTTTGTTTAGTGGAGATACCGAAATTGTATGTTAGTCTAAACTCTATATTAGAAAATTTAGTCATTCAACTCTGGCTCCTATTAGGCCAATGGTTCTTCCTGGACACACAAAAAATAAAGAAAATGCAATGACATGAAAGCAGTTACCATTTGTGTGACATGAAGCATGCTTTATAATATTACTCATTGAAAAAGTCAAAGATAGTCACAGAAACAGAAATGTCTTAAGTTGACCGTTAAAAAGGTTGGTTTGGTTCTTTCTAGATAGATCTCTCCTGTCTTACACTCACAGAAGAAAGGCCTAGGACCACTCTGTCCTCCTTATGACCACTTCTTAGCATCCAAGCCAACTGAGTAAGAATATGAAATGCATCTTGAAAAGGGAAGGGTGCTGATTCCAATCATGCTATCAGGCTAACTGGCATTATACCATATCATGAAGCTAACATCTCACTGCAAAGACCTGGCAGGATTCTACTTATGGCTCTGCCAATCCTGAGTTGATTGTTGTAGCTACTATTACAGAATTGGATATTCACAGGCTCAGTTTCCCAAGGAGTTGGATGGCAGCTGAAATTCCTAAAAATATTTTGTCACAATAGAACTTGAAGAAAAAAAAAACAAACAGATGAAGAATCTGCTAGCTTTTAAAGAGTGAACACTACAGGAATTTCATTTGAAGCACTTTATTACTTCCTTGTAAGTTGTCAGTTTAAATCTCTCTGAGGCCAAATTCCATGTCTGTCTGTTTGAAATAGCTCATAAACTGAGGAAAGGGGGGTAATCATATTTTGGGAAATTCAAAGGCACACATGACTAATCCATGCTTTGAATGTTATCCAGGGATATCAGCACTTCTCCAGATCTGCAGAGAAAGATGGGGATAAAAGTCCTTCCTCTTTTTCCCTCTATAACCCAAAATATTTTACAGAAAATACTAGGTAATAGGATTATTTTGTATTAATGACCTATCAGGGAATTAAGACACACAGATTGTACAATAGAAACAGAGACAGAAACATGAGATAAGAATATCAGCAGTGCAATATATGAAGGCAAAAAAAATTAAATTTCATCATTTTTTAGTAACTCAATAAAAGGCTGATGGAATTTGAGAAAAATATGACTCACAAAATGAATTTTAGGGCTTCCCTGGTGGTGCAGTGGTTGAGAGTCCGCCTGCCAATGCAGGGGACACGGGTTCGTGCCCCGGTCCAGGAAGATCCCACATGCCATGGAGCGGCTAGGCCTGTGAGCCGTGGCCGCTGAGCCTGCGCGTCCGGAGCCCGTGCTCCGCAATGGGAGAGGCCACAACAGTGAGAGGCCCGCGTACCACAAAAAAAAAAAAAAAAAAATGAATTTTATTTCAATGTGTTGTAATGTTTTCTCATATTGTTTGGTGCAGAACAGATGTTCAAGAAACATATGTTAATGAAAAGACAACCCTCAGAATGGGAGAAAATATTTGCAAAAGAAGCAACAAAGGATTAATCTCCAAAATATACAACAGATCATGGAGCTCAATATTAGAAAAACCCAAACAACCCAATTAAAAAATGGGCAGAAGACCTAAATAGACATTTCACCAGAGAAGACATACATATGGACAAGAAGCACATGAAAAGATGTTCAACATCATTAATTATTAGAGAAATACAAATCAAAACTACAATGTGGTATTACCTCACACCGGTCAGAATGACCAGCATCAAAAAATCTACAAACAATAAATTCTGGAGATGGTGTAGAGAAAAGGGAATCCTCTTGCACTGTTGGTGGGAATGTAAATTGATACAGCCACTGTGGAGAACAGTATGCAGGTCCCTTAAAAAACTAAAAATAGAACTACTATATGACCCAGCAATCCCACTACTAGGCATATTCCCTGAGAAAACCATAATTCAAAAGGGCACATGTACCCCAAGGTTCATTGCAGCACTATTTACATAGCCAGGACATGGAAACAATCTAAATGTTCAACAACAGATGAATGGATAAAGAAGATGTGGTATATATATACAACGGAATATTACTCAGCCATAAAAAGGAACGAAATTGGGTTATTTGTAGAGACGTTGATGGAGCTAGAGTCTGTCGTACAGAGTGAAGTAAGTCAGAAAGAGCAAAACAAATATCATATATTAATGCATATATGTGGAATCTAGAAAAATGGTACAGAGGAACCTATTGCAGGATGGGCATAGAGACGTAGACATAGAGAATGGGTATGTGGACACAGGAGGGGAATGGGAGGGTGGGGTGAATTGGGAGATTAGGATTGACATATATACACTGCTATGCGTAAAATAGATAGCTAGTGGGAACATGCTATAAAGCACAGGAAGCTCAGCTCGGTGCTCTGTCACTACCTAGATGGGTGGGATGGGGGGGTGTGGGAGGGAGGTCCAAGAAGGAGGGGATATAGGTATACATATAGCTGATTCACTTCATTGTACAGCAGAAACTAACAAAACATTGTAAAGCAATTATACTCCAATTTAAAAAAGAAACATGTTAAATGAAAATCATGAATTCATATACATTTTTATCTATAGACATATTAATTGATGATAGATACATACATATATACATACATACTATATCTCTTGGTCTGTAGTTACATAGATATAATCTCTAAATCGATATCAGACAATATTGTCAAGAATAGCACCTGTGGGTCCTATCTTAGTGAAAAAAGAATTATCATCAGTAATTAGTATGTTGATTATATGTATAGAAATTAATTTTTGGAGTAATTTTTAGATACCTAAGTACATTTAAATTTCCCAAGTATTTTAATGACCCTACACCAATGCACACACACACACACACACACACACACACATTTTTATTTATACTTTTCATTTGCTAAATGAGATACGTTTATTAATACCAGAGACTTTAGCATAGCCACTCTCTGAATTATCTCAAGATCTGAATTAGTGGAGTTTGAATGAATCAGTTTCCATTATACAGAGGAAATATAACAAAGAGGAAAATAAACATCTTTGAAATGGAAAAATGATACACATCAAAAAAGGAAATAAAATCACATAAAGTAGAAAATTTGAAATACCTTTATGCTAAGCAGATAAAACAATATGGCATACCTGATATTATTCTGCATTTTTAAGAATTTACATGTCAAGCTATATGAATAAATAGAGCGCTCTTCTCAAATGACTTAACCATTTCTAAACCTTTTTACTTTCATTTTTTTGCTTGCAACTGTTGGGGGAAAAATAACAATTTAAAGGCAAAAATAATATACAAAAACATCACTATATTTAAAAAGTGATGTCATGATCATTGCATTTTGTTACCCTTAGACCCCATTTTAAAATTGCAAATGCAAAGAAATAATATAAACAAATGGAGAACAAGTTTCATTTACTTAGGCAAACTCAGTAGGGTTCAAAGAGGCTTCTCCAGACATATGACATTGAAACAGAAGATAACAGCAGACTCTTATCAATAATTAATTTGACAGTTGTATGTAAAATTATACAGAGCTGTAAAATATTATCTCTTTCTTTACAAAAAAATGTTGAGACATAAGGACCTGAAACAGGAAAATACTGTAAAGCATTTTAACAATCATTTGGAAAAAATAGGATAATTCTCAACCCATAACAGATCATATTAAAAACATCAACTGAATTTTTCAAAAGTATATTTAAGTAAAATTAATGAAAGTTAAGTTTTTAATGGATAATAAGTGTAATGCCAAATATGAAACTTACTGATAGCTAAATTGAGAATTGATTCTATCTCAATTATCTTTACTAATGGAGGAGTGAAGAAGTGTGTCTAATGCAAAATAATGCATAATCCCAGAATTATTTCTACTTGGCTTACAGAGCATTTTTCTTCTTAGATGACTGTAAGTGAGTAGGATATCCTTGAGCATGTAAAATAAATTAATGTATTCTAAGAAGAGAAATTACTATAGAGCTGTGCAGATTCCTCTTCCTTCCCGTTTAATGATTTTTCTACTGTTTGCTATTTAGACTGAAGTATTCATGCCTTTCCCTACTCAATCCTTTATCTATCTCTATCATCTCATTCTAGGCACAAGCAAAGGGTTATGAATTGAGGAGTCTTTTTTTGTTCCAATAATTCTCATTGTGGTAAATCCAAGTTGTAAGACGGAAGGCCAAGGCTCTAATCCAAGGAAGGAGGCTCCGTTATCTTGTAGGAATTGAAGCATACATGCCAAGTAAATTAGGAGGGGATGAAAACCTCAAACTGGATTTTAACATTTACTATAAGACATCATGATGATGAGGAAAAAGTATAGGCCCTGGACTTTAAAAGACCTGGTCTGAAACCCAGTTCTGCCACTCAGTTGCTCTGTAACCTCAAGCAATTAATTTAAACTCACTGAGCCATACATTGTTTACTTGAAAAATGAAGACAATATTCATAAGGTTACTATAAGATTAAATGAAGTGTATATAAAACACTTAGCACCCATGTCTGGTACTAATAGAAACTTAATATATATTATAGGTTTTTCTCAACAGATAAGGTACCGAAGTTTACTCAAGAGTACATTAGCCTCAAAGCAATTATAAAATCCTTTTTTTCTTCCATCTACACAGGATACATCTTTCATCAGGACACAGACCTGATTATTTACATGGTACTGATTCTAGGCTCTGTCAATGTATTTTAGAAGTCAATAAATAGATTATCATTTATTGAGCACCAAGGTAATATATTTCAGGTACTATTATGACCTCTATATTCATTTATATGCGCAGGGCTGCTTTCTTCTTGTATCAGAATTTGTTTATAAATATTTAAAGTCTAAAAAATCATTATCTAATCCCCAAAGCCTGAGTCTCTTCCTAAATTCTCTATCTTAGCTAATGACATAATCATCCAACTTATAACCTAGGCTAGACATGAATCATCCTAGATTTCATCCTCTCACTCTCTATTTTGATCAGTTACCAAGTGTCATTAATTCTAATTATGAAGCAACTATGAATCTCTTTTCTACTCTTGAATTCTCCTCAATTCAGGTCCTCAGTATTTCTCCCTTCATTGCTACTTACCTTCAACTGCAATTGTTTTTAAAGCATTTACTCAATTACTTATCAGTGGTTCCTTTTACCTACAGCAGCTTTTTTTTTTATTTGAACAAAATCCTATATGAAATAGAACATGTAAAATTCTGAGGCAGAAGTGGGGAACCTAGAAGTACTTCCCCAATCCCATGTCAGCCAGTAAGGAAAGTCCTTGAAAGACCCTTTGGAAAACCATTGGTCCATAGGGAAAAAACTGTTAAACAAGATAGCTTCCCAAGCTGGTTTTTCCCACTCTTTCTAACTCTAACTCTAACTCTAACTGTATCACCTATAAGTCTCCCATCTTAAATCTCTGCTCCCGTCTCTTCCACTTAATTGCTATTCCCCCTAGCATACCAGGCCCTTTCTCATCAGTGTATATCTGTCTACAGAGGATGTTTTTCCTCTGATTCTCCATCTGTCCAACACTCAGCCTATAAGACATAACTCAAATCTCTATGAGCATTACCCAACTTAAAAAATTGATTTAGTTGCTCTCATTCTGTGATATTATAGCACCTTGTATGTACTTGTATTATAGTCTCTATCATACTTTAATTAAATTGAAATTATTAGTTTACATTACCTTCTCCCTAATTCTACTGTGACAAGGACTACTACTCATATAATTTTGCATTACCTAGGATCTAATACCCAAAACACATTAGGTTTTTTTAGTTTTATGTATCATTGAAGATACAAAGATCATATTGTCATTAAATACATTTTCTACCACATAGTAGCTTTAATGATTTTTAAAGGTTCAGTTAGAGAAATAGCAAGCTTATTTTTTTTCAATTCCTTTTTTTAAATTGAGGTATAGTTGCAAGCTTATTTTTGAGTGTTTTATGTGCTTTTATGTTCTTTGTTTTAGAGAATCAAAAATGCAAATTTATGAGACTGGTATTTTTAGGGGAGTACTGTTTATCACAGTGTTCGATGAAAAACACTGAATCATTATTCAAGACAATGACTACTTGTACTTTCTTCTTTTCTAATCATAAGGTACTACCAGGGATGATGCATATTATTTCTACATTTTATCCTAGAGTAATAACATGGAAAAGATACACAGATGCCCAGAACTTTTGGAAACAAAAGGAATATTATTGAGACATATCAACAAGCAGGTATACTACATCCCATAGGAGGCTTTGAGAAAATGCTAGTTTGGCCAGTCCTCCCAACCCCCTGCCATCTCTGCCCACAGCACACAAAAACATACATACATACACAATAAGGCCTTGAAAGAGATTTCTTACAAGGAAATGACAATTAATTTTTAAGTCATGTCCATTTGATTTGAGTCACTGGAATAACAAAACTGTTTTCATGAATAATCAAAAAAATTCAATAATGTAACCTCTAGTAGAGCTTGAAAAGCTCTGAAGGACAAGGCAGTTAGATCAATATGAGTTCATTTCAAATGCTGGGCAGTATGAAGAGACAAGGCTGATCATCGGATGGATTTTATTACCTGTCGGAGTGATAAGTCCTGGTGATAAGAGGCCTGGAACTGAATGGGGCAGAAGGCGAGCATTGTCCTGCAACACTCCCAAAGAACGCTTAGGAGGCCTGCCAGGCCTTGAACTGTTGAAAAACAGACAAAGATCAGGTTAAAATATGCTCTTTGGAAATACCATCACTTGCTACATTCGCCTAAATCTTGTTTAATTACCAAGAATGATATACTTTTATATTAAAGACTATTTTCATTGATTACTAAAGGACCAATACTTTATACTAAACTTCCAAAATAACTATGGCAAGCATTAAAACCATAAGAGATCAATTTCTAGTTTAGATTCTATTTACAAGCCAGCACTTTGCAATACAGCTTACCTGTTGTGAGAAACCCAAAGTTACCCCCGCTCTTAAAGGTACACTTGATCCCTGGTATTAATACATGCAACTGAGATCTGAGATAGGGGCTCACAGAATTAGGATCGTATAGAATATGAAGTGATTAAGTCTCTGTTCAGCATGCCAGAGGTGAGGGGTAAAAAGCTGATATGTAGAATAAGACCTGATGTTTACTAGCATTTCCACAGCTGCTGGGAGCCCACAAGGAACAAAGAACCCCTGCCCTCAGGTTTTTTTCATACCTATTATTTAAACCAGGCTGTATAACCAGCAGTACACTCTCTTGGAGTGGCTGTACTAAGGAAACCTGCCACCTTTGCAATCTAGGCTGTTTTGTCTCACAGATTGATTGGTATTTTTAACTGATGAGTTGATGCTAAACTTAAAACATTAACCTAACCTATTCTATTTGCACATTCTTCACCCAGGTGTGAACAGTTTGCAGTTGCAAATATTAATCCATAAAATAATGAAATAGAAAGTCAGTATCAGGCTTCCATCTTGTACTCTAATACAGTGTACTAAATATATCATTTAGAAGCTGTCACTACATGAACAGACTTATAAGTCACTGAACATTAGGATCAAGTCATTCTCAAGTCATGCAGTATATTTCAAATATTACTTTCTTAATGTTACTTAAAATACTGCTGTTGCTTCTTAGTAGAAATGCAGTTTACAAAGCTGAATCAGAGGGATTTTGACAAAATACTGCAAAATACTATATTAAATAACCCAAGCTGCAAAAATGTATAAGGTTCAGATAGAGAACATTTCCAAAAATGACTTTTTGTTCACAAAGAAATTTAAGTTAAACCTCACTCTATCAACATTGCAGTAGCAAAGTGCTCCATCAATGTAAGACAAACTCTGCTTTCAAATGAAGACGACTTCTAGCAACCTTATACAGAGGTACTATTACCCAGTTCATTTTTCATACACTGTGCTGATGTTATTTTCTTTCATTGTACATCAATATTGTATATCAATCTAGCATGAAAGATTCTTTTTTTCTCATTTAATGTTTCAATTTTATAAACTGAATCTCCTCTCCCTCTTTCTACTCAAGTTTGGGCTATAATTTATTTTCTTTAATTCAGCGTTGTTATCCTGTTTGTCCTTGCCCTGTTTTATGGTTTCCTAACTCTTTGAAGGAATATTGATAAGAAAAATATCCAATTTACTTCAAATGCCCTAAAGGATCCCAAGGTCACTGAACAATATTCATCAGGTTATATCCAGTCATTAGAAAAAGGCACTTTTTGTTGAATAATCGTCACCAAGTCTGTACTTTCCAAGTGATTCTTTGTATCTTTCTATTTGTCAGAATTCAAGCCTACTAACTTTATTAAAGACCACCTGATAACTCTTTGTACTTTTCCAGCATAAAAATTTCAGTGCTGTCTTTATGCTCATAATCAATTTCAGACAGGCTGTCTCCAGAAGAAAACAGCCTGATGCTCACTCTACTTCCCTGAGACAGTTGTTGACAGTATACTTTGGAAGCTATAAGGTTTAAACAGTTCTGTTCCAAATTTATTGGTCAATCTCACAATTTGATGTAGCTCTTTTCCAATAAGCTGACTCAGGCTTGGGGGGCATTAGATTACAGGCCTCTTAGTCTGATGGTTCTACCTTAAATTCCAAGATTTGAAAAATTTGGTCAAATTTCCCACCATCAGATCTATATGGGGGAATTCATGGCTAATGTCACAAATGGCTTGGTAGTATTTACTACAAATGCTATAAGCCAAGAGGATCATATTCTCCATCCTAACATTATTTTCAGTTTATAATTTTATGATGTTGGTATGATTAATTGTGAGCCTCCCCAACTAAAATGTAAGGTCATGAAGGCAGCACATATGTCTGTTTTTGTTTGTCACTGTACCCTGAGCAATTCTCATGGTGTCTAGCACACAGTAGGGGCTGGTAAATGGTTAATTAAAATCAGTTAATGAGTAATGATAGGACACATTATTTTGCCATGGCTACAGTTTCCAAATATTCCTTTGATTGCTCTATTATTGACCAAATAAATAGAAAGCCATCATTTAATCATCAGGTAAGCACTTTTAAACTTTGGACTTTACAGCAATTATAAGAGCTTCAAAATATGATCCAGTCCAATCTGACTATTTACAAGGTTAAAGAAGGGTAGATGATAGATACTGTCTTATGTCTGAAAGTTCCTACAAACTTCAAGACCCATTCAAGGGCTGAAGGTTCCAGCAGTTATTCATGTGTAATGACAGTTTCACTTATTCAATCATCCAATAAACAAACATGCACTAAGTGCCCATTCAGTGTGTATCTGGCATTGAAACTAGGTATCAGGGTTACAAGGTTAAAAAGTTAGCTTGACAAGGGCAAGGGTTTTGGTCTGTTTGTTCATTGATATATTGTGAGAACCTAGAACAGCTTCTGCCTTTGAAGAGCTTAAGGTCTAGTGATAGAGATGTGTGTTTGACCTGCTATTTAAAATTTATGATTAACTCTTTAGTGAGTATGGTTGTGTGATGTATCCTTCCAAACTTGTTTAAACTTATCAGTGAGAAAAATCATATTCAGATGCTTTTGCTTATACTCTTGGAAAGAAGACTTGGGCCCCTAGGGTAAACTAATTAGAATAAAATTTGTGAAGGTGCTTTATAATCAATAGAGCTCCATACTAATACAAGGTAGATTTATTCTTACTTTTAGACCAAATAACCCTCAGTAGTAAGATATTCTTAGCAATAAAGTTCTTGCATTTCTTTTCAAAGAACACAAGCCTGACAACATGATGAAAGACTATGGAGGACTCTGTAGAAAGTTGGGAAATATTCTTGATAGATGATCTTGCCACACTTCTTATCTTTAAGAGCTTTATTAGCATTAGGCAGATATTTACATATTAATCAAGACAAATAAACATGTGGTGATTTAACTAGAAAACTGTTATTTGGATGACAATTTAATCAGCATAGGTTGAAAGGTTCATCATTGCGGCATCCTGTTTCTGCTAAAATATTGATTGTGTTACTGATTTCAGTAATGCTTTATTTTACAGGGCACAAATAACCATGTAATTACTCTTTAAATGAATGATAATTGCTTGTTGGCAATTATTTGTTTTCAGTTTAATTACAAGGTTATTTGTACTCTGTAAAATAAAACAGGCCCTTTTTAAAGTTCCCACTCAAATGGCTCAGTGGTTATATCACCCATGAGCATCATAAACAAAACTTTATGGTACAAGGCAAACAACCTGCCAAAATAGCAAAACTCTTATTAAAAAGCTCAGCTAAATCTTTGAGATCATCAGCTTTATAAAATCAACATTAGGTGTAACATTTATAGGTGGTTTGGAAGGAAATTATACCAAAGAATCATGATTTTCTCTGGGTCCAGGTCATCCCATAACATAATTTATCCTGATATGTATTTTACCCTTCACTCTGTAAACTTCTTCAGAAGAAATGAAATAGTAACTCAGCTTCCTGCGATTAAAGAAAAAAACAAATTGAAATACGTATCAACAGTATTTCATTTTTCTGCAGTTAAAGTGGATTACCATCAGAGCATTACCTCAAAGTTTATAAACTTTGTAGAGTTGACAGGTCCCTAAGAAAGAAAGTCAGTAGGTCTTCTGGTGTCAACAAGATATGACACAGTCTGTGAAATATCTATTCCAAGTTGTAATAAAGTAGCTGATATTTTGCTCATTAAGATTATGAAATTTCACTGTTGGAGTTATTTTTATCTTGTATCATCAGCCATTTGTATATGAATCAAGGAGTAAACAATTGAGTAATTTTATTTCAAAGAAAAAATCTTATTAATAAATTAATTAGTGATGTCATGAGACTTCAAGATATTTAATGTAAACCATATATCATCAGCACATGATTTAGCGAGGAACCACAAGTCATGTTATCCTCTTCAATGAAAGTTTGGTTTACTACTCTTTAAAGAAACACTCATAACATTCTTGGACAAACTGAGGATATAGTGGCAGTTAACTGTGGTATTAGCAGCAACTTATAAAGATCGCTGCAATTGGATTCCTGAAGTGGGAGCTGCAAGCCATGACCTGGGATTCACTTTTCAGAGCCATCACTGATATTTAAAATCCCTTGGGACAGTCCCTGAATGTGTCATTTTTTTCAATTACATTAGAAGCCAAGAAAACCAAGAATGGCATTCGCTTTGAAGGTGTTGTTTACCTGACTGTGAGAATGCTGCTCTGACTTTTCAATATGCTTGTTAAATTAAATAAGAATCTTTCTATCAGAACAATAAGACTTTTAATTGCATTGCGGATTAATAATAATCTCTTAGGCCTGACATTTATTACAACATTTCAAGGATGCCAATAGTAGTTAAACTCTACCTGACCTTTCAGTGTTTATGAAGAGAAACAAACTCTGACCTCACAGCAACTTAAATCCATCTTCTCTCAGTGTTAGCAAACTGATCACTTGTCTAACTATTGCACTGGATTGTATTCTCAACCAGATCAAAGGCAGCAGCAACCAATTCAGCACCCGGGAAAAAGTCATCCATGCAAAATGGGCAATTAACATTAATCATATATGAAATTGTTCAAGCTGATAACTGGAACCTGGTCACTATGGTAACTCTCATAAAATGGTGCTTATGTTAAACTGGGCATCAATCAGCTCTTGGTTTATGGGAACTTAAAGTGTGGCTCATCATGTCTCTAGGAGCTATCAACACAAGGAACAAAAAAACACACCAGAGGCAAGGTCATTTATATTCCATTACCATTTACTTCCTTTTTCAGCTCTCATAGGCATATCCAAAACTTAAATTTGAATACATTAAAAGCATCAATACCAGCATTCCATTAGAGTTAGGGAAGTTAAGGAAATTATCTTTAACATAAGGGGGTTCAGAGGATGAGGAAAAATCTTCCTTGTTAGGGTCATGTCTTACAATACCAAGGATCATGTAGAATAATTCATGTTTAGCATTAATCTTATGATTGTAATAAATTGGATAATTTATAGTTATTATTTTAAATGGTGATATTTAATTTCCTTTTCTAATGCTGAATTTCTATTTTTCCTTCAATAAAAAAAGAAATCTGATGTAATAGACAATTTAAGGGTTGACTACTCACTTCTTAGAAAGTATAAATGTGAAGCTATTTTATACTTTATTTACTTGACTCTGCTCCCTATTTAAATTAAATTTGCTCTAAGCCTGGTGTTAGCACCTTTAAACAAGTTTAGTTTTTGTCATAAATTGACTGAATTCTAATAAATGTCTTAGTATAATTAACAAAGATTGTATAACAGAAATGCTGGTATATGACAAATTCTTAGTAGCCTCTTTTCGTTCTGCTTATGTAATTCCAATTAACATCGATGGAATCATTGCACCTTAGTAAATCTTAGAGTGAATCAAATTAAATAACCATTCCCTAAAGATGCAGACGTAGAGAGTGGACTTAAGGACACGAGGAGGGGGAAGGGTAAACTGGGATGAAGTGAGAGAGTGGCATTGACATATATACTCTACCAAATGTAAAATAGATAGCTAGTGGGAAGCAGCCGCATAGCACAGGGAGATCAGCTAGGTGCTTTGTGACCACCTAGAAGGGTGGGATAGGGAGGGTGGGAGGGAGACGCAAGCAGGAGGGGATATGGGGATATATGTATACATATGGCTGATTCACTTTGTTGTAAAGCAGCAAGTAACACAACAATGTAAAGCAATTATACTCCAATAAAGATGTTAAAAAATAATAAAATAAAAGGTTTAAAAAAGAAATAACCATTTCCCCTTCTAAAGTGTATCATACCACTGTCAGACACAATGTTTTTAAAATACAGGCATTCTTGAATTCAAAGAATGTGTCACTGCTCAAAAATTTGATATTAAGAGAATGATAAGAAGTTAACATTCACATCTGGATACATTCCACTGGCATCTCAAATTCAAAATATGCCTCCCCCAAATCCCACTCCCCACACCTTCCTTCTCTTGTTTTGTCAGCAATATAGGCATGCTTTTCGTTGCCAAAACTATAAACTTGAGGGTAATTTTGATTCTCCCTCCACCTCTCCCTTCATTTTCAGTCTCCAATATTTTTGTTCCATTGTAATATATGTTGCAAATTTCCATCTCTATCCATTCCTATCTCTAACACCCTACTTCAGGCCCTCATCACTTCATGCCCAGGTTATGTTCAACAAGTTGTTTCATTGTTCCAATACATTCTACATAAACTGTGATCTGAATTTTGGTGAAACATCCTTTCATTATGTCATCTCTTGCTCTAGAACCCTCAATACTTCCTGAGTGCATACAAAATAAATTCTAAATGCCTTGGTCTAGCAATCTGCCCCAATATATCTTTCTTCCCTTTTCTCTAATTACTTCTTAAATGAATGTCCTTCTCCAGCTGGATGAGTAGATTCCTTATCTGCTAAGCGTAGTATTTGACCCTAGAACCCTTCCATTGTGAAATATCTTCAAGGTATTAGGGTTCCTGGGGAAAAATTTTGTTAAGCTCCACTGTCTTGGGAAGGTTTCAGTATAACCTGCTGTAAACGGTGCTGTTTTTCTGAAAGGCCACTGCCTTTTACTTTGTGTCATCATACAGGCTCTCTTTAATGATTATTACAAAGGGAACTTCAGTACCAGCATTAAGGGAGCATGTTACAACTAGCCAAAATATTATTTTTCATGTCTGGCAAATGAAGTCCCATTGGTAATTGTCAGTCTGTGCATAATCCCATGATGATCTCAAGAGTTAACATTTCATGTTTGAATGTCAATCAGAAACTGCAGGAGTATTGTGTTAATATCACAACTCTGGAGAGCTTAGGAAGTTGAGTAAGATTTTTAGGAAGCTGATCACTATTAACCTGACTGCATTAGTCTCTATGGTTAGGAATACAGCCTGGAAGCACATATTTAATGGATAAATACAGAAGCCAGTTTCCTTGCTGATTTAAAATCTTTTTAAAATTTTGCTCTACATGGATAAATATTAGCAACCCATATTAAAATAAAACTACTTTAAACAATCTTAGATATTTAATGTAATGCAGTGGAAAGCACTAGGACTTAAACTTGAGTTCTAATCTCAGTTGTGGGAGGCAGAATTCCAGAATTCTCCTCCATCCCAAGATTTCCAGCCCTAACTGCTAAAACTGTGAATGTAATGAGATATTAAGTTATATTACATGGCAAAGGTGATTTTCTACATGTGATTAAGGTAACTAATCACATGAATGAGCTAATTGAAAAGGAGATTATCTAGGTGGATCCAATCTAATTATATGAACCCTTTAAAAACAGAAAATTAGAGAACACAACATTGCTGGTATGAAAATGGACAGCGTTATATGTCAAGGAATGCAGGTAGCTTCTAGAAGCCAAGAGTAACCCTGGGCTGACAGCCAGCAAGAAAACAGGTACACAAGTTTTACAGTTGAAATGAACTAGCTTCTGTCAACGTCAATGAGCTTGTGAGCAGATTCTCCTGCAGAGCTTCCAGATAAGAGCCCATCCTGACCAACACCTAAATTTCAGCCTTGTAAGACTGTGAATTCAGTCAAGCTCCTCTAGATTTCTGACAGATAGAACTCTGAGACAGTAAATGGTTGTTATTTTAAGTTGCTAAATTTGAGGCAATTAGTTGCACAGCAACAGAAAACTAATATACCAGTTTTGCCATTATTGAGCTGTGTGACCTCAGGCAAATTACATGACTATTCTAAATATGTTACCTCATTTTATGATTAGAGATGTAAACTAAATAATCTATTAATCTGATCATTAGAATCATGCTACATTTCTGGTCAAAAGCAGATAATTCATTAACTTCTAAGTATACATAGTTTTCCACTTTCTCATATGTCTATTTTAGCTCATATTTTAAGTAAAGCTGCTGGATTGGTCCTATGGAAAATTACTCCAAAAAAGGGCAAAATGTGTGCATAATACTATAGCATTATCCTCACCTTATAGTTGTGTGTAGATAATTAATCAATATATGTGAACACCAGTTTGAAAAGCTAAAAGTGCTACACAACTTAAAAGGAAGAAAATTCTGACACATACTGTAACATGGATGAACGTTGAGGACATTATACTAAGTGAAATAAGGCAGTCACAAAAAGACAAATGTTATAAGATTCCAATTATATGAGGTATCTAGAGTAATTAAACTCATGGAAACAGAAAGTAGAAATGTGTTTGCCAGAGGCTGTGAGGAGGGAGGGAAATGCGAGTTGTTCTTCAATGGGCATAGAGTTTCAGTTTTGCAAGATCAAAAAGTTTTGGAGATCTGTTGCATAACAATGTGATTACAGTTAACATTACTGAACTATACACTTAAAATGGTATAGAGGGTAAGTTGTATATTACATGTATTTTACCAAATTTTTTAAAAATAAATAAAATGTTTAAGATGATACATTTTATGTTATATGTATTTTACCACAATTTTTAAAGTGCTATATAAATTCAACAGTAATATTACTATGCTTGCAGTTATTGAGTTAAAATTTCCACTGAAATAATTTTGAAGGCCAACATAAGTCTAGCCAGAGAGATATATTCTGCAGTTTACATGTTAGAAAAGTAGTTTTCTCATCTGAATGATAGTACTGAAAGAATTTCCAACTCTCCCAACCATCTCCTACTACATACTTAATTTACGTTCTGATACGTCCTTACTTGTAAGGCAAAATTCAAGAGCTCAACCTTTACACTTTAATTTCACAACTCTAATTTTTCCTTAAGGTAACTGTAATACATGTAATACATTTTTATACACAGATTTCTTTCTCATTTTCCTTCCCCATTCCTTACTTTGATAGGAAAACAGGGTTTTTTTAGGTATTCCTCCCCCCAAAAACCTTTGCCCTCATCTCTTTCCCGCTTCAAAATAATAAAGAAAATTTTCATCAAAGACAGAGTAGCTCATAGCAGTTGACTAGAAAATAGAGAACTAAATTCTAATTTTTCTTTGTTGCTGACTGTGGCATAGTCATGGATAAGTTGCTAAACTTTAGTAAATAGGCATGAAGATCTTCAAGGTGGCCATGGCAGTGGACATGCATTTATAAGGTTCCCTGCCCGCCCTCACTTTCATTCTGAAGTCAGGTAAATTTGGGTAGATTCAGATATCACAAGTAAATCCTGACACAATGTGGCCTGGATACACATTAACACACTTTTCTAAAAGTCATTTTTCTTCCTAAATCATCGTTCCCGTGAGGCAGCAAAATTCAATAGCCCAACAAGGGACTATGAACCCAGAAACTGAATTTATCTGTGCCATTGATCCAGTTTGTGACCCTGAGAAACTCAACTTCTCTATGCTTCAGTTTTATCATCTGCTAAATGGGTACCAAAATGATTTGATTCAAGGAATTATGAAGAATTGGAAACTCCCCTCTGTAAAATCCTCCACAATAAAATAATATGCAAGAAGGGAAAATAAACAGCTAATGTGTGAGCATCTTTGAGCAGAATTTTCCAATTTAAACAGATTCTCACTTTATACGGTAGTGGTGTGGTGCAGCATACAATTACTTTGATAATGTTTTTATAGGGGTATCCTTGAAGCTGTTTATTTTTTCTTCATTAGCTGTTCTAAGTCAAAAACACTATCACTTTCAGTATGGAATTCTCAAAATAACCTTTTATTTCACTGTCTTCAAGCAAACAAACTTAACAAATCCAACTGCTGGCAAAGATTATTTTCCTATTTCCTTCTAGGTTCCCCTCACCCAGTGTGAATAAACTCTTCCTGTAAAAGAGAACCTTTTCCAAAACACATGGTTATTTCCCCCCATACCTAAACTTACATCTCTTCTTTAACTACAGGAAAATAAAATAAATGTAATTTGCATATTTTAATGTTCCCTCATAAGTACATTTGACTCTCACTAGAATGTTTTACCACTTTCCGAAGCAAAATGAAATTTAATAGCACCCATGGCTAATGTGGGTCTCCATTTCAGATGAGATTTCTTGATAATACTGATGACAATTTGATCCTATAGCTCCTACTACCAACAAGACAAGGTTGCAAAAAGGGCAATGTGATACAAGTCCTTAAGACTGACTTCTAACTAATGTGAGATAAACTTGAAACCAAACTTCACCAGCTTATCCATAAGTTAGATTTAGCTTCAAAGCCTATACAGGCCTCTAAGAGTAGGATATGTTGTTGTGGGCACATTCCTGATGGCTAAACCCACAGCACAGTTCAAGGTTAGAAAAATGCCTGACACAGCTCAAAATGGAAAACCATAGTTTTACTGTGAGAAAATGAATATATACACACTTATGTTCACTGTTTAACACTTGAAATGACAAAATTTATCCCAAAATATAGGGAGGGAAATGGAGTAAAAAACATTAGAAACTTTTTCAAAGTTTACATGAGGGAACTGTATTTATAAATAAGAAATGAGAGTATGTATTTATTCTGTGTGATTTTGCTTTTGTTTTTTGATTCATGCCATTATCTAGACCATTACTCTTATATTAGTATTATTATAATTATTGTACTAGAAAATACTTATTGTGACATAATCTCATAGTGTATGTATTCATTGTCTTTGGAATTTCTTTTTCTGGGGGTTGTTTTCTTCTTTGAGAGAATTCTATTTTCTGGCACAGCAGGCTAGACAATAACAAATATGCTGTTAAAATAACATTTGCCTCAAGGCAGGAGGATTAGATAGAAATAAACTTTTATATCCTAAAATTAGAAGTATTTCTAAAAGAAGTGTTTTATCACTGATAATTTTTTTCCAAGATAAATTCAACTAACATGCTTCTATTACATAATTATTAAATATAATTTAAAGCCTGCTCTAAGCAGCGAAATCTGTTGATTGCTTCTCCTTTTTGGGAAAAAAATAACATTTATCAAGGTCAAAACCACAGAAGATTTAAAATTCTTAAACACTCTTGGCACGTTAACCCCATCAGTGGGGTGTACTGAGAGCAATGTAATATCCACCTCACAAAAGAGCTGATGATAACCCTCACTCTAATGCTCCTTCTATGTTCGGAACAGCAAGGCATTTCCTTGCATTTCATGTGTACAACACTTTCATATTTTCAGGCATTGTATAAATGTAAATTAAATTCATCTCAGCACCATGGTAAAGTTATCAACTTGTCCCACTCTGCCTGTTGTAAAAAAAAAAATTAGATGTAACTAGAATATAGCTACTTGTCTTAACTCTAAATTTCTTATTGATAGGGACTATATAGCTTATTGAATATGTAGTGCTTGATTGTGCCTAACAAAATTCTTGGTACAAAGTAAACATCATCTAGGCGAGAAGGAAGGAAGGAAGGAAAAGATGGAGGGAGGGAAAGATAATTATTTTTCATGTTTTATCAGGATACTTTGTACTGTGCTATGGAAGCGCTTTTGTGAGATTCTTTTGGAGCTTTGGAGGCAGAAGTAAGAGTCAAATATATTTGGCTACTGAACTCTCCCAGAACTGGCTTAAAATACCAAAATTAACAGGTGGCAGGTTTACAATTAGTGCAACAGGAGAGAATCACACCGAATATTTTTTGCAATCTAAACTTTTGAAAGAGAACTTTTTTGAAAATTGGCAGGATATAAAAATCGAAAAGTATTTTCCTTTAGTTTCCTATTTAAATGAAAGGATTGGTTCTGCTTCTAATGTACTTGGTTAGAAAAGCCATCCACAAGCTTAGTTTAAAAACTGGGGAAGCAAGGTCAGTGAGGTAACACAGTTTCTATTTAATTCTCAATTTACATTAAGCCACAGGAAAATTAATCATTCCAAATAAACTTCAAAGTAACAGTGAGGAAGGAAGGGGTTTTGCATTTTCCTAAACCCTTGCTGAGAGGCTATTGTATCCTTTATCTTCCTGTCTTCCAGAAAGTTAGTGGTTGTATTTAACTTAAACTATTCATTTACCCTTCAGATATAACATATCTTGAGATGCTTTTCAATGACTATAAGCCATTGAAGAGTACAAACTCTCTGACAGCTTCCTTTAAATTCTTGCGTTTACAGGAGCATTTCACAAACCCACCTACACAACTGCACACATCATAATTTACACGTTAACTACAACAGGGTTTCACCTTAGGCCTGTTGCCAAGAATAATCATTTTAAATCTTTTTATCCTTTCGTAAAAGGATAATTATAAATGTGAAAGTAGCAGCAAAGGAAGGGTGTTAAGAAAGCACTTAGAATAATCTCCTCCATTTGAATACAGGAAGGCTGATGAAGAAGAGAAGGGAAGGGAAGCAAACCAATTCTTTGGGTGAGACGTAACATGTCAAATGCAAGGCATGAAACATTAAACCGAAGGTGTGATAGATCTGTCTAAACGTCCCAAACAAAATCAGCCTGCCTTTGTGCTGGAAGGACAGGAAAACTCACAAACATTCCTCATTGGAATTTACTGATAAAAAGCCAGCAACAAAATATACATGCAAAAGGTTACTCACTGCTTGTACTTCCCATGAGTTGGGGCTGTCCAACAATTTAGCAACTATGTTTTCCCTGAAGATAAATAGTACGCTCATTTAATTTGCCTTTTGTTACAACCTGAATGCATATAGTTTAATCTTACTCTCTTCCTCCACACTACAGGTGTTTCCCTTTAGCTAATTAAACATTAACATTGTGCAACTGTCAGTGCTCTAAAATTGGTGGTTAATCACCTCTGACTAAGAGTACTACAGAAAGTCTAAGTAAGTTGTGTTCCAGATAAATTGCAATGAATACAAGATGTTTCCGTCCTCTGAAACATTACACTGGAAGTTCATAGTTTATTTTTCAAGATTTCTACTTTAAATGGCATTGTTTTTTTACAACTTCATTCCTTGAAGGAGTGAATGGTAATGTGGCATATGAATAAAGGATGTTCTTAGAGGAAGTATGTCATATTATTTAGGACCTCACGTCAAAGTCAAAGACATGAGGGTTTTGCTCAAATACTGCTACTTGTAGTGTTGGGGAATTCCTTTTGTTTTGTTTTGTTTTTAATCAAGAAATGTCCTGATTAATGTTAAGGTTTACATCCTCCTATGAGCAAGCATCTATTACTACTCAAGGTAATATTTTTAATATATGGAGAAATAGTAATCCATTACCAAAGCGATAGATATTGGGTTTGAGACAGCCTGGGACCTGGGGCCCTTTGCTGCAGTACTGAAATACTTACACTGAGACACACATCTCCAACAACAAAATACAAAGAAACTATAAGGGACTAAAAATAACTGCACACATGCCCAGTTGGGGCAAATTCTAGACAGAAAGATACAAAAGACTAAAAAACCCAACTGCCACTTCTGAAGAGCCCAAGGCAAAAACTGGGTGTTGGGAGCAAAAACAGGGTACTGTGCATGACCCCTGCACACACCACCACCTAAGGGGTGGGCACACCACCTAAGCCACCCCTCCAGCCTGACCCCTGCACACACCCCTACCCTCACCCCATATAAGGAACAAGTTCACCCCCCACTCAGGGAGCCAGTGAGTGAGCAAGGGAACCTGTTACTTGTTCTTGCTCCCCCCCTGCTGCAGCAGGGGCCCCAATTAAGCCTTGCCTGAATTTCTTATCTGGCCTCAATTTCTATTGATTGGGGAAGGCCAAGAACCCTGGTCGGTATCAGGTTGAAAGAGAATACAGACAGAATCATGAAATTCAGAAGTCGAATGTATGTATCAGTGAGTATATAAGTATATAAACTAAAACTCAGAACCCAAGTGAAAAAAAAGACCCTGAATCAGATCACCAGTCTGTCATTTGGGCTCTGAAAGCAGTGATGTGCCGGAACCAATTTTTACCAGCTTTCGAGCACCAATTATGTGCATCAACTTCTAACTTCACATTGAGGATCTCATGTCAGTAGCTTGACATAGGCCGTGCTGGGATTTTTTACACCACAGAAATCAGCCAATACTACAAATCAGGGCTCCACTCCTACCCTAACCTGCAGCCAGTTGTTAAACATTTACCAGAACATAACTCTCTGAAAGGAAACCATGGTGGTCATGTTTTCTAAATCAAATAATTCTTCATTTGACCTTGCCATTTTCATATTTTATATAATTGAAGATAAAACTATTATATCTGCAATGAAAAATCATGAAGAAACACAGTGTAAAGTATCTGATTTTAGCAAAATTTAACTATGAGAAACAAATCTATATACCAAAAGATATGGAAAGCTATTTTCTTAAACATTTAGTAGTCCTGGAAATGAGCATATTTAGAAGCATAAGAGTATTACAACAGATTTGGAACTGCCATTATAATCTCCACAATCTTGAGTGAGTTACCCCACCCCTTGGACACCATTCCTCTATATTCGTAAGCTGAAGATGTCAGCTTAAATGACTTCTGTTCCTTCTATTTAATATTATAGGATCTTTGGGATAATACCAAGGAGCCTTCACTTGCCTCCATATGGGTCAAATTTTCCTGTCTTTTTGTGGGGGGGCAATAACAGTCAGCATGGCTTATGAAGAATTCAATAGCAACTCTCACCCTTCAGAGTCTTGAGGTTTTTTATTGGATCTTCCTACATTATCAAGAATTCTTCTTTTCTGTACATTAACTATACACAAAGGTAAATGGGTAGCAAACTAAACCAACTGCATTCTGAGCAACAATGTCCTTACTTCCAGTTAAAATTAACTATTTCAAATCCAAAATTGTTTTTTGTAATCTGAGTAGGATATTTCAAAAGAAATAAGCTGCCTATGTACACATTGGTAGTTAATGTACAATGTTAATACATTAATTTTTTTAACATTAATTTTTTGATATGAAGCAAATGTTTAAAATGGTGATGATTTTTTAAAGCCCTCTAAGTATAATATATATCTGCAAAGAAACACAAAGCAAGTAAGTTATCAACCTTTAACCAGAAACAAATATTTATAAGTAATATATAAATCAAAATTGACTAGATTTGGAGTGACAAAGACAAGAACAAATTGATTTAATATTTCAGACTTTGAGTTTATAAACTTTTGAGAAAAATGCTATTCAACAGGCAGGCCAAAAAGTATACATTCAAGTGCTAAAGAGAAAATATTGGCATATGAATAAATTGGTTTAGGCCATCTCCATATTTAGTGATAATTCATGATAATTTATGGCAAGTCATAACTATAAAACAGGTATGATTCTTACCTAAAGTAAAAATCCAACATAAAAAAAAAGTCTAAGTTGACTGCTAAGTAACTGCCAGTCTCCTAAGCAGGGACAGTTCTAAGGAATGATTCACAATATGTATGTTCCCATGGTGGAAAGTACAGATAATGTGATGTGCAGCAATTAAAAGCATTTCCAAAACATTTAATGCTAATAACATGCTAATACCATATCTATGCTAGCAACCTAGCTATCGATGTTTCGGTAGATCATCTACCTGTAATGCAAACTATATTTGCAGTGTCACTGTTCAGCCATATGCTAAAACTACGGTCACTCACTTTTATTTGCCTGTTTAATAAGAATGGATTTTGGTATTGAAGAAATAATTTATCATAGTTCTAGCTTTTATAAGCATTGCACTTCTTTCATTTAAACTGTTCTTTAATTATAACAATAATTACAGCTGAAATATAGAAATTTATACATCAAAATATGCCTTATAATATTATGTAGCCCCATGTGGTTATTGAGCACCTGAAACATGGTGAGTGCAAATTGAGTTGTTGTGTAACTAAAATACACACTGGATTTTGAAATCTTGGTACAAAAAGTTAATAATGTAAAATATATCATTAATATTTTTATATTATTACATGTTATAGTGATATTACTTTGGATATATTGGGATTGATAAAATGTATTAAAATTAATTTTGCCTATTTATTTTTAGTTTTTAAATGTGGAAACTAGAAAACAAAATTACACATGGGGATCACATTTGTGGCTCATCATATTTCTATTGGACAACACTGGTCTAGAATATATATAGTCATCTGTAAATATTGGTGCATCAAATGATCTTTGTCTTTTAAACCTAATTTCATTGATATTAAAAAAAGAGTCTGAAAAAGACAAGATGAAACCAAGAGAGATAAAGGTGTCACTTGGTGATTCGGCAGTAGAAAAGAAATACACATAGTGGCTTATTCCGGAAAAAAATACAAGATTAAACATATTGATTGGAAGATGTTGAGGTTGGGAGTTAGGTGCCCAATCACAGCTCTGAAGTTGCTTTATTCGTTCATTCCACTCATCTTCATTGTGACATTTCTTATATCTTAGTCAGATGTGCTCATGTCTCTCCAATTTAAAATTTAACTAATGTTTTATTTCCCTAGCTGTATTTCAAGTTCCTTGAGGATCCCTGCATCTTTATATTTATTTACATACATTATTGATGCTAAAAAATTGTTGGGGTATTAGCAGTCACTCACTATTTGTGAGTCTTAAAAGTTGACCCAGAAAGGAAAATTTCTAATTTAGGAACAACTACAAATCAAGAGCAGTCCTTACAAACAAATAAATTTTTAAAATGCACCTCCAGATACCTTTCTTCAGTTGCTAAAGCCTTGCTCCATGTATGCAAAATGTCACGGCTACATCTTCCTGTAAGTTTGTTATACTATTTGCTCACCTGCAGCCATATGGATTTCACTGCCATTCAGAATTAGGCAGAGATAACATTCATGGCCGTACTAGAGCAGGGTTAGCACCCTCTCCATTTAGGCCACACTAACGGGCTGAAAGCACCTTGTGGCCTTCTAAGTCAAAAGGCATGAAATAGACCTCCAAGAATTATGACCAGAGTTTGACTTTGGGGCCTTGCTTTGGACAGATCATTTGTCAGGACAATCAAGATTGCTTCTGTCTTAGTCTCATTCTAAAGTCCAAGAGAAAAGGTCTCTAGGAACTGATGAAACTGTCCAGCTCATACCCTTCACCTATCTATTGCATTACTATTATAAAGGCTGTTAGTTGCAGCAGTTGTATGACAAAGAAACACAGATGTTTTAATTCCTTTAATATCATGTAGATCAGGTTTTGAGCCTATTGCCAGCTGTACCTAGGCAAGTGATTTGATACTAAGCAAGTCATTTAACCTCTATGTGTCTCCGATTCTTAATCTGCAAATTAGAATTACTAACACCTACCTCTCAGAGTTATAGAAAACACACACACACACACACACACACACACACACACACACACACATGAGCACACATGAGAGACAAAGTATGTCTGCAGAGTGGTGCCTGGTACACAGTCTTTAATAATTGTGCTTAACAACTTGACAGCTATTATTGGTAGTAGTGTTGTAATTAAGAACCTTAGAACTGTTAAATTGATGCAGTTTATTTAATTGGTATAACATTTTTCTTTCACTGTAGTATAGTACATAATGAGCATCATATTTTGCTTTTCTCAAATTTCTTATCCATATTGTCTGAGGTAAACCTCCTTAGAACTCCATAAGCAGCCTAAAGTTTTAAACCACAGTGACAGAACAATGAAAAAAATACAACTCATGGTTCATTTAGTGTTTATATTCACTTTTTTCCTCTTTGTCAAACTTAAGACAGATGCAGGTATTTTTACTTGCCCAGTCCGGGAAACTGAGGCAAAGAGGAAAATCATTTAAACTGGTTTTAGAGACGGTTGTATTGTGCTGGAAAACACTTGAAACCATCCATAGCTGCTCAGGTTTATAGTACCTATACAAAACTGGAAATACTTAATTCAGGTCTCAGAATACTATGCTTGTTTTATTTGTTTCTTTGTTTTTATTTAAATAAAACACAAAGGCAAGAGAATTTACCATTATAAAAATAAAATTATGATATGGGTCGCGTTTTATTTAAAAATATAGAAGATACTTAGATCTCTGAAGACTCATGTTGATACTGACCAGGGTTCTTGGTCTTCCCCAATCAATAGAAGTTGATCAGAGGCCAGACAAGAAATTCAGGAAAGGCTTTATTGGGGCCCCTGCTGCAGCAGGGGGGGAGCAAGAACAAGTAACAGGTTCCCTTGCTCACTCACTGGTTCCCTGAGTGGGGGGGGGCGAGCTTGTTCCTTATATGGGGTGAGGGTAGGGGTGTGTGCAGGGGTCAGGCTGGAGGGGTGGCTTAGGTGGTGTGCCCACCCCTTAGGTGGTGGTGTGTGAAGGGGTCATGCACAGTACCCTGCTTTTGCTCCCAACGCCCAGTTTTTGCCTTGGGCTCTTCAAAAGTGGCAGTTGGGTTTTTCAGTCTTTTGTATCTTTCTGTCTAGAAATTGCCCCAACTGGGCATGTGCGCAGTTATTTTTAGACCCTATAGTTTCTTTGTATTTTGTTGCTCAAGGAGAGATTTGTCCAGGTGCAAGCATTGCAGCACTGCAGCAATGGGTCCCAGGTCCCAGGTCCCTGCCTGTCGCAATGTATTCAATAGATATTTTACTGAAATGCAAAATGCAGATTATATGGCATTTAGTAAAACTCCCTTCTCTTGCTGATTAATAAACTGAAAGCTGAGAGAGGTCAGGTGATCAGTTAAAGATGACCTAACAAGTAAGCTACAGAGTCAAACCCAGTATCTATTTCCATCGCTTCTAGTATTCTTTCAACTGCACTATACTGTCATTTTTGTTTAAACTTCCTTAAACTTTGAGAGCATCCTTCTAACACTTGCAAAGACAACATTTTCAAAATGTTTTTGCTGTTTTCATGGTCAAATTACATTCTCAAAATATTTCCATAGGGTGATGGGTGGGAAGCAGAGAGACTCTCTTTGTGAAAATAAAGGGTGGAAACATTTTGAAAATGCTATGAAAACATTTGGCTGCCTTAACAGCCTTAAAGAAAACATTTATTTTGGCCACAGTGACTAAAACATTTGCTTCCTTTGGAAATGCTTGCTGCCAAAATAAAGGTTTGTTTCTTTTTTCGTATAGAAGCAAACATTGTTAAATGAAATATTTTGTATTATTGTATACATTATTTGAATATTGATTATGGCCACTCTTAGTGACATCATTGTGCATAGAGTTTGTTTTGTAAAGAAATTAGGGACACTTGTATTTAAAAACAGATTTAACATTCTGAAGTGGCAACTGTATTGCAACAAAATACCTACATGAGTAATGAGAAATTCAGTTATCCTGTTAAGAAGTTTGTCTTGTACAATGGTTATGTTCATGTAAGTAAAACATCTGGAGTACAAGGTATTGTGTACATCAAATAGCCAGAAGACAGACTGGTTGACTAAACTTTTTACATTTTAGGCTATAGTTGTATTTTTTTGTGGAATTATTCTGTATTCTAAGGATTTCTGTCTACTGAGTGCATAATACATATTAAGAAACTCAATTTGCTTCTACTTGGAGTTTATTTCTGTATCTAGGCTGATTTTAACGTATTTTATGTTACCATTTTAGCTAATGGTCTTCAACTCCAATCCTCCAAATCAAGTCACATACAACTGTATTCATGAATCTATACACACATCAATTGAAAGGACCTGCCTACGTCTATAAGAGATGGGTTACAATTCAATACCTATAAAAATCTACCAGTGTTAAGACTAATGATTACAGCAAACCTTTGCTCACTTAATTTATAGTCTCACTGGGAAAGCAGTTCATCCTGAAGAAAATGGAAAAGGGAGACAATTTTTTTTTTTTTTTTTTTTTTTTGCCGTACGCGGGCCTCTCACTGCTATGGCCTCTCCCGTTGCAGAGCACAGGCTCCGGACACGCAGGCCCAGCGGTCATGGCTCACAGGCCCAGCCGCTCCGCAGCACGCGGGATCCTCCCGGACCGGGATACGAACCTGCGTCCCCTGCATCGGCAGGCAGACTCTCAACCACTGCGCCACCAGGGAAGCCTGGGAGACAATTTTTATCATAGAAAAGAGTAACCTGGTGATTCTCAATCCGGGAAACATATCAGAATTACCTGTGAGGCTTTTAAAAATTACAACTGCCTAGGCCTTACTCTAGACCTGCTGAATTTCTTTTAAAGGTGAGTTTTAAGCCACAGAAAATCATTATAGGACCTATCCAGCACATAGCTACCTCAAACTCGGATAACTAAAAGGGACTGAAGTATCTGGGTTTGGTCTGATTCTACTAGAAATGAACAAACTTGACCTAGGTCGATTGCTGGTAACCAGCATTACATTTCTTGGCATTATTATTCAGATATAATCAGACTATCTGACATTCTATTTTTGTTTCTGAGAGCCATCTCCTGTATTGCTTCCAGATTATGAGATCAGTGATGGTGCATTGCTCTAAGATCCACAACTGCCCCAGCACAGGGATCAGTAATGGAAGTTTACCCTTTTTCGTTCACTATTGCATTCTACAAAATTAGCCTGGGCTTGGTTTGTTTTTAGAATGAGACATACAATATTTTAAGGAGATGTCTGTACTTGTTATTTTTTCTACTTAGGAATAAAGAATACAAAACAACTTGTCTCCATTTTACAGTGCACGTAATGTGAGTGTTCTGAAAATTAAAACAAATGGAAAGGAAATAAATTGCAAAATGAATAACAGAATACATGGATGCGCTCTGCAACTATGTCCAAATGGTAGCAGGCAAAAAGAGTCTAAGATTCCTTCTAAAGTATACTGTGATTTCCTGACTTTAATTACATAGCTTTTCTTTAAGTAAACATTAATGACAGAGCAAATATTGTTGCCCAAAGAGGCTATTTTCTAGTAATTTTCTAATCTATTTGTTTTAAAGCCTCATGAAAACCATACTAAGTAAACATTCTAAATAATTATAAAGAATAGATTTAAAGAGACTTTCTAACTCTTTTAATCAGCAGAATTTTCTTCTTCTAACAATAAGACAATATTTTTCCAATCTTATAGCACAACAGTGAGCATTTAACATCTAGAAATATAATATACAAGGATACATTATTTCGGAAAAAATCAGTCAGTAATGTGATGGTGAAAGTAGTCTAGCCTAAAATGTAATTTATGAAGTGAGGTCATCTGTAATCTTTATGATCCATACTGCCCAATATTGTTATTTGCTCATCATGATTCAGGGTGCATTCTTCCATAAATATGTATCTAGAGTCATATTAAACTTAAAATGAGAACTGTGGAGTTTTCTTAATGCAGCTACTCTGGGAAGGATTAAAACCTGTATCATCAGTCAACTATTCATGAGCATCTACTAGCGGTAAGGTCCAATGTCAGATGATCTGAATGAAGGACAATAGAAAGTATAAGATGTGAATTTTGCTCTCAAGTACTTTACAAATGTAAGATATGAATTCATGAAGGGATATCTAACAATATAGGGAAATATAATATTAGACCTAAATACAGGTTATTCAGTTCTGTACAGATTCAAAGTAAGATCTCAATATTGAAATAGATGGGTGAACTATCCTGCTGGATTACTGGCTATACTCACTGGCCTTATGAATATATTCTTGCATCATCAGGATTTGAGATTAGCAGGACATATTTCATTAGTATACCTCCTCTGCAGTTTTGTGTAATAATAACATGTAATTTTTAGTGGGTACTTACTATGTATCAGGAATTCTTCTAAGTTCTTTATGTATGTCAAATCATTTAATAATCTTAACAACATTACAAAGTGTATATGATTATTGTCCTGCTCATTTTAAAGATCAGGAAACTGTGGCTCAAGGGATTAAGTGACTTTCCCAAGTCATACAGTTGTTATATTGGGTAATTGAGATTAGAGCCCAGGCAATCTGAATCTTGTTCGCACACACTGACTTGCCATGCTATGCTAACTCAAGAGTCAAAGAACCTAAAGAATCCTAAAAAGTTAAAGCTATAAGGAACCTTAGGAGACAGTGCAAATTCTTCCTCATACACATAGGGAAACTAAAGCTCAAAGAGATGAAATGGCTTGCCTATCTATGATCACACAGCTAGTTAGAAAGAAACCATGATTGCAACCCACGTTTACTGATTTCCAGCCCATGGATCTTTCCATAATAATCATTATAATCCCTTTAAGCATTTCTCCTTTGCTTCATTTTTCCAATCTGGACTATTAAAAATGATGCATGTCTATAATTATCTGAGTTGAATTTGACTGTATACAAGCAAAAGTAAATGGAAACACTGAGGTATAAAGTGTGATATATAAAGTATGATAGATGAGAGATAGATGGATAGAATGAGATATAGATAATATAGATATATGGATATAACATATGTAATAACTACCAAAACTCTGCTAGTAGATATTATTGTCCTCAATTTACAGATTAGGAATCTGAGGCTCATAGAGATCAGATAACCAGCCTAATGTCACACAGCTAGTAAGTAAATTCAAAATCAGGTCTGCTTGACTTTAAACTCCTATGTTATTTGTACTATCTGAGTAGTGGTTGCAATATGAAAATACTTTACAACTTTTACCCCATGGAGAAAAAAACTTTGTGTGCTTTTCTTTTATAACAAAGATCATAATTTATTTTTCTAATTTACGGGTAGTTGATAAGAATGGTTTTAATTAAGAGATAATTTATAATTAGACATTTTATTATTTTTAAAAAGTTGGGATTCCCTGGTGGCGCAGTGGTTGAGAGTCCGCCTGCCGATGCAGGGGACACGGGTTCATGCCCCGGTCCGGGAAGATCCCACATGCCACGGAGTGGCTGCGCCCGTGAGCCATGGCCGCTGAGCCTGCGCATCCGGAGCCTGTGCTCTGCAACGGGAGAGGCCACAACAGTGAGAGGCCCGCATACCGCAAAAATAAAAAAAAAGTTATTTTTACTAAAATGTATGTTATGGTGTGGAAGAGAAAATTTTAACCTAAACTGTCATTGAGTATTTTCAATATAGAACTGTCATTTATAAAAAAAAAGTGAGCTTGAAAGAGGAATACAGGTAAACAGTTTTACATGCATGCTCTATGAAAGAGTTCTATTCTCTAGGAATTGAAATAGCAAATTAAATAGATATTTAGTGAGACCCTAGCTAGTGCAAAGTGCTCTGCAAGATCTCCTCACCATATTAGGCCCACATGGCCAGTTTTGTGTGAGGCTTACCGATTTCATCATTGAGCCCACCACAGTTCCTGGCATAGTACCTTACACACAGTTTGAGTTAGACTACAGAAAAAGTATACCCAGTTCACAAAATCAAACAAGAAAGAGTATATAATAGGCTGTTTCAAAGAGTTGAAATGACTACAGCCAGAGAAATTATATTTAAAGTGAATCCAATTATGAGCCCACAGTGGAGTAAAGTTTGTCTTCTCTGAGACCTGGAAAAACCTAAGTCCATATTCTGACTGAAAAATCCTAAACAGCTGCATTGTGATTTTGGTCCTTTTTATTTCCTTTAAAAAATAATAGTATGTGTTAAAATTAGGCATCTATACATTCTGGTCCCTGCAGAGAAGAAATTTGAAAATTTAGTCACATACTGCTCCTGGACAAACTCTCCACTGTTCCTTTCCCAGATCTCAGTTAAGGAAGAGCTTTAATTCCATTGCATAGCCCATTATTATGAGTTCTGTTACTGTTGTTGGATGATTAAAAGGAAGGAAAAGTACTGACAAATGAACACCTACTATGTGCTGAGCATTATGCTAAAGTTCACATCAACTTAATTTAATTCTCTGAATAATTCCATAAGATGAGTACTATTATCCCTATTTTAAGACCAGAAGCTAACCCTCAGAAAGGCTAACTTGCTGAAGTCCAGCCAAGAGATCCAAATTGTAGGTCTCATCTGTCTGACTCTAAATACACTATATCATATGCATGTATTTCTTGACCTAGTGTAGGACAAATGACCCTTCCTTAATTTCTGATAAACAGAAGAGCACCTCCTCACCGTGGAAGAAACAAACTCAACCATAACAGAATAGAATAAGCAGGGCCTGAAGGGCGGAGTTGTGCCTGGTCATCTCATCTCACTTGAGGCTTCATACATCTTGCATCTCCACGATTTACCAAACTTGGATAAAGGCAAAAAAGATAAAGGGGGCTAGTACTTCACACTAGGAGTAATTTTTAGGTTGCATGACAGAAACCAAATAAGTGGACTATAGGTTTCACAACTGTAAATCTGGTGCAAACAAAAGAGATTAGGAAATGATTAAACAACAAAGACTGTGACAGAGGAAAACTAAGAAAAAGTGGAGCTGTTTCAGAGGAAGGAGTCAGTGAAGATTTTATGGAGAAAAGGAGCCCTTAGCCAGGTCTCAATTTGGATGGGACCTGGACAAGAAGATGCATGGTACACCCATTCCAGACTAAATCATAGAGATAAGAATGAAGCTGTCTTGGGACCAGAGAGGAGACAGGCCTGAAAGGTAAAAATGAGAGTATGATGGGAACAGTGAAAATAAATAATAACAATAAGTTGCATGGGGCTTACCAAGTACCAGGCACATTTCTAAGTGATTTATATTGTCACCACATTCTGGCAGAAATTCTGAAACTTAAGCACAGTTAAATGATCTGACCAAAGTCACACAACAGGTAGTGTTAGAGCTGGGATTTGGAACCTATGAAGTATGATTCCAGAGTTTGTTCAATTAACCACTACAATGATACATTAAAGGAAAAGTATATTCAAGCAAAGACATATAGGTACCACTTCTCTGTAGTCAATAATTAAGCTTTTCAATGCAAATTAAGAGAAAGCGAATATGTAGGAAAAATAGGTAAAAACTAGGCATAGCCTATAACTGGTCGAGATTTATAAAATTTATTACTTATGGGCAATGTGATTTACTATAAACTATAAATAAATTGAAATATATTTTAATTAATTTTTATTGGAGTATATTTGCTTTACAATGTTGTGTTAGTTTCTGCTGTACAGCAAAATGAATCAGCTATACATATATATATATTCCCTCTTTTTTGGATTTCCTTCCCATTTAGGTCACCACAGTGCATTAAGTAGAGTTCCCTGTGCTATACTTTAAAAAAATTAACAGCACTTACAACACACTTTAAGTGGACCTATTAAATTTATATCCTTTTAGTTCATAATCTGATCACTTAGAAAGATTAAGTGGAAAATTTCAAAGATTTTTAATTACCCTTTTTATCCTAATCTTCATATTACATAAAGTTTGATATACTATTATTAAACAGAGGTTAAAACTATGCACACACACAGCTACATCTATACACACTACATATTTAAGAGCAAAGGTGGGTAGTCAGCTCTGTCTCCATTGACTCTTTATTTTAGGTAATTTTAAGATAATAACATGTAGGAGGTGATATACAGTATTACTATCCCAACAATCTATACTAAGAAGTGTTATCCACAATTACCATTGTTCAATTTGGCATACTAAGATATATGGTAGTATCTGAAATATGTTTAAGAATTACATTTAAAGTTTAAGACATTAATTTTCAAACCACATATATTTTTCTATATCTATCTATCATATATGACAAACTGCAACCATTGTAATATAATGGCAGTGTTCTTATAATTAAAGACAAATGCTTTTCTGCTTTAAATACCTTGATTTTTCTATTAAACAATGACCACTTAGTTGGAAAATGTGAATAGTGTGTGTAAAATTTTGATTTAAACCTTCCCCTACTTCTTTCTAAAGACAGCAGCCAAAAAACTGAATAAGTCAGGGTGCCTTTGAAGATATTTAATTAAAATCTAATCCCACATTCTTAAAAGCTCACATAAATTAAGCTGTCATTCAGGAGATTTATGCATTCACATTTGCATATTACGTACAATTCATCAATTACTCATGTTTGAAAGCAATGCCTTTCCCAGGGTGCTGAACTGCCAACAGTGCCAACAGGCACGTGCAACCCACAAAACCATACCTACTGGTACCTTGGAGAAAGCCACCTCCATATGGTCTTTCATTTGCACATCCACAGAGCTCCAAGCACACTTAGAAAAATATGACCATGGTTTGATGGATTCTATTCAGCTAAATTCGACAGAGATGAACATTTTACTTAATCTTGGTGCAATTGTATAGTGGTGGCAATTCAACAACCCTTCTTCTGCTCATGGCAAGTTTTAAGATTGCAGTAAAGATACAGAATCGTTGCTGAGCTTCAGCATCACCAGTCAAAACAGTTAAACTAATATTCTCTGCAAGTTGATAGAAGGCAACCATTTGTTTAGCATGGCATATTTGAGAAAGGTAAAAAAAATGTAACAAATATATACCTGTGTGTGTGCATACATACATAATACATAGATACACATACACACAGAGAGACTTGAAGGTGAAAATATCAAAGTGTGCAGTGGCTCATTCAGAACACTTGGAAAGCTTTAGATGTGGCGAAAATAAAATGCCCATAACTTTTCCAGACTGTGTTTTTTCCTAAATACTATTTTTGGGAAAAAATGGCAACTCTTTAATAGCACAATGTCTACAAGCAAACAGATGCAAAGACACATTTTCCCCATGAGCTATAAGCTGTTACAAGATACCTTTAACTTTTTATACATACTGAGAAAAGAGGTCACTCTAGTAGTCCCAAAGGGAAAATGGTACACTTTATAAGACACAATATATAAGAAAAAGAAACACAGAAGCCAAATGACATAATGGGGTAAGCTCAGCTACTGCCACAATATTTTACATGAACCTATTCCTTAATAGTCAGTATAATTGTTTTAGAATTCCAAACAACTGCTTGCTTTAAAAAGTGAGGCCTGAACCAGGGACATTTCTCCTTTCATACGCAATGCCTTCTCCCCTCTTTCTAAAATCTGTCACCAATTCCTTTATCGTTTAGACATCCAGAAAACTTCCAAAACTTAGAGCAACTGGTGAATTTAAATGATCTTCTCTCATTTATTTTATATAAGTTATAAGCCTGTGTACTTGCACATGTGCATACTGCAGCTAATGTTCAGCAAATGACTCATAAAAATTCAACTCTGTAAGGATGTTTTGAGTGCCCACTATGCACAAGGCACTGTGTTAGATGTTGTGGGGAGTATAAAGATGCATTATGCATGGTCAGAACTCAAAATAATATAAGAAAAATATACATGTACACTAAGGACTAAAATACTGACATAAACAATGCATTTTGAGGACAAAAAGAGAGAAATATTCATCCTGAGGAGACCAAAGGGGGTGGCATTTGATCTGATCCTTAAAGATGAGTATGAAAAATGTGAAGATCGTTTCATAAATGTGCATACCTTGTAGAGAGGCCATGCTAATCTTTCTGTGTATCATTCCAATTTCAGTATATGTATTGATAGAAAAAAAACACATAATCAAAACTAGCTTGAGAATCCAGCTAGTGTTCAAAGCAGGAAAAAAACCAACACGAATATATGAGATAAACATTGTATCTTCTAATTATATACTATTTTCCATGGTACATACAGTTGGTTTAGTATAAACTGTGCTTTTACATATATCAAACATTGACCATTAGCCAGTCTTAATGTCAATTGCCATTGGGTATTAACTTGTTGCTGAACATTAGTTGGAATATAAAGACAGCAATAATAGTGGATTTATTCTACCAGAAAACAATATCTGCCTTTTATTCCTATCATCCTCTTCAATTTTCAAAATCCTGATTTCCCCCAACAGGTAATAGTATTAAGTGTGTATTATTTTTGTCATATAAATTTAATGTAAAACATTCCTATAAGAGGCAGTATGTTTAGTATCTGGAATGGGAGTAAATAGTACTGTAGAATAGAAGATTAAGTGTGTGTGTGTGTGTAATGTCACTCTCTCTGGCTGCAATTTAACCCTGAGGAAAAGTATTTGAGTTTGGTTCTGAATGAAAAATATCTGTCATGAGTTACCAGGTTCAGTTAACAATGTTAGCAAAACAACTGATATTCAATGTGTCCAATGCTCTAGCATTCAGTTTTACAAGCTTTCTTCAAATCCTCCATCTCTGAACCCTGTAAAACCTACATGGGTTTTAATTATGATCAAGAAGCTGTCAGAAAAAATCTATATGGACAGATTTTTAGAATAACTAATTATTCATTGTAACAATTCAACTAATTAAATAATGTCTGAAATATGTTATTTTAAATAATGCAGTGTAGTGGGGACATGTACAACATAAGATGATTATATCTGAACAGTTAGTGATCATTTACTGTTATAATGTTTTTGCCTTACAGGACAAAAACAGGTCTTTACTTAAATCT
The DNA here is from genome assembly GCF_011762595.2 of Tursiops truncatus. Taxonomy (NCBI): domain Eukaryota; kingdom Metazoa; phylum Chordata; class Mammalia; order Artiodactyla; family Delphinidae; genus Tursiops; species Tursiops truncatus. The sequence goes on from NC_047055.1 coordinate 56,777,728, forward strand.
TAACTGCTATTTACAACTGAAAGTTGTCTTATTACACTATCTCTCCCTAAGTGAAGAATAATGTATCATGCTGCCATATGTCTCTTTTCAAGAAATATTTCTCCCTTCTTTCAGGAAAAAAAAAGACTATACCCCCACAACTTTATTTCTTCAGACAAACACAGCCCTAATACTGAATAATGTCTTATTGAATGATTAGAAAATAGTTCTTCATTTCCTATGCTTACTGTGGTAAAATCCTTATTTCATAGAGGGAGGAAAATGTTTCCTAGGTGAAAAATCATAGCAGAATTCAAACCAAAGAGAATTCAAGTTTTGTTAATAAATAAAACTGCCATAAATCCAAAAAACAAGGCTGACATTTTACCAGATATATAACACTCCATCCTAAGTTACTCATTATTCTAAACATTAATTAAAACTAACTAGTGAATTAAAAGGTATTTTAAGCCAGAAATAAAGAGGGAAAAAAGTCTCACAAACAATCACTATAAATAAAATATTAAAGTGGCAAAACTCACAAGGTTGTCAGTGTTCTAAGTTTATTTTTAAACATATCTTAAGGATAGGTATAGTATAAAAATATTTTATGCTAGGAATGAGTGAACTGAATGAGATATCTGCTCAGTTTAGAGGCTATTTTGATATACTGGTTTTGTTCTAGTTCAATAGTTATAGAAAATCTATAAATTCATTTCCAGTTCTGAGTCATTGGATTAAAAAATTTTAGCTCAGCTTGTGATTTAGTAAAAATAATAATGATAATAATTTGGAGGTTTGGATTCCACCAACTAGTAAGGCTTACTGCATTTTTAGATCATAATTTAGTTTAGCTCAAATCCTTATTTTAGATAATAGCAAAGAGCTAGACTAATGACTAAATTATAGCACTGTACAAAAATATCTCTTACCTTTTGACATATAATGTGTATTTTAAGTTAAGCATAATATCTTCCACATTGTATTAATTTTTATTTTACTTCCTCTTTATATTTTCTATCTAACAAAACTGTCCTAAAATTAACTTGTGCAACAAATATGCTACATGATAGTGGTCTTCAAGAATCTGATGATGTTATTATATGACATATGGCTGGCAGTGTGACTTCTGTGTTGGAAAAGGTATCACCTAACAAGAAAGATAAATGTCCTGTCCTCTGTGAAACTCTATTATATGTTGTTTAGGCAAGAAAGTCATTGAAAATGACAGAAGATATGTCAATCAAAATATAGATATTAAAAATCCTTAAATACATATATTGATAATCCATACTGTGCTAAAAGAAGCACAATAAGCAGAATATTTTCTAAATTATAACTTTAAAGAAGGTCATAATTCTTGCCCCAGGCACACCTAAATATGAAACCTTCTTACTACTTTTTTGCAACAGCCTCACCATAAGCACTCATCAATTTTGCTGTCCAGAATGTTGTTTCAATCAAAATAAGATTAACAGTGCCACAGTAGAATATCAATGAAATATCTAACTTACTGAGAGCATCTGTCAGGATAGAAAGAGACAGAGTTTCGGTAGGAAACACTGTTAAGTTCCCATTTTCAAAGTTGGAGAATAAGGCAATAACAATCTCAATTCATTCAATTTGATATAGCAAATGCTTATTGAATTATTAATATTTACCATTGGTTAGCACTCATTATCAATCTAGTAGAATTTGGAAACTTTACACAAAAACATAGGTGCATGCATAAAATATGTATATATGTGTGTATATACATTTCCACATCACTAGAACCTAGTAGAATTCATGGCACATGGTAAACACTTAATAAATGTTTATTGAATGATGTAATGATTTAATCCACTTTAATTTTCCACAGGTAACTCCCTAAAAATGTATTGTCACATCTCTTCTACCAACAATGTTATCTCTGTGAGGCTTACTGCGGACTGGGGGTTAAAATGGAGGACATTAAATATGTCTTCTTCCAACTGCTGGTCCTTATCGCTTTGTCCTTACCCTTCCCTTCCTAAGCCACACAGGCTAAATAAACAGCTAAGTCTTTAACTTCCAACATATTAGACAATATCACATTATAACTGTCTTTTGGGTTTTGTTGGATTTTGAATACAAGTCTTTAACATGATGACAAGACACACTCCCTAACCTTGTTTGGTGGGTGCATTAATTTCTAGGAGTAACAAGCTTGGAATCAGCATATAGAGTGGTATTTTGCAGATGGCTTAACTAGAAATGAGTTCATATCTTTAGCAAAAACTCAAAAAAGAATTGGTAATATGCCCACTAGCTTTCAACTGACATAATGAAGAGAGTCCCTGACATTTTAAAAGAAGGAGTTAGAATTAAATAAGTGAAGACATGCTCAGTTAAAAATGGAATAAGGACAAATGATAAATGGCATACCAATAAATAATAACAAGAAAATAATAAGATGAATAAAATGGGCAATAGCTTACAAAGTTACAAATGTAGGCAAATGAAGAGGAGAGCTCCCTAAATGACATCCAAGTACTTAGAACATTACTGTAGTCAGCAATACTCTAACACCAAAATGTAAACATACAGCTCTATATATTTCATGGTGTTCTGCTTATATTCTATTTTATTATTCAAGCACAAATGAACTTGACTCATAACCATTGACAGTTACTATATACTTCTAGATTGAAAATACTGTCCAAATAAGAATGCAGTAACCAAGGCTTGCTCTGGTAATTCTTTCACATCTTTCATTCTTAAGCAGAATTGGAACTTTCTAACCACTTCTGGTTGCTGATAACAAGAAACAATAAGGTATTACTTAGGAAAAAAGAAAAGAGAGTTCAGCAATGTTAGATTTGCATTTAGATTGTGCAGCCATGGGGAACCATATAGCACAGTCTTTAACACCTCCAGCTTCCTTGACCCAAATTGGCAAAATAAAATGAATTTATCAAGGTCTTCAAAGGTCATAGTATAGGAAATCAGTAACATACAGGCAAAACAAATGCATTATCCCATTTTTGTGTTTACTATACAGAGAGCCCCAACTGCAAAGCTCTTCAGGTCATTCATTCTGAAAAAAACATTGAAAATGAATATATTAAAGCAATCTTTCTATGTATTGAGATTAAAAGTAGGTAATTCTTTTTGAAGTAACAGATACTCTAAACCACCTTTTTAAAGCTTGTAGGAATCAAGCCAGGGCACAGAACACTTAAGGCATCAATGTGATATCCCACAACATTATGTACACATCTCTTCCAGGTTGTCAAAATTATGGCCAGTTTCATTGGATCTGGTGCCTTTTACTTCAAAGAACCTACAGATATCTGTCAGAAACTATGGTATCTGGAAGTGTATGCTGCTAGTCAAGAATGTCACAAATTCAAAGCTATAGTCTTGGGTGCTCCATGCATTTAAGCATGATCTGATGGACACCACAGGTTCCTTTCAAAACGGAGCTGCTGGGATCATGTAAGTATCCCTGACAGTATCAAGACAGAGGGTTTGCAAAGGAAGCAAATATAGCTCACCTCTTTTTTGGACATGGAAATCTCTGTCCATACCTCTTTTCTGAAAGGATAGAAGAGTTCCAAATATACTAAAAATTTCCATTTGTGCATTTTGATTAAGTTGAACTTTATGACATTATCAAATATTTTGTTGTTTGTCTCTCTTTCTCTGAATTTAAAGCTGTAGTATATTTCAAGTTTTATATTTTCACTAGAGTAACAAATCAAATATTGTCATGGAAGAAAAACTATCCATACTTTTTCTTTCAGAGAAAAACAGTAATGTAAATTCATAAAAATTGTTTGGTTTTGAATTATGATTTGTAGAAATTTAGGAGTCAAGAAAAAGCATAATACTGAGCTCAGCTCTGTTCTTTTCTTAATAATATATATTTCTTTTCTTATTGACACTTTGACTTTCAGTCATTCTTATTCATTATAAGCCTTCCTATTCTTAGTAGCTAAAAGCCTTTCATCCTTCTGAGGCCACGCTATTCTCTTTTTCTATACCTGTCTTAAGGCATTTACATTTCTTACCTTTTATTTAATCAATACAGAAATACATGAATTATTTCTCATATTAGATTCAAGGGGCAAGCAGGAAAAACATGTGCCTCCATATACTTCTATAATGTCCAGTACAGTTCTTTCAATATTATCATATACATGAAAATAAAATCATACACATATAATAGGCTTAAAGATAGTTAATGTGTTTTTCAAGGTATAATAATTAACAGAATTGTTCAGGGAATGGAATATTATAGATAGTATGTCATAGAGCTTTGCTGAATCTGCTCAAAATTACTATTTAAATTATACTTAAAGTCCTATAGTTTAATATCTTTAGAAATATGTTAGAACAATTTCCTACTTTTGCAAATACAAGCTTATAAATAAAATGGAATCTTTCTCAGATGACCAGAGATCTTGCTATAGCTTAGTGTCATCACTCTGAACATAACTAAACATTGTGCCATAAAGATGCAGAGAGCAAATAAAATTGAAATGAAATGTGTACTGATGCCAAGATACTTCTTGAATTGCCTTATCTTGCCATATTCTCCTCAAAGTTAAGTACAACTCCCCAGAGAAATTTGTTTAATTGAGGATTTAAAGTAGTTGTTTTTCAGTTAATCATGGTTCTGCTGTAACATTACCAAGCATTTCCAACCAGCTCTACAGAATGAGCAAGGCATCCATATACCATTTAAAAATAAATATTAGGCAAGTATATATGTATATAAACTTATAAATGCATAAATACATATATACAAAATTTAAAAATGTATAAATACATATATATACAAAAACATATAATATAAATACATATATATATATACAAAATCATTCAAAACCATTATGATAGGAAACAGCTTATAATGATGAATAGGCATTCTGCAATTCTTCATTGTATTGTGGACTTGTGAATTTATTTGCCAAAAGGAGTGAAGAATGTATTAATTAGGTGAACAATACATGTACAATCCCCATCCTGCAAAAATGCTCTCATTTCAATGGGAAAATCTCACAATGACAACTGATTTTCAAATTTCTGTTTTGTATTCTCTACTATTCATTTCCCATTCATCATCTGCATTAATTTCACTCTATTCATTCTGCTTTTGTGTCAATATAATGCAAAAATATAACAACCAAAACATCACTCCCAAGGAAGGAATTTATTCTAAGGATAATGTTTGTTTTATACAAAAATACATTTATGAGAAATATAAAGAAACTATTCAAGTCAGAGTGAGCTACTGAGTTACTCATATATTTATAGTTTAATCTGTTATTTTCCTTCTCTTTCATTCTCTATCTTATAACATTTGTTTTTATATCATAAATGTTTTTCAATTAAATGGAAAATGAACAACACTTTTTTGTCTACACATATAGATGGGATCTCTTCAATAACATCTCTATGTGGATAATCTCCCATAATCTGTACATAAAGGTTTTTGGTCAAGGTCATGCTAATACTTTCCAAAATAATTATCTTTTTGCTAAGAAGTTCTGAGTCTATATTATTTTTTCATACATGATAGAGAAAACTTATCCATTGAATAAGAGACCAAAGATTTGAAAGGGTAAATGTCAAAAGCAAATTAGACCTCTGATGACATGAACTCCAAGGAAAATCAAATACAATACTTCTTCTATGAATGTGTAATTGCATACCAGAAAGTATAGAATAAGATAAACATTTTTCTGTTTGTTTTTCACTTTCACAGAAACTCCATCACTATATGCTTTTAGATGGCCACATTTTGCTGACATTTACAAACATTTCATGTTGATCTTACATGGGTCACATCAATCATCTATACAGTTTCAATGACACTTTGTTAAATAAACTGTCATGAAAGATTTATAGAGAATTTGATAAAAGTAAAGAAGATGTAGTTTAGCTTTTAAAGATGCATTACTCCTTTTCTGAGGGGTAATATCACTTTGAAAATACCACTAAGCTTTTCTAACAATAAGTAAAGAAAGCAAAAAAAAATCCCTTTCTCCCATACTTTTATTTGCATAACATTCTTCTTCCAAACATAGAAGGTGGGAGTGGGAAAGAGAACCATCTCAATTCAATGCTCCTTAGATTTAATGGTTATGCATTGATCCCATTTTAAGAAATATTACATGTAAGTTAACAGCATTCAAAATTTATCACTAAAGAATAATTAAATAAATATGACTCCTTAATCCATTCATGCAAACAAATGCTTCTCTCAAACACTTGAATATTGTATTTTGAATTGGATGGTATAGGATGACAAAAATGATACAAAGTATTCCTCACACATTATTGAGGCATTCAAGTGCAAGAGGGTTACACTGGAATTCAGTGTAAAAGCTACACTGGAATTCACAGATTTTTTTTAGCATGAATAATTACAATATGAGACCACTTAATTTAATTTTAAGCTAGCAGCTGCCTTAAGCACCTGGCTAGTTTTGTTGTTTGTTTTTTTTATGAAATTAAAAATGGGTATTACTTTGACTTAGACTTGTAAAGTAAGTCTAAGTCTAGAGGCTGAGGCTCTAGTAGGCAAACAATAATGAAGCCATGTTATGTTCACAATTATATATCTCATTGTGGTGGGAGAGTAGGCAATAAAGATTTTGTTAACATCATGGATCTCTTTTTTTTTTTTCATTTTACATGTGAATTTGTTGAAAATTACTAATTTAGAATATAATTCCAAATTGTGGTACTGTTCTAGACTCCCTTGTAAGTTTCCTTGCCTAATGATCTATTGATATTTGCTGAGATATTTCCTTTGCTATCAATTCTCAGGAAAAATTTAAAATCTTTCAGATCACTGAGTTTTGTTGCCTGTAAAACAAGGATACACTCTGATAATGATTAATTTATAATCTAAAATTTCAGATGCTTATATTTAAGATAGTAAACAATACATGCTAGAACCCAAGAATATAGATGCTTAGTACAATATTTTGCATAGTTAAATGCATACTATGTATTCAGTATTAAGGCATGTACTGGTTATGTTTCTAAAGATGACATTTGACCTGTTGTATAATCACATATGTGTTTTAAAAATAAGCTCTATTATACTAGAATTCAATTCTATAATTGGCTAGAGTACACTAAGCATTCTTTATGAAAAGAAAGCCCAGAGAAAGCTTATATTTTAAAGAGAGCATTCATAATTCGTTTACACATAGCAGTTTAAAATTTAGTAAACTTATAGTAATTAAATAATATTGTATACAGAGATATGTAAAAAATCTTTTTCTATTTCAAAGGTTAAATTTCTCCTCTGATAACATTTACTAAATTATTGTTACACATTTTGTGCCAAATATCTTTTTTGTAAGTTTCTTTCTTTAAGAAACCACTATGATCCCTAACATGTTTTACTCATGTGACAGTAGGCTGAGGTTTTGGGCTTTTGATTCTCTTTTATTTTTAAGTAACCAGATCTTCATTTGTTATGAAATCAAGGGAGAAGTTTATCTCTTAGAAGAAAATATAGTCAGAATGCTCTATGATATAAATCACAGCAACATCCTTTTTGACCCAACTCCTACAGAAATGGAAATAAAAACAAAAATAAACAAATTGGACCTAATGAAACTTAAAAGCTTTTGCACAACAAAGGAAACTGTAAACAAGACCAAAAGACAACCCTCAGAATGGGAGAAAATATTTGCAAATGAAGCAACTGACAAAGGATTAATCTCCAAAATATACAAGCTGCTCATGCAGCCCAATATCAAAAAAACAAACAACCCAATCCAAAAATGAGCAGAAGACCTAAATAGACATTTCTCCAAAGAAGATATACAGATTCCCAACAAACACATGAAAGGATGCTCAACATCACTAATCATTAGAGAAATGCAAAACAAAACTACAGTGAGGTATCACCTCACACCTGTCAGAATGGCCATCATCAAAAAATCTACAAACAGTAAATGCTGGAGAGGGTGTGGAGAAAAGGGAACCCTCTTGCACTGTTGGTGGGAATGTAAATTGATACAGCCATTATGGAGAACAGTATGGAGGTTCCTTAAAAAACAAAAAATGAAACTACTATACGACACAGCAATCCCAGTACTGGGCATATACCCTGAGAAAACCATAATTCAAAAAGAGTCATGTATCAAAATGTTCATTGCAGCTCTATTTACAATAGCCAAGACATGGAAGCAACCTAAGTGTCCATCGACAGAAGAATGGATAAAGAAGATGTGGCACATATATACAATGGAATACTACTCAGCCATAAAAAGAAACGAAATTGAGTTATTTGTAGTGAGGTGGATGGACCTAGAGGCTGTCATACAGTGTGAAGTAAGTCAGAAAGAGAAAAACAAATGCCATATGCTAATACATATATATGGAATCTAAAAAAACAAAAATGGTTCTGATGTACCTAGAGGCAGGACAGGAATAAACATGCACACGTAGAGAATGGACTTGAGGACAGGAACAGGGGAAGGGTAAGCTGGGACGAAGTGAGAGTGTGACATGGACATATATACACTACCAAATGTAAAATCGATAGGTAGTGGGAAGCAGCCACATAGCACAGGGAGATCAGCTCGGTGCTTTGTGACCACCTAGAGGGATGGGATAGGGATGGTGAGAGGGAGACACAAGAGGGAGGAGATATAGGGGTATATGTATATGTATGGTTGATTCACTTTTTTATAAAGCAGAAACTAACACACCATTGTAGAGCAATTATACTCCAATAAAGTTGTTTAAAAAAAAGTAATTATATCAAAGTAATGGTACACTAAAAGTTACATATCAAAAGAAGGATCTATTATAATTCTATAAATGTCTTCAAAGTAATGAATATGCTCAATTAAAATCATATGTGTGGATTGAAAAGAAAAAAAACAGAGAAGTTTCTGAGTTGTTAAAATTGAAGGGGGAGCAAACTTGATTTTCAAATTAAGTCTTGACTAACAATTCAATTGCACAAACACATTTTGAGAATCACTGGACAATTTTACATTAAAGAGTAAGTAATGAGGACATTATTAATATCATACAAAGGCAGCTTCTTATTATAGTTCTATATATAAAAAGACATTCATTATCTTGTGCATGGCATTTTTATTTTATCAAAAAAATTTTTGAGTAAAGGAACTTAACTTTGGGACTAGAAATAGCTAAGTATGCTACCTAATAGCACCAGATCTGCACACTTACTATCATATCAGAGATGGTTTCATTACAAAAGTGTTGCAATTCTAATCATTAAACGTGCTAAAATGAAATTTAGGAGACTCTTATTTCAAGTAAAACTAAACATTATCTAAGAAAGCAGAAACTACAAAGAATGAACCAGGGCATTTTCATTATCTTTAATATTTACAAGTTAAGTTTGCTAAGTTAAAAGTCAGTGAAATATATCTGTATCTGACATTAATTTGTCACACAAACTTAGAGGTTAGTAAAATATGTTTGAATCCTCATGAATCCAAATGAGCAAACATATAAAGCCTACAGCATGGTGTCAGGTACACAGTGAGTGCTCAAAGGTTGTTTTTAAATAACTGAAGGATTCTCTCAGAAAGCATTTTAAAGAAACAGTTAAAATTCTTGGAAAAGTATAATTAATCTTTTCATAAATATTTTTGAGAAGCATCCAGATGCCTTATAATGGTCCTTAAGAGTTTATACAGCTTCTAAGTTTCATTAGGTCCCATTTGTTTATTTTAGTTTTTATTTTCATTACTCTCGGTGGTGGGTCAAAAAGGATCTTGCTGTGATTTATGTCAAAGAGTGTTCTTCCTATGTTTTCCTCTAAGACTTTTATAGTGTCCAGTCTTACATTTAGGTCTCTAATCCAGTTTGAGTTTATTTTTGTGTATGGTGTTAAGGAGTGGAAACCATAAACAGGACGAAAACACAACCCTTAGAATGGTAGAAAATATTTGCAAACGAATCAATGGACAAGGGATTAATCTCTAAAACATACGAACAGCTCATGCAAGTCAATATCAAAAAACAAATTACCGAATCAAAAAATGGGTGGAAGATCAAAAAGACATTTCTCCAAAGAAGACACACAGATGGGCAACAAACACTTGAAAAGATGCTAAACATCACTAATTATTAGAGAAATGCAAACTAAAACTATAATGAGGTATCACTTCACACCAGTCAGAATGGCCATCATCAAAAAATCTACAAACAGTAAATGCTGGAGGGTGTGGAGAAAAGGGAACCCTCTTGCATTGATGGTGGGAATGTAAATTGATATAGCCACTATGGAGAACAATATGGAGGTTCTTTAAAAAACTAAAAATAGAATTACCATATGACCCAGCAATCCCAGTACTGGGCATATACCCAGAGAAATCCATAATTCAAAAAGACACATGCACCCCAATGTTCATTGCAATATTATTTACAATAGCCAACTCATGGAAGCAACCTAAATGCCCATCCACAGAGGAGTGGATAAAGCCATAAAAAGGAATGAAACTTGATCATTTGCAGAAATGTGGATGGACCTAGAGACTGTCATACAGAATGAAGTAAGTCAGAAGGATTAAAACAAATATCATATATTAATGCATATATGTGGAATCTAGAAAAATGGTACAGATGAACCTGTTTGCAAGGCAGAATTAGAGACACAGAAGTAGAGAACAAACATATGGACACCAAGGGGGAAAAGGTGGGGTGGGATGATTTGGGAGATTGGGATTGACATATATACACTAATATGTATAAAATGGATAACTAATGAGAACCTGCTATATTAGCACAGGGTACTCTACTTAGTGCTCTGTGGTGACCTAAAGGGGAAGGAAATCCAAAAAAGAGGGTATATATGTATACATATGGCTGATTCACTTCGCTGTACAATAGAAACTAACATAACATTGTAAAACAACTATACCCCAGTAAAAAAATGGAAAATAAAATAAAAAGTTTATACAGCTTCTATAAATATCTCTTCCAATCTACAACTTAAGCTTCTTAGGGAAGCAAGTTTTACAGGGTAAAACGTGTGTTGTAAAACAACTGAAGAACAAAATAGCATGTTACTTTCATGTCTGTGGTGAAAAAAATGTTTATTTTTGGAATATTTACACGACTTGAAACCAATTATTTGTGATGAAAACCATCCCTCTTATTTCTTTTACTTTAAAATTGTTTAAGCCCTTATATAATAAGTAATGCATCTATATAGTAAATTTTGCCTCACATGCTTAACCCTTTATCTTCAAAGAAATCTTTATAATTGTTTCCAATTATACTATATCTGGCTCTTTCTATTACAAATTCTTTGGTACAGACTTGAACATGAAACCAACTTCTACAACCCATTATAATAAATATCTCATTTACAGAAGCTGAATATTAATTGAGAACCAAAACGCTGTATTATTTCATGACCATATCATCCCTGTCAGAAGTCCTAAGACGACCTACTATTAGTTTCCCCTCAGGAATAAAACTGTATTCTTTAGCTTGCATCAAAAAACAGGCCACAACCAAGACAAATGTACTTTTTTGCTATATTTCTTCAGTCCATTATCTCCTTCATCAATCACATTCTATCAGCCCCTGACTGGGTGAGCAGCTTGATTTCCAGATTGCGTGTTACCCTTTCACATTACTCACAGGGTCTTAATCTAGTCCTGTTTAAAGACTTACAAATCCTATCATGAATGTCAAATTGAAAAATCTTTTTTGACTTGGAGCTTTTTCCAATATTTAGCTTTTTAATGAAAACTTTATTATGTAAAATATGACACAAAAAGAGCATAAAGTATAAAATATCCTGAAAAGTAAGAAGAGTTTGGATAGTTCAATTATAAGTTTAGACTCTGATACAGTAAAAAGAGCAAACGTATAAGAAAGAGAGTCTAAAACCAAAATTTCTCTTTCATGTAATTTGTCAATCAAATTTACTGGAATGATTTGGAATGGACTAAAATATAATTACTAAATGAAATGAAGTGTTTTATTTAAAACTGATCACTGTGTAGTTTCATATTGGTAAGTATTGCTGGGGACAATCCACTTTGGGGATCTGCCATCCCCCAAAAAAACACCAATGGGTATAAAATGTTCACCCTTCTCTCACCAGACTAAGCCTTAAAGTGTTAGCTTCAGAATCTTTGTACTTTCTGCTGTCTCTGCCTAAAATATTCTTACCCAATATTTAGGCTGCTTGCCACTCATTTTATTCAGGCTCAAATGCTACCTCATCAGAAAAGCCTTCTCTAACCACCTAATTGAAAAACTATCCCAAAGACATTTTCATTTTTCTCTGCCTTATTTTTCCTCATAGTACTTATCTCACATGACTTATAAGTTATTTGTTTACTCATTTATCATTTGTCTCCCTCAACTATAATGTAAATATAATTTTGTTTTGTTCATTATTACATTTCTGTGCCTAGAACTAAACCTAGCACATGCAATCAATAGATAATTTTAACTAGTAAATAAGTAAACTTGAATTTAGTAGGTTTTCTTTAGGTACATCCTACACTTAAATTTACACAATAGTATAAGTTAAACTGATTGTGAGATTCTTGCATGTAGGTGACCTTGTCCCTGAATGTCTAGCTGCTCTCAATCAGTCATAACTAAGCACAGTTAATCCTGTAACAGGCCATGCCTCACGAAGCTTTCTCACAGTCTGGCTGAGATAACAGGCCATGTAGTACTCTGATCCCAACCACTTCTGTTACTTACAGAATTGCTATCTGTCCTCCTGACGCAGAATTCCTTGAGTGCCACAGGCTGCTGAGATGACATCTTACTCCCTCCTCCTTTTTCCATAAGCATAAGTCTGCATTCTGAATAAATTATTGAAACTCTCAAGCTCTCATCCTCATATTCAATTCCATAGGTATAGGGAGGCAGAAGACAGTGGTGTTATAACTACATTTGACTACATATCATATAATATTCAAACTGCAGAAAACCAGAGATTAAGAAAGATACCTGGATATGTCAGGTTGCAAAAAAACTTGCCTGTAGAACAGCAAAGAGTTACATCTGACTTCTGCTCAGAAGTCATGCAAGCAAGCAGAGAGTGAAGTGAAATATTTGAAGTGTTGAAAGAAAAAGCCCACCAAACTAGAATTCTGTATTCTGTAAAATTATCCTTCAAAAGTAAAGGAGAAATAGACTTTCTCAGACAAACAAAAATTGAGGAAATTTGCTGCCAGTAGACCTGGCTTGCAAAAAAGTTAAAATAGGTTAATCAGAAAGAAAGAAAATTATGTAGGTCAGAAATTCAGTCTACATATAGAAAAGATAAGTATTAGAGAAGGAATAAATGAAGGTAATATAAAACCTTAACACTTCTTATTCTTAATTTAGCTAATAGATAACAGTTTGTTCAAAATAATAACAATGCATTCAATAACTATAGCTTATATATAACTGAAATGAATGACAGTAATAATACAAGGGACAGGAGGAAGGAATTAGAAATATTTTGTTATTATAAGGTAGTTGCCCTACCTAGGAAGTAGTACAATGTTATTTGAAAGTAGAGTTGGGTTTGTTTAAAATGTATGTTCCATTACACTAGAACAACTGCTAAATGATGTTTAAAAAAAGTATAATTGATTTGCAAAAGAGGAGAGAAAATTAAATGATATAAAGTGCTCAATAAAGGGACTTCCCTGGTGGTGCAGTGATTAAGAATCCACCAGCCAATGCAGGGGACATGGATTCAATCCCTGCTCTGGGAAGATCCCACATGCCACAGAGCAACTAAGCCTGTGTGCCACAACTACTGAGCCTGCACTCTAGAACCCAAGGGCCACAACTACTGAGCCCATGTGTCACAACTACTGAAGCCTGCACACCCAGAGCCAGTGCTCACCAACAAGAGAAGCCACTGCAAGGAGAAGCCCGCACACTGCAACAAAGAGTAACCCCTGCTCGTCACAACTAGAGAAATCCTGCATGCAGCAACAAAGACACAACACAGCCAAAAATAAATAAATAAATTTATAAAAAATAAAAAAAATAAAGTGCTCAATGTAAACCAGAGAATGCAGAAGAAGGGTGAAAGACAAAAATAGGAACAAATAACAAGGACAACAAACAGAAAACAGTTACAAATATGGCAGATATTAATCCAACTATATCACTAATCACTTTAAAGGTCAATGATCTAAAATATGTCAAGTAAAAGAGATTGTCACAGTGAATCAAAGAATAAGACCGAACTATATGTTGTCTACAAGAAATGTACTTTAAATATAAAGACATATGTAGATTAAAAGTAAAAGGATGGAGAAAGTTATACCATGCAAACACTAACCAAAAAAGAGGTGGAGTCACTATATAAATTTCAGGCAGAAGAGACTCCAGAGCAAGGAAAATTATTAGTGATAAAGAGGGCCATTACAAGATGATAAAAGTGTCAATTGTCCAAGAAAACATAATAATACTTAATGTATATGTACCTAACCCTAACAACAGAGTATCAAAATATGTGAGGCAAAAACTGATAGAACTGCAAGAAGAAATAAATGAATACATTATTATAGTCATAGACCTCAACACCCCTTTATGAGAAATGGACAGATCCTGCAGGCAGAAAATCAATAAGTACATAGTTGAACTCAACAGCACCAACAATCAACTGGATATAATGAACATCTATAGACTATTTCATCCAACAACAGCAGAATACACATTCTTCTCAAGCTCACATAGAAGATTCACCAAGATAGACCACATTTGGGGCCATAAAATACACCTTAACAAATTTAAAAGTAGGGAAATCATGCAATATCAGCTCTCAGACCATAATGGATTTAAAGTAGAAGTCAATAACAGAAAGACAGCTGGAAAATTCCAAACTACTTAGGGATTAAACAACACGCTTCCAAATAACACGTGTCAATGAAGAAGTCTCCAGAGAAATGTAAAAATATTTTAAACTGAATGAAAATGAAAATACAACTTAACAAATTACGTGAGATGCAGTGACTGCATTGTTCAGAGGGAAATTTAGAGCACTGAAAGCATATATTTTTAAAAAGTAAAGATTTAAAATCAATCATCTAAGTTTCCACTTTATGAAGCTAGAAAAAGAGCAAATTAAAACTAATGTAAGCAAAACATAAAAAATAATTATAAGTAAAGTTGAAATAAAAGAAATTGAAAGAGATTAAATCAATAGAGAAAATCAACGAAATCAAAAGTTGGCTTTTTGAAAAGTTCAATAATATCAATAAGCCTCTAACCAGGTGAACTAAGGAAAAAGAAGACACAACTTAACTGATATGAGAAATGAAAGAGGAGACATCACTACAGATGTCATGGACATAAAAAAGTTTAATAAAAGGATAAAAAAAGGAATATTATAAACAACTCTATGCCTATAACTTTGATAACTTGTATGAAATAGACCAATTCATTAAAAAACACAATCTGCAAATCTCTTACAAAAAGAAATAGATAATCTGAATAGACCTACATCTATTAAAGGAGTTGATCAAGAATTAATAAACTTGCAAAATAGAAAACACCAGGCTGAGGTGGGTTCACTGGTGAATTCTACCAAATATTTAAGGAAGAAATTATATAAATATTCCAGTATTTCTTTCAGAAGATAGAAGCAGAGGAAATAACTCAATAACTCATTCTAAGAGGCCAGCATTACCCTAACATCACAACCAGACAAAAACATTACAAAAAAAAAAGACTAAATCTCATAATCATAGATGCAAATATACTCAACAAAATATTAACATATCAAATCCAACAATGTATAAAAATAATTTTACACCAAGACCAAATGGGATTTATTCCAGGTATGCAAGTCTGTTTCAACTTTCAAAAATAAATTAATGTGAAGTGGAGAGGGTGATCAAGCTGGCAGACTAAGAGGATATGGAGGTCACCTCCCTAACAAACACTACAAAAATACATCTACATGTGGAACAATTTTCCTGGAAAACTAACTGGAAACCACCAGAAGGACTCATGTAAAACTGAGACTGTAAGAAAGATACACATGTGATCAGGTAGGACTGGAAGAAAAGAGATCAGGTCAGGACCTGTACCCTGGAAGGGGACTCAAAGGAAAAGGGAAACTACATGACTGGACACTCTGGAGAGTGAGCGGGTCGAGCCACAGACTAGGCATCCCAGTCCTGGGGTCCTACATTGGAGAACCACTGTGACAGATAGAAAGGCTGGAGAAGCACAGACTCCACTTGTGAGGAGGGCACAGGTACTGGACTTGACCCCAGGCAAGGCAGAGAGAGATCTGCCATAGCAGCTGCTGCCTCATAACACTCCCCAGTCTGAGCTGAGTGAATACCCAGGCCCTGCTCACTCCGTGCCACAAACAAAATGAAAAAAAATGAAAGAAATCTATGAGATCTTTGGCATATCATTCAACATGCCAAAATTCGCATTATAGGGGTTCCAGAAGGAGAAGAGAGGGAGAAGGTATAGAAATGTATTTGAAGAAATTGTGGCTCAAAACGTCCCAAACCTAAAGAAGGAAAAAGATATCCAGGTATGGGAAGAACAGAGGTTCCCAAACAAGATGAACCAAAACAGACCCACAGGAAGATATATATAAATTGAAATGCCAAAAGTTAAGAATAAAAAGAGAATTCTAAAGGCAGCAAGAGAAAAGCAAAGAGTCATGTCAAGGGAATACCCATAAGGGTATCAGCTGATTTTTCTGCAGAAACTTTGCAGGTCAAATGGGAGTGTCATGATATAGTCCAAGTGCTGAAAAGGAAAAACCTGAAACCTAAGATATTCCACTCAGCAGGATTATCATTTAGAATGGAAGGAGAGAAAAAGAAATTCTCAGACAAGCAAACTCTAAAAGAATTCAGCAATACTAACATACCCTAAAAGAAATGTTTAAGTGTCTTCTCTAAATGGAAAAAAAGTAAGAATCTATATGAAAGAGTAAATCCCACTAGAAAAGCCATATATGTAGTAAGGATTGAAGATTACTTAAATAAGCCATTATGTGGATTAAAAGACATAAAATTGTAAAAGCAGTGATAACTATAATATCAGTGAAGAGATAAGCATGAAAATGTAAACTATGACATCAAAAACACAAAATGTGAGGGAAAGGAGAAAAACTGTAGATCTTTTAGAATGTATTTGAACTTAAGTGACTATCAGTTTAAATCAAGTAGATATAATTATAAGTCAATATATGAATCCCAAGGTAACCACACATCAAAAACCTACAATAGATACACAAAAATCAAAATGAAAGAAATCCAAGCATACTACTAAGGAAAATCATTAAACCACAATGGGCAAAACAAAAAGAAAAAGAAATGAACAGAGAAAGACTACAAAAACAAGTGGAATACAAGTGATAAAATGGCAATAAGTACATACCTATCAATAATTACTTTAACTATCAATGGATTAAATGTTCCAATCAAAAGATAAAGGTAGCTGATTGGATTAAAAAAACAAGACTTTTCAATATGCTGCCTACAAGAGACTCACTTCAAGGCTAAAGAAACAGACTGAAAGTGAGGGGATAGAAACAAATATTTCATGCAAACAGCAATGACAAGAAAGCGGGTGTAGCAATACTCATACCAGACAAAATAGACTTCAAAATAAAGGCTATAACAAAAGACAAAGAAGGGCATATGTAACTATAAAAGGATCAATACAAGAAAAATATTACACTCATTAACATATACACACCCAATATGGGAGCACCTAAACATATAAAACAAAAACTAGTATACATAAAGGGAGAAATTGATAATCATAAAATAATAGTAGAGGACTTTAATACCTCACTGACATCATCGGACAGATCACTGAGACAGAAAATCAATAAGGCAACAGCAGTCTTAAATGACACTATAGACCAGTTGGACTTGATAGATATTTACAGGATACTACATCCAAAAACAGCAGCATACACATTCTTTTCAAGTGCACATGCAACGTTCTCCAGGATAGGTCACATACGAGGCCACAAAACAAGTCTCATACTGAATTATGTCTTCTTGAATGAATCATAAGAGAAAGTAATAAACAGTTATATGCCAGCAAATTGGACAACGTAGAAGAAATGGACAAATTTCTAGAAACATATAGCCTGCCAAAACTGAATCAAGATGAAACAGACAATTTGAACTGACCAAACACTAGAATTGAAATTGAATTTGTAATAATAATAATAAAAAAAAAATCCCGGCAAACAAAAGTCCAGGGCTGGACAGCTTCACAGGGGAATTCTACCAAACACATAAAGAAGAACTAATACCTATCCTTCTCAGACCATTCCAAAAAAATTGAAGAGGAGGGAACACTTTGAAATTAATTCTGTGAGGCCAACATTATCTAGGTACCAAAACCAGACAAAGACACTACAAAAAAAGAAAATTACAGGCCAACATCTTTGATGAATATAGAGGCAAAAATCCTCAACACAAAAGCTGATAGTTTCCCCACTAAATTCAGAAGCAAGAAGAGGATGACTACTCTTTCCATTTCTATTTAACATAGCATTGGAAATCCTAGCCACAGCTATCAGATAAGAAAAAGGAATAAAAAGTATCCTATTTGGAAGGAAAGAGGTAAAACTCTCACCATTTGCAGAGGACATGATAATTTATAACAAGAACCTTAAAGCCTCCACCCAAAAACTATGTGAATTAATAAATGAATTCAGTAAGGTTGCAGGATTCAAGATTAATATATAGAAATCCATTGTACTTCTATGCACCAATACTGAAATATCTGAAATAGAAAGTAAAAAAAAAAAAAGCTTTTTAAAAATCACATCAAAAAGGATAAGATACCTAGGAATAAACTTAACCAAGGAGGAGAAAGACCTATACACTGAAAACTAGAAAATATTGTTGAAGGAAATTAAAGATGATACAAAGAAATGGGAAGATATCTGGTGCTCTTGGATTGGAAGAATTAATATTGTTAAAATGATCATATTACCCAAAGCAATCTACAGAGTTAATGCAACCCTTATAAAATACCCATGACATTTTTTGCAGAACTAGAACAAATGATGTTCAAATTCATATGGAACAACAAAGACCCTGAATTTCCAAAGGAATATGAGAAAAAAGAGCAAAGGTGGAGGTTTAACCCTTCCAGACATCGGAATATACTACAAACCTACAGTAATCAAAACAGCATTGTACTAGCACAAAAACAGACACATAGATCAATGGAATGGAGTAGAGAGCCCAGAAATATACCCACTCACTTATGGTTAATTAATCTACAACAAAGGAGGCAAGAATATACAATGGAGAAAAAAACAGTCTCTTCAACAAGTGTTGCTGGGAAAAACTACACAGTAATATGTAAAGCAATGAGATTGGAACATTCCCTAACATCATGTACAAAAATAAACTCAAAATTGTTTAAAGACCTAAATTAAAGTCATAAAACTCCTAGAAGAGAACACAGGCAGAACACTCTTTGACATAAATTGTAGCAATATTTTTTGAATCAGTCTCCTAAGGCAAAAGAAATAAAAGCAGAAATAAATAAATGGGACCTAATTGAATTTAAAAGCTTTTATACAGCAAAGGAAACCACTGACAAAATGAAAACACAGGGCTTCCCTGGTGGCACAGTGGTTGAGAATCTGCCTGCCAATGCAGGGGACACGGGTATGAGCCCCGGTCCGGGAAGATCCCACATGTCGTGGAGCAACTAGACCCATGAGCCACAACTACTGAGCCTGCGTGTCTGGAGCCCGTGCTCCACAACAAGAGAGGCCACGATAGTGACAGGCCCTTGCACCGCGATGAACAGTGGCCCCCGTTTGCCACAACTAGAGAAAGCCCTCACACAGAAACGAAGACCCAACAGAGCAAAAATAAATTAATTAATTAATAAACTCCTACCCCCATCATCTTTAAAAAAAAATGAAAACACAACCTACTGAATGGGAGAAAATATAACAAATGATGTGATTGACAAGGGGTTAATATCCAAAATACACAAACGTCTCATACAACTCAATAGCAAAAAACAAACAACCCAATCAGAAAATGGGAAGAAGACCTGAATTGACATTTTTCCAAAGAAGATATACAGCTGGTTAACAGGCATAGCTCAACACCACTAATTATTAGAGAAAAGCAAATCAAGACAGCAATGAGATATCACCTCACACCAGTCAGATGGTTATTATCAAAAAGTCTGCAAATCTTCTGCCCATTTTTGGATTGGGTTCTTTGTCTTTCTGTTATTGAGCTGCATGAGCTGCTTACAAATTTGGGGGATTAATCCTTTGTCAGTTGCTTCATTTGCAAATATTTTCTCCCATTCTGAGGGTTGTCTTTTGGTCTTGTTTATAGTTTCCTTTGCTGTGCAAAAGCTTTGAAGTTTCATTAGGTCCCATTTGTCTATTTTTGTTTTTATTTCCATTTCTCTAGGAGGTGGGTCAAAATGGATCTTGCTGTGATTTATGTCATAGAGTGTTCTGCCTATGTTTTCCTCTAAGAGTTTGATAGTTTCTGGCCTTACATTTAGGTCTTTAATCCATTTTGAGCTTATTTTTGTGTATGGTGTTAGGGAGTGATCTAATCTTATACTTTTACATGTACCTGTCCAGTTTTCCCAGCACCACTTAGTAAACAGGCTGTCCTTTCTCCACTGTACATTCCTGCCTCCTTTATCAAAGATAAGGTGACCATATGTGCGTGGGCTTATCTCTGGGCTTTCTATCCTGTTCCATTGATCTATCTTTCTGTGTTTGTGCCAGTACCATACTGTCTTGATTACTGTAGCTTTGTAGTATAATCTGAAGTCAGGGAGCCTGATTCCTCCAGCTCTGTTTTTCGTTCTCAAGATTGCTTTGGCTATTCAGGGTCTTTTTGTGTTTCCATACAAATTGTGAAATTTTTGTTCTAGTTCTGTGAAAAATGCCAGTGGTAGTTTGATAGGGATTGCAGAAGACCTAAATAGACATTTCTCCAAAGAAGATATACAGATTGCCAACAAACACATGAAAGAATGCTCAACATCATTAATCATTAGAGAATGCAAATCAAAACTACAAGGAAATATCATCTCACACCAGTCAGAATGGCCATCATCAAAAAATCTAGAAACAATAAATGCTGGAGATGATGTGGAGAAAAGAGAACACTGTTGCACTGCTGGTGGAACTGTGAATTGGTACAGCCACTATGGAGAACAGTATGGAGTTTCCTTAAAAACTACAAATAGAACTACCATATGACCCAGCAATCCCACTACTGGGCATATACCCTGAGAAAACCATAATTCAAAAAGAGTCATGTACCAAAATGTTCATTGCAGCTCTAGTTACAATAGCCCGGACATGGAAACAACCTAAGTGCCCATCATCGGATGAATGGATAAAGAAGATGTAGCACATATATACAATGGAATATTACTCAGCCATAAAAAGAAACGAAATTGAGCTATTTGTAATGAGGTGGATAGACCTAGGGTCTGTCATACAGAGTGAAGTAAGTCAGAAAGAGAAAGACAAATACCGTATGCTAACACATATATATGGAATTTAAGAAAAAAAATGTCATGAAGAACCTAGGGGTAAGACAAGAATAAAGACACAGACCTACTAGAGAATGGACTTGAGGATATGGGGAGCAGGAAGGGTAAGCTGTGACAAAGCGAGAGAGAGGCATGGACATATATACACTACCAAACGTAAGGTAGATAGCTAGTGGGAAGCAGCCGCATAGCACAGGGAGTTCAGCTCGGTGCTTTGTGACCGCCTGGAGGGGTGGGATAGGGAGGGTGGGAGGGAGGGAGACGCAAGAGGGAAGAGATATGGGAACATATGTATATGTATAACTGATTCACTTTGTTATGAAGCAGAAACTAACACACCATTGTAAAGCAATTATACTCCAATAAACATGTAAAAAAAAAAAGTCTGCAAATAACAAATGTGTCAAGGATGTGAAGAAAAGGGAATCCCTGTACACTGTTGGTGGGAATGTAAACTGGTGCAGCCAGTATGCAAAACAGTATGGAAGTTCCTCGAAAAACTGAAAATAGAACTACCATATGATCCAGCAATTCCACTCCTGTATATGTATCCAAAGAAAATGAAAACACTAATTTGAAAAGATACATGCACCCCAGTGTTCACAGCAGCACTATCTACAATCACCAAGGCATGGAATCAGACCAAGTGCCCACCAATAGACAGCTGGACTAAGAAGATGTGGTATATATATATGAAATGGAATATTACTCAGCCATAAAAAAGAATAAAATAGTGCCATCTGCAGCAACATGGATGGACCCAGAGTTTATCATACTAAGTGAAGTAAGTCAGAGAAGTACAAATATCATATGTGGAATCTAAAAAATAATACAAATGAATGTATATGCAAAACAGAACAGACTCACAGATACAGAAAACAAACTTGTGGTTACCAAAGGGGCAAGGGAATGGGGAGGGACAAGATAGGGGTATGGGATTAAGATACACAAACTTCTAGGTATGAAATCAATAAGCAATAGGAGTATATTGTATAGCACATGGAATTACAGCCATTATCTTGTATAAACTTTTAATGGAGCATAATCTCCAAATATACTGAATCACTATGCTGTACTCCTGAAACTAATATAACATTGTATATCAACTATACTTCAGTTAAAAACATAAATAAAAGAAAATGAATTTATATACTCCATCACATAACAGGCTAAAGAAAAAACTATATGTATTCTATTCTTAACTATGTTTTCTCTATTTAAAAACAACCTCAGGGAGAGGAAAATGCACCTGGTCTCAGTTCCACTTTGCCACAGAAATTTAGTCTTGAAAAAGGCGAAAACAAAAGAGTTGACTGATTTTTGATGCTACTGAACAGTTCCAGTTACATCCTTGAATTAAAATAATAGTTGATAAAATTTTTCCTATGAGCATAACTTCTGAATTTTTAATGGTACATCAATAGAGATTTCAGGATTATGGTATAGCTCAGTGGGAAGTCTATAATTCAAAGGACTGTTCATATTTCAGAATACATTGTAAGATAATAAAATTTGATTAATTAATGAACTATAGATCTCCCTCAGGACAATTACAGAAGATATGCATATTGAGATATTCTACAATCTATTTCCTAGTGTATCAAATTCAGTTGAAATCAGTCAATCCTCTTTAAAATTGCCATGGAATAAAGATATTCATAAATGCAAAATGCCACAAAGTGAGTGGAAACAGATTTCACTTCTTTGGATCACTAATCC
Organism: Tursiops truncatus; assembly: GCF_011762595.2. Taxonomy (NCBI): domain Eukaryota; kingdom Metazoa; phylum Chordata; class Mammalia; order Artiodactyla; family Delphinidae; genus Tursiops; species Tursiops truncatus. The sequence goes on from NC_047055.1 coordinate 56,800,939, forward strand.
CATGTTAAAACAGTCATTTTCCACTTAATGCTGTTTTGTACATTCAGAGTGTGTCATTTATTTGTAAAAAGAGTAGAATTGCTTTAAGAATGAATGCACAATCTTGTGCTGCCATTTCTAGCCAGTTTTCTGGAAGTAGAGTATACAAACTGACATTCTACTAATGTAAACTCATTTGTGTACACTGATACAGGGTCCTAGACCTTTAAAAATAATACATTCAACCTTCCATCCAAATCTGCTATTGTATTTTCTTTTTAGAATTTATCCAAAATAGTCCCTATCTGGGGATGCCAAACCAAAAAAGCAGTTGGGAAAATTTTTTGAAGTCACACTTCATATGTTTTTGAGAACTTAATATTGAATACATCATAATATTTGTTAGTCACATTTGCTCTGGCTCAAATCAAATTTAAATTTTAATATTTTATTATTTAACTTAAGTTTCTGCTAATGTACAAACAGAATTAAAAGTTTCAAATTGATATAAGCTTGGAAATACACAGGTTTTCAATATAAGCTGCTAACCATTTCTGTAACAACCCTATATTTAATCAAAATGTGAAAACCTTGATGCTAAAAGACCTTGACAGATGTGGAAAGTAATTGCCACAACAGAGGCTAGAATCAAGAAGTTAAATGTTTTTCAAAGATGTATACCAGTCATCAGCTTATAAGTCACAACTGATTTATCCAAATGACACTCCTTTAATTTAGCCCTCACTAAGAAATGATATTTTTTCACTAAATTCCATTTGAAGAGAATTCAAGAAAATAAAAACGTAGTGAGAGGAAGGGATTTCCATGGATACACATGACAAAAACAAACTGGAACCTGGTCACACATGATGTAGATAGCTTAGGAATTTCTGCAACTATCGTTTAATCTTGTCAGATTGCAAAATGAGTTTGTATAATACAATATGCTTCTATACTTTTACTTGAATCACAGTTATATTAGTATATCATGATGGATAAATGAACCATCAAGATAAATGATTTTTTTTATTCTGGAAAAGATTGAGAAAATATTATACAGTAGCCAATCAGGAAATCATAAGTGAAGAAATTAGCTTAAGTTTTGAAAAGGCACAGTTTTTAAAGTAGGCATAAAATTGCATGTACATGAGGAGGAAAAAAATGGTGAAGTTGCTATCATATACATGAAAGCACTAAAAGCTAACAAATCAAATTCTGCATGTTAAAAGGTAGATTTGTTTTTCTCTCATACAGGTAAGCTCTTGACCAAAACACCAAATGAGTAAAGAATTACACCCTGCATAGCACAGTCCCAATTAATTAATGCTTTTCTCTGTGTCATGTCACTTGATGCTGCAGATTACCTTCCATGAGCACTGCATCATTCACAAGCCGGTTCTCACTTTGACCCAAGAATATATGTGATATTTTTCTGCATTGCTTGGACCTTCATTGTTAAATACAATAAACTCTTGATCATTTTTCTTCATTCTTTGTTCTTAGTACAGTAAATACCTGATAATCTGCCGCCAATGAGAAATTAAATGGGTTAACTTCCTAGCCTAATTTTACAGAACAGTTAAATTATCTAGCTACATAATTCCAAAATAAAGACATAATAATTGAAATGAAACCATGCATTTGTTACCACAATTGCAGCCTAAATGGTTCCTTCAGCCAAACCATCTATCATAGCTACTGATAACTTTAAAAATGAAGTTTCATCTCCTTTTATATTATCTACCCATGCTCTAGTGAAAGTTTTAAATGCCTGACACACAGCCTGGTATACAAAAGGTGAACAAAAAAAAAGAAATAAGAAAAGGAATATTATAAACAGCCCCTAAATTATTGAGAATTACCTATTCTTTTTCTTACCAGTGGACATTATTTTAGTTGCATGTACTATAAGACTTATCCTGGGAAATCTGAAACACCCAGTATATTTATCAAAGAAATCATAATAATACTGTATTTGAGCTTTATATGTTTAACCATGTGGACCTAATCAGAAAAGTTTTTCTAGATACAACCACAGGAAATATCAACCTATAATTTCATGGATGAGGCCTGAAGTAATTTCTTCCCCCAATTTTACGTATGTATTTAACAAACACATATACTCTTCCAGTGTACCAGGCATTGTCCTAAGGACTTTACAAATAATGACTCATTTAATTCTTAAAACAGCCTTATTATTATCATCACCATGTCTGTTTTACAGATTCAGAAACTGAAAGAGACAATTTAAGCAACTTGGACAGGATCACATAACAAGCAAATGCTGAATCTAGGGTGAGAGTCTCCACAATCTGGCTTCAGAGTCCATGTGTTCAACCACAACACTATGCTTCTTCTAAGTATGATTTTACTGATTGTCTCCAATTCTCATATAACAGAATTGTATCTTGTAGTCAACAATTTTGCTTTCATAATGTGATTCAAAATCCACAAGCACAACTTTTAATTAGGGTACAACTTTCATCTGGCCACGCAAGAGCAAAATTCTGTAAACCTAAAACTAATACTCCAGATGGAAGTAATTTCATAGATTAGGTTCTTTAGAGATATTTATAGTAATAAACCCACAGGATGGAGAAAAACAGACCTGTCTTATACCAAATTCCATTCTATAAATGAGATGTATCATTTTGAGTCTCCAGTGTACACTGTTATGTGTAAGTTGTACACAACAACTATAATGTCTGTTAAACAAGATATTTGCCTGGATTGTTCTAAGTGAAATAAACCAGAGAAAGAAAAATACTGTATGATCTCACTTATATGTGGAATCTAAAAACATTGAACTCATAGAAACAAAGAGTAGAATGGTGGTTGACAGCAGCAGAGGTATTGGAGAAATGGAGAAATGTTGGTCAAAGGGGTGCAAACATTTAGTTATAGATAAATAATTTCCAGGGGTATAATGTACAGCATGGTGATTATAATCAGCAATACTATATTATATATTTGAAAAATGTTATGGGAGTAAAAGCTTTAATGTTCTCAGCATAACAACAATAATATGGTAATTATGTGAGGTGAAGGATGTATTAACTAATCTTATTATGGTAAACATTTCCCAAATTATATGAGTATCATTTCATTACATTGTACACCTTAAACTTACACAGCGTTATATGGCAATTATTTCTCAATAAAGCTTGAAAAATGTATATTTGCCTGGGACATTTGGAACACTTGACTACTCTTCCAAGCTTCAGATGAATGGTATTTCTTCTCAGTCTGGTATTTCTGATTCCTCCTTTCTCAATGTGCATTACAGGCTATAGAGGAAACTACATAACAGCTTTTACTAATGGCAGAAACTCTCTTTTGTCAGAGAGGATTACTGTCACTCAGTACCAGGGAAAACAGAACCCTGAGCTCATTTGGTTGTATTTATTTAATATTATACTCTAATCTGTTTAAAACTGTAGCAGTACAAAATGTCATGGGAAGATGTAAATACTCACCGAATTATTTTTTGTACCTACAAACGAACGGAAAACAAACACCCAGTTTGTTTCCTGTCACTCAAACTTTTCCAAGATTCCAATAGTCTAAGTTATTTAGCATTTCAGCTGACTTGGGATTTTGCAGACTTCTCTGATGAAGCATGTTTCAGTGGCAGCCAACAGTGTATCCTGGGCACACTTGTCAATCCAAATAAAACTAGCAGATAGTTTTTTTTTTTAAGTGGGTTTTCTCTGGACCCTAAAACTTCCTTTTTATTATAGACTTGACAATCCAGAAAGAAAAAATATTTTTTTTCACTAAGACCAGAAAAACTCAAACTAAATATAGAAAAGTCTTTATTAATCCAAGCCTTTTGCCCAAATATCATCTTTTTATCACAAATAGAATGATCAATGGTACCTATACAAGTTCAGCTTTTATGAGCTGTTCAAAGAAAAATTAAGAAAAAAAAAAGAATGTGAAGTCAAATGGATGACTAGTACAAAATTCAAAACAGCCATTGTCTACTGGTGGTACAAATTATACAACTAGTCTTGAGTAAATAATCTAATGATTCAGAACCTGAAATTTTAAGAGACTGTACAAATGACCACTGGTATTACTCTCATTACACTGTTATTATGCTGTTTTTATTATTATTGTTATGATTCTGTGGTGGCAGTAATGGTATTATAACAGGGGAGCTGAGTCACTCTGTGTACAATACTCAGACTCATGCATTTAAATAATTGTATCATTTCTACCACTACACTACTTGCACCAATCATCACATTCACATTCACTGTCTGATCTTTCATGTTCTCAGGTGGATACAAGTTTTCAAAAGCTCATATTATTCTTCCCTATAATCGCTGACTATGTATTGTGAAAAATTTTGTGGTAATTAAATCCATTTGAATATTACTTTCTAAAGGAGACACCATTTGTTTCGTTTTTCTTTTTCACCTATTTTCTTCAATTTGCTTTAAAAATGATTCTGAGCATTACATAACCCATTACTTCATCCTTAAATAATTCAATAAAACCAATTTGGCTAAATAATGACCTCAATTTTCCCAGGGACACAAAATTTACGTAACGGTGGCTACACGCTTTTAACTCATAAAAACCATCATGAGAGTAATATAATTTTCCTTTCTTCAGCTTCTGTTCTCTACTTAAAGGAACTATGAACCTATAAAAAGTCACTATATATGATTGGTATACCTAGTTTATTCACTTGCAAGCCCAAAATAGCAGAGGAAATTTACTCAATGGATAGATAAAATTTAGACAACTTCAAGGCAGCAGACAATAGAGTTTAGTCACTCATAACAGAGTTAATGCTTACACAGAAGGGAATATGCACAGAGGCTGCTACATTGAATAGGACCACAAGCTAAGGTTCCTAGGTAGCAAAACTCAGGCTTCAACATCACATAAGTGACTCTTAGCATGTTTCTTATCACTATTGGTTGGAATTTATGGATAGCTTTTGAGTTACATTATTATAGTATTAAAAAATAGAACTTAATCCTCTGAAACACCTGTAGGTTACATTTGAAATCAGTATTTATTTCAATACCCCAAGTGTTTTTCTTTCCCCAAGTCAAAATAAAATTTTGCTTACTTGAATCTTAGTGGACACAATTTATAGAAAGTATGGGGGAACATGCAATGGGAAAAAGAAAAATATAATAGGACCAAATGAAAGTGAATTCACAGAGAAAGATTCTCCACTCTATTTATACAGGTTTGTTAGCTTCTCAATTTTTGTGATCATCAGAAAAACGTATAAATGTCTCCTCTGCATTTTCAAAAGTCCACAAAATTTTGAATTTTGTAAAGAACAAATTCAGAGACTCTAATCTGGCCTTTATATATTCAACAACCTGTTTATGCAATGCACCATACCAGGTGCTAAGGGTACAATAAAAAGCAAGCTAGATCTGGCCCTGAATTAATGGAGTCTGTAGCTAGATACTTGGCTCTTAAGTCTCCAACCTATCTTTCATTTGTATAAAAGGGGACAATTACCACTCAATATTGTCTTAACATTATAAAACACTTTAAAAATAACAAGTTTAGGGACCAGCTCTCATAGCATTGATACATGAATTTCTAGACAAGTTCAGGTTATTAAAGATTTTGATAATTTTTTCAAAAAAAAGTGAATAAGGAATTTAAGAATACAAATTAAAGAATATACTATTTTTGTCTGGAATGAAAATTCTATATCAACTAAATTAGATGTCAAAAAAAGTTTTTAAAATAGCTAGAGGACAGTTTTAATATAGCCTTTCACTCTAGGCCACTCATTTGACTGTTTTCCAGTTCTAATAAATAGGCACTTTCAGTTGGCTGCAGGAATTGTATTTGTAGAATTAAAATAGCCCATAAACTCATAATATCATCAATAGTAATTAGCCATTCACCTCAAGCAGGCCAACAATCAAATAGGCATTGGCAGTGGTGGCTTTTGTAAAAATAAAAACCAAGCAAAACAGCATTTTAACAACTGAATTCAGTAACATTATGAAAATATGCATCTATAAATTATAAATTTAATAATCTGTATTTATATTCATTATTTTGTGTGAATTTTTGTACTGACATTTCTTGAAGAGTATATGTATGCTATCAGTTTCAGTGGCTATTTTTTAATCTTAAATTTTCTGCTTTTATTTGGGATTTTATACAATATATCTACATTATATTTAAGCTACTGTCTTATTAATTTGTAAATTGTATAATATGGGATCTAACAGTTCTATTTCATCTCTCTTGCTAAATTTTTTGCATATTCTGAATTTAACAATCTCACTGTAGTTAGTATAAATTTCATCACAGTTTTGAAATAAACAAATAGTGTTCTAACTTTTAAATAATGTACAAACTTGTGTTTAGATGCATTGGGATTTGAAGAATCCTCCAAATCTTTTTATCATTCAACCTAAAAAATTGTCAAGGTCAGTTTTTGAAATTCAAGAAATACTTATACTACATCAACCTTTTGCTTTCTAAAATAAACCTCCAACCATTATCTTTTCTGGAAGTAGAGCAAGGAAACTTAAATCCAAACATATATGTAAAAATTTCCCTTATATTATCAAGTAGGTCATTTGATTCAGATTTCTCTAGCCTTGGTTGTTTTTATTTCCATTTCCTGAATCAAGTTAGTAAATATTTAATGGTATTTGCTTCTTATATATTATATATTTAAGACTTTTCATTTATATTGGAAAGATTTACCATTATTTTTGACAACCGTGGCTAGAAGAACACTTCTTTTTATAAACAAATTTTTCTCAGGGATCTAGAATCAGCTTCAGTTTCAGCAAAGAAAAACCTAAAGTTTAGAGAATTTCCAAGTATCAAGCCACCCATAGTCTAAACCTGTGGAAATACTTCCAAGAGACTGCAGAACAACTGACATTCCTAACATTTGTAGTCCCAGAATGGAATTCTTTTTTCTGCAGACAATCCATCATATAGTGAGACCAAATTTATTTCATAGAAATAAATCACTGATAAGAAAAAGAAGCAAAAATCTTTCCCTGGAGTGGTAGAACTAATCTGCCAAAATTTTCTATTGACCAGAATCTCAAATCCTGAATTTATAAAAGATTTTGCCCAATTTGCAGTGTTATTTTTTTAAAAAATTATAAAACCTGCATCTCTCCCTCAAACATGAGACAATACTTTGTGAACCAATTAAAAGGAATGATCCATGTTCAATATACAACCAACCCTAGACTTCAATCTACAGCACAGCCTGTCTTTAAAGAAAAAGGGCAGACTCGTTAAGGTAAGAGTAAATTGTTTAACCAAGACATGGAAACAACCTAAGTGTCCATTGTCAGATGAATGAATAAAGAAGATGTGGCACATATATACAATGGAATATTACTCAGCCATAAAAAGAAACGAAATTGAGTTATTTGTAGTGAGGTGGATGGACCTAGAGACTATCGTACAGAGTGAAGTAAGTCAGAAAGAGAAAAACAAATACCATATGCTAACACATATGTCTGGAATCTAAAAAAAAAATGGTTCTGATGAACTTAGGGGCAGGACAAGAATAAAGACGCAGATGTAGAGAATGGACTTGAGGACGCGGGGAGGGGGAAGGGTAAGCTGGGATGAAGTGAGAGAGTGGCATGGACATACATATACTCCACCAAATGGAAAATAGATAGCTAGTGGGAAGCAGCCACATAGCACAGGGAGATCAGCTTGGTGTTTTGTGTCCACCTAGAGGGGAGGGATAGGGAGGGTGGTAGGGAGACACAAGAGGGAGAAGATATGGGGATATATGTATATGTATAGCTGATTGACTTTGTTATAAAGCAGAAACTAACACACCATTGTAAAGAAATTATACTCCAATAAGATGTTAAAATAAAAAAAAAGGACTACCCTATGATGTGGAGAAAAAAAATAGTAAATTGTTCTTGTAAGTTATTAAATGTAATGAAGATCTCCTATCATCTGGATTGAATTCTTTTGAATGATATAAGTGGAATCATCAGGCAAAAGAAATAACAAGAAAACTGACAAAAAGGGATGTACTCTAAATATTTTAATGCTGCTCCTGCATTTTGGCTGATAGGCACTCTCTAAGTGAAATTTATTTTTAAAAAAGCAAATAGGGCTTCCCTGGTGGTGCAGTGGTTGAGAGTCTGCCTGCCGATGCAGGAGACGCGGGTTCATGCCCCGGTCCGGGAAGATCCCACATGCCGCGAAGCGGCTGGGCCCGTGTGCCGTGGCCGCTGGGCCTGCGCCTCCGGAGCCTGTTCTCCACAGCGGGAGAGGCCACAGCAGTGAGAGGCCCGCGTACCGCAAAAAAAAAAAAGCAAATATATCAGCTCTTCTAAAGGGTCTAAATTGGATATAATTTATTCTCATTAAATGATTTTTCTAGTTACTTATTTGCATATTTATGCTTATTTTTCATTATTTTTATCCTATTTTGTAAGTAAAGGCAAACAGAATTATTCAAAATGCATAAATACCTAGAGGAAATCTGTACCTTGTCTTTTTGGGGTTAGACTGAAGAATGAGACTTAGACTGAGAATGCTAGTTCTACAAGCCAGCACTCTAGTTAGCATAATGAATTGAAATATTTTAATCACAATGACAAGAAATTATCCTCTCTCTGTTTGAAAGAGAAAGCTGGAGGCAGACAGGGAAATAAAGGCACAATTTATTTTAATTCTGCCAATAAGCATCTAGAACTGGGGGGAAGTTTATTTAACTATAAATTTAGCAAAGTTTTTCAGAGTTAAGAATACATTACATTACAAAGTTATCTAATGAATCTGTTACAAAAAGCTTTTCTTTAGTAATTATAGCTTAAAAAAAGAACTCCTGATAATTTAAAGAAAGTTTGTAGAGAAACACCCTAGACAACACAGCCAAATCAACCCTCAGAACTGATAAAACTCGTTCTTAAGTAGAGAGAGAAAGCAAGTCAGACTTTAAGGAAATAACTATAGCTACAAAAGGAAAAAGAGGGCGCACATGGAGTGGGGGAGAAACCTGCTAGGTGCGTATGCACATGTGCACACACACACACACCCCACATAAGTAATATCACACCCGTCAACAGATGGAAACTTTAGTACCATCAACTTTAATACTCTGATAAGTATGCTTTTGCCTATCTAACTATGCACACACCAAGTCCAAATACGGAAGAAGAGCTCCATGTTCATCATTCAATTCCATGGCTAAAATATTTGCTATTTTAAAATCACAACATTATTACATAATTTTTCTAATATATCAGTCTCCTAAGCATTCAGTTTCAGTATTACAAGCATTCCTTTGTACTATTTTTTTTTTGATCTTACACCTGCTCATCCCAACTAGTATAATTTCTAACTTGTTCTTTAACCCTTTACTACCACTAAACATAGTTATTTGCTGCTTCAGGAAAGCTGTCATCCTAGCTCATTATCTGGGTCATACCATACCTTAAACCTTACCTAACCCTAGCTTATCACTTTACTTAATCTGTGCTTCATAGTTCTTCACCAGGACTCTTTACACTAAGTAAAGCTGATCTTTTAACCCTATTCCCCTAACTGTAACTTAGGTTGAGTATGGCAAATTCCTTTCCTCTCCTTCAAGGGCTCCACCCAAATGGCACAAGAAAAGCTCCTCCTATGATTACAAAGATTGCCAAACATTTTCATTGCTATTCCTACTTGTAACCCCTTAATATCCTTCCACTTTTTGAAACTTTCTGGAATGATCAAAGAAGGAGAGATCATCTTCCTGTATCTAGCTACAATTAACATATGGAACTCTCAAAATTAACTGTACCTCTTTCTACTTAAAAAAAGAATTTATCTACTGTCTTCTCACCTAAAATACATTTAGCCCTCCCATGTATATAATGTATACAATTTACCTATTTGCATTTCTTCAGTGTTTTCATCCTGCCGTGTATCCTTTAGGTGTTGATGTGCATCAGATTTGCCTTCAATTTTAAAATCCTTCAGGAAGACATCACTATATTTAGATTATCTGTACAGCTTCTACCTAGCATGAAATGATGGTAAATACGTGTTTACTGGATGGTACTTAATATGATAAAAATGATGAATCTAATCATTATGATTTTCTTCCATTATACACCATTCGTAAGAGTATGAAGTTATTTCTGAAGGCTGCATGAAATCTTTGAGGACAATAGGGCAGTATAATAAATAAGAGCTCAAGTGTAATAATGGTTGGCTGATGATTAGAAATTTAGTATCTGACTCGTCATGAATACAGACTGGTTAGTTAGAACACTGGGTTAGGCCAAAGCAAAGGTTTTGATCCCTATGTGGACCAACAATTACAGATTGTCTCCTAAGTCAGCTTTCTGAAAAGGCATACCATTGAAAACAGGGTGTGGCCCAGAAGAGATAACATAGACTGAGCTAAAATAAAACAAAAGAATTTTTTAGAAAACATCAAAAGCAAGACTCAAAAGGGTGATTTTCATGTATGAATGACAATCAATTACAAGGTAACCTTCCCCCTAAATATCACAAAAGATTCCAAATACGGCAATGCTATTCTCACTGTCAACTTCCTCCAGAAGAGGAAGGAAAACTATAGCCAAAGAAGATAAATAATGGAATCATAATATAAAACAAAACAAGGACAAATTAGTCTTTTAAAACTATTCTGTCAGTTGATTCAGGGAAAAGACAAAGAAAAAGATCAAATAGAAACTTGGATCTGCAACTTTTTTCCCCCGTAGAGTATTTACTTGACTCATTTCACCATTCATACTATAAATGTCAGTTCTTTTCTGTTCTGCACTAACTTAAGAAAAAGCCTCTTAATTGTAAGGATGTCATATCCTTAAATTCTAACAAACAATGAACTATATTTACACAGTGAGAGTTTTTTCCTCCGATTTTCATTGTAGTTCCTACATGCACATTATTGGCATAAGTTTAAGTTTTTCAACTTTATTCTGGCCTGTTGCCTCAACCCTCCCCAGGGGGCTTCCCTCATTTTCCATTAAACTATGAAGCTATTTACATAGCTGTAATGTCAATGGTATAAGAATTTAAGTATTATAAATGTTATCCTATATGACTAAGCAGGACTTTTTTTCCAGTACAACCAGCTGGGATAAACAAAGTATTTCTTCCATATGTCTGAGAATTTTTCCCCTCTAGCTAAAAGCTAAGTAGCATTCCAAAAATTGAATTATTTTATAATAGAAGTTGATTTGACAAAGGAAGATGATACCAATACATTCATACAACAAAAGTTTCTGTGTTGGGAATTTGGATTTATCTTTAAAGAAATTAACAAGGCAAAGAAAATTATTTACCAGGTCTTCACTCAAAAAACTTTAACCTGTTTCTCTTTATAGCTAAACAGAATTGTTCTGCATTTCTCAGACACACCCTATGCTTTCTCATCACTTCACTCTTGTTTGTACAATTCCCTCCACCTGGAATATCCTTAATCCTAATCTACACCCATTCAAATCAATTACCCTTCAAGGCACTGCTCAAATACTATGTTTTAAATCTTCCCTCAGCCATTAATAATCCTGGCATCCTTAATCTGTCGCTCTAAAGGGACTCTTTACTTAGCACCACCTAACTCTTGGGGCTGCTTTAAAGATCAATGAAATAACACGTGCTAAACCACTTACTAAATTATGAAGCACTATACAATTGTTAACTATTGTTGTAAGCACTCTAAAAGTACTTGCTGGGTACATGTATGAAAGCATCTGCTCATATCCATGAAATATTTTATCTTCAATCTCTGTAAGGATATGCCATAAAACTTACATTCATAATTTACAATTTACTTATACTAAAAATCAGAGTGCAAGTGTACATTATAAAGTATTGTGTGCTTTGGTGCATGGTAAATGGAGTGAAAAGGGAAAGTCTAGAGAAGAAACATACATTTTATAGTTGTATAAGTGGCTGAAAATTAGCTTCGACCATCAGTTCCTAAAAACTCCTACATAATATATAATTATTTATATTTTTTCTTTGTATGTGATTCATTATGTAAAATGTCATTAAAAATTTAAGGGCAGCATACAATATACTAACTTCTTTAAAACTGTTCAAAGTGTTCTATGGTTAAAAAATAAAATGTAATCAAAATTACTGATATCTAGGAGACTGAATTCATAAATTTAAAACCTTTATTAATTTACGCCTTAATGAAGCAAATAACTTTAAACGTTTATAATTTCTTGTGTTCTTTCAATTTTACATTAATGTAAATGAGAGATATTATTATTATTAACTTATGACAGTAAGCAATACAGTTTAGGTGCATGTGAATACGATTAAGGGTTAGACAGAGGGTAAATTTTCTGTAACGCAATTATAGAATAAAAATAAGCTGCTGGGAAAATGTGACAGGTTCTGTTTTTTGTTCATGTAAATGTGTTCTATTACAAAAAGAAAAATGCTTGGGCACAAATACATGTACAGTACTTGGGATTTTATTAGACAAGGCATATACTCCATGGAATATTTTAAGGAAGCCCTCTCTAAAGATGCTAATTTATAATTCTTCAAGGAAAAGAAAATGTACATGTCTGCATCTGTCACAAAAATTTATTAACAGTCTGCCTCCTCATTTATGCATCACAAGACAATAAAGTCATCAGTGATGTTTATTTCTGGTCAAAAGAAAAGTATCTTATTCAGAGACCTAGAGCATAATAAATTATAGACACAGAAAGTGCGGTTGTTTATTTAACTGGCATATAGTACTGGCACCATGCACTTACTGGCACAGCTTCCTATCATTGAGGTAAATATGATTGACTAGATGCCCTGCTTTATTCCTTAACTATTTTTGTTCTCTATCAGGAACTGAAGCCAATAGGAAAACTGTACAACTAGGAATGCTCATTGCAGGTGAGACTGTCATTTACTGAGCACTGATATGTGTCAGGTCTCAATCTCCACACAATGACCCTTTAGGATAATATTATTTTCATTTTGCAGCTGAGGACACTGAGCTCACAGAATGTGAGAAATTTTTACCAATTCCCAATAGCTAGAAGAAATAGTACATGGATTTGAACCAAGATTTCTCTGATGTCAAAATCTATGCCTTTTCTATTAGACCATGCTACCTCCCTGAAGCTGGGTATCACCTGTATGATCTTATGGCTGCCCTGCCTCAATCCAAGAATCAGGAGCTCACTTACAAAAGCAACTACTTACTGGTGTTACCGTTCCACAAAATTTTCTGAGACCCACCCCACAAGAGCTACACTTTCATGAAATTCCCATTCAATATTGCACAAGCTAAACAGAAAGTTGCCTTCTAAACAATTAAGTATATCTAGAGTTCTGCATTCCCACCTTCCTTATGAACAGATATTTCTGTATCTTTTTGCTACTATTATACCAAGAAATGCTATTTAACGGAACCCGTCTCTGTTAAGTAATAGAAATCTCATTTATAATAAATGAGTTTACACACACAGACCTCAGACAGCCTTTCTTTTATATTTAAAAATATCGCATATAAACTGCAACAAGAAACACTATATATATATTCCAATTAAGGCAATGAAAATAGTAAAACCAGAGGATAAGTCACTTGAATCCATTCACTATGAGTCAATTTTTTGAGCTGTACTCCTCCCACCCTACCCAGTCAGTCTCTTCAGAGCTTAAACCAACCATTCAGGACTTCCCTGGTGGCACAGTCGTTGTGAATCTGCCTGCTAATGCAGGGGACATGGGTTCGAGCCCTGGCCCGGGAAGATCCCACATGCCGCGAAGCAACTAAACCTGTGCACCACAACCACTGAGCCTGTGCTCTAGAGCCCACGAGCCACATCTACTGAGACCGTGTGCCACAACTACTGAAGCCCGTGCGCCCTAGACCCTGTGCTCTGCAACAAGAGAAGCCATCACAATGAGAAGCCTGTGCACCGCAACGATGAGTAGCCCCTGCTCGCCACAACTAGAGAGAAAGCCCACATGCAGCAACAAAGACCCAACACAATCCCCACCCGCCAAAAAAAAAACGACCATTCATTTCATCAAATAAGTACAAAGTCACATTTATCTTCATACCTCTGTGGAATCTCATTTCAGGGACAAAAAGGAGGTTTCTGTATATACAATCTTGTTAAATTCCTAAATCTACGTCCTTCAATCTCCCACATTTTGCTTGACTTTTCTCTATTTTCCAGTCACGACTGTCATTTTGGTCCACCAGCTTCTCAATAAGGGCCAGCAAACTTATTGTTTGACTGCAAATCAGAAATACAAACAGAAAGGGATTGAGAATATTTAAAAGAGGAATAAAACTAGTGAGCCCATTTTCTTTCTTCCCCTAAGAAACCTGGTGGTTTATAGAGGCAGTGATATCTTCTTATATATACAAAATATTTTGGTAGAGTTTCTCAGTGTATCAGGTGGATAACTCTCTCAGACATCCTCTGACTAACAATTTCCTCCTTGTTAGAGAAAATATTGTAATTTCCCTGTTGCTGGAAATTCTGGACTTGAGCCAAGGTACAGTGGGAGCACACATTTTCTTCAGATGAAATTTTGTGTTGAGTACAAATCACTCTAGTAATATTTTATTTTTTATAAATTTGAGGGAAATCTTCTTAAAAGTATTTTAATATGATGCAGAAAATTGAATGTCAGTACCAAGAATGGAGGGGAAGGGAAAGAGTGAATGAGGAAGAACTTTAAGATAAAACTGCACCAAGCCAAACTCAAAAGCAAGATAACATCCTGGAGTAAAATAAAAAATTCATGAGAGCCTGTTGTCTAAAATTAAGCTGTTATAGAAATAGAATAAAAATATAGAGGAAAATCATAATTTCCTTTTTCTTACCACAAAAAAATCAAAGAAAAAGATAATTTAGAATTAAGCAAAATAAGAACAAATGTTACTAGTTTTCTTCCAACAGGGCTCTGTTCTCCAGGGACTGATACACACCACAGAGAGCAACGAGGAAACTGCATGATCTTGAGTAAGCAATTCTAACCATGTTCTCCATAAATGCTCCTTGAGAAGGAAGAAAAGAAAAGAAAGAAAGAAAGAAAGAAAGAAAGAAAGAAAGAAAGAAAGAAAGAAAGAAAGAAAGAAAGAAAGAAAGAAAGAAAGAAAGAAAGAAAAAGAAAGAAAGAAAAGGAAAGGAAGGAAGGGGAGGAGAGGGGGAGGGAGGAAGGAAGGAAGGAAGGAAGGAAGAAAGAAAGAAAGAAAGATTGATTTTCTTTCCTAGCTATGATAATCTAAATCTGCTTTTAAGTCTCATTTTTTTTCTATCAACGCTGGTCTATTTAATAAGACACATGTGCTCAGCACATATTGGCAATAAATCTCAACAAGAAGAAGATCATCTTCTTGTAGACTAACACTTGATACATACACTTGCCATAGCCATAGAGCTCATGAAACCATTCTCATGTCCTAAGTACAACTTTGACAATAAACTGTATGACTAATGTTGATGGCCAGATCCAGCAAGTGTGGCAGAAAGATGACCGGACTGTCAATTAAAGATTCCTAGAGACAGGACACAACAAGGATATTGTGGAGGTAGGATAGGGAAGATGTTCTTTAATGAAAATAGGGTAAATTAGGATATTCCTTGGGAAAGGAAAAGGTGAGAAGAATAAGCACAATCAGGATCGGCATCCCATCTCCAAACATGTTTGGTTTGGGATTTGAGGCAACAAATTTCAAATTGACATTAGTCATTAATCTAATATCAAGTGAATGATATCAGGTTAATGGCAGAAAATACATCAAGCAAAAAATTAAAAAACTGAACTGTTGAAAAAGGGTCACTAGAAGACTATTCTTCAAATTCCCAGACACAATAGGATGAAACAAATTTAATTTCCCATGTTAATGTGGAGGCTTGTATAATTCCCACTGTATCCACAGAGTAGAAGACTATTAGGAAAGCAAGTAGTCAGTTCCAACTAGAAACAGCTGTTATTTTCCAATTAAAATTCACAAGACCAAAATATTAATTTATTAGGCAACAATGTTTAATTTAGGCAACCAGAGCAACATTTTCTAGCAAAGCATTATTTTTAAAAGGAAGCTGTCATGATTATTTGGCACAAATAATTCAATATGACAAAACAATTTATTGTTTACTGTTGAAATGTAAACAACTTAATCCCATATTGAGAAATAGCAATTTAATATGAATCCAAGTTTAAAGGATTGTTCCTTAGTAAAAACTGAACATCATTGACAGCTTCCCAAACATTTCACTCAGTAAAGTATTGCTGTTTTAGACAGTGGAAAGATTATCTTTTGCTATCAACGAAGCGAGTTAATATAGTGACAATAACAAAGTGATGTATCTGTCAAAGTTTATAGATAAGGATGTCAAGCTATAGGTTATCAGCCTACAGCATTGACACTGTTCATATATCATAGCTCCCCAACACACTCTGTCAGCATTGTTTATTTTCAGTCAGGGGTTAAATAATGACCATGTACTAAGAATGCCTTTAGGGAACTGCTTTGTCTTACGTACTGTTCACCTGTTTACTTCAGAGCAAGTTTTCAGTTGCTTTTGTTTAGTTTT
This sequence comes from Tursiops truncatus, assembly GCF_011762595.2. Classification (NCBI taxonomy): domain Eukaryota; kingdom Metazoa; phylum Chordata; class Mammalia; order Artiodactyla; family Delphinidae; genus Tursiops; species Tursiops truncatus. Next base: position 56,817,459 of record NC_047055.1, read on the forward strand.
TTGTTTGGACAGAAGGCATTTATCAATTTGAAACAAGCTTTAGGTCAACTATATAAAAAGTATATTTTACTCCCTTTTCTATATTTGCTGTATTACTCTTTGTATATTGAAATGAAGTACTACTCTGCCCAGTTACTGCTCCAAGTGCTTCAGTAATCAATTGTCACTTAATTATGAATAGTTTTTTTTTAACACTTGCCTCACACACCATATCTATGTAACCTAAGAAGGATGATAGGATAAGTAATGGTCTGTAAAAATAACTAAAAATTATTCGGTTTTGTATGAGTAACTTGACAAAACATCAGCAAAGAAGAGTGATGGTTAGTTCTTGCTCTTCAATAGATAGCTAGCCAAATATTCCTCTCCCTTTACTAATCTTAAAAATTAAACTACTCCCCTGGATTATCCTGGATGGAAAAAGAAGGTAGACTCTTGAAGGACCTGGGGTAAAGACTTAATATATGTCTATTTAATTTAATGTCACCTTCTACCCTAGTTCAACCATTTTTTAATTGATTCATATTTATTTGATGATTCATTTATTTATTGAGCAACTATTAATGTGCACATTATTGCATCTAGGTTATCAAAACAAGTTTCTTGACACCTGTCTTCCAGAAGTTTACAGTGACGTTAGGGGAACAAAACACACATGGTGCATGTGACTAAAAGCAATTCAAGAGCTGTCTTGTGTCCAGGTCCTAAAAGGAATAGATAGGAAGTGCATATTCCAGGAGAGCTCTTCCCAGATATTTTCTTTCTACTCCACTTTAATTCAACTCCTTCTTCTCAAATCTCAAGATTCTCACACAAATACAGCTGGTTTACCTATGGGGTTAGCATTAAAATTTCTAATTGAAGCAATCCTAGTAAAATGATCTAATATGCTATTTTTTTTGTGTAAAAGACATTTATATAAGAACAGTACTTTCAGAGACCCAGTAGTGTTATCTACTTTATCTGTGTTTGAGGTTGTTTTCCTAACTTTAAGGTAGGGAGAGGAATCCTCTCATGTGTTCTCACAGCACTTGAATCATACCACTAGCATACAATTTAACACGCTTATAAAAAAATGTTTCCCACAAATTCCCATTCTCTTCCAACTATCTGAACCCAACATTCACAATACACAGGGCTACTTGACAGGTTACTTTCATCTTTGTATCCCTTCTATCCAACACAGTCTCTGGCATATAGTAGATGCTTATTAAATATTTATCAGAGATTATCAAAAATGGTCATAGTGTATTCAAGTGTTGTTATAGGCTAGACTTTATAGTTTCTAAAGCCTGCAATTGAGAATCCATCACTATTCAATTGTATATCGTCCAAATAATATCATTTTGTTTTGAACCCATAGTATAGTGACATTGAATAGCACTCCAGTTGTACAGTGTAGCAAAGGGGGTATTGCGCTTTCAGTCAAATGACATCTGTTTAAGTCCTAAATCTGCCAGTTACTAATTACGGAACCCACAGTGTTTATTTCCTTACCTGAAAAAAAGAAGGAAAACAATTATTATTGCTTTCTTCAAATGAATGGCCTGAGAAACAAATGAGTTGGGAGTAGGAGAAAGCTTTGTAAAATATAAAACACAAAAGTCAAAGAAGTATCATTTTCAATTTCTCAAATAATTCTTCTGAAGAGCTGTTTAAATGTGCTGCAAAATCTTCATCCATCCTTGAGATTGAATATTCTGCCTATCTTTTTCATATGTAATACTCATGCTTTTAAACCTTCGGGCCTCAAGGCCCTAGAAAAAAATTGCCTCAACTGACTTATCAAAACTCGTCTCCATAAATTATAGCAATGTCTTCTTAGGTCGGTCTCCCAAGGCAATAGAAATAGAAGCAAAAATAAACAAATGGAACCTAATCAAACTTACAAGTTTTTACACAGCTAAGGAAAACATAAACACAACACAACAAAACAAAAAGACAACCTACAGACTGGGAGAAAATATTTGCAAACGGTGTGACCAAAATGGGCTTAATTTCCAAAATATACAAACAGCTCATACAGCTCAGTAACAAATAAGACAAACAACCCAGTCAAAAAATGGTCAGAATACCTAAATAGAACTTTCTCCAAAGGAGACATACAGATGGCCAAGAGGCACAAGAAAAGATGCTCAACATCGTTAATTATTAGAGAAATGCAAATCAAAACAACAATGCAGTATCACCTCACACCGGTCAAATGGCCATCATCAAAAAGTCTACAAATAACAAATTCTGGAGAGGATGTGGAGAAAAGGGAACCCTCCTACACAGTTGGTGGGAATGTAACTTGGTGTAGCCACTATGGCAAACAGTATGGAAGTTCCTTAGTTAAAAATAGAGTTGCCATATGATTCAGCAATCCCACTCCTAGGCATATATCTGGAGAAAACTCTAATTTGAAAAGATATATGCACCCCAGTGTTCATAGCAGCAGTATTTACAATAGTCAAAACATGGAAGCAATCTAAATGTCCATCAATAGAGGAATGAATAAAGAAGATGTGGTACATATATACAGTAGAATGTTACTCAGCCATAAAACAAAATAAAACAATGTCATTTGCAGCAACAAGGATGAACCAAGATATTATCACACTAAGTGAAGTAAGTCAGAAAAAGATATATACCATAAAAATATATACCAAAAGAATACCATATGATATCACTTATATGTTGAATCTAAAATATGAAACAAATGAACTTATTTACAAAACAGACTCCCAGAGAAAACAAATTTATGGTTACCAAATGGGAAAGGGGATAGGAGAGGGATAAATTAGGAGTTTGGGGTTAGCAGATACAAACTACTATATATAAAATAAACAACAAGGTCCTACTGGGAAGCACAGAGAATTGTATTCAATGTCCTGCAATAAACCATAATGGAAAAGAATATGAAAAAGAATGTATATATATATATATATATAGAGAGAGAGAGAGAGAGAGAGAATATACATATATAACTGAATCACTTTGCTGTACACCAGAAACTAACACAACATTGTAAATCATCTATACTTCCACAAAAAATTTTTTTAAAAAACTTCTCCCTTCCGTTCTCTACATCTTTGAGTATGGTGTACCTCCACTTAGAAGCTCTTCCCCATCCATTAGCCATTGAATACAACTTAACGTTCAAACAAAGTTCAATGCCATTCTCTCATCCATGGAGTCACAAAGTATTTTAGGCCACAGTGATCTCTCCCTCTTCAAAACTTTTGTCTGTACTAATCATGTCAGGTTTGTAATCACAGAAAATGGATTGAAATTTAAAGAGAAAATCCATCCCCTGCAGATGGAGTACTGAAGGATAGGTACTTAACATGCATCATATATTCCCACAACAAAGCAATATCATAGAGAATATTATTATCCTTTTTATAAATAAGAAAATTGAGTCTCAACAAGATTACATAACTGGCAGAAGGTCAAGTGGCAGAGCTGCGGATGTAAATCCAGGTCTACCATGCTCATTAAAGTTTGCTATGTTGTATTCCCAACTAGATTTCCAAACTTCCAAGCTTTGTTTCCTGCACCTAGCACAGTACTATCAGTTCTCAATACTGTTGATAAATGAATCGATGAATGCACTGTTTTAGTTGATTATCACATTATCATGTTAACTAAAACTTTTCAGGCTAAATCATGTTAGTTCATGTTTCCGTGTTCAAGTAGCTTTACTCTACACGACCAAAGAAGAAAAATAATTAATCCAGTCTGACACTAATTCTAATGTTTGTGTTTCATGAGTTGATTCACATGCATTTTCCCTCCTCCACATTTTCCTTTTAGGTCTTTAAAATTCTTCAGATAGGAAGTTTTCATTTTTAAAAAATCTAAAGTAAGTAATTGTAATAAGTTTTTTTAAAAGAAACTTGGATCTAAAACTATTTTTTAGACCATTAACCAGATATACATGCTGTTCTCTGCAGAAACTTTGAAAATAGGGATGTAGATCTGTTTCTGATGTAAGAACATAAGTGAAATCTGGAATACATTTTTCCTAGCCTTTGACTCAAAGTTTATTATAGGGATTAGTCATTCTCTCTTATATTCTGAACACATCTTAGCATTTCTGAACTAACATGAATTATGTCTATGCCTTAAATGAGGTCAACATAAACTAAAACCATGCCAGTTTCATTATCAACACCTCTAACAGACTTCCTAATTAAATTTAAAATACTGTCAATACTATATTTTAGTGTTATTTTTAGTAATGAATCCTATGAACATCTTTTCTTCCTATTATATTCCCTTGCTATAAAAACTCAGTGGGGCTTCCCTGGTGGCGCAGTGGTTGAGAGTTCGCCTGTCGATGCAGGGGACATGGGTTCGTGCCCCGGTCCGGGAAGATTCCACATGCCACGGAGTGGCTGGGCCCACGAGCCATGGCCGCTGGGCCTGTGGGTCCGGAGCCTGTGCTCTGCAACGGGAGAGGCCACAACAGTGAGAGGACCGCGTACCGCAAAAAAAAAAACAAAAAACAAAAAACAACTCAGTCTTCTTTGGATAAAGCATTTTCCTATTTGAGAAGAAGTAATAAACCTTATATATAACATATCTTATTACTTGAACTTGTTTCAGACTCATATTGCCATGAGTAACAGAAAACATTTTTACATTTATTTTTAATTGCTTGAATAACTCATGGCAAAAGTACTCTCTTTTTCTTTTTGTTTTACCAACCTTGACTTGTTCTATCCTCATAAGTTGTTAAAATAGTGTTAAATATAATATTTTTGAGTATTTTCATTATGTCATTTAATGCATTGGGTGAAAGAATTGTTTTCTTGGTTCTCTGTATGCTTATATGACTTCATTCTGTCATAATAGAATTATGTTTTCTCTTTTTTTTGCAATCTACACTACTAATACTTTTTTTAAAAACAACTTTGTTCTCTGAAGGATATTATGATTTATTATTTTATTTTATTTTTGCTTTTTATTTATTTATTTATTTTTTGGACACCCCATGTGACTTGCGGGATCTTAGTTCCCTGACCAGGAACCGGGTCCCCAGCAGTGGAAGAATGGAGTCCTAACCATTGGACTGCCAGGGAATTCCCTGATTCATTATTTTAAAAGGTGACTATTTGTGAAGTTTTGTTTCCTATACAAAGAACTTCCTGAACATTGACCTTGCCCTTGTCCCCAGGAACTTACAAATACAGTGAGGTACGTATATATATATAACCTGGAGACCTGTGAATTTCCACACTCTTATTCAATCTTACTTATAAGACTTGCAGTGTAGTTGAGTATATAAGACCTACATCGACCACAGTTAAAGACATTATTACACGGTTAAAATATATGAGCCTACTCAAGTGTTGGCTGCTTACTCTCTCACATCCCTCATACTACTGGGCCTGAGGTGAAGTAGGTGTCTACCTTGCTCCTCATTATTGCTTCCAGATCATCTTCACTCTTTCTGTAAAACATTGAGCTTTGAACCCCATGTTATCAAAATATTCATCAAATAGTCCTCTTTTAGACTCATCTACTGATTTACAGGTCATTCTTTCTAATCTTTTGAAGATTTTAGATACCTGGATCATTCTCTGACTGTATATATTCCTGTTATAATCCTTGGTTAAAATATTGTAGTAGACAAGATCCTTCCACAGAATAATTCTATTAAAACTTAAGTAACAATATGTCACTCCTCTTTTCAAAACCCTCCAATGGCTTCTCATTTCCTTAAAAGTAAAAGCGAGTCTCTACATGTTCTGGTCCCTTGTCACCTCTTTCGTCTATTTTCTTACCACTCATTCCCTCATTCACTCCACTCAAGCCACACTGCCCTTCTTGCTGTTCTTTGAAGAAATCAGTCAAAGCTCCTGCTTGAGGACCTTCACACTTACTGTTCCTTGTGCCTGGAGGGTTCTTCCCCTAGATACCCACATGGCTGGTTTACTCACATCCTTCAAGTCTTTCCTCAAAAGTCACCTCAGTAAAGACTCCCCAGTCTCCTTATCCAAAATTTCAATTCATCTCTTCCTCAAATTTCAAATCCCCCTTTCCATCTTTATTTTTTTCTTTAGCACTTATTACTATATAATATAACATAATGTAATATAATTAATATACATTTTACTACTTTATCCTGTTTGTTGCTCTGTCTCCACCCACTAGAACATAAGTTCCTTGTGTGCAGGAATTTTTTTTCTGTCTACCTTGTTCATGACTGTGTGTCAAGTACCTAGAATAGTACCTATAGTACATATAGGTACTCAATATATATATATATTTTTTTTTGTGGTACGTGGGCCTCTCACTGTTGCGGCCTCTCCCGTTGCGGAGCACAGGCTCCGGACGCGCAGGCTCAGCGGCTACGGCTCACGGGCCCAGCCGCTCCACGGCACGCAGGATCCTCCCGGACCGGGGCACAAACCCGTGTCCCCCGCATCGGTAGGCGGACTCCCAACCACTGCGCCACCAGGGAAGCCCATCAATAAATATTTTTTTAATAAACTGAAAGAAATAATAAATATATGAGTGATACACAACAAAGAATGTAAGAAGAGTTCAGAAAAGGGGGAATATATATTTTTGTTCCCTTCACTTCAAGAAAGGTATATGGAGGAGGTGACATAATCTAGGCCTTAAAGATGGGAAAGGCAGAGAATAAAAGTAATTATGATAGACACTTTTCCCTTCATAATTCAAGAAGTTGAATTTAACTATGTTTAAATATCACTCAAATTGATTAAATAAAAGGTTGAATAATAGGATGTTTTCTGGTCTATAATGTGTTTATACATTTATGAAATTACATCTATTTCTAGCCCTTGTCTCTTACCTATTCTGAGGAAGTCAACCAAATATTCATAGATATTTATGGAATACTGCCTCATTAGTTTACCTCTTTCAGTTATTATTTTTACCAGCTAAATGTCACTGCTTGTTGATGCAAGTTCATGAATAGTGCAATAAATATTAATATTTTTCATGCTATTTATGCAACATCCAGGGAACTCCACCCCTTCTCTTCTTTGAAGCAACTATCAACATTTTCTGAAAAATGTACATTTGCCTAATAGCTAATCACATCAAAGAAACTATCCCAAATGTCAAAAATAACGTGATTAATTATGTACCACTTAACTAAGGCTACTGAACACTTGGAAAAGTTCTGTTTTTATAAGATTAGAGTGAAATTGCTTGGAAGGAAATACTGTAACATATTAAAAATTACATCTTCACCTAGTCCTTTGGTGTTATATGTTAGAGCTGGTCATTATAAATCAGAGTATGCTCATGTAACCTTTCAGTTGAGACTCATTTATTATACTGTCCTGCTTACACATGTAAACCAGAGGCAAAGTATGTCCCTAAGATGTGCACTTGAAGTCCCAATTGAATTCTATCGCAGGTGTACTCACATCTATAGTAAAAGAAGGTTGATCCAACTAGGAATCATGCCCACATATAATAAATAAATTACAAATATAAAACAGTTCCCTAAGCACAGAGAAGTTTATTGAATCACTGAATCAAATTAAATCTGTGCAAAAGACATGAAAGAATATCTCACACTGAAGTTCTTAAGTTATATAATGTAACTACAAAACTTTCCAGACATCCCTAGGCTGTATTTTCTGAACTTAGTTCTGAACACTTACATAAGTGATATTTTATATTTTCAATCTCAAGGGAAACCACAAGGGATGTGCATTCTTGGAAATTTATGGACATTGGTTATTTCATTTTTTAAAAAGTCCATCATCTTTTATGCAATCTTTTAATACATCTGTTTCTTCAAAGGTTTGGCATTAAAAGCAAAAATAGTCTTTCATAACTTATAAACAAAAGACCTTTCACTATTACATAATAGCTTAAAAATATCTAATTAAAAAATGCTCTTTAATCAGGTATGCTTTCCAATAATAATGAAACTTGACTAGCATCAATTAAATACATTTAAATTATTCAAATTGCTTAGTACTCAAGTTAAAATGATGTTCTGTACTATTTCATAAAACATAATTGATGCTTTTTGAAAATATTAAGAACATTGATACTGAATATAAATGAGAGAACACATTAATTCTAAGAGTAAACTATCATACCCTAATGATTCCCCAAATATAATAAGAAGAATGACAACTAATTATCATAACCTAACATTTATTTAGCACTTTCTATATGTCAAGAAAAGAGGAGTAAGTCACAGTCCTACCCTCGAGGAACTCACAATGTAAATACATGTGCAAATGTAGGACTGGGCAGTATGTGAGAAGTGCAAAAAAAAGTTGCTAAACTAAAATGCTATAGGAGTTTAGAGGAGGAAGGTGATCATCTTCCCCTTGAATCACCATAAAAGGCTTCATGGAAAAGATAATAGATGTACCGGAAGAAGTTTAATTTCAAAAGGCAATTGTAAATAGAGCTGCATGGAAACAGCCTAAATGTCCATCATCAGATGAATGGATAAAGAAGATGTGGCACATATATACAATGGAATATTACTCAGCCATAAAAAGAAATGAAATTGAGTTATTTGTAGTGAGGTGGATGGACCTAGAATCTGTCATACAGAGTGAAGTAAGTCAAAAAGAGAAAGACAAATACCGTATGCTAACACATATATATGGAATCTAAGAAAAAAAAATGTCATGAAGAACCTAGGGGTAAGACAGGAATAAAGACACAGACCTACTAGAGAATGGACTTGAGGATATGGGGAGGGGGAAGGGAAAGCTGTGACAAAGTGAGAGAGTGGCATGGACATATATACACTACCAAACGTAAGGTAGATAGCTAATGGGAAGTAGCTGCATAGCACAGGGAGATCAGCTTGGTGCTTTGTGACCACCTTGGGGGGTGGGATAGGGAGAGTGGGAGGGAGGGAGACGCAAGAAGGAAGAGATATGGGAACATATGTATATGTATAACTGATTCACTTTGTTATAAAGCAGAAATTAACATACCATTGTAAAGCAATTATACTCCAATAAAGATGTAAAATAAATAAATAAAAATAAAAAGTAAAAAAAAAAACAAAAGGCAAAGACCAAAGAAGGAAAGGACCCTTACAGCAAAATAATAATAATAATAGCTAACATTTATTAAGTGTTAACTATATGTCTAGCACTGGGATAAGTGCTTTTTTCATGTCAAACTGCTTTATTACATCTTAAATAATAGTACAGTTGAACATAGGATCTATCTGTATTAACTCATGTAATCCTTACAACCACCCAATTAGGTAGGTACTCATACTTTACCCATTTTACAGATAAAGAAACTGGGGTTAAATTATCACAGAGCTAGTAAGTTCACTCAGACTGAAATATTTTTCCCACTTCTTATAGACATCAGTAAGTCATTACCTGACTCTTCAAGATCAAGCTTCCTTATGAATTCCCTCATTTCTGTCCCCATTCCCTCAGTCTGCCTGGTTTGTAGAAATCATCTTTGACTCTCCTGTCACAATCCACATCAAATCATTTACCAATCTGAGGAAATTCTCCCTTTGCAGTCTCTCTCAAATTTACTTCTTCCTCTTCATCCCCACAGCCATTATAGATAATCACCCAGGTCCTTACCGTCTTTGTTTAACTCAGTATCCAAACCCCTACCAACTGATGTTATTTCTTTAACAAGCATTTATTGTATCTCAAACAACATGCTGAGCAATGGGGATACAAAGGTGAATACAACATGCTTCCTGCACTCAGAGTCTATTAAATAGGCATATATAGAAGAGTAAATAGGTTTTAGCAGGTTGAAGGGCAGAAGTGTGGGAAGAAGGGGAACAGACATGTGTTCTAGGTAGAGAGAAGAGTATTTATGAAAATCTGAAAGTGAGAGAGAAACTGGAATGTTCAAGGGCACCAAAGCAGTTGAATTGATAGTAAAGGAGAAAGTAGCTTGAGATGAGATTTAAAAGGGGGCAGGGGTTACATATAAGGTAGCATTTCTCATTTCTCCAGCTCAGCATGATTGAAGACTTAAGCTGAGTAATTCTTTGGTATTTCTGGAGCTTCCCTCTGCATTACAGAATTTTAGCAGCATTCCTGGCTTCTCCCCACTAGATGCCAGTAGCACCACCACCACACCCTGTTGACAACCAAAATTGTCCCCAAACATCGCCAAATATCTAGTGGGAGCAAAATCACCTCCAGTTAAGAACCACTGATATAAAGGCCTTGAAAGTCATGTTAAGATATTTGGACTTTATTGTAAGATCAAGGGGAGTAGTGATGTGCAGCAGTGTGGAGGATGGACTAATTCTCAAGATCAGTCAAAAATGGAGGTAGAGAAACAAATAAGGTGACTATTCAATATCAAAGTGTTGTTCTTACTAGTCCCCAGTGCTATCACTTCAGTGTTAAGTCAGACACAGTTCTACAATGTTCCTATCATATTCCATGATTACGTTTATCTCTGTGTCTTTGTTCATTTGGGCTCTCAAAACCTAGAGTAGCACTTTTCTGACAATTCAAATCTCCCAAATTCATTTAAGGTCTGAGTTAGAATATTCTTACCTCCTAACTTATTATCATCTATGAAGCCATTTCACACATTTTCCCTTATCACAAATAGCTTTACTTCTTATGCCTGTGATCTATATATAATACAACATTACACTTTCTTAATTTAGTACTTTAGGTTTATTTTCTGGTTGATTCATGCTTATAGTTAATATCTTGGTCAACTAAATTATAAACTCCTAGGAAATAGAGACAATGCGTTCTGCATCTTATATATATTCCAGATCACTGAGTAAAATCTTGAGCCAAGACCAGCTGTCATTTTAAAATAAAAATCATGTCCTCTTGTGTGATTTCTCCATCATCTAGAAGATTTGCAATCAAAATTACCTTATTTTCTTATATAAACTGAGGTAAATCATTATGACATTGAATGGTAAACTCCATCTTCTTAACTATTAATTGGGAGCAAAATTACTAGCTCTGAGAATAGTCAGAGTTAATTAAGGATTTTATATTCCTACCATAGCCTTGTAGGAAATGTACAAATAAAAGGTATTAATGAAAAGATACCAGAGATCCTACTTTATATAATTGGCTTATCTGATCCTCTGAATGAAATAAGTATTTTTATCCTTAGAAAGGTTTAAATTAGATAAGAAGTAAGTGTTTGGAAAATTCCTTACATCCATATTTTTTAAAGCCTCATGTATAAAAGCTAGGTTAACTTTGATATGCATGCTTATGTTATATTTCTGTTATTTAAAGTCAGATAGTTTCAGTATTTTACATTCAATATCTCTGATTTTTGATGTTTCTACAGCTCCTTATAAATCATAGACTAACTCCACTGAAAGGATCTCAAAATGATTATCTGATTTAGCCCTTTGTTTTGATCAAATAGGTGGCAGAAAAATCCAGGAAACTTTCTAGAGGTCCAAATATCGAATAATTTCATTTTTGATAAATTGACAGTAAAACCAAGGCAGAAGGTTCATTATATTTCCAATATTTTAAATCACCTACAACAGAAAAACTGATAGATGATCCTCTTTAAATAATGGCAATATGTTATTCCTCAGCCTACCACACACATTAAAATCAACCTAGAATATGCAATTATACATTTATTCCACTTTTAGAAAGACCTCAATATTAAAATCAAATTAAAAAATCATCTTTCTTCTGAGTTCAAGCAAGTTCAATGCACACTGCACCCCCTTTTTCCTTCTCCCACCTCCCTATGTAAGGATATTATCAGATACCATAACTTTAAACAACCTAACAGCTTGCACTCACACTTAAGAGCAGCATTACAGATTTTCTTTGAAACGTTAAGTGACAGAAACAAATCTGCTCATTTTCAGCTACTGAACGTGCTTACTAGTTTAACAGTTTTTTTTTTTACCAAAGACATTGCCAGCTTTCACTTTGTCAGATGATTTGAAAATCTCTACCATATTTCCACCCTGCATTAAATGAGATCTAATGGATTAAGATAAGAGTAGACTTTCTTGTATGTCATGTTGGAAACTTTTCACAGGCACCCGCAAGCCCCTAATATAAAAGTAACCTAGGGGTGCCAATGATGAAAGACTTTGTTGCCATGGTGTCATCTCATAAATCATCAATTATTGTCTGTTATTATAAATGTGACAGCCACATACTGTCATAAAGGGATTTGCATTTTCATCTAGTTTTAAGATTTTTTTCCAGACATCACTTGCTTTGTAAAAGAAATGTCATGACAACCATAGAACACTTAAGCTTGTTATGAAGTGTTCAAGCATTCATTCAGACTTTTGTCAGTTTGGCATTTTGGCATCCCAACCTCTTTTGCATTATTGAGTAGTTTATCTTTATAGTTCATAAACGTATTTCTAAACATGGGCATATAGCATAATAGGCTAAACCTAACAGAAGCAATGGAACTATTTTGGCTGCTATGACAACCTAAACTGATCAATTTCCTGTCACTGTTTTAAAAGAGGCACTCTCCTGTGGCCGTAAATACTAATTACAAACGCAAGCCGTTTGCTAACATGTTCAGTTTACAGATTAAAACAGTTCATGCCTAATTTATCATTTAACATGTCCTCTCACATTGGTAGTATGGTACAGAATGAATAATTACTTTACTTGTTTACAAAATTTTCAACTTAATTTTACTAATTATTTTTGCAGTTGCTGGAATTTAGCTATGCTGCCATAAATTCAAAAAACTTGGTGAATTTTCAAAGTGCAAGGAAAGATTCCGGAATGTAATTTCTGCATTAAGGTTTAAATGTTTGCTTAAAACCCCTTCCTGTAAATGCTTATTTTAAAGAAGATGGTTCTATTTTACATAAAAGTTGCAAATTTTTCAAGAGCACATGTGAAAGAATCTCTTGTCCCACAATCTATTCAATTAAATAAAGAACTAATAAATTTGGTTAAAATCTGCAATGAATAATTTAGTGAAGGTAGATTCAGAGAAAAAATAATACATCCATCAGGCAATACAGTCATAGTACTGTATAATCTAATATTAAGCCCTTGCTTCTCCACCCACACACATATTTTATAGAAGCTTTAAATTAAAGTATATACTTCATCTTTTGATGGGGAAGGAGGCATGGGGGATATTTCTAACTATTTCAGAGTGTAAACAATTCTACAAATTGTTAAACTATCTTTGTGGAATTTCCATGTCTGACCAACACTTGTGAAAAGGATAGGATACCATTATCCTATACAGAGGCTTTTTTTAACTAAATCTTTTTTATTTTCCAGCATTCATGAACTACATGATGAACAAAGCTTTGCTAGTATGTGTCATTTTGATTTAAATAGTAAGAAAGGAAAAACCCCTGCATTGATCTTGTCTATTGTCTCACTAACTTACCAACAAACCTAGAACTTGATTAAAATACTTTTACAATTTCCAAAGCTAAATGTGTTCTTCCTACACTTCAAATAATCACCTAGCATTTCTAGGGAGGCTGACAATTTTTCAAAATCAAATATAATAAACATGCTCCAGTTGATTCCCTAAAAAGAGAAGCTGGAATCTAAAATGTTTGCCTCTGAGAATACTTATAGAATATGCTGTTTTGTGGGGGATTAGGCAAAACAGATGATGTGAGGTCCCTGTTTCTGTTACTATCTGGACACTACTATCCTTACCAAAATATGTTGCTTAACAGGGCCTGCCCTGCCACCCGCAGCACAGCTCCACCCAATAACTCCTGTTAATCAACACAGATTATACATCCAAAGAAATTAAAAAGCCTTTAGTGGGTTTCCTGCGGTTGCACAAGAAGGAGTGACAAAGCGCTTCCAATTGCTTCTCAACCCAGCAGCTGTAGCCTCAACACTCTATGGTTCAGAGGGCCTTCTGACAGCCTGTGCTCACAGGTGCTCCTGTTCTAGCACCAGCTCAGTGAATCTGCAGCAGGAATTTTACATCACCACAGTGTCGAGGTGAAAGCTCCAGTGCCCTTATTTCAAAAGGAAATCTGGTCAGCTTGAAGCAATGAAAACTAATCTGAATGCAGCCAGCCATTGGCTGGGAATACATGCTCAGTAAAACAAAGGCTGCAATCAAAAGTTTTTTTTTCATGCATATAGCCACTTCAACTGTGCCTGCATTCTGTTATTTTTTTTAACATAGACTCCTAATTTCAGAAACAATTTATAAAATGTCATAGGCTGCTATACAGCGCTAGGAGAAAAATAGAAAATAATGTAAGTGATAGTAATATTCAATTGCTCAATAAATATTTATTGGATACTGAAGACTAAATGTCAGGAAAATATGTTGGATACTGGAGATAACAGTGGTCAGCAAAACAAAGGCACAGTCCCCACCTTCACAGTGGTTATTAAATTTCCAAAGCATTTTAGCTTTTCCAAAAAATTCTTGCATATTTTGCTCATTTTTGCCCTTCACAACAATCTTGTGAGAGACATCCATAGGTCCATCTGATCGATAAGAAAACAAAGACTTAGAGATGTTAACTGATTTTCTTGTGATCAGAGAGCTAGCTGTTACTGGTGAGGGATTAAACACAAGATCTCTGACTACAAACTCAGGACACTTACCACTATAGCAGTATTTCCAAAATTGTACTTCATGGAACACTAGTTCTCTAAACAAAAAGGTTCTTTTAATCAAAAAAGACTGAGAGGGTTTCCCTGGTGGCGCAGTGGTTGAGAGTCCGCCTGCTGATGCAGGGGACACGGGTTCGTGCCCCGGTCCGGGAAGATCCCACATGCCGCGGAGCGGCTGAGCCCGTGAGCCATGGCCACTGAGCCTGCGCGTCCGGAGCCTGTGCTCCGCAACAGGAGAGGCCACAACAGTGAGAGGCCCGCGTACCACAAAAAAAAAAAAAAAAAAAAAAAAAAGACTGAGAAATCGTGTATTATTACATCTTATACATTCATAGAGCAAATTAACAAAGTATAAACCCTGAAGAAGACCTGTGATAAACAAACTTGTTTATTTTTACTGAACCCCATATTTCCCAAACCTATTTGACCTCAAACCCTCTCTGAAGAAAAAAAAAAGAATCCACAGTGACTCAGGAACTGATGATAAACTTAGTATACTGGATGCAGGGTGCGGGCGGTGTTTTGCAGAAAGGACATGTATGTTGGAGAGTTGCACAGTACATTTCTAAATCTATGCATGACCATGAATGTGTGTGACTGTAGAAGACTATGATATCTAGAAGATATGATATGATAACATTAGATATTATGAAAGAAATGAGGAGATATATGTGATGAGACAATGAGGCCTATGTGCATTATCAGGATGATGGAAAATTTAGGGTACCAACAAGAAAATGGAACTGAGAGAGTCCCCCTGACCCTTTTTTTTAGCCACCTCCAATACTTGCTCAAGATTGAGAAGATCAAATCTTCCTCTAAACAAACTTTCCCTTAATGGCTGATTCTAGGACTAGAGCAGTAAATCTACAAAATGAGCCTGGAGTATCTTGTAGTGCTAGAAAGTAAAGAAGGGCTCAAAAAACTTTACAATGATAGGGGCATGTAGAAGGTACCCAGAGGTCAACTGAAAGAGTGCCCAATGGTCAAAGCTAGAAAAATTTAAGCAATAAAATAAATAACATAGCATTGGATTATAATCTAAAATATAAATTAAATACTTATACGACCATAGTGAAAAAAATGAATGAATAAATATTAAGAAGAGATAAATCTCCCTTGCAGAAGAATTCCAAATAATTTCTGCAAATACTCTGCCTTTAAGAATGTGAAGCATAACTAGCTCCCCACTCTTTAACTATGGGCTGCACATAGTGACTTCCTTCCAAAAACTTCCAAAAAGTACAGTCAAGGAAAAGGAAAAAAGTAACTTTACAGTGGAGAAACCTAACAAACACTACAGGAACCAGGTGATCAAGTCAACCTCAATAATGATAAGTCATAATGATAGCATGTACCTTTGATATGATGTGTTGAAAATGGAATATTACCTCTGTGGTCTTCCTTCCAAAAACTTAGTTTAACAATGAGAAGAACACCAGGCAAACTCCAATTGAGGGGCATTTTACAAATACCTGACCTGTCTCCTCAAAACTGTTAAGGTCATCCAAAACAAGGAAAGTCTAGGAAACTGTCATAAGCCAAGAGGAGTCTAGGGAGACATGATGACTAAATATGAGGTGGTATCCTATATCCTGGAATAGAAAAAGGACATTAGGGAAAAACTGAAGAAGTCTGAATAAACTATAAACTTTAACAGTAGTGTGTCAATATTGGTTCATTAATTGTGACAAATGATTCATTAATTGTAAAATATTAACAACAATTAGGAAACTGGACACAGGGTGCATGGGAAGTCTCTCTACCTTTTCAATTTTTCTGTAAATCTAAAACTGTTCTAAAACAAAAACTTCATTAAAAATAAAAAAAAACCATTGCCTCTAACCATTTTTGTGCCAAGCCCAACTTAATTAAAAACTGCTTTATCTCTACATGAATAGGAGTCCAACTTAGTCCCAAAAATCACAAGCAGTGATTTTTGAAGAGGAAGAGCTGGACAAACGAATTAAGGAAAGCACAATTTGAGTTAATGCAACCAAAAAGTAAAATATGTATATACAATTTTTTAATGGGCTGCCTCAGACAGATGTCCCAAATCCCTTCATATAATGTTCTGAATACAGTGGGTGCTTTATTGCCTAAAGTAATCCATGATTAAAAAATAAAAACTACTAACTTCTTTATACGTAATATGTTAGATACATCAATATGTGATTTAATGGGTATTTGTAAAACTTTTGCAGCATAAAGAATATAAAATAGCTATATTTGTTATTTAGGCTAATTTCATTTTAAAGCAGTATAAGCATACAGCTCTACTGACTAATTGTATTGTAGAAATATACTATTTGGTTAGAATTAGCCATTTTAAATGAAAACATCCAAGTTATTTGATTTTCATCAAATAAAAATCAAAGAATAACTTTGTTTATATATTTAAATTAAAATATTGTCACAGGGAGAATATTTGGTAACGATAAATCAGTTTAAAATGCTTTAAACTCTTCTAATTGCAATAAATCAAAGCACAACTGCTATTATTAATAGGCTTCAATATTTTATATGTTTTAACATCTTTTAAATATTTTTTAAAAAGTCTAGAATGCTATATATCAGATGATATATCAGTTTATATCATGATTTATGAGACACCAACTTACATGAATCTGTTGATTGAGCTACATACAGTTTTTACATCTTAGTTTTCTAATGGATTTATTAAAATAATGTTTTACATTTTGTGGCTGAATCATTTTGTACTTGCCCCCTTTTGAACATTACAATTAGTTAAAAAACAAAAATTCCCAATAATAATCCCAAGTAACAGCAGATCTTTGTAGTCCTAATATGCTGGGAGGAGTTGAACGCTTTGAATAAGTTTATTCTTTGTATTGAAAACTCGGTGTTATCAAAAACAGAAAGCAGGACACGTCTTTAAGGCACTTCACATGTATGCAGGACTGTTGAGCACGTTGCCATGGAACATAACTCCTTCAAGGATTACAAACCAAAGAACGGCCATTTTGGCATAATAGTCCCATTTCTGAACATTATTTTGTAGCATTCATCAAGATGTATTACAAACCCTCCCAATTTAGGGACAATGCACTGTCTTTTCAAATGCATTCATACTGGGTCTTAGAATCAACTCCATTTTAGCAACTAATTAGTTACACTGACAAACTTTTAAGAATAGGGCTATACAATTTTTAAAAAATGTCACCACTCTCTTTGTAAATTAATGATATGTTCCCCATTGCACAATAATAGGTGGTTATCAACCTTTCCTCTTTATCCTGTCTCAGTCATTTAGTTAAATCTACCCTGCACCCTCCAGAGAAATTCATGGTCTGTCACTCTACTCACTGGTGTCTAGATTTATGGATATTTTAGCAGTCCCTTTATTTTCACATCACTAGGCAACTCTTCTAAGTTTCAAAGAAAGGATCAACTTCACCTGAACATTCAGACAAGTATCCTACTTACAAAAGGCCGTTTTCCTTCTATAATTCACTTTCTTTTCCTTTATATTAAAGAGACACACAACCTGAAACCTAATGTATTGCACCTTCACATTATTAAATGGAACATGCAGAACATTGCATTATTATGCTACACATAGCCAAGAAATTTTAGTATTCACGGGATTATGGTAATTAAGTCTTCCTTCACTTTGGGTGATGTGACACTTGCTTGACTATAATGTCACTCCACTTAAAGTGCGTGTAAACAACATTATCTTGGTCACTCTGCATTACATTTCCAACTGTGAGCAAAATTACAAGGTCAGAGTGGACAAGAATGTAGGTAATCCCAAGGAAACATCATGTAAATGACTTGCTCAAGGTTCAAACTGGGTTTTCAATAAAAGCAAAAAGGAATCTTTCCATATTAATATTATAGTATTATTATCTAAATGCCATCAGTGGCAAAGCACCTGGGTATTCTTGGAGACAGTGGTAAAGACAACAGTGTCCATGATTTTGATGTTTTGTGGATAAAACATAAATGTTGTTTGCCAAGGATTCGTTCAAGCTAACAAAAGCGTCTGCACTCAATAAGGAGTAGTACATAGAAAAACAGCAAACGGTTTTGTAAATAAAGATTGTTAATATCTCAACTGCAAATAATACTTTTTAGAAATGCAGATGAAAAGGCAAAACAGCAATGCTTACATTTCCTCCTTTCCTGTTTTTTAATAAATACTCAGAACCATGATTTTTATTCTTTTTAAAAGTAGAGTAGTAATTTCCCAACAGTCTTATCAGCTACTTTGTGATTATATCCAAGATGTGCTGTCTTAAAAATGCTCTGACCTACAGAAACTAGCTGAAAGACTTTGGAATATCTTGTGTTTTGAGTGATTTATTTAGTGCTTATTGAAGAAGATAGATAACCTGATTAAATCCCCACAAAGGATAAGTAAGATCAGGGCAAAAATAGTCTAGATTAACTTGGCACAAGTTCCTCTTCATTGAACTAGTGGAAGTAACACAATGAGCAAAATAATGGTTTTCAGAGTATGCTTAAACTGTAAAGCAAGATGCCAATTAGCAAAAATAGGAATGGAAGTTCTTAGATATGGGCCCCACAGTCAGTTCACAAATACGTCAAAGTGGGTAAAAACACTCAAAAGCAACTTATGTGGGATTCTCTAGGCTTAGTGTCACATTTGGACAATGAGGGATACACGTGAATTGTATTAATCTGGAGATCATCTGAACAAAGTGTGTGAACCACAGTTTTCTTGTAATATCTGATGTTGAATCTCTGTAGGAGGTCAACTCACTTCCTAGGAAGGCCGTAGTCAAACATTTTTTCCCAGGACTATTCAGAAAAAAAGAGAGGCCCCCAAAAATGTCTTCATCATCAGAGATTAACTGATTTAGACTCTGCTTGCCAGAGTTGCTACCTTCCATAAGTAGAAGCTTCACTAAAAACATAACTATGTTCAATATTCTCATAGATAAACAGAGTTTCCTTTTTAAAAGTCATTGAAAATAATAGGTATTCTGTGCTTGAGATAGGATATACTTGTGTGTGTGAATGTGTGAGTGTTTGTGAGTGTGGTTTATTTTCAATTCTGGGAGGTTAAATAAAATCAGTTTCGACTCTCTCCCTTTTATACTTTAATCTCTTACAATATTAGATAGGTTTCTAACTGAGTGTTCTTTCCAGTACACATAGAATCTAAGAAAGCCTGAAAGCTCTTTGTTAAGCCTCAGGTTAAAGATCCAGATCTTTCTAATGAAAAGTCTCTCCAAACACAAAATCAATTACTTATCCTCCCCCATCCAAAAAGAAATACAGAACAGTCAACCTGAGTCCTCCCTCTACTTTAAGTAGCTATGTGCAGCACCAAAAAAGCACTGTTAGAATCAAATCTTAAGTGAGATGAAAATACTGAATATTCTTTTCTCTGAATCTGAAATGCATAAAAAGAGCTTGAAAAGAAACACAAAGCCACAAAAAAATAGTGCTTGAACTTTCATTGTATTTTCAGCATTTGCAATGTAATGCTTCAGAGTGTGGAACATTGAAGATTAATTCAAGATGGTGTGTTGCCACTGACTAGTCCTTATAATGCTGAGCTCCTGCTCCCATCTTCTTTCCCACCCCCACCCCCAATTGTCCTTGAATTAAGAGAAACACAAAGATAAACAGGATAAACTCATTATCTTAACTAAGTGAGAGGGTGTTACAACAGTTTCACAAATTGATAAAATTCAATTTTGTCTTTATGTTTTATGCACAATAAGTAAATTACAGCTTCAAGGAAAGGGGGCAATATGTATCATAGATCAAAGGTTATAGTATGTCTCTAAGAGATAGCTTAGTCCAACATCCTAATTTTACAGATGCAGCAACTGAGGTCCCAAGTCAGAGTGATTTGCAGGGTTGTTTTCAGGCCATGAACTTCTGACTCATTCTCCAGAGCTCTTCCTGCTATACCACAATACCTCATCAAATGAGGCTTTATGGGAAAGTGCTTTGAAACCTGGAAAAAACTTTACAAATTTTACATAGTATCCTTATGCTTATCTGAACTGCATATTGTTTTAAATGAAAAATAATGACACAAATATATAGTATCAGTAAACATCGTCATGTACACTGTGATCAGAATCAACGTTTCGTCTGTAGTGTATAATCATGAAAGAGAATCAATGAAAAAGAATTATTTTTTCTTCAAAGAAATTTTTGTTAAAAATACCTACTACATTTGCAAGAATCTTGGGAAATAAGAGCTCTCATAAAATGCTAGTGGGAGGGTAAATCAGAACAGCTTTAGAGAGCAATTTGGCAGTAACTATTAAGTTGAAGATGTGCATAGCCCACAGCTCAACAATTTCACTTCTGGCTTATACACCAGAGAAATTTTCCCACAGGGGCACAAGAAAACATGATTCCCATTACAACAAAAATTAGAAACAACCTAAGTGTTCATCAGTACAGTAAAAAATAATCAAACTGTGGTATACTCATAGAATGAAAGAGTATAGTGGACAATTTTTAAAAATGAACTAGAACTACATGTATCAACGCAGATAAATCTCAAAAACATAATGCGAAAACAATTACAAAATGATACTATAATACCAAACCACTTAGGTACATTTTAAAAACACAAAAATCAATGCTGCATATTATTTACGTATAAATACACATAAAATTTAAAAACATAGCAATGATACACACCAATTTTAAAGTAGTGGTTACTTCCAATGAAGAGTGAAGTATAATAGAAAGAATATTAGTGTTACTCATATCACTAATGCTTTACAGAAACATCTGTATCTGTAATTTTTTCAATTGAGCTCTGAATCAAATGTAGCAGAATGTAGACCTGATTATTGGTCCACAGGTATCTCTCATTATTTCCTGCTCTTTCTATTTGAACTATTTTATAATTAATGTTGCTAACTTTACACACTACCAAAGTGATGTTACCAAAATTGATTTCAGAATAGAAATGTCATTTTTGATAAGTCAGAAAAAGTATATATATACATATAATGTATATGTATATATAAAAATATAATGAAATTACGTGTTTTGGTAATTAGTCTGATTCCAGTTGTCAGGTTATAAAACATGTTAATCCAAAGTATATGAGCTTTGAACTCAAATGGCCTTGATTCAAATGCTGGCTCTGGTATTTGTAGGCTGTGTGGCCTTAGATAAATCACTTAACTTTCTCTGTACCTCAATGTCATCATCCATAAAACAAGAATCACAATAATAGCACCTGCCTTATAGGGCTGTTATGATGATTAAATGAACTAACACATGGAAAACACCAGGGATATCATGTTCAAAAAATGTTAGATATTATAAAAAGTACTAGTTCATCAAAATTTATCCTGAATAACCTTATTTATATGTCTACATTGGTCAAAAAGTCACTTATTTCTTAGATTCTGTATCTTTCAGGACTAGCCAATTAACTAAGAATCTCCACTTGTTAGAGTTTTTAGGGAATGGTTTTAATTAGTTAATACATTTAAACGTAGTTCATCCCTATCACACAAAAGATTACCTGTGGTCAAAACTATCTGATGATCTAGAAAGGGTAGCACTGTCCACCCAAATTTTATTTAAGTAAAACATCAGCTATTTTGCACATTGTCATATGTGTTGACCAGTTGTCCAACAATTTATCATCTTTCATATGTTTTTTGTGTTAAATCTACAAGTAGAATAGTATGTCAACAAATGAGGGGTGGGTTTTTTTTAGTTAATTTAGGATTTGAGATTGTGAATTCTTTTCTTTCTCTTTCATTTTTACTTTTCTCTTTTTCTTAAGTCCTCTGATAAACGTTTCTCAACAAAAATGACAATATTAACTTACCATCCTAACTAAGGATTTGTGGTACAGATCATGGGGGTCATTAAAGCAGGTTTAGCAGTGTTTTTTTTTTTTTTCTGGTTTACTTTTTTTTTGCTAGAGAGGTTGGAATTTAATTGTTTCCTTTTTAGACAAATATTCTTTTGGATTGCCAGTGATGAAAGGGGCATACAGATGTCAAAAGCACTGTAGCACAGTGGGATTATGTGCTAAGGTCCAGGGCAGGACAGACAAACAAGCAAAGTCTCAGATCAGTCAAACAGTTACCTCAATAAAATCTCAGATGACCAGCTTTTGTTTTATCTTTGCCAATGCCTATCAAAAGTTCAAATGAAGTTTTGTTGTGCTAACTACTTACATTTCTTTTATTTCTTACTTTAATCATTTGTAAAAACAAAGGAATTTCACCAGATAAAATAGGGAATTTGTTTAAAGGCAAGCCAATTTAAAATAAAACAACACATGTTATATACATGGCTTTCTTCCTATTAAAGCACCATAAATTGGGATTTAAGTAGTAGCCTTAATTATGTTATATGACAGAGCCTAACTTAAATATTCTCTTTTGGACATAGAAGAAATTATCTTTCGTACTGCATTGCACTGATAAATATGAAAATGAAAAATTCATAATTTTATCTTAGTTTTCAAACCACATTAAGGGAAAAATATCTTGGCTATTTCCATGTAGTAAGAAAAAAATCACAAGGTGCATAACCACCATTTTGAGTATCAGGAGAATTATTTACAAGCGCTCCACTTATTATTTATTTACTTTACTTGAATTTTCCATCATCAAGATCTTTGTGTGCATTTATAACATACTGTGATTTTCTAAACCGCAGTACCTAGAGGACTTACAGTTTAAAGCAGAGGTCGCAAACTGATAGCCCATGTGCTAGATCCAGACCACAGATGGGTTTTGCTTTGCCTACATAGTGTTGCTTTTTATTGAGTTAGTTACCAACATTTAAGAATTGGAGAATTTCATATAAAAATCTGGATTCCCAGTTTCTCTTAAAAAGTCAAATCTTAACAACAGTGGGCCTGCATTCCCACCTGGTAGCAATCAGCTGAGCTGAGTAATAGCTGCCATCTTTGGAAAGAATATATGCTCTCTAGGTCACCATAGTCCCCACCACTCCCTATTGCTTATGGCCTTTCATTTATGCTACCACCCTTGTCTCAGTAGGCATTAGAGTTTGCAACTCTCCTGTTTCCCTGTAGTTTATTTGAGTGTCAGCACACATACTTTCAAAAACATTTCACAGTTTTTCTCAGATTACAGTTAGTGTAAAAACTCATTACATATATATATATATATATATATATATATATATATATATGCATATGTAATGTGTGTTCTGACTAATCTAGAAATAAATATATACAGTTATAAACTACTGTTATGCTTAATTAAAAACAAGAAGTTGACATTCATTTACATATCATTTTACTAAAAAAAAGTCAATTTCAATGCCTGAATTCAATTGCATCCGTATAAAATCAAAGCACTTACTTTCAATATCCCAAACCTAATCTCAAAACTCAATCCACTTAAACTTTTTCAGTTAAAATCATTCATTAATGAAATCTAGTGGGTTCTAGTCTCCATCAGCATTGAAGTCACAGTTTAAAAATAAGTTTAGCACTTAAGGAGGCACATCCACTGCTTCAGGTCACTTGGGTATTATTTAGTGTGCATGATATTTGACAGTAATATTTAGTACAGAAAATGCCCCAGATATTATAAATACCACCATGATGATTTTCATTTTCTATGTTGTAAACCCAGGATAAATCACATGGTGTGGTCCCCATCTCTCTAACAACCCTATGACATTTTTCTTGTAGAAAAATACAGATAAAACATGCATCATGAGCAGCCCTGAAGGAAGGGGGTAAAGTCACCATAGGGTGATTTAACCTGAGAAGGGTGTGTGGCAGTCAATATCAAACTGTACTTTAGAATCATGGGTTGCCCTCCTTCTCCCTTGCGCCTCTGAGTTAACTGCCCATTCTTTGTTCCCATTACAACCTAAAAGGTATGAAGTCTGGAGCAGTATGGTGTCTCTGATTGCAATTTAACTGAAATTGTCATAGATATTTTAGGAAGTTTCAAGCATAAATCTTAGACTTCCAAATATTTTTAAAATGTATTTTTAGAGAAAAAATAATTTCAAATATTTTAGAACTAGTAGCATGCCTACAATATATATCTGTGCTTAATGCTTAGAAAAATTCCAGAAGATTAGAAGGCCTGGGTTTTTGGGGTTTTTTTGCCATTATTGCTGTAGCACACTTAATAGCCTGTGCTGCCCTGCAAAAGTGAATGTACCTTCCTAAGCATTTCAGAGCCATGGGGCAGGTGAATTACTTTCCCATTATTTTACATAGTTGTCATGATTTTTATGTCAGTGACCCTTACTCAACCCCCATCAACTTTGCAGCCTTTCTCCAGCTTCTGCTTTAGTTCACAGGGAAGGAGTTGCTCTCTGTGGCTGGAAGTCATCTCCCAACTACGCGTTCCTGAGATTCACTCCCAGTTAATACATATGAATGATCACTAACTGGCAATAGTGAAACCGTGAAGACCCCAATTAACTAGAACCCTCAAATGGATAGACAGGTTCTAATTAGCTATTTGGATTTCATTTTTCTTATTATTAACTAAAGATTAAGCAAGATTCAATATTTGCTGCTGAAAATTTTAAATGGCTCTACTTTCCTACCTTAGTAAGTATAGTACAGGGAATAAAATTACTGAAGTTGGGCTGAATCTGTACAGACTCCAGGACATTCCCAGGAAGTTGATTTTTAAAAAATAAATACATAAATACCTGTTAACAGCTTGTTTTCTTGTCATTTGCCTCTTCCTTCTAAAAGGAGAGTGTAGCAAAAAATAAATAAATAAAACTGGTTAATTGAGAGTTCTGGTTAGTAGCTTCCAATTAATCAAGTCTTTATTATATTTCACAAAAAATCTTAAATTCTTCAGAAATTTTAGATAGGTTACACACAATGAAACACCAGCAGGGAAGAGCACAAAGAAGGTAGGAAAGCCTGAATTGCTATTAGATAGTGTTTTAAATATATGAATAATGTTATTACATTTCTGGTCTAATCCCCATTGAGTAAAGAATAATGTGAAACGTCATGTAGTTTAGGGCTTTTCTATACATGAAGGCAAGGAAATATGGTTGTAAATTTCTGTTGAAGAAAATGGCCTTGGGTCGTAACAGTTCCAAAAACAGATTCAGCAGTATTTTGTCTTTCCCCTTTCTTTCAAGAGCCTTCCTTCCCATCCCATTGAGTATTCCAACACTTTTTAGGGAAAGAAAATCCCTTCTAGTTTTTTTTCTCATTTTATTCGGCCAACAGGATGATGAAAGTAAGCCAATATCAATGTTATGCCTTAATTTCCTAAATATGGAGCCATTAATCACACAGCTCACTATATACTGATTTCTGAAGCAATACTGAACTATCTTACATCTTCCCCAAAAGGGTTACACATGCACACACACACACACACACTCAGACACAAACACACATACATAGTCATACACACATCTGCACAAAATAAGTTAAACACATACATAAGAGATCAATAAAAAGCCCACATAATTATCTTAGTTAACAAAACAACCATTCTTTCCAGTAGTATAATATTTCCCGGTGTTCCTAAACCCTTTAATAAAGAACAATGAAATTTAAAATGAAAAGATACAAAAAAACTATAAGTAGTGTAATTTGGCTATTTTGAGCCTTATTGTACTTCTTAGTAGTATAGAAACAGGAACTTCCTTCTAATGTCCACTACAAATATGTATGGTTAGTTCATCACCCCCTTCATAATCTCTTCTTCTAATAGCCATTTTGTTAAAAGACTCCTTTCAGGTGTTTGTTTGTTTATTTGTTTTAGAAAGGCAACTGCTTCCCTGCTTAAAGGCCTATGGAAACATTTTTAAAAAAACCCACAGATGCAAACATGTATCTGGGGTTGCGGGGGAAAGGAGGTGGCAGTGAAGGAAGGTGAGCATTTTTTCACCTACTCTTGTGTTTTTGTCACTTGATTGTCAGAACTATTTGATTTTGCTTTATAGTTCACTCACACAACCTGTTTTGAAATTACATTTTCTTAAAGTAGAATATACTCATACATACCAAGTCAATGATAATGCATACTTCCTTAATCCAATGGGCTTTATATTGGAGGACTTTTTCCCTTTTACCAGAGATCCTCTTTTTTTAACTATAAAATTTCCTGAAGACAACAGAACTTTTTTGACTGTCACCATATGTACATAATCATACTAAGTTAAAAAATAATTTAAGCCTTCTATAGCTTGAGCTTCATAGATTATTTAAGCATAGATTTTGAAATTACCAAATACTGAAACATTCTTGTTAGAATTATACAATAAATATATAAACATCCATGAGTTAACTGTCCTTTTATTAAGGATCTTAAAATTTCTTAGAAAATTAGGAGTTTACCTTGACTTTTGAAAATTTCTCATTTGTCTTGTCAAATGTGAGAATGCATTTTACAATACTGCCTAACACTAGCTATAATTCTAGGACTTTAGGGACCACATGTTAAATACATATACTTTATTTTTGACATTCAAAATAAAACGTGACTTCTATATTTCTGAATTTGTTCAGAAGCAGTATTGTTCAATCAGAATAGTAACCATATATTTAAAATTCCAAAAGATCAATAAAACGTTTCCTATGCCTTGATATATGTAAAATGATTGTACACCTCAAAAATACACAAATTTGATTTGCCAGTTACCTCGATAAAGCTGGAAAAATGTCTCAGGTTTTTAAATGGGAGTCACCTGTTAACCTGGCATATATGACCATACTTTGGGGGCTACTAAATTAGGCTTTAGCTGTTCCTCATACAGATAATATCTTTTAGTCATGTAATGTATTTTCCTTGCCCAATACAATAAACAAAATGTTGATTTGGGAACAAATATGATAAATAAATAGGACACAAGTCAAGCAATGCCCTACCCCTACCCCTAACTTCATCTGTAGGGGATAAATGACCAGTAAATACGTGTTGGTAAAATTTTTTTAGTTTCTTTCTGGAGACATGATTAAATCATGTTAACTTTTGCATTTTCAGTGTTGGAGGTTTTGGGGAGCTTCCCTCACTCTTAACTAATAATTTTATTCATTTTATATGTCAACTCTTGCTCTACAGCAGCTTTTATAAACCTGTTTAATCTCTTTAGAGATCCTGGAAATTCTTTGACAAGAATGTATTTCAAAAGCAAAAGGAACTGAAAGAGGCCTGGATATTTTAGGCTTATTTAAGTTTCCAGAGGGTATCCAAACAACCTCTTGATCACTTAAGTCTCTAAAGGCATGATCTTCCGATTCAAGAACCTGAAAAATAAAACTATTTTCCTCCTTTCAGAAATTTATTTTTCCTAGAACTATTTGAGAATAACAAAAACCTTGGTCATACTAAATATGTTTCTTCTGAAATACTTTGGTGCATGAGCTTGACTCTTTAAATGTCAGTGTGATTTAAAGACAGTCTAAAGTAAAAAAAAAGGGAAAATTACATACGGGATGGGTTGATAGTAAAGATAAATGAGCTTACAGCATTTTAAAATTTTTGTTTGTAAGAAGGGGGTTTCAATACATATATATTGTAAATATCAGTCACATAAATGAACTTTAATTATTAGATAAACTATCTGAAATCATTTCTACTGTATAAAATTTTAGCATTAAAATCCTTCAAAGCCTTCATAAATTTTAAATTATTTATTGTTGTGGCATATTTGTTCACAATATTTCTGTTGGAAATTTTTCTCCTTGTTTGTAGGTTTGGCTAAAGACACCATGAGTGACCCCTTGAATCTTGTCTGTTGATCCATATGGGCGTTCTAGCCAGCCTTTTGTAAGGGACTTTTTAAACCCTGTTACCTAGTTATATTTCATGTCTTCTGGTTGATGATTATGTATTTCTATAGTATGTTCAGAATGGCTCAGATAAAACACTAAGTAAATGTTCTAGAAACCAAACCAAACATTTATGGTAGATGTACATTAAAGCCCCTGAGACATTGGATGCAAACACTGCTTTATCAGCTTTTAGTTAACTTTGGTTTTGATGGTTTGATAACACACTGAGATGATAGTAAATTGTCCTACTTCTAAATTGTATGCTGCCTGTGGAGAGAACTTTGTCGCAGCCTCCAACTGTTAATTGCTGATTAAGATGGTGTTTCCTTCATAACATTTATAGTAATGTGTAAATATTTTATTTATTTACATGTCTTAGATCTATTTTCCTTTTGAAATGCAATCTCCATTGAAGAATGAGTTTAGGTTTCTTGTTCATAGACTAGGCACTCAGTAAAAATTTGTCAATGAACTGAACATTGGCTATGTGAAGGGACAATTTACTCATTTAAATCCATCACTGTACAGAGTCTTAAAGCTTATTCTAATAAAATATATTTTAAGAACCTATTTCTTCTATGCTACACTGATTTACATCATTGATGATGGGGCTTAATTTATATAAGGATAGCTGGGGTGTTTTAGAATGAGTGAACTTTCACTGATTAGGTAAAGTTGATCAGAAATATCATGAGCCCAAATTTAGTTCATGGCATCAAATATTCTGAATTATTGATGGGTGAAAAATATAGAGTCATTATAAAGTTATTCAAGAGAGAAAGAATATTCTAAAATTTATTTTAATTATACCTTAATTTTTTCTAACATTTGGCTTATTTGTTTAGTGAAGCTTAAATTCGATGTGAAACACTAACAGTTCTGTAAGCAGAACTCAGCTAAGCTGTTTCTAACAAAATGAGTTCATTTGCCAGTTGATCATTCTGGTAATCCTATCTGGTTTAGTCTAGCTGCAGATAAAGACAATCAAGCAGGGTCAGAGCAAAGGAATCTCGGCCTGGACATGCTCTCAAAGTAATACTAAGAGGTGGGAGTGGGAATGAAGAAGATTACTTATTTCAAAGTCTGTTAAATTCTTTACATTCATCCCTTGATTTAATCTCTGACAAGGACCACTCTACCACCATTAAATAAGATAAGATAAAATAGGATAAGATAAAATAAAATAAAAAGCATGTTCCTCACCAATTAAGACATCAGAGGCAGATACTCAACATTACAAATGATTACCTTTTGATGTAGCTCCTTTTGGTATCCAAAATCTCATGTTAAATAATAAGACCTTATTGTTACATAGTTTTACAGTTAACAGAGCATTTTTCTCATCATTAACTAAAGGAGTAAAACTATTCTGTGAGCAAAAGTGGGTTTGAAACACTTTCCCACTTTTATATATGTAGAAACTGAGACTGAAGGGTTTTTAATTTGATTCAGTGTTCTTCCACTTCCTGTTGTTGACAATATTTATCTATCTGAATATGAATGAAATACCCCTTTTTCTTGATACTTTTTTCGCTTGATCACTTTCATGATATGTAAAGAACCAACTTCTTTAAGGGTTAAGGGAAGCTCTTCAAACATACTTATAATTGGTTTTTCGTACTGATCCCACAGAGGCCGCATTTATCTCCTTACCCTATGATAGCACTTTCTTAGTTCAATATTTATCTACAAATACTTACTGATCATCAACTATGCACAAAAGCCTCTTTGCTATAGGCTATGGAGAATACAAAGATATTCAAGCATGATCCCTGATATCAAGAATATTACGATCTGAAACGAAAGACATATCATAGTCACAAATTGTTACATTGAAAGTCTGTGAGTGATAAACGCCACATGATTTCCTGGTGTAGAGTAGGCATTTAAAAATATCAGATGAATGAAAGTTGAATGCATGGTGGTATAAACTAATAGCTATAAGAATTTAGTTGAAGCCATCACTTATACCTAGAGTGGTAAGTGAAGTCATTATGAAAGAGATGACATTTGATTGGGGCCTAGAGGAATAGATAGGTTTTGGAAAACAAAGAAAGAGGATAACAATGCTTTAGGAAGTTGAAACTGACAGGATAGGCAGAATGAATTGCTACAAGAGTGTCTGGAGGTGAGATCAGGCAGAAGATTACTGCAATGTCCTCCGCATGAGATAACCAGGTAGAGATGAGAATAAAAAGGAATGGACATGTGCAACAGAGAGTCTAAAGCTAGCATTAATATGACTTAAAGCTTAAATTAACATGGAAACAAAGTATAGAATGGAACAAAGGAGAACTCTGAGCTTATGACTGATTCCATGAAAATTGATTTTCCAAGTTCTATGAAACCAAGTTATGCATGAATTTTCAAACAACCTATTCTGTAAGCAATAGTGTCAACAGAAAGAACACTGAACAAGACATAAGGAGACTTGGGTATTAGTATCAACGATGCAACCGGATGTGTGACCACGAGCAAATGACTTCCCTTTTCTAGATCCCAGTATCCTTATTTGTAAAACCAGGGCTGGATAAATTGACCTCTCCGGCCTATCATAGTTCAAATACTCTATGGTTCTCTGATTTCCGAGTTGCCGACAACCTAACTAAAATACAGGTAGATTAAATTAAAATTTCTCTGAGAAATTAGTAGCTATTGTAACTTAGTTGCCACTCCTGAGACATACTTTTTCTTGATTCATAAATAGTTATCGCAATATCTGTCAGTGGTATTGAACTAAGGGTCATATCCTTTCTATGTTTCAGAAAAGTATTGAATGAAAATTCTTCAGACATTTTACTTCACAAAGGAAATCAGTAGAACATTGCTCTGTTTGCATGCTACAGAAAAACTGACTTGAAAACCTGAGAAGTACAGAAGCAAGTTTCACTTCGATTGAAATTTATACATCTCTATCTATACATATATTGAAGTGAGTTTATTTTCAATTAAATCTTCTTCAACCTTTGCTCTTTAAAGGTTACAGAAATTCAGGGTTCTATCCTGTCTTCACAGTTAATACCTGGTAGTTCTAAGGTCAGTCTAACTCCTCTTTTCAAATGCTACATCTTTTTTAAAAATATGGTAACCAGAACTAAACATAACATTCTAAGTGGGGTTATAGGAATGTTGCAATCTCATCATCTATCCTGTAGAATTTTAGGTCTTTCCTATAACCCTGCATGCAGGTAAAAATAAGCTGTCATTCATCAAGGAAGTCACTGTTATTTTCATTTCTCCTTTAGGCAGTTAGTTTTATCTGGGACTTCCTCATTGGAAAATTCCTAGAAACATAGAAAATGAAAGACATAGTTTGCTACAGAGAAAAACACACCACTCCCACTAACTGCTGTCTACCATCCCACTTCCTCCACCTACAATAAAAGTGAAAAGACATAACAGTATGTACATTTTCATCTATTTATTGATATATTCAACATTACCTAACCCCATCAGTATCTGCTGGTTTTATCATTTAAAATGCAAACAACTAAAAGCAAGAACCATAACTAATGGATATCTCCTTGTAGTGTCTAAAAATAAGACCATGTACACAAAGCCTCTAAGACAAAGTGGTGAAAACGAACATTTAAAAGGGCTGTGAAGGGCTTCCCTGGTGGCGCAGTGGTTGAGAGTCCACCTGCCGATGCAGGCAACAAAAGGACTAATACAGACAACTTCTGAAAAGGAGAGAAAAAACCCACTTAGTCACTTAAACAAAGAGAATAACCAAAAGAAAATATTAGGTAGTGAAATAGCTAACAGCCTTCATAGGTATTCATTTAGAGCTAATCATAACCCTTGGTGTGAATTTAGCTAAGAGATGTATATTTGAATAAGCTGCCTAGATATCCATACATTGGAAATTTTGTTTGAAGACTTATTGGTGCGCCTGTTTGATTGTGCTAAAATGTTAAAATTGACACCTAAAATACAAGACAGTATCAGAATATTGACTTTCACCAAGGAGAAATAATTATTTTATTTTATTGGGATCAAGTGATAAAGGAAAAAACTTGTATTAAAAAAACCTGAGTGAGGGTCTTCCCTGGTGGCACAGTGGTTGAGAGTCCACCTGCCGATGCAGGGGACACGGGTTCGTGCCCCCGTCCGGGAAGATCCTACATGCTGCGGAGCGGCTGGGCCCGTGAGTCATGGCCGCTGAGCCTGCGCGTCCGGAGCCTGTGCTCCGCAACGGGAGAGGTCGCAACAGTGAGAGGCCCGCGTACCGCAAAAAAAAAAACAAAGAAAAAAAAAAGAATAAAAGGGCTGTGAAACTTTCTGTCCCTCTGCTCTGAATAAGTTCCCCTATTCCTTTCTAATAGTAAAATGAGGTCAAATAATATGCTGATCTTAACATTAACCCTGGTTGCCTCTTTTTTTTTTCCGCATTTTTTAAACACATAAACTAACAATGGTTCCTTCCCCTCTGCTCACATAACACTTTGTGCTTGCCTGTGTCATAGCACTCAGTCATATGTGTGTCTCTCACTACGCTGTGATTCTTTGAGAACAACAAAACCTAACTACTTAACACCTCCTTGATAACAAAATCAGCTCTAACATTATAAAACACGATTAAAGTCTTTAGAAGACACATGTTTGATAAAAAGTATTTGAGGTGATGGTATTTATTTCAAATGTAAATGTCAAGAGCAAGCTCATTTTTCCAGGTCTTATATCAAATCTTTGATGCAATGATATATTGCTTTTTAGTGGAAATTAAAATTAATCTTTATTTCTTTATTATGTTCATTTTTCCCCAGATTTTTATGTATACTACTATAATCTTTATGAACATAGTTTGAATTTTTTATATTATCTGATTTTAATACTTTTTATCTTGTTGCAATGCCATGAATTATGAATTACAGAAAATTTCCTCCAACTGAAATTTCCTTCCCTAAGTATTATTCCACACATTCTAGAGTTAGTTTTCTGTTGTCTCAAAAGTGTTCTGTATCATCTCACTCAGGTTTTTTTTTTTTTGTGTGGGGTGGTACGCGGGCCTCTCACTGTTGTGGCCTCTCCTGTTGCGGAGCACAGGCTCCGGACGCGCAGGCTCAGCGGCCATGACTCACGGGCCCAGCCACTCCGCAGCATGTGGGATCTTCCCAGACAGGGGCACGAACCCGTGTCCCCTGCATCGGCAGGTGGACTCTCAACCACTGTGCCACCAGGGAAGACCCTCACTCAGGTTTTTTTAATACAAGTTTTTTCCTTTATCACTTGATCCCAGTAAACTAAAATAATTATTTCTCCTTGGTGAAAGTCAATATTCTGATACTGTCGTGTATTTTAGGTGTCAATTTTAACATTTTAGCACAATCAAACAGGCCCACCAATAAGTGTTCAAACAAAATTTCCAATATATGGATATCTAGGCAGCTTATTCAAATATACATCTCTTAGCTAAATTCACACCAAGGGTTATGATTAGCTCTAAATGAATACCTATGAAGGCTGTTAGCTATTTCACTACCTAATATTTTCTTTTGGTTATTCTCTTTGTTTAAGTGACTAAGTGGGTTTTTTCTCTCTTTTTCAGAAGTTGTCTGTATTAGTCCTTTTGTATATTTACCCTTTTCACTTTATAAATTACTAGAGGTTACTCCCATAACTGTCTTCTCAAATAATGCATAAGCATCTTTTTTATTCATACATAGCTATGTGTATACTCCATCTGTTAGAAGATATGCCCCCTTAAGTATAAAACTTCACCAGCCATGCATTTCTTTTTTCTGAAAGTTTATCAGCAATACTGTCACAGGTAGTTGGAGGTAACTCTTCCTAACACTTTGTCTCTCTCTCAATTCAAACAAAATTTTAAAAGAATGAAAGAAAAGAACAATAAAAGAATGAATGAAAGAAAAGGACTCTACCCTTCTGTTAGTTATATGAATATGAATCATTGTTAATAGAAATGATTCAATACTCCCCAGCATGTGTTGTGGGTCTTTTCCACCCATCACATCATGCTTCTCCTAGTGTCTCTATAGTCACCCCTTTTTAAGACTCCTTAGTACTGCATTCTTTCTCTTCCACATGTAGAAAGTGTAGCAATCTTCACACTGAAAACCAAGAGATTTCAGACTGCCTCCTCATCTCTCCAGGGCAACTAGGTCTTCCCTTTTTTTCTTCTAACCAATGTAGCAATCCTACATGAGATCTTTAGTCTTTTACTCTGCTTACTTGTAAGGCCCCTGGTCTTATAGTGATCACATCCTTAAGAATGTCTTTGCATCTGTGACTGCTTCTGCCTAAAAGTCACATCAAGTGGCAATAAAAGACCACCCAGTTATTTTTGAAGGTGCATTCCTAGTAGGAAACAATACATTTTTTGCCATGCTTACAAATAGCATGTCCTTCTTACCTCACACTCGCCATTTACCCATTACAATCTGCAGCAAAAAAATTTTATAAATCAATAGCAATGTCACAATATAAGCATACAGGTCTTAAATTCTTCACACACAATTTACAGAGCATTTAGAAATGGGAGAAAACCTCAAAGGTGTTCAAAGTCTTGACTTTCTTTTAAAAGCGTCATTTTTGTTAAAGGCTTTTAATAGGAAAGAAACTAATGTCCTATTTTAATAGTCTTTGAGTACTAACATCAAAAAGTAAAATAAAAACCATGTGCAACACAAGGATAAATGTTTTTTTAATTGTAGGAGACAAAATTCATTTGTAAGTAACAATAGCCTGCTAATCAAATAGCCTTTTATATCCTTTAAATACTATTGTGGTTCAAACATTTCATCTGCTGAACATAGTATATGTGTAGAATGTAAACCTACATATAAACATGTATGTGGTCCATCCAGAGAAATGAAATCTTAATACTAGACCACATGATTTTTCTGAACTATTTTTCAGGGGAAAAGATAATTTTATAATTAACTGTCATCATTAAAATTCCAATTTTGGTCTCTTGCTAAAAGGAAAAAAAAGACTAGTGAAAGCAATCATGTATATTTTCAATTAAGTAGAAGCAAGCTGTCTTCATAGAAGACTTCTGAAAATCAGTTATAATATAGTTTTGACAACTTCTCAAATGTTAGGATTAAGTTGTGGTTAGGCAAGGCCCATTGTCACAACATAGGGAAATTTACCTCACCACCTTGTCACATGACAATATCAACAGGATCCTTTACATGATCAAAATATTTTAATGCTGACCATATCATATTTTAGTGCAAACTTTTAAAGGTTATGCAGTTGTAAACAGGATGATTATTAGACAGAAAATTTTCTGTGGAATCTATTTGAAGCACCAAGAACACCTTAACAAAGGAAAAATGAGGCCCCAAATCAATTACTTCTTCTTTAATTACTACCTTTACAAAAAAAAAAAAAGAAAACAAGAAAATCTGATTCCAAATAAAGCAGTTAAATTTGACTTTGAAACCCTAGATTATTTGATATACTTAAAGTATAATCTAAACATATATGTCTTATTAGAAAAACTTTATTAGGGAAATATTATGTTATTAAATAGGAATAACTTCCAAACAATCTGAATTGCTTGACAAATAGTTTTTTTCCTAGAACCAGTTTTTCTTTGGGTTGAAAATTGATCAGTGTCATATACTAGATTCTGGCCTTATTTTCTTATATTTGAACTAGCCAAAAGTGCCAGAAAACTTAGAATTTAAGCACCAAGTCTCAAGCCTATACCATCTCACCAAAGGATTTTTGCCGAATACTGATGAACTGCTTCTAAGCTAATACTATGATTTCTAGAATACAAGTATTATCACAATTAAATGTAAGACTAACTACAATATAGTACTGAAAAATCATCTATTTAGCAACTGGCAAATCTACACTATTTCAGAGTCACTGTCTTTTCAAAGTTTAGTAAGTTGGTAACATGTTGGAGTTATAAGCACTTCTGTTTGCACCGGCTCTAGAAAAAGGAGAGGTTAAGTGTCTTAGAAAACATGAAAGTGTATGTTTTCCTTTCACGTGAAACAATTATTAGAATGAAGTGGGGGAATGTCAAGGAATTAAGACTTTTCTTTCCTTTGCAAATGAATTCCCCCAAGTTATCCGTATGTTGTA
The DNA here is from genome assembly GCF_011762595.2 of Tursiops truncatus. Classification (NCBI taxonomy): domain Eukaryota; kingdom Metazoa; phylum Chordata; class Mammalia; order Artiodactyla; family Delphinidae; genus Tursiops; species Tursiops truncatus. The sequence goes on from NC_047055.1 coordinate 56,853,813, forward strand.
TTGGTATATCTCTTAACGAATATTTTTTCAAAACAACCCTCCTTTTAAACTTCTTTATTTTATTTACTATACCATCTTAAATTTGTTTTAATTTATTTTAAAGATGTTGGTTAAAATTCATCACTTTTAGACTTTAGCCAATTGTTTTTTTTTTTAAAGAAGATGTTGGGGGTAGGAGTTTATTAATTTATTTATTTATTTTTGCTGTGTTGGGTCTTTGTTTCTGTGCGAGGGCTTTCTCTAGTTGTGGCAAGCGGGGGCCACACTTCATCAGGGTGCGCGGACCTCTTACTATCGCGGCCTCTCTTGCTGCGGAGCACAGGCTCCAGACGCGCAGGCTCAGTAGCTGTGGCTCACGGGCCTAGTTGCCCTGCGTAATGTGGGATCCTCCCAGACCAGGGCTCAAACCCGTGTCCCCTGCATTAGCAGGCAGATTCTCAACCACTGTGCCACCAGGGAAGCCCCCTAGCCAAATTTTTAAAGTTTATTTTTTGGCCATCAGCATTTTTCTGTCAATTCTGTGTGTGTGTATACATATACATATATACACACCTATATATAATTTAATAACTTCCGTTATTAAAATTAATGCCATAACGATGCTCTCTTTCTCTGAATTTATACCTCACAGTATAACTGCAACCATGGGCTCTAAATTTTATATTCATCTTTGCCCTGGGCCATAATGACTATGTAAACTCTCAACACCTTATTTGAATATTTAAGTTTCTAGCATTGTTCTAAAGTATCTAGCACTGCTCTAAAGATTAACACTCATTAAACACACAATGAATATTTGCTTAGTGAAAAGCAAGAATAATCCAAGGATTTTTCTGAAATAGTCCCAGCATGTTTTACTATAGGTATAATCATTTGGAAGTATTACAGAGATTTATTAATATGGATCAGATGTTTGTTTACCCTTTCATAATTATTACAATTGTAACCATCAAGGTAACATCTGGTAAGTTAATTTTCTTATTTCTGAATTTTTAAATGAGTGGTGGTCTCTATTATTTTTTAAATGCTGCAAAAGAAATCCTTTTGAATCTGTCATATTTAACTCAATACTTAAAGGAGAAAAATAGATATAATTTATTCTGTATTCTTTTCAACTTCATTTTCATGTCAAAATATTCATCATTCTGTCATATGATGCAAGTTGAGCACTATGTTTAGAATATTTTATAAAAATGAGCAGTTTATTAAATGTATATCTTTTGTGATAGTGCAAATATGTTTGCATCTACTGAATAAAAAACTATAAAGTCTTAGTACACCAATTTGCAAGGTATCTTGACACCTTCCAAATAAAGTCCTTCTTTAAACACTATACTTAATTATGAAATAATTTTATTTTGCAGAGAGAAAAAGTGTTAACAAAATGAATAATAATCTTGCTATGATTACACACACTGAAACACCATTATATCTCTTGAAAGGGAGATCCTGTCATAAAATATCAAGAAAGCCAATGGAGTTCTCTTTTTGAAACACTGGAATCAAATAATGGAATAAAAATTATTCAACTGAAAAAAATCATATATAAACTGAAAAATGTATCATTTCAATAACTACCATCCTTAGATATCAACCACATTTTCTTAATTTTATTTTATTTTATTTTTTTTATTTTTTTAGCGTTACGCGGGCCTCTCACTGTTGCGGCCTCTCCCATTGCGGAGCACAGGCTCCGGACGCGCAGGCTCAGCGGCCATGGCTCACGGGCCCAGCCGCTCCGCGGCATGTGGGATCTTCCCGGACCAGGGCACGAACCCGTGTCCCCTGTATCGGCAGGCGGACTCTCAACCACTGCGCCACCAGGGAAGCTCTCAACCACATTTTTTAAAACTATAATATTAAGTAATATTCGCAATATGCCTCTGGTAACCTTAAACACTCCAATTAAAACAACGATTCACTTTGTTATAAAGGAGAAACTATCACACCATTGTAAAGCAATTATACTCCAATAAAATCATAAAAAAAACAAAGACAAAAAGATAGACAGTAGGTCTACACACAAAATAATAAAATTATGCACAATATTACAAATTATATATTGTTGCTGAAAAATGCTTAAAATGCAGGTACATTTTAAAGAGTTTTTCAAATTTTAGCAAATTGCCAGATGGGACAGAAAAAAAAGACAAGCTGTTCTTTCATTTCCAAAAGATTATTTCAGGTTTTATATGTGTTTTGACTTAATAACGTTGTAATAGTGGGTTTTTCAAGGGTCCCTCAGAATAATAAAGTGCATACTATAACTCAAAATATGCTCATCAATAATAATGTACATTCTGGATCATCATTCAAAGATAAATATTAAGGTATGAGTAAAATATTAGCTAACATGTAAGTTTTGCTTCTTTTAATGCCATTGGGGTAAAAGTGTTTTTTGAATAAGTTATTTATTGGTCATGTATCTGTGTTCAAATTTTTTGTTTTGGAAATCATTTAGCATTGGCTTGTTAAAATTTTTCATTACCAAAAGGATAAAAAGAGATTCCATCTCTTCTTAGGAAAGAATAGGAGGGAGATGCATTCAAATCAAAAGTAATGTACATTAGCTGCAGGCCTTTGGAAGAATAACAATCACATAAAAAACACTACTGAACTATTAAACAATAGGGTGAAAATATGCATTTTGTTGATACTATAAAATGTAAAGGTGTGCTTTTTCCTTAAACCTTTATAGGGTCATCAAGAATGAAAAATTTGTTGATCTTATTTTCCTGGGGAAAAAACAGAAAAAGGTATAAGTAAGAAATGTCCATTCTAATACATGAGCTTGGATGTGTGTGCGTGTGTTTCACTCTTATCTTCCATCTACCACTCCTCCAGTGTTTTATATAAAGATGCCAACAGAACGGAAGCTTGAAGTAGCAGGGGAAATATCCTTGGGAATGAGATCATTCTGCAGGGTAGTAGTGATCGTGATATAGAAACATCTGATTCTACGTTATTATCCTACAAATGCTTATAGTGCCTAAAAGAACAGAAGACATATAGATATGTAACATATTGGATACCATTATATGGATGCCATATAAACAATGAATATTTAATTAGAGGAAACAATCTTAGAGAAACCACAAATCTAAAACGAACAGATGAATCAAATGTGCAGGAGGAATCATTCTAGTCAGCTGAAAACAGAATTTAACACTTTCTCACCTTGCTCTTAGTCTTCTACATTACCATACAAGTTTATGATTCCCTTCCCTGCCGTAACGATATTAGAAAATCTTGTGTTCTAGGATAATGCAAGATGTCACAAATTATGAAAGGTGGATATTTTTAATGTATAATATTAAAATATAGCTCAGCCCACAGGTGACATTTCCATATGAAACTTGTATTGCAATATATTTCATCCTAATTCTTTATTTGGCCTTGAATTTTATTTTCAGGTTGATAATAGCATTTATATTCAGCATCAGAACCAACATTAATTAATCTTAACTGTAATAAACTTATCTGTAAGAACCTAAAGATATCCTTTTTAGTTAAACACACACAAGGCAAAACATAATGGTCCTATTTATTCCTTTCTCTTGTGGCACATTCTTGACAAATATGTAACATCCATTAACATGTCTCACTTCCCACTGGCTATGCAACCTGGCTCTGTAACACTAGATCATCATTTTCAAATCTGATCTGAAAGTTTCAAAAATGGAAATTTCAATGATATTCTGCAGGCCTAGCTTCTTATCCAAGGAGCTGAAGGTTCCTCCAACCCCCATTAATCAGATTGTTACTAGGATATGTCAGCCATAGACTGGTTAAAACTGGACTTCTATAGAAAGTGCATAAAATTTCAGTCTTAACAGCACGTTCATAGCACCCTTTCATCAGTCATTTGAAAAATGGAGGGGCTTCCCTGGTGGTGCAGTGGTTGGGAGTCCACCTGCCGATGCAGGGGACACGGGTTCGAGCCCCGGTCCGGGAGGATCCCACATGCCGCAGAGCGGCTGGGCCCGTGAGCCATGGCCGCTGGGCCTGCACATCCAGAGCCTGTGCTCCGCAACGGGAGAGGCTGCAGCAGTGCGGGCCCGCGTACCGCAAAAAAAAAAAAAAAAAAAAGAAAGAAAAGAAAAGAAAAATGGAGACTATATATTTTTTCTTTTTGCAAACAAGAATAATCAAAGATGAGCTGAGAGGAAGAAAGAGCTCCTAATAGGGGCTTTTTCCCTACTCATTTTTGCTACCATGCTGCTGGGCATTCCTTCTGGCTGAGATTCTCAAGATGAGTCTGTTCCATAGTGTTTTCAGGAAGCCAAACAATAAGAGGTTAAAAAGAAAAGGGTTATCAGTTAGCAGCAGGGTCAGAGGGGCTTACAACAACTCCATAATTGCTACCCAGATCTGGAGTATGTGTGTGTGGGGGGTGCGTGTGCATGTGTGTGCGTGTGTGTGTGTATGTGTGTGTGTGTGTGTGTGTGTGTGTTTGAGAAGGCTCAGAGGGGATAATTTGGAAAACACACATTTGTCTCAACTAAATCTGCTCTGACTAGTACTGTAAACAAGTTTATTTAACCAGTGGAGAGAGTGATTGGAAGAAACATACAAACTCAAAGAGCCCTAGCTAGTAATGCAGATTTTCTAAAGTGAATTATTTCTCTCTCTTACAACTTGGCTGAAAGATATAATTATTTCTTTGCTTAATTATTATTACTACTATCATTATTATTATTATTATTATATTAATTTTGGGTATACAGCATTATAGTTCAACATCTGCAAACACCACAGAGTGATCACCACAACAAGTTTAGTTATCAACCATGACCATACAGTTGACCCCCTTCACCCACCCCCAAACCGCCTTCCCCTCTGGTAACCACCAATCTGTTCTCTGTATTGATGTGTTTGTTTTCATTTTTTGTTTGTTTGTTTTTAACATTCCACAAATGATTGAAATCATATGTCATTTGTCTTTCTTCATTTGACTTATTTCACTTAGCAAAATACCCTAAAGGTCCATCCATGTTGTCACAAATGGCATGATTTCATCTTTTTTTATGGTTGAGTAGTATTCCATCATATATATATATGGAATATATATATATATTCCATCTTCTTTATCCATTCATCCGTGAATGAGCACATAGGTTGCATCCATATCTTGGCAATTGTAAATAATGCTGCCATGAATACTGGGGTGCATGTATCTTTTCAAATTAGTGTTTTCATATTCTTCAGATATATACCCAGAAGTGGAATAGCTGGGTGATTTGGTAGTTCTGGTCTTAATTTGTTGAGGTATTTACATACTGTTTTCCATGATGGCTGCACCAGTTTACAGTCCCACCAACAGTGCACAATTGTTCCCTTTTCTCCATATCTTCTCCATCATTTGTCATTCCTTGTCTTTTCGATAATAGCCATTCTAACAGGTATGAGATGACATCTCCTGCTTCTGATTTGCATTTTACTAATAATTAGTGATGTTGAATATCTCTTCATATGTCTGTTGGCCATTTGTATGTCTTCTTTGGAAAAGTGTCTATTGAGATATTCCTTGTCCATTTTTTAATTGTCTTGTTTCTTTGTTGCTGAGTTGTATGAGTTCTTTATATATTTTGGATATTAACCCCTTGGATATATGATTTGCAAATACCTTCTATTCAGTAGATTGCATTTTCATTTTGATGAGACTTTCCTTGGCTGTACAGAAGCTTTTTAGTTTGCTGTAGTCCTATTTGTTTACTTTTGCTTTTGTTTCCCTTGGCTTTGAAGTCAAATTCACAAAAATATCTCTAAGATTGAAGTCAATATGGTTACCACCTATATTTTCTTCTAAGAACTTTATGGTTTCAGGTCTTACATTCAAGTCTTTAATCCATTTTGAGTTCATTTTTGTGTATCTTGTAAAAGTGTGGCTTGTTCAGTTTTCCGAACACTATTTGTTTAAGTGACTGTCCTTCCTCCATTATATGTTCTTTGCTCCTGTGTCCTAGATTAATTGTACATATATGTGTGGGTTTATTTCTGGACTCCCCATTTGTTCCATTAATCTATCTGTCATTTTTTGTGCAAGTGCCATGCTGTTTTCATTACTGTAGCTTTGTAGTATACTTTGAAATCAGGGAGTGTGATACATCCAGCTTTGTTCTTATTTCTCAAGATTATTTTGGCTATTCAAGGTCTTCTGTGGTTTCATAAAAGTATGAGGATTATTTGTTCTAGTTCTGTGAAATATGCCATTGATATTTTGATAGGGATTGCCTTATATCTGTAGATTTCTTCCAATCCGTGAGCACAGAGTTTCCTTCCATTTTTTGTCTCTTCTTCAATTCTTTCCATTAAGGTCATACAATTTTTGGCATACAAGCCTTTCACCTCATGGTTAAACTTTTTCCTAGGTATTTCATTCTTTTTTGATGCAATTGCAAATGGGATTGTTTTCTTAATTCCTCTGAGAGTTTGTTATAAGTGTATAGAAATGCTACAGGCTTCTGTGTATTGATTTTCTATTCTGAAACCTTACTGAATTCATTCATTAGTTCTACCAGTCTTCTGGTGGAGTCTTTAGGTTTTCTGTATATAGTATTATGTCACCTGTAAGTAGTGACAGTTTTACTTCTTCTTTTCTAATTTAAATGGCTTTATTTCTTTTTCTTGCCTAACTGCCATGGTTAGGACTTCTAATACTATGTCAAATAAAAGTGGCAAGAGTGGGCACCTTTCTCTTCTTCCTGATCTTAGAGAAAAACATTTTAGTTTTTTGCCACTGAGTAAGATAAAGCCCTTATTATGTTGAGGCATGTTGCCTCTATCACCACTTTGTGGAGAGTTCTTATCAAATATTCGTGTTGAATTTTGTCAAAAGCTTTTTCTGCATCTATTGAGATTATCATATGATTTTTATCCTTCATTTTGTTAATCACACTAATTAATTTGCAGATGTTGAACCATACTTGCATTCCTGGAATAAATCCCACTTCATCGTGGTGCATGATCATTTTAATGTATTTTTGGATTTGGTTTGTTAGTATTTTGCTGAGGATTTTTGCATCTATGTTCATCAAGGACATTTGCCTGTAATTTTCTTTTTTTGTGATCTCCTTGTCAGCTTTTGGTATCAGGGTAATTCTTCATAAAATGTGTTTGGAAGGTTTCTCTCCTCTTCAATTTTTTGAGTTTGAGAAGGATAGGTATTAAATCTTCTTTGAATGGTTTGTAGAATTCACCAGTGAAGCTATCAGGTCCTTGGCTTTTGTTTGCTGGGAGCTTTTTGACTACTGTTTTAATCTCCTTATTAGTAATCAGTCTATTCAGATTTTCTATTTCATCATGAACAGTCTTGGAAGATTGTATGTTTCTAGAAATTTATTTATTCTAGGTTGTCCAATTTGTTGGTAGAACTATTTCTATATAGAAATATTGGTATTAAGCAAATATTAGACTACACTTGAGTTTATCCAAATTATAATCTGAAACAAAATTCTGGAGGGGAAAAACAGAGGGGTGGGGTGGGAGGGGAGGTGACAGGAAGGTTGAGGAAATATTAACTAGGGTGTGAGGAGGAGAGCAATCCATAAACCTAGTGCCTTCACTGCCTGTAATTCCTGCCCCCCCAACACACACAGACACACCCACGTGTGCACGTGCACACACACACACACACACACACACACATCTTCTCTGCCCAGCCAACTCCTAATCATCCTTAAAAACTCCACTCAGTTATCACCTTCTCTGTCGCTACAGGATTGACCTAAGCCCTTTGTTTTGGAATAAAGGGGAGAAGATTTCTATCTTCTGATGTATATTCAGAAAAAAAAAAAAAACAGAAATACATAAACAGGAGCTTTACTGCTATCCTTTAATCAGTTCACTCCATTTAATCAAGTGTACATTGGTGTAGCAATTCAGTTTCTTCCTTTGGATTTCAGGTGAATGTAAGAATGAGTTTAAAAACACGGAGGTAATACCCAAGCACTCCTTATTAAGGCTACATGTTTGGAAAAGCCATGAAAAAGCTTAGGAAAAATGGTACTACTCTGTTCTAATTTATTTAAATATATGAAGAATGTTACATCATAGAATTTCACTCTAAGGATAAGAGCATTATTTTTTTTTTGACCTGACCCTATAAGTTGTACTGGCTTCTATAAAGGGAACTTACCTATATGTTTCCTCATAGAGAGCTCAGGTTGCTTTCAATGTGTAAAACGTTGTGTACCCAGGCATTTTAAAACTCTAAAAGGTAGGAAGTATTTTTTGTGCCTATTTCCTAAAACTAAGACACAGAATCAACTGCTAAACAATTCGTAATCCTGTTTGTACAGAATAAAAATAATAAATGCAATGCTTTAAGAAATATTCATCAAATATAATATAGACATGTTAATGTAACTAAGAATACACAGAGAAAGTCAACTCAGAGGACCACTGTTCAGCTTAGCTTCCATAGTTCATTAGATCTTGGTTATGTTTCTATAAATGATTATGCTGCATGAGATATAAAAGAACTATGATGAGAAGGTTCATGAAAAAGCAAAGATTACTGTAAAAATGCAGCTTCCCATTCAAACAACACCTTAATCTAAATGAGATCAATTGGATCTGTAAGAATATTTAAGCATTTATCTCAGAAAAGTCAACCTGCTCTTTTCCATTTTAAAAATTAACAGGGGCCAGAGTCCAAAGCTGACTAGAATAGAGCTGTGTTTATAATGACAAAATATTAAAGATGGGAATGCTGTTTTAAACAAAGTCCAAATTTTCAGGTTCACAGAAGCTAATATAAGTTATGCTCACCGTATTAAGAAAACATTTCCTTTATTCTATTTTGAAGAAAACTGTTTTGTTAGATTTCACAAAAAGAAAATGTTACCTCCACCTCAAAAATCTAAAATATACTACAATTTCCCTCATGTCAAATTTAACAAACATGAATTTTAGAGCAATGAGTTACAGGGCTAAACAAATAATTCTGTAAAAAATTAAATATACTGATAATAGTATAGAGGTGGCATAAAAATTGATATACCTTTTTCACCCTATAGGACTGGTACATACTGGAAACAAAAGGCAAAAGCTTTTATAAACAAGGTTTCCTCATAAAACATTTTAAGCAATGCAAAAATCATTGGAACATTTAGGCCTAGTCAGAGCCTTAAAGAAGAGTTCAAACTGAGGTTGTATCCATTTTCACATTTGAATTAAACTCTGGTGATGCCATTCAAATAGTGGTTTGATGTCTTTTTCTTATCACTCAATAAATGCACTTCCAATACTAAAGATTAAAAAACCTACACATCCTGAGTCAATAACACAAAGTGTAGATATCTACCATGGTAAGTAAAGAAAACTAAGAAACAGCATCACTCATAAGCCTAATGGCAAAGCATGTCAATTTTAGCAACATTCCAAGATGATAAGGGTCTGAGTAGAAGGTTTGTTCCCAGATTCTGTCTGTACATGAGATAGCCTTCAACTAAGTAAAAGACAGATGGTGAGATGCTGACTTATAAACAATACTTCCACATTAGAATCCATGAGCTTGATTCTCTCTAGAAAAATATCTGCATTCATTACAATGGGTGGTCTTATGAGTACATCCACCTGAAGTGCCTTCCTGAATATATGTTTAAAAACTACCTGTGTATTCATAAAAATGAGAATTTAACAGGCTTGAGTATCGATCCCTAATACTTGAAAGCAAAAGTTGAGGGGAAAATAAGACCTTAAACAGAAAGCTTAAGTTGTAAATATTAAGGAACTTTTCCCCTTAACATAAACTGTTTGGCAGGGCATGTGGCGGGCTGGGGGGAGGCGATGGGAGGGGAATCATGCAGTACTAGTGCCCCAAAGAATTTGATTTGATATTGATTCATGGAATGAAACCCATCTGTGTATCTGAATCCAAAATGTTGATATCTCAGCTGCAATGGCAACAATTATGTTTCTTTGAAAGATGATGGTGAGTCTTTAATTATTAAAGCAATCGTATTTAACAGATGGCCCAAGAAAAGTACTTTTAAAAAGTTACCCAGAGGGTTATATAAACGAACAAGCTAAAACAGCTGGCAGCTGGTGCATGAAATCAATAATGAGAAAATGAGTTCTACTGTATCTTTGTTTTCATTGTCTAGTTGAAGACAAGAGAAAGAGCGAGAGGGAATCAACTTGTGAACTTCACAAAGGGGCCGAATGGATTATGTGTATCTAATTAGAAAGAGAGAAACCTCCTGGAGTGAGGCTGTAAAACTAAAGAAATGGTGTGTGCGTGTGTGCCCTTGTGTGTATGTGTATGCAAGTGTACCCACGTGCTGAGTGGACAGGAATACAGAGAGGAAATTGTACTTTCTGACTACTTCAGCTATACTGTTGTGGGTAATACATTGCTTATTTTATGGCCTCGAAAAATCCAAATTGCACTTAATCAGAGGAAAATACTTCAAGAGACAGAATAAGCAATACTAATGGAATAATGATGAATTTGAATATTGCTGGTTTTCCTTCACTTATTCTTTTAAGCAATTTCACCAGTTAGAACTTCTTAAATTAAAAATTCCCATTGAGGAGACCTTCAAAATGGTGGAAGAGTAGGATGTGGAGATCACCTTCCTCCCCACAAATACATCAAAAATACATCTAGGGCTTCCCTGGTGGCACAGTGGTTGAGAGTCTGCCTGCCGATGCAGGGGACATGGGTTTGTGCCCCGGTCCGGGAATATCCCACAGGCTGCGGAGCAGCTAGGCCCGTGAGCCATGGCCGCTGAGCTTGCGCACCTGGAGCCTGTGCTCTGCAACGGGAGAGGCCACAACAGTGAGAGGCCCGTGCACCGCAAAAAAAAAAAAAAAAAAATCTACATGTGGAACAGCTCCTACAGAACACCTACTGAATGCTGACAGAAGACCTCAGACCTCCCAAAAGGCAAGAAACTCCCCACGTACCTGGGTAGGGCAAAAGAAAAAAGAATAAACAGAGACAAAAGAATAGGGATGGGACCTCCACCAGTGGGAGGGAGCTGTGAAGGAGGAAAGGTTTCCACATATTAGGAAGCCCCTTCACTGGTGGAGGCGTGGGGGGTAGGCGGAGGGTAAGCTTCAGAGCCACAGAGGAGAATGCAGCAACAGGGGTGCAGAGGACAAAGTAGAGAGACTCCCGTACAAGGATCGGTGCTGACCAGCACTCACCAGCCTGAGTCTGCTCACCCGCTGGGGCGGGTGGGAACTGGGTGTTGAGGCTCGGGCTTCAGAGGTCAGATCGCAGGGAGAGGACTGGGGTTGGCTGCGTGAACACAGCCTGAAGGGGGTTAATGCACTGTGCCACAGCTAGCTGGGAGGGTGTCAGGGAAAAAGTCTGGACCTGCCAGGAAGGCAAGAGACCTTTGTTTCATGGTGCATGAGGAGAGGAGATTCCTGCTTCCTATGCCCACAGAAGGCAGAGCACTGCCTAAATGAGCTCCAGAGACAGGCACAAGCTGTGGCTATCAGCTGAGACACCAGAGACGGGCATGAACCGCTAATGTTGTTGCCGCTGCCACTAAGAATCCTGTGTGCAAACGCAGGTCACTATCCACACACCCCCAGGAGCCTGTGCAGCACACCACTGCCAGGGTCCTGTGATCCAGGGACAACTTCCCCAGGAGAACACAAGGCACACCTCAGGCTGTCACAACGTCATGCTGATTTCTAACATCACAGGCTTGCCCCACATTCCAATTATGACTACCATACCCCTCCCTACCCCTAGCCTGAGTGAGCCAGATAGCCCTAATCAGCCGCTGCTTTAACTGCCTCTTGTCTGGACAGGAAACAGATGCCTGAGGGCGACCTACACGCAGAGACAGGGCGAAAACCAAAGCTGAACCCCAGAAGCTGAGTGAACAAAGAAGAGAAAGGGAAATTTCTCTGTGCAGCCTCAGCAGCAGCAGATTAAATCCCCACAATCAACTTGATAAATGCTGCATCTGAAGAATATCTGAAGAGACAACAAATGTTCCCAAAACTGAGGCCATGGACTTTGGGAAAAACTAACACCTGGGGTTTGCTTTCTGTGTCTAATTTGTTTCTGGTTTTATGTTTATCTTAGTTTAGTGTTTAGTGCTTATTATCATTGGTGAATTTGTTTATTGGTATGGTGGCTCTCTTCCTTTTTTATATACATATATATTTTTCCTCCTTTTTCTCTTTTTGTGAATCTGCATGTGTATGCTTCTTTGTGTAATTTTTGTCTGTATAGCTTTGCTTTTACTATTTGTCCTAAGGTTCTATCTGTCCATTTTTTTGTTTTTGTTTTCATTTTTGTTTTTTTTCTTTCTTCCTTTTCTTCTGAGCCCTGTGGCTCATAGGTTATTTGTGTTCTGGCCAGCTGTTGGGCCTGAGCCTCTGGGGTGGGAGGGACAAGCCTGGGACACTGAACCACCAGGAACATCCTGGCTCCATGTAATATCAATCAGAGAGAGCTCTCCAACAGATCTTTGTCTCAACACTAACACCCACCCCTACCCAATGGCCAGCAAGCTCCAGTGCTGTATGCCCCATGCCAAATAACTAGCAAGACAGGAACACAAACCCATGCATTAGCAGAAAGGCTGCCTAAAATCATACTAAGTTCACAGACACTCCAAAACACACCACTGGATGCGGCCCTGCCACCAGAAGGACAAAATACAGCCTCACCCACCAAAACACAGGCACAAGTCCACTCCAACAGGAAGTCTACACAGCCCATTAAACCAACCTCACTCACTGGGGGCAGACACCAAAAATAATGGGAATTATGAACCTGCAGCCTGTGAAAAGGAGACCCCAAACCCAGTAAGTTAAACAAAATGAGAAAACAGATACATATGCAGCAGATGAAGGAGCAAGGTAAAAACCCACCAGACCAAACAAATGAAGAGGAAATAGGCAGTCTAACTGAAAAAGAATTCAGAGTAATGATAGGAAAGATATCCAAAATCTTGGAAATAGAATGGAGAAAATACAAGAAACATTTAACAAAGACATACAAGAACTAAAGAACAAACAAACAACGATGACCAACACAATAAATGAAATTAAAAATACTCTAGAAAAATCAATAGCAGAATAACTGAGGCAGAAGAACGGGTAAGTGACCTGGAGGATAAAATAGTGCAAATAACAGCCACAGAGCAGAATAAAGAAAAATGAATGAAAAGAATTGAGGACAGTCTCAGAGACTTCTGGGACAACATTAAACTCACCAACATTTGAAATACAGGGGACCCAGAAGAAGAAGAGAAAAAGAAAGGGCCTGAGAAAATATTTGAATAGATAATAGTTGAAAACTTCCCTAACATGGGAAAGGAAATAATCAGTCAAGTCCAGGAAGCACAGAGAGTCCCGTACAGGATAAATCCAAGAAGAAACATAACAAGACACATATTAAACAAACTACCAAAAATTAAACACAAAGAAAAAAAATATTAAAAGCAGCAAGGGAGGGCTTCCCAGGTGGCACAGTGGTTGAAAGACTGCCTGCTAGTGGAGGGGACATGGGTTCGAGCCCTGGTCTGGGAGGATCCCACATGCGGCAGAGCAACTGGACCCATGAGCCACAATTGCTGAGCCTGCGTGTCTGGAGCCTGTGCCCTGCAACAGGAGAGACCACTGTGGTGAGAGGCCTGTGCACCGTGATGAAGACTGGCCCCTGCTTGCCACAAATAGAGAAAGCCCTCACACAGAAACAAGGACGCAACATAGCAAAAATTAATTAATTAATTAATTAATTCCATAAAGACAGGAACCATATCTATGCATTGTTCACAGTGGTATCTTTGTTTAAAAAAAAAAAGAAAAAGCAGCAAGGGAAAAGCAGCAAACAAAATCCAAGGGAATCCCCATAAAGTTAACAGCTGATCTTTCAGCAGAAACCACAAGCCAGAAAGGAGTGGCAGGACATATTTAAACTGATGAAGGAGAAAAACCAACAACCAAGATTACTCTACCCAGCAAGAATCTCATTCAGATTTGACAGAGAAATTAAAACGTTTACAGACAAGCAAAAACTAAGAGAATTCAGCACCACCAAACCAGCTTTACAACAAATGCTAAAGGAATTTCTCTAGGCAAGAAACACAAGAGAAGGAAAAGACCTACAATAACAAACCCAAATGAATTAAGAACATGATAATAGTGACATACATATTGATAATTACCTTAAATGTAAATGCATTAAATGGTCCAACAAAAAGACAAAGACTGGCTGAATGGATACAAAAATAAAACCCATATATATGCTGTTTATAAGAGACCCACGTCAGACCTAGGGAAACATACAGACTGAAAGTGAGGGGATGGAAAAAGATATTTCATGCAAATGGAAATCAAAATAAAGCTGGAGTAGCAATTTTCATATCAGAAAAAATAGACTTTAAAATAAAGACTATTACAAGAGACAAAGAAGGACACTACATAATGATCAAGGGATCATCCAAGAAGTTATAACAATTGTAAGTATTTATGCACCCAAAAAAGGAGCACCTCAATACATAAGGCAAATGCTAACAGTCATAAAAGGGGAAATCAACAGTAACACAATCATAGAAAAGAACTTTCACACCCCACTTTCACCAATGGACAGATCATCCAATATGAAAATAAATAAGGAAACACAAGCTTTAAATGACACATTAAACAAGATGGACTTAATTGATATTTATAGGACATTCCATCCAAAAACAACAGAATATACTTTCTTCTAAAGTGCTCATGGAACATTCTCCAGGATAGATCATATCTTCGGTCACAAATCAAGGCTTTGTAAATTTCAGAAAATTGAAATCTTATCAAGTATCTTTTCTGACCCCAACACTATGAGAATACATATCAATTACAGGAAAAATTCTGTAGAAAATAAAAACACATGGAGGCTAAACAATACACTACTAAATAACCAAGAGATCACTGAATAAATCAAAGAGTAAATCAAAAAATACCAAGAAACAAATGACAATGAAAACATGATGACCCAAAACCTATGGGATGCAGCAAAAGCAGTTCTAAGAGGGAAGTTTATAGCAGTACAATCCTACCTCAAGAAACAACTCAAATAAACAACCTAACCTTACACCTAAAGCAATTAGAGAAAGAAGAACAAAAGAAACCCCAAAGTTAGCAGAAGGAAAGAAATCATAAATATCAGACCAGAAATAAATGAAAAAGAAATGAGGGAAACAACAGCAAGCATCAATAAAACAAAAATCTAGTTCTTTGAGGAGAAGATAAAGAGATTGATAAACCGTTAGGCAGACTCATCAAGGAAAAAGGGGGGAAGACTCAAATCAATACAATTAGAAACGAAAAAGGAGAAGTAACAACTGACACTGCAGAAATACAAAGGATCATGAGAGATTACTATAAGCAACTATATGCCAATAAAATGGACAACCTGAAAGAAATAGACAAATTCTTAGAAAAGCACAACCTTCCGAGACTGAACCACGAAGAAATAGAAAATATAAAAAGACCAATGTCAAGCACTGAAACTGAAACTGTGATTAGAAATGTTCCAACAAACAAAAGCCCAGGACCAACCAGACAGCATCACAGGCGAATTCTATCAAACATTTACAGAAGAGCTAACATCTATTCTTCTCAAACTCTTCCAAAATATAGCAGAGGGAGGAACACTCCCAAACTCATTCTACGAGGCCACCATCACCCTGATACCAAAAGCAGACAAAGATGTCACACAAAAAAGAAAACTACAGGCCAACAGCACTGATGAACATAGATGCAAAAATCCTCAAAAAAATTCTAGCAAACAGAATCCAAGAGCACATTAAAAGGATCATACACCATGATCAAGTGGGGTTTACCCCAGGAATGCAAAAATTCTTCAATATACGCAAATCAATATAACACACCACACTAACAAACTGAAGGATAAAAACATATGATAATGTCAATAGATGCAGAATAAGCTTTCATCAAAATTCAACACATGTTTATGATAAAAACTCTCCAGAAAGTGGGCAGAGAGGGAACCTACCTCAATATAACAAAGGCTATATATGACAAACCCACAGCCGACATCGCTCTCAATGGTGAAAAACTGAAACTATTTCCTCTAAGATCAGGGACAAAACAAGGTTGCCCACTCTCAACACTATTATTCAAAATAGTTTTGGAAGTTTTAGCCACAGCAATCATAGAAGAAAAAGATATAAAAGGAATTGAAATTGGAAAAGAAGAAGTAAGGCTGTCACTTTTTGCAGATGACATTATACTATACATAGAGAATCCTAAGATGCTATGAGAAAACTATGAGAGCTTGTCAATGAATTTCGTAAAGTAGCAGGTTACAAAATTAATGCACAGGAATCTCTTGCATTCCTATCAACTAATGACAAGAAATCTGAAAGAGGAATTAAGGAAACACTCCCATTTTACCATTGCAACAAAAAGAATAAAATACCTAGGAATAAACATACCTAAGGAGACAAAAGTCCTGTGTGCAGAAAACTATAAGACACTGATGAAAGAAATTAAAGATAATACCAACAAATGGAGAGACATACCATGTTCTTGGATTGGAAGAATCAACACTGTGAAAATGACTATAGTACCCACAGCAATATACGGATTCAATGCAATCACTATCAAGCTACCAATGGCATTTTTCACCAAACTAGACCAAAAAAATTCACAGTTTGTATGGAAACACAAAAGACTCCGAATAGTCAATGCAATCATAAGAAAGAAAAAACGGAGCTAGAGGAATCAGGCTCCCAGAATTCAGACTATAATACAAAGCTACAGTAATCAAGAAAATATGGTACTGGCACAAAAACAGAAATATAGATCAATGGAACAGGATAGAAGCCCAGAGATAAACCTATGCACCTATGGTCACCTAATCTCTGACAAAGGAGGCAAGAATGTATAATAGAGAAGAGTCAGTCTCTTCAATAAGTGGTTCTGGCAAATCTGGACAGCTACATGTAAACGAATAAAATTAGAACACTCCCTAACACCATACACAAAAATAAACTCAAAACGGATTAAAGACCTAAATCTAAGGACAAACAATATAAAACACTTAGAGGAAAACAGGCAGAACACTCTATGATATAAATCACAGAAGGATCCTTTTTGACCCATTGCCTAGAGAAATGGAAATAAGAACAAAAATAAATAAATGGGACCTAATGAGACCTAAAATCTTTGCACAGCAAAGGAAACCATAAACAAGAAGAAAAGACAACCTGCAGAATGGGAGAAAATATTTGCAAACGATACAACTGACAAAGGATTAATCTCCAAAATATACAAGCAGCTCATGCAGCTCAATATCAAAAACACAAACAACCCAAACCAAAAATGGGCAGAAGACCTAAAGAGACATTTCTCCAAAGAAGATATACAGATTCCCAACAAACACATGAAAGGATGCTCAACATCACTAATCATTAGAGAAATGCAAATAAAACCACAGTCAGGTATCACCTCACACCGGTCAGAATGGCCATCATCAAAAAACCTACAAACAGTAAATGCTGGAAAGGGTATGGAGAAAGGGAACCCTCTTGCACTGTTGGTGGGAATGTAAATTGATACCTCCACTGTGGAGAACAGTATGGAGGTTCCTTAAAAATCTAAAAATAGAACAATCATATGACCCATCAATTCCACTACTGGGCATTTACCCTGAGAAAAGCATCATTCAAAAAGAGACATGTGGAGGGAGGGGAAGATGGTGGAAGAGTAAGACGCAGAGATCACCTTCCTCCCCACAGATACACCAGAAATATATCTACACGTGGAACAACCCCTACAGAACACCTACTGAATGCTGGCAGAAGACCTCAGACATCCCAAAAGGCAAGAAACTCCCCATGTACCTGGGTAGGGCAAAAGAAAAAAAGTAAAAACAGAGACAAAAGAATAGGGACAGGACCTGCACCAGTGGGAGGGAGCAGTGAAGGAGGAAAGGTTTCCACACACTAGGAAGCCCCTTTGCGGGCGGAGACTGTGGGTGGTGGAGGGGGGAGCTTCGGTGCCGCGGAGGAGAGCACAGCAACAGGGGTGGGGAGGGCAAAGTGTGGAGATTCCCGCACAGAGGATCAGTGCTGACCGGCACTCTCCAGCCTGAGAGGCTTGTCTGCTCACCCACCGGGGCGGACGGGGCTGGGAGTTGAGGCTCGGGCTTTGGTCGGAGCACAGGGAGAGGACTGGGGTTGGCTGCGTGAACACAGCCTGAAGGGGTTAGTGCACCACGGCTAGCCAGGAGGGAGTCCGGGAAAAGGTCTGGAGCTGCCGAAGAGGCAAGAGACTTTTTCTTCCCTCTGTTTCCTGGTGCGCGAGGAGAGGGGATTAAGAGCGCTGATTAAAGGAACTCCAGAGACGGGCGCGAGCCGTGGCTAAAAGTGCAGACCCCAGAGACGGGCGGAAGATGCTAAGGCTGCTGCTGCCGCCACCAAGGGACCTGTGTGCGAGCACAGGTCACTACCCACACCCCTCTTCCGGGGAGCCTGTGCAGCCGGCCACTGCCGTGTTCCCGGGATCCAGGGACAACTTCCCCAGGTGAACGCACGGCGGGCCTCAGGCTGGTGCAACGTCACGCTGGCCTCTGCTGCCGCAGGCTCGCCCTGCACTCTGCGCCCCTCCCTCCCCCCCGGCCTGAGTGAGCCAGAGTCCCCGAATCAGCGGCTCCTTTAACCCCGTCCTGTGTGAGCAAAAACAGACGCCCTCCAGCGACCTACACGCAGAGGCGGGACCATATCCAAAGCGGAGCCCCTGGGAGTTGTGAGAACTAAGAAGAGAAAGGGAAATCTCTCCCAGCATCCTCAGAAGCAGTGGATTAAAGCTCCACAATCAACTTGATGTACCCTGCATCTGTGGAACACATGAATAGACAACGAATCATCCCACATTGAGGAGGTGATCTTTGAGAGCAAGATTTATGATTTTTTCCCCTTTTCCTCTTTTCGTGAGTGTGTATGTGTATGCTTCTGTGTGAGATTTTGTCTGTATAGCTTTGCTTCCAACATTTGTCCTAGGGTTCTATCAATCCGTTTTTTTTTCTTAATAATTAATTTTAATTTTAAAAACTTTATTTTATTTTACTTTATCTTCTTTCTTTCTTTCTTTCTTTCTTCCTTTCTTTCTTTCTTTCCTTCCTTCCTTCCTTCCTTCCTTCCCTCCTTTAGACAACAAATCATCCCAAAATGAGGAAGTGGACTTTGAGACCAAGATTTATGATTTTTTCCCCTTTTCCTCTCTTTGTGAGTCTGTATGTGTATGTTTGTGTGTGAGATTTTGTCTGCATAGCTTTGTTTCCACCATTTGTCCTAAGGTTCTAGCCATCTGTTTTTCAATAAAAATTTTTTTCTTAATAATTATTTTTCAATTTAATAACTTTATTATATTTTACTTTACTTTATCTTCTTTCTTTCTTTCTTTTTCCCTTCCTTCCCTCCTGCCTTCCTTCCTTCCTTCCTCCCACTGTCCCTCCCTCCCTCCCTCCTTTCTTTCCTTCTTTCCTTCTTTCTTTATCTCTTCCTTCCTTCCTTCCCTCTTTTCTTTCTTTCTTTCTTTCTTTCTTTCTTTCTTTCTTTCTTTCTTTCTTTCTTTCTTTCTTCTTACTTCTAATTCTTTCTCTCTACTTTTGCTCCCTTTTATTCTGAGCCATGTGTATGAAAGGCTCTTGTTGCTGCAGCCAGGAGTCAATGCTGTGCCTCTGAGGTGGGAGAGCCAACTTCAGGACACTGGTCGACAAGAGACCTCCCAGCTCCACATAATATCAAATGGCAAAAATCTCCCAGAGATCTGCATCTCAACACCAGCACCCAGCTTCACTCAATGACCAGCAAGCTACAGTGCTGGACACCCTATGACAAACAACTAGCAAAACAGGAACACAACCCGACCCATTAGAATAGAGGCTGCCTAAAATCATAATAAGTCCACAGACACCCTAAAACACACCACCAGATGTGGACCTTCCCACCAGAGAGACAAGATCCAGCCTCATCCACCAGAACACAGACACTAGTCCCCTCCACCAGGAATCCTACACAACCCACTGAACCAACCTTAGCCACTGGGGACAGACATCAAAAACAACGGGAATGACGAACATGCAGCCTGCAAAATGGAGACCTCAAACACAGTAAGATAAGCAAAATGAGAAGACAGAAAAACACACAGCAAATGAAGGAGCAAGATAAAAACCCACCAGACCTAACAAATGAAGAGGAAATAGGCAGTCTACCTGAAAAAGAATTCAGAATAATGATAGTAAAGATGATCCAAAATCTTGGAAATAGAATCAACAAAATGCAAGAAAAGTTTAACAAGGACCTAGAAAAACTAAAGATGAAACAAACAATGATGAACAACACAATAAATGAAATGAAAAATACTCTAGATGGGATCAATAGCAGAATAACTGAGGCAGAAGAACGGATAAGTGACCTGGAAGATAAAATAGTGGCAATAACTACTGCAGAGCAGAATAAAGAAAAAAGAATGAAAAGAACTGAGGACAGTCTCAGAGACGTCTGGGACAACATCAAACGCACCAACATTTGAATTATAGGGGTTATAGAAGAAGAAGAGAAAAAGAAAGGGACTGAGAAAATATTTGAAGAGATTATACTTGAAAGCTTCCCTAATATGGGAAAGGAAATAATTAATCAAGTCCAGGAAGCACAGAGAGTCCCATACAGGATAAATCCAAGGAGAAATACGCCAAGACACATATTAATCAAACTGTCAAAAATTAAATACAAAGAAAGCATATTAAAAGCAGCAAGGGAAAAACAACAAATAACACACAAGGGAATCCCCATAAGGTTAAAAGCTGATTTTTCAGCAGAAACTCTGCAAGCCAGAAGGGACTGGCAGGACATATTTAAAGTGAGGAAGGAGAAAAACCTGCAACCAAGATTACTCTACCCAGCAAGGATCTCATTCAGATTTGATGGAGAAATAAAAACCTTTACAGACAAGCAAAAGCTGAGAGAGCTCAGCACCACCAAACCAGCTTTACAACAAATGCTAAAGGAATTTCTCTAGGCAAGAAACACAAGAGAAGGAAAAGACCTACAATAATGAACCCAAAACAATTAAGAAAACGGGAATAGGAACATACATATCGATAATTACCTTAAATGTAAATGGATTAAATGCTCCCACCAAAAGACACAGATTGGCTGAATGGATACAAAAAGAAGACCCATATATATGCTGTCTACAAGAGACCACTTCAGACCTAGAAACACATACAGACTGAAAGTAAGGGGATAGAAAATGATACTCCATGCAAATGGAAACCAAAAGAAAGCTGGAGTAGCAATTTTCATATCAGACAAAATAGATTTAAAATAAAGACTATTAGAAGAGACAAAGAAGGACACTACATAATGATCAAGGGATCGATCCAAGAAGAGGATATAACAATTGTAAATATTTATGCACCCAACATAGGAGCACCTCAATACATAAGGCAAATACTAACAGCCATAAAAGGGGAAATCGACAGTAACACATTCATATAGGGGACTTTAACACCCCACTTTCGCAAATGGACAGATCATCCAAAATGAAAATAAATGAGGAAACACAAGCTTTAAATGATACATTAAACAAGATGGACTTAATTGATATTTATAGGACACTCCATCCAAAAACAACAGAATACACATTTTTCTCAAGTGCTCATGGAACATTCTACAGAATAGATCATATCATGGGTCACAAATCAAGCCTTGGTAAATTTAAGAATATTAAAATTGTATCAAGTAACTTTTCTGACCACAATGCCATAAGACTAGATATCAATTACAGGAAAATATCTGTAAAAAATACGAACACATGGAGGCGAAACAATACACTACTTAATTACGAAGTGATCACTGAAGAAATCAAAGAGGAAATAAAAAAAAATACCTAGAAACAAATGACAATGGAGACACGACTACCCAATACCTATGGGACGCAGCAAAAGCAGTTCTAAGAGAGAAGTTTATAGCAATACAAGCCCACATTAAGAAACAGGAAACATCTCGAAAAAACAACCTAACCTTGAACCTAAAGCAATTAGAGAAGGAACAACAAAAAAGCCCAAAGTTAGCAGAAGGAAAGAAATTATAAAAATCCGGTGAGAAATAAATGAAAAAGAAATGAAGGAAACAATAGCAAAGATCATTAAAACTAAAAGCTAGTTCTTTGAGAACGTAAACAAAATTGATAAACCATTAGCCAGACTCATCCAGGAAAAGAGGGCGAAGACTCAAATCATAGAATTAGAAACGAAAAAGAAGTAGCAACTGAAACTGCAGAAATACAAATGATCATGAGAGATTACTACAAGCAACCCTACGCCAATAAAATGGACAACCTGGAAGAAATGGACAAATTCGTGGAAATGCACAGCCTGCCAAGAGTGAATCAAGAAAAAATAGAATATATGAACAGACCAATCACAAGCACTGAAATTGAAACTGTGATTAAAAATCTTCCAACAAACAAAAGCCCAGGACCAGATGGCTTCACAGGCGAATTCTATCAAACATTTAGAGAAGAGCTAACACCTATCCTTCTCAAACACTTCCAAAATATAGCAGAGGGAAGAACACTCCCAAATTCATTCTACGAGGCCACCATCACCTTGATACCAAAACCAGACAAGGATGTCACAAACAAAGAAAACTACAGGGCAATATCACTGATGAACATAGATGCAAAAATCCTCAACAAAATACTAGCAAACAGAATCCAACAGCACATTAAAAGGATCATACACCATGATCAAGTGGGGTTTATTCCAGGAATGCAAGGATTCTTCAATATATGCAAATCAATCAATGTGATAAACCATATTAAAAAATTGAAGGAGGAAAACCATTTGATCATCTCAATAGATGCAGAGAAATCTTCCGAGAAAATTCAACACCCATTTATGATAAAAACCCTGCAGAAAGTAGGCATAGAGGGAACTTTCCTCAACATAATAAAGGCCATATATGACAAACCCACAGCCAACATCATCCTCAATGGTGAAAAACTGAAAGCATTTCCACTAAGATCAGGAACAAGACAAGGTTGCCCACTCTCACCACTCTTATTCAATATAGTTTTGGAAGTTTTAGCCACAGCAATCAGAGAAGAAAAGGAAATAAAAGGAATCCAAATCGGAAAACAAGAAGTAAAGCTGTCACTGTTTTCAGATGACATGACACAATACATAGAGAATCCTAAAGATGCTACCAGAAAACTACTAGAGCTAATCAATGAATTTGGTAAAGTTGCAGGATACAAAATTAATGCACAGAAGTCTCTGGCATTCCTATACACTAATGATGAAAAATCTGAAAGTGAAATCAAGAAAACACTCCCATTTAACATTGCAACAAAAAGAATAAATATATAGGAATAAAGCTACCTAAGGAGACAAAAGACCTGTATGCAGAAAATTATAAGACACTGATGAAAGAAATTAAAGATGATACAAATAGATGGAGAGATATACCATGTTCTTGGATTGGAAGAATCAACATTGTCAAAATGACTCTACTACCCAAAGCAATCTACAGATTCAATGCAATCCCTATCAAACTACCACTGGCATTTTTCACAGAACTAGAACAAAAAATTTCACAATTGGTATGGAAACACAAAAGATCCCAAAGAGCCAAAGCAATCTTGAGAACGAAAAATGGAGCAGGAGGAATCAGGCTCCCTGACTTCAGATTATACTACAAAGCTACAGTAATCAAGACAGTATGGTACTGGCACAAATACAGAAAGATAGATCAGTGGAACAGGATAGAAAGCCCAGAGATAAACCCACACACATATGGTCACCTCATCTTTGATAAAGGAGGGAAGAATATACAGTGGAGAAAAGACAGCCTCTTCAATAAGTAGTGCTGGTAAAACTGGACAGGTACATGTAAAAGCATGAGATTAGATCACTCCCTAACACCATACACAAAAATAAGCCCAAAATGTATTAAAGACCTTAATGTAAGGCCAGAAACTATCAAACTCTTAGAGGAAAACATAGGCAGAACACTCTATGACATAAATCACAGCAAGATCCTTTTTGACCCACCTCCTAGAGAAATGGAAATTAAAAACAAAAATAAACAAATGGGACCTAATGAAACTTCAAAGCTTTTGCACAACAAAGGAAACCATAAACAAGACCAAAAGACAACCCTCAGAATGGGAGAAAATATTTGCAAATGAAGCAACTGACAAAGGATTAATTTCCAAAATTTACAAGCAGCTCATGCAGCTCAATAACAAAAAAACAAACAACCCAATCCAAAAATGGGCAGAAGACCTAAATAGACATTTCTCCAAAGAAGATATACAGATTGCCAACAAACACATGAAAGGATGCTCAACATCCTTAATCATTAGGGAAATGCAAATCAAAACTACAATGGGATATCATCTCACACGAGTCAGAATGGCTATCATCAGCATATAAATTTATGGCTATCAGCAATAAATGCTGGAGAGGGTGTGGAGAAAAGGGAACACTCCTGCACTTCTGGTGGGAATGTGAATTGGTACAGCCACTATGGAGAACAGTATGGAGGTTCCTTAAAAAACTACAAATAGAACTACCATATGACCCAGCAATCCCACTACTGGGCATATACCCTGAGAAAACCATAATTCAAAAAGAGTCATGTACCAAAATGTTCATTGCAGCTCTAGTTACAATAGCTCAGAGATGGAAACAACCTAAGTGCCCATCGTCGGATGAATGGATAAAGAAGATGTGCACATATATACAATGGAATATTAGCCATAAAACGAAACGAAATTGAGCTATTTGTAATGAGGTAGATAGACATAGAGTCTGTCATACAGAGTGAAGTAAGTCAGAAAGAGAAAGACAAACACCATATGCTAACACATATATATGGAATTTAAGGGAAAAAATGTCATGAAGAACCTAGGGATAAGACAGGAATAAAGACACAGACCTAGTAGGGAACGGACTTGAGGATATGGGGAGGAAGAAGGGTGAGCTGTGACAAATCGAGAGAGAAGCATAGACATATAAACACTACCAAATGTAAGGTAGATAGCTAGTGGGAAGCAGCCGCATAGCACAGGGATATCAGCTCGGTGCTTTGTGACCGCCTGGAGGGGTGGGATAGGGAGTGTGGGAGGGAGATGCAAGAGGGAAGAGATATGGGAACATATGTATATGTATAACTGATTCACTCTGTTATAAAGCAGAAACTAACACACCATTGTAAAGCAATTATACCCCAATAAAGATGTTAAAAGAAAAAAGAGACATGTACCACAATGTTCATTGCAGCACTATTTACAATAGCCAGGACATGGAAGCAACCTAAGTGTCCATCGACAGATGAATGGATAAAGGATGATGTGGTACATATATACAATGGAATATTACTCGGCCATAAAAGGAAATGAAATTGAGTTATTTGTAGTGAGGTGGATGGACCTAGAGACTGTCTTACAGAGTGAAGTAAGTCAGAAAGAGAAAAACAAATACCATATGGTAACACATATATATGGAATCTAAAAAAAAAAAACAAGTTTCTGATGAACCTAAGGGCAGGACAGGAATAAAGACGCGGACGTAGAGAATGGACTTGAGGACACAGCAAGGGGGAAGGGTAAGTTGGCACAAAGTGAAAGAGTGGCATGGGTATATATACACTACCAAATGTAGAATAGATAGCTAGTGGGAAGCAGCTGCATAGCACAGGGAGATCAGTTTGGTGCTTTGTGACCACCTAGACGTGTTGGATAAGGAGTGTGGGAGGGAGGCGCAAGAAGGAGGGGACATGGGGATATATGTATACATATAACTGATTCACTTTGTTATACTGCAGAAACTAACACAGCATTATAAAGCAATTATACTCCAATAAAGATGTTAAAAAATAAAAATAAATAAATTAATGAGATGATAGATGTTCACTAAACTTATTCTGATAATCATTTCATGATGTAAGTCAAATCATTCTGTACAGCTTAACCTTATGCAGTGCTGTATGTCAATTATATCTCAATTAAACTGGTAGAAAAAATTAGATGTATAGGACATTTTTGCAAAAATTGATGACACTTGAATATGGGATGGGAAAAGATAATATTATTATATAAAAATTAAATTCCTTGGTATTTATAAAAATAAAATTCTCACTGAGCATCATAGAATCCGAGACTGACTAGTAACGACTTCTACCAGAAGAATCACGATCCAAGATTTTCTATTATTCTTTTTACACTGATAATTCTTTATTACTTAAGGGAGATTGCAAATGCATCTGTGTGCTTGAAATTACGAACAACTTCTCCCTGAAAATGTTATGCTAAAGAGCACTTAGGACACGAATTTAAAATATGAAATGAAATAAATAAAAGTATATTAATTTTTACAACTGAAAATTATACTGAAATGCTACTTAAATAATTATTTGTTGAGGCCCCAAACATCCTGAATTCTAAAATGTAAGTCTATGTTCCCAGTGATTGTATGCAGTCAAATTTCTCCCATAATGTCTCAGGGTGTAAAACTAACACCAAAAAGGAAAACTCAATAGGGAATCTAAATTTTAATTCACCTTTACCAAGGAAATGTGTTATTTGAAAGGAGGAAAGGGAGAAATACTGTAAAAACTTTACAACTGATGTTTCAGTTTTATAGACAGAAAATAAGAAACAGATTTGTAGTATAGAGATAGCACACCCTGTTCCAGCTCAAGTCAGCTGTTTTATTTTATTGGGTTTTATCTTAAGATGAAAGCAATACATACTGCTTCAACCCATGCTGAACTGTTTCATTTCATAGGATTTTATCTTCAGAAGCCAGTAATAGTCTCAGGTCTAACTTACATAATTTTTATGACATGTAATGCATAGTTTTCTATGAACACAGAGACTCTAAATTTTTCCTGAAATATGGAAATGACACTTTCTGTGGGTATCAGGGTAAGGCAATGCAATTAACATTAGATTACTTGGCTTTCACCAAGGAAGGTTTGCCAGAGCAAATAAAACTCTGGTCTTCAACCTGCACAGAAAGAGAGATGGGAAAAAGATGAATTTATGTCCTGACTAGAGGTTAGGCAGATTATTGTGCACTGCGTACTAGTACTCAAGTAAAAATATTTTCCCATAACAGCAATTTTGACATAGATTAAAAAACATAGGATGTCTTCTTTGATGCTCCTAGTACTTGAGTTTCAAAGTCATCACAATCTGGCTAACATTTTTTTTTAGAGAATACAAAGATTTTTCAGCAGCTCAATTTACCTTCCATTATTCACACAGATTCTACTAAATAAAGCACAACTATCATTTTTTAATTATTTTTCTGTTATCCAGAAATACCTTTTTTCAATCATACAATATATGAAATGTAGATTACCACCACTGAGCATTATTTTTTCCTGTTCATTTATTTAGGAATCTTGAAGTAAGCTTCTGAAATATTGTTTACAGCAAAACTGTAAACTAAAATGAACTAGAATAATAAAGATAAGGCTGCCTCATTTCATAAGGGAAATGTCTGCATTCTTGGGTAAACAGGAGACTTGCATAAATCCAGCTTTGCCTTGTCAGACAGTTGGTGTAACTTGAGGTTGCATGGTCCATTATATTTTCTAAGAAACTTGATTAATTTATTGAATAAAACTTGAATAATACTTTTACCTCTAGAAAGTGACAATATTGATTCAAATAATTTTTATTCTTCTTTCTGTTACTTACATGACTGTTTTTTCTTTCTTTTCCTTCCTTCTTTACTTCACTCCTTGCTCCCTCCCTTCCTCTATCTTTTCTTTCCATTTTTTTCTTTCCTCTTCCTTCCTTTTATTTTTTTTCTGCGATGAATTTAAAAACACAATCTAATCCTTGTCAGGAAATCTATCTATAAATGAAAAGAGCTTGCATTCTTACCTCTCATCATTTCATGTGTGAAACAGTAAACTCATGAGGCTATTAAAATGTGGCTTATTGGCTTTGAAAAAGAAGGTGTGACACAACCTCAACACTTCCCATTTCCTGAGACCATAAGGATAAAGAAGCCATAGCTGAACTATCAACTTCATCAGGATAAGAACATTGATCCCCAGCAACCCTGACTGGTTAGTTAAAATTAAATTTAGCTCTGAATTACCTCTTTTTCACAGAAAGAGGAGAGAAACTTCATAGGAATACAGAAAATATCTTGAAAAGTTTAATGATTTAAAATGAAAGGAAAAGTAATATCATTGTTAATACTGCTCCCCCAATTACGTCTCTGGAATTCCTGGTTATAACTACACTAGAGTATCCAAAGGATATCATCCGTAACTTAAAATCCAGAAGACAAATAAAACCACAAGTATTTTAAATGCAATACTCATTGAAGGTGGTTGAGTTTAATTAGGATTTATGGATCCAGAAATGAAAGCCTATAAAAGCTAACCAGAAAAGAAGTTGGTCAGATGTGTGTGTGCTCTCTTGCAGCAATTAGACAAGGGGAAAGACATCTGTCAGAAAGTCCTGAACGTCAGGCAGGAGCCTACGGACTTGTCACCACAGATACTTGAGCATAGAAACAATATGGAAGAAATTAAGTGTAGGCAAGAGTATCTTTCAATAGGATTAGAAAGGAAAAATGACTGTGGACTGAAGCAAATATGACTAAAAGATGATAAAAGAAGTTCCAGATGTGAAGTGAAAACAGCCTAAGTCAGTATGAAAAATAAGAAAATAAAACTAGAAGATAAGATTTTTCTAAAATACAATGCAGAAAAAAAAAGTTGGTAGGTCTTGTTGATATACTACCTGAGACCAAAGACAAAAACGTAAAGATATGGTTTCGAGCCTAGAGAACTAGAAAATTAATGATGTAAAAGAAATGGGCAAGGGGTCCAAAGAGGATCTCAATTTTCAACAGGATGTATATTTCGATATACATTCACACTTTCAGTTACTTTTTGATTGGGGCTATATCATTAAACCCTTGGTATTTGCTGTTTCTTTCTAGAATTCTAGAATTTTGAAAATAGTAATATAAGCTTCCACTATCTATCCAATATATAATAGATTGTAGAATATTTTAAATTATATCTTCCAAGGGCATCAATATAATGAACACTATTTCACAAGTAATTTCACTTGCTAATCTTTGTGATGTACTCTTAATCTCCAGCTAAATCCTTAAAGACCTTACCCTTATTCTTGAATTCTCTAAGTCCAAACTCTAATGCCTAAAATGCCAAGGGTGTTATTATCACTTTAGTTGGTATTCTTGACCTTTACTACTTCAGCTACATTCTCTCTTTTCCTCTAGACAATAGGTGACTGCAGCAGAATTCTGCCTTTTAAAAAAATGGATACTTCTTCCATTGGATATGATTAGAAGCCTCTATGGTTGTAATTTTCTAGGCTCTACGTCACCCTACAGTTTTGGGCACAGATGATGCAAAATGGAATTGAGGCTATAAACATACTCAGATCAGCAGCTGACAGGATTAAGTCTCCAATTTCCTGGTCAAGAATTGTTAGAAACTTACTATCTGAAGTACCAAGAAAGCTGTCAAATAGTACTCCCACACACAACCACTTTCAATTACTTACAAATAGCTCTCCAACAGAAGTAGACTCTTTTTCCATTCAGTAATGTATACTTGATTGATATTTATCTTCCTGGATAAAGAATAAGCCAGTACCCAAATCCCACAGTAGTCTAAGGCATCCTAGGAAAATCACTCAAGTCAAAAACATTTGCCATGTAAAAGGTAAAAAACAATGTTTTTACTTATTTTTATTAACTGTGCAGGTGATAAGGTGATGAAAATATTTCAAATCCTTTTTAAAAGGCTTTCAAAAAGGTTGACAATTATTTAAAGATAATTTACAAAGTTTATTAATGCACTTTATGTAGCCAACAATTCTTGACATATTTTTCTGTGAAAAAATTTCAATGTTGTAGTATCAGGGTATTTCATTTCCTATCTTCTAGAGCTTCATTTAACCTCATGAAGGAAAGAAACACAGTACACATAGTGAATCTGCTTCTCATTTTTCATAGAATCTTTCAGAAAGAAGTTTTTAAAACTATTGCAGACCTTCAGACTCTTTCCTTCCCTTTTCCTGATTTCTTGGCAAATTTGCACAAAACCTAAGAGGCACTGTGGTGCAGAAATAAAGAGCATGGAATTTGAAGCCAGGATTAGGAACTTCATTCAAAAAAATTCCACCACTTATTAGCTGTGTGACTTTGACCAAGTAATTCAACTTTCCGTGCCTCAGTTTCCTCATCTGTAAAATAGGAATAATGACAGCATTTATTTCATAGGGGTTTTGCCTATGTTCAATGAGTTCAAAATATATTAAGGTGTTCATGTTAATGCCTGGCACATAGTAAGGGATATAAATGTCTGCTATAATTATTATTCTGGTAAACCAAGTATCATTACCATAAGAGTAAAGGGAGTTTGTTTTATTTGATATACGGGAATAGAAAGTCTATAAAATCTACTGTACTTACTAAATGAAACTTCAAAATGTAGAAATCTGGACTGGTGAGTTCCCTTGCTCTGATTTCTTGTGAAACAATGTTATAAGGAATAAGTTCTTCTTCCACCAGGTATTGCAATTGCTCTTTGAGAGATAGTACCAGATTTAAAGATATTTCCTGTTTCATATTGTGTCAGCTAATGAAATTCATATTTATAGTCATTTCAATTTAATGTTGAAATAATTATCAAAGACTAACATTTCAATCAAGATTAATCTTACAGAATTGTACATCTCATTATTTTTTCCCAAATATCTACCACTCTTTGACCAGTATCAAGAAAAACCTGGTACATAAAGGAGTGTCAGGCTCCTTTGATTTAAGTCAACAAGGGCACTTTTTGCCTATGTTTAGACTTGTCCACTAGTTACTAATTCTCATTGTTAGCTTTCAAGCTCTCTTCACCATCCTCTTGCTTCAAGTTCAGACTAAATGACCACACTTGCTACTGCTAAGAGTGCGAGAAGATCAGCAAAGGTCATTCATTCCCACAGACTCACTGGAGAATTCACACAAGGATAGGGAGTAAGCCTCTATTGCATTTTCCCTTCAACAAAATGCAGGCTTTTGGTGACACAGCCTTTTGAAATTATCCAGCAAGCTCACCTTTTTTTAAGTGTGCATGATTTTTAAATATGTAATTACTTCACCTTTTAAGTTTTCTTTCATTTGAAGAATGAGGAAATGAGATTAAATGGTCCTTGCTAAATATAAAAACTTCAAAAATTGGAAATCAACAGAATAAAAGAAGAAAACTTCTGAAAATATAAGAAGTCTACATCTGGAGGCATTAAATCATAGAGTGGTATAGCTCTGAATTTTGAATATTCTAAATCACAAGGTACTTTCCGTATGTTGTTTTCTTTTCTTTGCAAAAGACAGTATAATATCAATTTATAAAGTACTAGTCACAGCAACAAATCAATGAGAAACTAATAAGTATAAATTACTTAACGCTTGTTTAAAATGGTAGCATTAAGCAAAATACAACACATGCACAAATATACACATGCTTTTCTTACTCTCAATGTATTTTTTTCCTGTAATATAATCTTATAAATTTGATGGGATAAAATAAATAGGTTATAGTACGTTGCATTGATGAAATTCTTTAGCTTGCCATTATGGAATTTTAGTCTTCTAATCCTAAACAAACACAAAAGATAGATAAATATTCATAATTTAAATCTATCTTTTAAAAATTGTTCAGTTCAGCATAATTGTTACTATCATAGCTAATCCTCTGATAATAACAAACAGCATTTTGTCAGGTCCCTGTATTTTAGACATGTTAGTGTTATGGTCTATAATAACATTTCTTTAAAGAACTCAAAATGATCTTAATATATTATCTCAATACACATATATAAAAATAGTACCTGAAGACAGATACTATAATCATTAATTACAGATTGACTAACTCTCATTAAGAAGTTGAGTTCAGTACTAAAGGTGGAACTGCAGTCAAAGTTTTCCTCATTTTACTTTTCAGGGATTAAAGTACTTATTGAAATACACTGCTTAGTACTAGATCTGATCATATACAAATAGAACTAATAGATAGAAATCTGAGGCCATACCAACAATATGATCCTTAGATACAATTTAGTATCATGGAAAATAGTATTTATTAATTAAACAGTACTGATCTTGAAGAATCAAAGTGTTTTCAAAATAAAATCATTTCATTTATCACAAAAACAATGGTAAGAAATAAGTAGCACAGAGTACTAAGACATATATACCAATATGTCATAAAAAATTTACCCACCACTTGCATAGTTTTCTAGATATTAGCTCAGTGACTATAGAGTCATACATTTATGACACTTTATCAACATTTTACAATGAAACCTTAGTTACCATACTTTTCAGGCAAATGTGAGTTTTCACTTAAGCTTAATTTTCAGGTTAACTGAGCGTTACACAAAAAACTCCTAGTTGGTGAAAATCTTTTCAAACAGAGCCTATAAGCTCAGAATGGGAATGTATTTCAATCCTATTTTTCCTGATGGCTCAGGACCTCCCAGGGTCTTACTCAGTACATGTATCATCACTAACATAAGCACCTGCAGGTTTGAGAAGGGTTAGATCCTGGAATTGTGTAATGTCTCCCCTTCCTCCAAACCACACCCATCACATCCACTGCAAGTTGAAAGATTTGACACCTATATTAGTCAAATCTTATTTTTAATGTTAAACTATGATTTTTAACTGTGAAAGTAGACATTTGATAGTAAAAAATCACCTACAATCAAGCGTTGATAGTTTCCATAATAATTCTCTGACATGCACATTTTCCTGTCAATTTACCTTTTATGTAAAAGTAGAGGGCAGATAAAATCCCCTATATGATAGCAATGTCAACCTGGAGGACAGGCACCAGTCAGTGACGATTAGACTGCAGACAGACTTGCTTCCGTTTTTTTCTTTAGGGACTTACATTGTAATTTAGAGTATTTAATATTCTATAGCTAGAGTTAATATTAAGGTTCTAGTAAGGAGCTCTTGTCTGGAATATTATGCAAGTGACCTTGCTGTTATTTTAAAGCCCTGTTGTCATCAAGCAGTGTAATTGACCACATTTGGTTAGCTTTTGTTGATGAAATCTACATTTACTGACATCAACAGCCTCGCCTCTTGTAACTGTCCCAACAGTAGCAACTTGATAACCTTTCATCCGATGATGTATGAAGCAAAAACTGTTTGCTGTGACATGTGCAAACTCCATGGTGAACGGACAAGCATTGGAAGTAGCTTTCCATGTTCAAATACAAAGCTAGTTTTATTTTTTACAGTACACCAGTTTGAATTATAATTCTGTAGTGAAAAATACACCCCCCCATTCTCAGAGTAATGGTGAAATTGTGGGTTTGTAAGTAAAAATTCATGTATATGTATACTAAGTTCAAATGATCTCTGTACATTTGAAATCATGTTCTCCATAGATGTTCAAATCATGAAGTAGGGACTAAATCCACATGGCCATGGTCTAAGCAATCTAAACGATTCACCTCAAGTCACTAAATTAATACTTTTACCTCAAAGGAGTGATGCTTTCCATGTCTGTATTTCTTAAGGTCCCATATGTTTATTGTCAAAAGTATTGTAACAAGTCTACTTACTTCACAAAAAAAACATGTAAACATAACTTCCATCACTGCCATCCAAGGAAAACCCAAATTAAATACCTTGATTATCTAAAATTCAATTAGCTAGAGTAATTAACACCAGTTATTTAATTATATACTATGATTAGGAGAAAATATTAAGAAGTGATATTTTAAAATTATTATTGTTTTATAAAGCATCACTAACTTACAAGCATACTGCAAGAAACAGAAAAACCAAACTTCTATCTATCCACATTGCTGCACAATCAAAATGGTGAGAAAATAATGATTCTGAGGTCCTAAGAGCTTAATCACCCAAATAAAGTTATATTTATGTTCACTGTACTATGCTACATAAGGCAGGCGATAAAATGGGCCAATATTATTAAAAAGATTTTCAACAAGGATTAGCAACAAAATATTTGATTAACTTCAATTAGCTGGACCTCCTTACCTGATCCATCTTGTTAATAAAGCTTTTTGATGTAAGTCCACACTCCACAAAATAATTCTTATTTGGAACAAGTAAGATTTTGATGATCTAAAATCAGTTTTACACTCTGCTAAGCCAATTCCTGTGAGGGAAGTATCTATCTAGTTATACCAAATTTGTTCTCTTTCCTAAAACAAGGATGAATAACAAATCTCTCACCTGAAGCAAATATTCTGCTTATTATACAATGGCACATGCCTACTCAGGCATAATACAATGGCACATGCCTGCTCAGGAAGGTTCCATTTTTCTTGCTTTTATCTGAGTCACCAGTGACCACAATTCTAGTTGTTCTGTCACCAAACATGTATATTTCTCTATTTTCCAAGAAAAATCACTTCCAATGAGTTTTCAAACACTAGCCCAAAATAAAAGCATTCCCAGAGAGTTTCTGAACACTGGAATCCCACACCAACTACAATGCTATAAATATCTTCTAAACACTCAGATCAATGTCAACAGTGGTTTGCAATAAATGAGTCCTAGTGAATTCTAATGGAGGTCCAAATCCCACTGGCTGTTGATAGGCTAATATGAAATGAAAGTCCCTTAACATGATATAAAATAATGTTATATTTTTCTGTTGTCCTTGAAGACAGTTTCCTCTTCCATTTTTTTATCTGTAAACAGAATGCTCACACAGACTTACACAGCCCCCTATTCAACCACAACCAAATCCAAAGCTCACTAATACTCATATACAGCAAGGTCAGAATTTTTTAAGTAAGAAAAAAATTTCTTTGATTAATGCTGAGAGCTGCACCATGTTTAGACAGGGTCATGACTCCAGGCATCCATTTAATCAAATTTCTCTGCTGCCTGTCCCAGTGGAGCCATTTCAACAAGAAATTCTCTCAATGAAAAAGGGGGGTAAAAGGGGGGAAAGCATACTTCACATCTCACATTGTTTACATGCTGTTAAGTAATTATTTCACTGGTCCACCCCCACTGGCCATCAACAGACAAGTCACCTCCTTAGAGACTCTGAAAAGCCTATTCAGCTGTATATAGCTCATTTTGTTTTTTTTTTTTTTCCTCTTCATAGTGAAGCTAACTGCTTAGCTTAAAGACTTCTTTGTGGATGCTAAAGTATACTTTGTCCATGCTAATGATCTCACTAATTACAAGGGTATTTATCATATAGATGTTCTCAGTTTCTCTTTATGAATACCACTGTTTCTCAACTACTCTAGAGTAATAATTTCTCCACCCCCATCACATCACTTAAGTACTTCAAGATGAATACCCCTTCCCATCCACACATACACAATAAACCTGTTTTCCCAAGGAATTGTCATAGCTTGAGTGGCCAAACAAGTTATTATTTTTCAGGAGTTTTCAATAATACTCTGATCTTTAACCAGCTCTTCTCAAGGGCAAAGAGCAGAATGAGGCAGGCAGATAATAAAGAATTACAGTTTGCCATTACTTAATAGCTCTATCAGTCAGAGTAATAGAGACAGATAAAATGGTAACCTACCCACCCAACCCTTCCAAATTGCTGTCCTAAAAAGCAAGAAGGGAAGTGGGGGCAAGAAAAAATGTTTATTTCTAATTGAATTTCAAGAATTAAAGGCAAATGACTTGAAAGCTAAGTATAAGCAGAATCTTCCCAAACCCAAATGGAAACAGTCTACAAAACACACTACTTTTAGAGACTGAAGAGAAAGCTGAAAAGTAGGAGTCTCAGGCCTCAAAATCAGAGGCCATTTTTCTTTCTGAATTTCTTCTTTTTCTGCAACTTCTGCTGAAGTAAACATTTCACACAATTTGGTTCATATTGGCAGATAACGAGAAAAAATTCAAAGATTTTTCTGATTAAAAAATAAAGCTGCAAGAAAATTAATACATTTCTTATAATTCTTACTTGGAAATTCAATTTTAAGTGAACACTTATCCTTATTTTACCTCCAATATTCACTTTCTGGTTAATGGTCACCTATGAAAGTGAAATTCTTCAAGTGAATGACTTTCCCAATGAGATGTTCCTAATACCTTATTAGATTATAATCTCACAAATACAATACATGCTTCTTTCCTAAGAAGCTTAATACACAGGATATAATTAGACCGGGATTTCTACCCTTTCAGTCCTTGTACAGTGTCCATTACCAAAAGGAAAAGAGTACCCTTCTTGATCCATAGAGAGATCAAAACCACAAAGTTAACATGGTGGGTGTGAATGAAATTGTTTTTGTGTTTTTCTATGTCGCTATAGTAAACATTTCCAATGAAGAATGAAAAAAAGAAGAAAACCAGCTGAGAAAGGAAGTTACCAAGGAAGAAGAAAAAAAACATGTATTGTAGGAATGGGGAAAAGCTACTAATTATAAGGAAGATTGGGAAATACACAGATGCAGAAAGGAAAGTAAAAAATACTGAAATAAAAATTTAATGTGGATTGAAAAGAAAGATTTGTTCTAGTTATCCCTTATAGTCCTGAAGATAAATGAAATAATAAGGGAAAATTGAGGAGAATAAGCTTGATGTGCCAGAAAGTACACTGGGCTGAGTCTCAAAAACTAAGCTCCAGTGGCTATTACTAAACATCTGAGCTATGAGAGGCAAGCCATATCACATTTTTTTTTAGATTTTGTTTCCTCATCTATAAAATAAGACATCAAACTAAATGATCTCTAATGTCCCTTCTGTCTCTTAATCAGTGAAAATTCTAAGGTCACTGAAAAGCTTTAAGGTATACATTACTGACTTTTTCCAATCTTTTCTCTTACACTCATAATAGCTTCATTTTGTAATGGGAACAGAGGAAAAATAATCTATTCTTGACTTCATTACTATTTGATATTGGCATTTAGTAAAGAATATTGATTCACCAGGAATAACCAACCATTGGAAAGCTAAGAGGAATCTCAATCTAACATCAATTTTTCTCTCAAAGCCTAGGGTGTAAGACTGGTTTAAGAATGATATATGTTTCTTGGTGAAAAGGAAAGCCAGAGGTGGGGAAAACACAAGAATCTGCAATTGATTAGAAAGAGAGTATTTATATTAGCATTTCCTTTCCTTTCAAGTTTCACCATCCATTTAAAAATGCCCAGTATTTCACAGTGACAGCCAAAGGAATATTGGGCAGATGTCCTAAGTGAAGGGAAAATACAAAGATTTCCAGGTCTCTTACCTAGTTTTATCTAACAGCAGAGAGCCCTTATTTTAAAAAAGGAGTTGTGTCATTTTATCCCTCAAGGTGTTTACTTACTCAAGTTCAAACACATATTTTATTTTCATCCACTTACACAGATTTGAGTGAATATAATGGTGCCTGGCACACAGCCAACTCTTGAAAAATATCAACGTAATGGAATAATGGATGGATGGGTGGGTAGATGGGTAGATGGATGAACAAATCATTATTTCCTTCACTTGGCTTCTTCACTACTCACAGAAGGTAGGGTCATTAGAATTGTTCTGAACACATCCAACTTAAAATTTACCTCTTTAAAATCTAGAAAGTAAAGGTCCCTTAAGAAAGAAAATTTAAACATGTAAATAAGGGCTGAAGATTGCACAACTCCAAGGTGTGCCATTCACATTGTATTTTGTGCAAATGGTGACTACTGGAGAAATTTAAGGGAGCAGCCTGACAAGGTGGGAAATTTAAATTCTTCAGAAATAGTCATTCACATACAAGTATTCAACAGAAGTTTTACATGCATTATTTAATGAAGTTCTCCAGCTCTGTCCATCAGATATTACTAACACAAATTAAAAATGAAAAAACTGAGACTCAGTAAAACTAAGTAATTTACCCAAAATCACATCTAGTGAGTGTCCAAGCAAGGATTAGAACCACATCTATCTACTCAAAGCTTCCACTTTTCCATTATACTGTAATAGTCCCTCTATAAGGCAAAAAAGTCTGTTCACCTTGTTTTAATTAAAGAATTTAGCTAAATTCAACAATATTCTATTTCTTTAAACCTAGGATTACCCCCCCCCCATCAGTTCAAAATAATGACACTTCTTCTAAAGGTGGAAATGTTATTGTGAAAGATTTTACTCCCAGCTTCCAGCTTTGCAAAGAACAAAATTACTACTGATAAGTAGTAATGGCTTCATTAAAATGGCACCAAGTTGATTGTATAATATCCTTACAATACCAATGGCAACAATGAAAATTAAACTAAAATAATAAAAATAAAAAATCAAGTTACAAGAAGATAATTACGTTAAAAATAGATTCAAGCTTATTGTTCATTTGACTAAAATTTAATTCAATACTCAATAAAAGTACAGCCCGAAATATTAAATCACAATTCAGTAAGAGCATTTGCAAGAACAATCAGGTACTACATTACGGATACACTTTTGAGTCATCCAACATGATTTAAAAACATGGCACTGAAATAACCTAGTTAATTCATCCTTCTCTCTCTCTTTCTCTCTCTATCTCTCTTTCCCTCCCTCTCTCTCTTCACTTCACTCATTTCACTCATTTCTCTTGAACTTTTGGTGGAAGCTGTGAACTACTCAATTATGTAGGAGCTCTATGACAAGTGCCTAGAGTGCAGATAGCTAGCGTATATTGACATGAAAACCATATGCTTTAGATACCAGGTATTCACGTAGCAATACTGACATTATATG
This sequence comes from Tursiops truncatus, assembly GCF_011762595.2. NCBI lineage: Eukaryota > Metazoa > Chordata > Mammalia > Artiodactyla > Delphinidae > Tursiops > Tursiops truncatus. Next base: position 56,892,535 of record NC_047055.1, read on the forward strand.
ACCCTTAAACATACCATCAATCTTCTACCACAATCTTTAAGTCAATATTGGATCACATTAAAAAATAAAACACAAACATCAAGTTGCACACCTTAAATATATGCAATTCATATTTTTAAATTATACCTCAATAAAGTTGAAAAAATAAAACAGAAAAAACATAGATATAAAATAATGGCTAAAAGACCCACATATTAAATAATTTAATTCTAACAATAACCCTAGGGACCAGGCCTCTTATTACCCCCAGTTTACAAATGAGGAAAGTGAGATTTGAAAGCGTTAAATTACTTCCCAAATTTCACAGGTACTAATGGTACAGCATTCATTTAAATCTAGACAATGCTTTCTCTAGGGCCCATACTTACAACCATTCTGTTGTTTATAATTAAGGTATAAGGAAGGAAGTGTCAAGGGAGCACAACTTATCTCCAATGCCATTCTTTATGTAGTTTCACCTACTTAGAGTATGCTCGATTACAAAATATCTGCTTAATAGATAGCTGAAGCCTTCTGTATAATGCCATATTAAGCTATAAATCAATATTCTTAAACATTCTATCTTTCTTAAATAAGCAACATTGCCACTTACATTTTAGCTTATTTAGAACTAGAACATCTACAAGCTTTTTAAACAGATGAAATTCATGCAAGATCCATTCTATAAGCCAGATTCTTAAAGAAAAATGTATACAGTATATTCACATAATCATATATATGTACCTATAGTTGTAGATAGATTGCTCTTTTTAAATGAATGAATAAGATGTTGATGGGATTTACAGAATCATAAAACTTCAGAGTAGAAAAGAACATTAAAAGTCAATGTATATATCATCACATTATACACTTTAAAAATCACATCGTACAAACTAAATATATACAATTTTTATTTGTCAATCATACTTTAATAAAGCTGAGTGGATGTCATCCAGTCTACCCTACTGCATAATTGGTACTTGAGTCCTCTCTTAAGCACCCTATCATATTGTCCTCCAAACCTCTGCCTGAAAATTTCCACTGACGGTGAATGCACTGTATGCTTAAGTCAGCCTATTCCATCTTTGGACAGCTTAGACTAATAAGGTCTATTTCACATTTGAACCCAAACCTCTTTTCCTTTAAGTTCACCCTCTCTAGACAATATAACAAATGTTAAGCATTGAAGCAGAAGTTCAGTGGGCAAGGCACAGATGCCAAAATAATTAGTCTGCTTTTGAAGCTCTCATAACCCCAGATTAGAGACCCCTGCACTTTTCAATTTTGCATGTGAGGAGACTTGGGACCAGTGAATAATCTTGTGCAGATCATAGGACTACTTACTAACCGTAAAAATAAAATTAGGATCCAGGTCTCTTGATTCCCACTCCAGACTTCTTTACAGTATATTGTCCTATGAGATATCCTTAGTGGCTTAAGAACATGTACTCTGGAGACAGACTGCCTGGGTTTGAACCCACCTTTACAACATACTAGTTGTACATATCCTCTCTGCGCCTCAGTTTCTTCACCTGAAAAATGTCAATAATAGTAGTACCTCCCCCATACAATTTTGGGTGGATTATGTGTGTTTATATATGTGATGTTCTTAAAATAGTGCCAGAACATAGTCAACTTTATTCAGTAAATACTGGTTATTATTATTATCATTAGTATTTTGACTATAAGCATTCCTTCTCTCCACTGAGGAAAGAAAAATGATATGAGCTTCTTTGTTTATATATAGCTATTGTGCACTACTTTCAAATTTATCTTAAAGAAATTAGATCTTTAACAGTTTATTAATCTTCTGGCCTGGGCAGTGACTTGGGTAAACTTTCTGACTTTGGGTACCAAAGAGGAAAACTTTTCTCCTTGGCACACCCAGGAGTGTTTAAGCACACTTATGTGTTTAAGCACACACAAGAGAAGATATAAAGAAAAAGTTGCAAGAAAATATTTTAAAAAGGAACAACTCACCATTATAAAAGGTCCTTTCCAATCCCAGGAGAAAGTTTGCAAAAACACACAATTCTCTGTAATTCAGGCCAATGGAAGCAGTAGCCATCTAAACCTTTTTTCAGAGGCTTTCTGTATGAATAAATGTCAACCACCAAGTGCAAACTCATGGCTAGATCACTTCATGCATAAATCTATTATTAATCTACTCATAGAGAAATTTATCCTTTCCTAAATTAGATTAACTGGAAGATTTCACAGCAGAAAGAAATCAGATACTAAAGAGATCTATTTTCTAGAGTTATGCAAAGTTAGGAAATAAAAGATTTTGTCTACAGCTATTTAGACTAATCTAAATACTAAAATTGTATCTCTGGCTATTTAGAAGTAATTACTGACATTATCATTCATTTTAACATAAAAAGTGGATCTACTTTATAAAACATTTGTGCAAAATATTTGGTAAATACAATGTATTCTTCCCGAGAGTGAGGAGAGTTATAGAATAAAAGAAAAGAGAAAAATGTCAAACCAGGTCCTTTTCCCTTCATTTATCTGAATGCATGAAGTAGAAGACATTTAAGCCAAAAACCTTAAGAAGACAGAAGATAAAACTTGGTGAAGTAATAAGGATGTTAATTACATATTTACACTGGGTCAGGTGGTAATTACTAATTCTCCATATTTATTTTAAGGCTTTGTAAAATAGAAGAGGAGAGAGAGGAGGAAAGAAAATAAGTGGGATCAAAAATATGGATACACTGGCTTCCCATAAGTATAGACATGGCTTTGGAAATTTTTCAGAAATTTTTGTCTATGCCATATTGAGAACAATTAACATAGTGCAGATATACTTATAAAAATTCCGACCATGTAACAAAAATGCAGTTGACAACTTGTATATTATGCAATTATGACTGTCATTTTATTACTGTTATTAATTTATTAGTATAATTGCAATGTTTTTCAATGTCATTATGTGATAATAAAGGACTTGTCATTACTAAGTTAACCTCCAAACATCTCTGACCTCAGGGGAGGTAGTTGTACACTTTCAGTCCAAAATGAGCTGTCAGCTACCACAACGACATTTTGATGACTACATTATCTTGTAATTAAATGTCTCAACAAACTTCTGCTTTTGATTGACAAGTAGTTAAGACTATCATTGACCACAGGGCAGTTTCTTTATATTTCAAGAATAATTTTCTATATATTTCAGGGATAATTTGTTATCACTGAAGCAGTAAGACAAGGTTTTAAAAATTAAATGCTTTCAATAAAATATTTATTAATCTATATTTGGTTCTGGTAAATACAAAGAAAATTATGCTGTTATGTTGATCTGTTGCCCAATCCATTGTAATACAGTGAAAACTTTAAGACATTTCTATAATGTTCTTTGTTAACATTACAGAACATATAGAATAATCTCATTACACTTCTCTCTCATGTCCAATTTTTCCATGACTGAAATAATTGAAAGCCACAGGTAATGGATGCTTGTATATGTTTTATGATCGTATTCCTCTTACCTTGCTTGAGTCCAATGTGTTAGCTCAATATTCTAAGGGCAAGGTAGATTACATATAACACAGACATTGTATTCCTTCTCCTTTTTCCTGTTACCTTTCTTAACATACGGACCACTAAAGAAATCCATTTCATATTACATTGCTCACAATACTGACATTAACATTTGCATTGTTTCAGATTGAAAGAAAATTTTTCTTAGATGAGGGTAAATATTTGTTCCATTTTAATAATTTTTAAATTGTAGGAAACTGAATGAGCAGAAAAGCCAGCAAAATAGAATTTTCATGTACCACACCCTAAGATTACTATAAATTGTATAGTCAGGTATTCAAGGGTAAAGCCACTGGGAAGTTAAATTAAAATGAGCCTCTTGGATTTTATTTTGTTTTTTTTTATTATACTAGTTTAAAAATGTTTTATTTTAAAAACTGGTATATTTATAAAGGAAATTTTTTTTTAAATAAAGATCTCTCATGGTTAAAATAAAAGTAACATAACCGGGCTTCCCTGGTGGTGCAGTGGTTGAGAGTCCGCCTGCCAATGCAGGGGACACGGGTTTGTGCCCCGGTCCAGGAAGATCCCACATGCCGCAGAGCGGCTGGGCTTGTGAGCCATGGCCGCGGAGCCTGTGCGTCCGGAGCCTGTGGTCCGCAACGGGAGAGGCCACAACAGTGAGAGGCCCGTGTACCGCAAAAAAAAAAAAAAAAAAAGAAAAAAAGAAAAAGTAACATAACCTGAGAAATTCTACCAGTAACGTGAAATCCCATTAAAACCTAACATTATCAGCACTGAATTAGAGACACCTTTTTCTCAATCACCATGGTACAATTTTCTTTCACAAAGAAGTAAAGTGTAGTAGTTCCTTAAAGTTTCTTCATTAAGTGTTTTATCTGGGATGACTGTATACTAAAAAAATATAGAATGAGAATATCTAAAATAGGTTTTATGTTGTTACTGTCAGCAACCTGCAAATTTTATGGAAAGGCTACTTGCTTGCAAATGCATACACCCTTCTCAAAATGCTGACAGATGGAAGAGGCCAAATGGGGAGAAATGCTACAAATGCCCCTGATTTTAAGCTGAGCTCTATGTGGATGCACATTATTTGGAAACCTTTGCTTCTTCATTTGAATGAGCAATGACATCTTTTTCAAGTTACGGAATAACCTGACTTCTCAGAATATGAAACAGATTTGGAGGAGGTATTCACCTTTTTCTGTTACTATAGGTAAAACCTAGACTAAAGCAACCGTCACAACTCCCGGTAGTCCTGAATATTCCTTAGGTAATCATATCTCAGCATACAAATCTTTATGAGTTACAGAACTAAATTTTATGGCCAAATCATATTCAGCAAAGAAGCACCTACTTTGTGCTGAGCACTTTCACAGTCACTGCATAAACATAATCATTATATTCACATGTCACTGGATATAAAAAGGCAGAAGTAGAATGAAAATCCTCATTTAGGGTACAGGAGTGAGGTAAAGAAAGGTGAACTCAACTGCATGTAACATAGGAATCATGATAAAACTGCTTCTTACTTATTGTGCAAAGGTTGACCCAGAGTAACTTAATTACAAAATGCAACTGGCATTACCTAGTCTCCTTCAAAAAAAAAGATACTATATATTCATGAAAAGTGGTTGTGTAGCTTACAAAAGTAAAGTTTGAGGCTACTAAAATATGTGCGTTAAAAAGTGGAAAATTATTTTAAAAGAAACAAAGATGTTGACAGAGTAAAGAGGAACTTTCCAAACTCAACATATCTCAGAATCTAAAGATACAAATTAAGAAATAATGCAACGTGACAATGGACTGAACTAAGAGAGTACATTGATGATTATATTTCCTCTTAGCCAATGAAGAGGGTGGCGTGAGTCTCCTTATCTTTCAACAGCACAGTTACACAGTCACAAAAAAATTTTAAACTGAATTGTTTTTTTCTCAAAATATTATGAAAATTAAATAGATCTAGTTATACATCAAAGGTGCAGAAGTACAGAAACAAATATGAACTAGCCAAGCAGCTCACAGCTAAAATAATTTTTGCCATCATTTACAAGTTGCACCTGAACTTTGAAACCTTTTTCTATGAAAATAATTCAGAGGCATTGGAACAATTGATCTAATTCAGCCTTTTCAAAATTAGAAAAATATTCTTTTCAACAGCATTTTGAACAGTGAATTAAAGACTTGTGGATGACTATTACACCTATAAAGCACTTAGCTTGTGGTTCTATTGAGATAATAATACTCCATGTGGCTATATCGTCTTTCAGCTGAAAAACCTAAGGAAGTTGCATAAAATAAATGCACAGTTTATTATAAAACTTCATAAAGATGTTAACAAAACCACTTAGTCATTTGTCTAAGAGGCCACAGTGAGAAAGCATCAGAGCAAACGAGAATTAAGAGTGTTTTTCTCAAGCCTCTCTTTTAACTAGAATATCCATATTAGTCAGATGTGCAGAAAAAATAGGGTTCAAAAGGGAAGCAAATAAAACATACTACATTTTGTTAGATTGTAAATCAGTCTCAAACAAAAAATTCTAAGAAGGAAATAGAAACTGGAAATAGGCCAAAAAGGTCAAAACACTAGTAGAAATTACAGAATTATATCACTTTTGATGGCAGCCATTGTATGAGTCATTTCCATCCAATGATATTGCAACACCCTACCGCATTCAAACTTCTTTAGGTCTCAGAAGAAAAATCCATAGACTCAACAGGCTCAGGAACTATATTATATCCTCATGTTATAAAGTGAATACATATTATATGGAAATTGATTCATTTATACAAATGTCACTTCAGTACTAGGCAGATGACAATGAGTTTCACTATTGGCCGGTCCTGAGTCACCTGTGGAACTACCTCGTAAAGTTTCCCAACTCATTCTTTTTTTTTTTTTTTTTTTTGTGGTATGCAGGCCTCTCCCGCTGCAGAGCACAAGCTCCGGACACGCAGGCTCAGCGGCTATGGCTCACGGGCCTAGCCACTCCACGGCACGTGTGATCCTCCTGGACCAAGGCACGAACCTGCATCCCCTGCATCGGCAGGCGGACCCTCAACCACTGCACCACCAGGGAAGCCCTCCATCTCATTCTTAAGGTATTTATACATCCCAATTTGTCTAAAACAGTCCTTCCTAGTTTATGCCCATTGAATTGAAGTAATTATTAATGGCACTCCCAGTTTCACCCTCAATAATGTTCCAGTATGGAAGATAAATTATATGGCCTCCCTATTAATATCCCATTGACCATATATAAATAGGTAGAATTATCTACTAGAGGAAATATCTTTACTTTTTCTTTTATCCAGCTATTATTCTTCTGACAGCAGTATGAGTAGAGCATGAAACATTTTCTAAGCCAACATAATTTGGTGTGACCACTGAGTATTATCACCACTCACAATTCAGCTACCTCCAATTTCACACACTTAGCTCCTGATTCACTTGCAGTAGAGTAATTTAACAGTCTCATACATTCTGACTGAATTCCAGTAAATTCTCCTTTTGTCATTACTCTTGTCAGAAAGCGATTTCATTAAGAAGGCAGAAATTCTGAAATGTTCTACATAAAATGAAATCATATGATCACAGGACCACCTATTCCTAGTACAACTAACCTCCTATGATGGGGTTGCTGTATGCTTTAGTGTCCAGACAGCTGCTCACAGACCAATACAACTGACAAATTAATTTTTTACACCAAAAGCAGAAAGGCACTTTCTATCACTGGGTAGTGATACAGGTTGTAACAAACCATAATGAGAGCCAGCTGTGACCATGGACTGTTAACTTGGTCTCATTTGTCCCTTGGTCATTGGAAAGAACGTATCTAGGAAGGTCAAAGCTCTTTTTTTTTCTTTAACCCTATGATATGTGAATATTGAGCTACTTGTCACGCTTTATAAGGTTACCAGATTGACACCTTGTATTGGTAGAATTGGAGAGTTTTCATTGCCTTAACTACTCAGATTTTGCTTCTGTATATAATTTTATGTTTCTGTATATGTCTTTGAAACCAGAAAAAGTATGTTTGTGAATGGGTGTATTATGGAATGTGTGTATATATGTGCTGCATCCCTGTTTCTGGGCTCCCTGTCTTCAAACAAGATACTGCCAGTAACATCTATGATTTTATCTTCTGTGTGCAGTCTCTACATATCCCCCACAACCTGATTTCTCAAGAATAATCCTGTATAATAAAATTACTAAACCCTATAAAATATAATAACACAAGTACATACATAATCAAATTCACCAGAGCCCTTTATAATCAACATGCAAATCTCAAAATCTCTATTTGAAATCAAAATGTATTTGAAATCAAAAGGATTCCGTTTTTATTCAGCTTATAGACAAATTAAAAGAAAGCAAAATAACAAGGAGGGTCTAATAATAAAAAGGTTAATGATAGAAAAGAGATTATTCCTCTGATATAAATGTATGGAAGATACAGCCATTGATTCTTATATTTTATAGGAAAATTTGAACATATGCTCTACTAATAGTAAAGATTAAATTTTAAATATAATTGAGGTGATACATTTGTCACAAATTATACCAATAGGTTGTATTAAGATATTTCATATATGATTTTCACAAATAATTTTTGTTTAAAAAAGTTATCTTGGAATTACCTCAAGATGGTAGAGTAGAAGGACATGCGCTCACCCCTTCTTATGAGAACACTGGAATCACAAGTAACTGCTGAACAACCACTGACAAAAAAGTGCTGGAACCTACCAAAAATGATACCCTACATCCAAAGACAAAGTAGAAGCCACAAAAAGAAGGTAGGAGGGATACAATCACAATAAAATCAAATCCCATACCTGCTGGGTGGGTGACCCACAAAATGGAAAACAATTGTACCACAGAAGTTCTCTCACTGGAGTGAAATTTCTGAGTCCCACACCATGCTTCCCAGCTTGAGGGTCTGGAAATGGGAGGAGGAGTCCCCAGAGAACCTGGCTTTGAGGCCAGCAGGATTTGATTTCAGGACTTCCACAGGACTGGGGGAAATAGAAGCTCCACTCTTGGAGGGCATACACAAAGTCTTGTGTGCACCAGGACCCAGGGGAAAAAATAAGTGACCCCATAAGAGACTGGGCCAGACCAACCTGCTAGTACTGTGGGTCTCTTGCAGAGGCAGGAGGCAGCTGTGGCTCACTGCAGGAACAATGAAACTGGCAGCAGCAGTTCTGAGAAGTACTCATTGGTGTGAGCGTTCCCACAGGCCGCCATTGGCCCCACCAAACAGCCTGTAGGCTGCAGTGCTGGGTCACATCAGGCCAAACCACCAACAGGGAGGGAACACAGCCCCACCCTTCAATAGACAAGTAGATTAAAGTTTTACTGAGCACAGCCCTGCCCACCAGAGGGACAAGACCTAGCTTTTCCCAGAACCAGTCCCTCCCATCAGGAATCTTGCAGAAGCATCTCAGATAGCCTCATCTACCACAGGGCAGATAGCAGAAGCAAGAAGAACTATAATCCTGTAGCCTGTGGAACGAAAATGACAATCACAGAAATTTAGACAAAATGAAAAGGCAGAAGATTATGTTCCAGATGAAAGAACAAGATAAAACCCCAGAAAAACAACTAAGTGAAGTGGAGATAGGCAACCTTCAGGAAAAAGAATTCAGAATAATGATAGTGAAGATGATCCAGGATCACGGAAAAAGAATGGAGGCAAAGATCGAGAAGTTGCAAGACGTGTTTAAGAAAAACCTTCAGAACTAAAGAACAAACAAACAGAGATGAACAATAAAATAACTGAAATAAAAAATACACTAGAAGGAATCAGTAGCAGAATAACTGAGGCAGAGAATGGATTAGTGACCTGGAAGACAGAATAGAGGAAAACACTGCCACAGAAAAGAATAAAGAAAAAAGAACGAAAAGAAATGAGGACAGTCTAAGTGACTTCTGGGACAACATTAAATGCAACAACATTTGCATTATAGGGGTCCCAGAAGAAGAGAGAGAAAGGACCTGAGAAAATATTTGAAGAGATAGTAGCTGAAAACTTCCCTAACATGGGAAAGGAAATAGTCACCTAAGTCCAGGATATGCTGAGAGTCCCGTGCAGGATAAATCCAAGGAGGAACACACCGAAACACATAGTAATCAAACTGACAAAAATTAAAGACAAAGAAAAATATTAAAAGCAACGAGGGAAAAATGACAAATAACATACAAGGGAACTCCCATAAGGTTATAAACTGATTTCTCAGCAGACACTCTGCAGGCTAGAAGGGAGGGACATGATATATTTAAAGTGATGAAAAGGAAGAACCTAAACCCACAAATACTCTAACCAGCAAGCTCTCATTCAGACTTGATAAAGATATCAAAAGCTTTATAGACAAGTAAAAGCTAAGAGAATTCAGCACCACCAGACAAACTTTGCAATAAATGCTAAAGGAACTCCTCTAGGTGGGAAAGAAACCAACAACTTCAAACAACACTGTACATATATAGACTGCTATATCAAAACCTCATGGGAGGGCTTCCCTGGTGGCGCAGTGGTTGAGAGTCCGCCTGCTGATGCAGGGGACACGGGTTTGTGTCCCGGTCTGGGAAGATCTCACATGCCGTGGAGCAGCTGGGCCCGTGAGCCATGGCCACTGAGCCTGCGCATCTGGAGCCTGTGCTCCGCAACGGGAGAGGCCACAACAGTGAGAGACCCACGTACCACCAAAAAAAAAAAAACCTCATGGGAATAGCAAACCCCAAAACTACAGTAGATACACAAACAAAAAAGAAAAAGCAACCCAAACACAACACTAAAGATGGTCATTAAACCACAAGAGAAGAGAACAAGAGACAAATGGAAGAAAAAAGACCTGCAAAAACAAACCTAAAACAATTAAGAAAATAGTAATAGGAACATACATATAGATAATTACCTTAAATGTAAATGGATTAAATGCACCAACCAAAAGACATAGACTAGCTGAATGGATAAAAAAACAAGACCCATATATATGCGGTCTACAACAGACCCACTTCAGACCTATGGACACATACAGACTGAAAGTGAGGGGATGGAAGAAGATATTCCATGCAAATGGAAATCAAAAGAAAGCTGGAGTAGCAATACTCATATCAGACAAAATAGACTTTAAAGTAAAGACTATTACAAGAGACAAAAAAGGACACTGCACAGTGATCAAGGGATCAATCCAAGAAGAAGATATAACAATTGTAAATATTTATGCATCCAAGAGAGAAGCACCTCAATATATAAAGCAAATACTAACAGCCATAAAGGGAGAAATCAACAATAACACAATAATAGTGGGGGACATCAACACCCTACATTCATCAATGGACAGATCATACAGGCAGAAAATCAATAAGGAAACACAGCCCTTAAATGACACATTAGACCAGATGGACTTAATTGATATTTATTGAACATTCCACTCAAAAGCAGCAGAATACACATTCTTCTCAAGTGCACACGGAACATTCTCCAGGATTGACCACATGCTGGGCCAAAAAGCGAGACTTGGTAAATTTAAGAAAATTGAAAGTATGTCAAGCATCTTTTCTGACCACGATGTTAGTAGATTAGAAATAAACTACAATAAAAAAAACTGTAAAAAAGCACAAACACATGGAGGCTAAACAATATGCTACTAAACAATCAATGGATCAGTGAAGAAATCAAACAGGAAATCAAAAAATACCTAGAGACAAATGAGAATGAAAGCACAATGATCCAAACCCTATGGCATGTAGTAAAAGCAGTTCTAACAGGGAACTTTGTAGCAATACAATCTTAACTCAGGAAACATTAAAAACCTCAAATTATCAACCTAACCTTACACCTAAAGCAAATAGAGAAAAAGGAACACACAAATCCTAAAGTTACTAGAAGGAAAGAATTCATAAAACCCAGAGCAGAAATAAGTGAAATAAGACAAAGAAAACAATAGCAAAGATCAATGAAACTCAAAGCTGCTTCTTTGAAAAGATAAACAAAATTGATAAACCCTTAGCCCGACTCAACAAAAAAAAAAAGGAGATGACTCAAATCAATAAAATTAGAAAGGAAAAGTTACAACTGACAGAAGAGAAATACGGAAGATGATAAGAGACTTCTAAAAGCAACTCTATGCCAATAAAATGGACAACCTGGAAGAAATGAACAAATTCTCAGAAAGGTACAATGTCCCAAGACTGAACCAGGAAGAAATAGAAAATATAAAGAGACCAACTGCAAGTACTGAAATTGAAACTCTGATTAAAAAGCTCCCAACAAACAACAGTACTGGACCACATGGCTTCACATGCAATTTCTAGCAAACATTTAGAGAAGAGCTAACACCTAACCTTCTAAAACTGTTCCAAAAAATTGCAGAGGAAGGAAAACTCTGAAACTCATTCTACGAGGCCACCATCACCCTGATACCAAAACCAAAGAGATGACATGATACTATACATAGAGAATCATAAAGATGCTGCCAGAAAACTACTAGAGCCAATCCATGAATTTCATAAAGTAGCAGGATACAAAATTAATGCACAGAAATCTCTTGCATTCCTATACACTAACGAAAAAAAATCTAAGAGAAATTAAGGAAACACTCCCACTTACCACTGCAACAAAAAGAATAAAATACCTAGGAATAAACCTACCTAAGGAGACAAAAGACCTGTATGCAGAAAACTATAAGACACTGATGAAAGAAATTAAAGATGATACAAAGAGATGGAGAGATATACCATGATCTTGGATTGGAAGAATCAACATTGTGAAAATGACTATACTACCCAAAACAATCTACAGATTCAATGTAATGCCTATCAAGCTACCAATGGCATTTTTCACAGAACTAGAACAAAAAAATTTACAATTTGTATGGAAACACAAAAGACCCTGAATGGCCAAATCAATCCTGAGAAAGAAAAACGGAGCTGGAGGAATCAGGCTCCCAGAATTCAGACTATAATACAAAGCTACAGTAATCAAGAAAATATGGTACTGGCACAAAAACAGAAAGATAGATCAATGGAACAGGATAGAAAGCCCAGAGATAAACCCACACACATATGGACACCTTATCTTTGATAAAGGTGACAGGAATATACAATGGAGAACAGACAGTCTCTTCAATAAGTGGTGCTGGGAAAACTGGACAGCTATATTTAAAAGAATGAAATTAGAATACTCCCTAACACCATACACAAAAATAAACTCAAAATCAATTAAAGACCTAAATGTAAGGCCAGACACTATCAAACTCTTAGAGGAAAACATAGGCAGAACACTCTATGACATAAATCACAGCAAGATCCTTTTTGATTCACCTCCTAGAGAAATGGAAATAAAAACAAAAATAAACAAATGGGACCTAATGAAACTTAAAAGCTTTTGCACAGCAAAGGAAACCATAAACAAGAGCAAAAGACAACCCTCAGAATGGGAGAAAATATTTGCAAATGAAGCAACTGACAAAGGATTAATCTCCAAAATATACAAGCCACTCATGCAGCCCAATATCAAAAAAACAAACAACCCAATCCAAAAATGGGCAGAAGACCTGAAGAGACATTTCTTCAAAGAAGATATACAGATTGCCAACAAACACATGAAAGGATGCTCAACATCACTAATCATTAGAGAAATGCAAACAAAACTACAATGAGGTATCACCTCACACCAGTCAGAATGGCCATTATCAAAAAATCTACAAATAATAAATGCTGGAGAGGGTGTGGAGAAAAGGAAACCCTCTTGCACTGTTGGAGGGAATGTAAACTGATACAGCCACTATGGAGAACAGTATGGAGGTTCCTTAAAAAACTAAAAATAGAACTACCATACGACCCAGCAATCCCACTACTGGGCATATACCCTGAGATGGCCATAATTCAAAAAGAGACATGTACCACAATGTTCATTGCAGCACTATTTACAATAGCCAGGACATGGAAGCAACCTATGTGTCCATCGACAGATGAAAGGATAAAGAAGATGTGGCGCATATATACAATGGAATATTACTCAGCCGTTGAAAAATGAAATTGAGTTATTTGTAGTGAGGTGGATGGACCTAGAGACTGTCATACAGAATGAAGTGAGTCAGAAAGAGAAAAACAAATACAATATGCTAACACATATATATGGAATCTAAAAAAAAAAATCGTTCTGACAAAGCTAGCAGCAGGACTGGAATAAAGACGCAGATGTAGAAAATGGACTTGAGGACACAGAGAGAGGGACGGGTAAGCTGTGATGAAGTGAGAGAGTAGCATTGACATATATACACTACCAAATGTAAAATAGATGGCTAGTGGGAAGCAGCTTCATCGCACAAGGAGATCAGCTCGGTGCTTTGTGACCACCTAGAGGCATGGGATAGGGAGGGTGGGAGGGAGATGCAAGAGGGAGGGGATATGGGTATATATGTATACATGTAGCTGATTCACTTTGTTATAGAAACTAACACAACACTGTAAAGCAATTATACTCCAGTAAAGATGTTTAAAAAAAAAAGATACCACAAAAAAAGAAAACTACAGGCCAATATCACTGATGAACATTGATGGAAAAATTCTCAACAAAATACTAGCAATCTGAATCCAACAATACATTAAAAGGATCATACTCCATGAGCAAGTGGGATTTATCCCAGGGATGCAAGGATTTTTCAGTATCCTCAAGTCAATCAATGTGATACACCATATCAACAAATTGAAGAATAAAATCCATATGATCATCTCGATAGATGCAGAAAAAGTTCTTGACAAAATTCAGCACCAATTTACGATAAAAACTCTCCAGAAAGTGGACATAGAGGGAACATACGTCAACATAATAAAGGCCATATATGGCAAACCTACAGCTAACATCACACTCAATGATGAAAAGCTGAGAGCTCCCACCACTATTATCAACATAGTTTTGGAGGTCCTAGCTATGGCAATCAGAGAAGAAAAAGAAACAAGGAATTCAAATTGGAAAAGGAGAAGCTAAACTGTCACTGTTTTCGGATGACATAATACTATACATAGAAAATCCTACAGATACTACCAGAAAACTACTAGAGCTCATCGATGAATTTGGTAAAGTTGCAGGTTACAAAATTTATGCACAGAAATCAGTTGCATTTCTATAAACTAACAAGGAAAGATCAGAAAGAGAAATTCAAGAAGCAATCCCATTTACCATCACATCAAAAAGAATAAAATACCTAGAAATAAATCTAACTAAGGAGACAAAAGGCCTGTACTCCAAAAAAACAGAGCTACTATATGATCCTGCAATCCCACTCCTGGGCATACATCTGGGGAAAAACATGGTCTGAAAGGATACATGCACCCCTATGTTCATTGGGGCACTGTTTACAATAGCCAAGACATGGAAACAACCTAAATGTCCATTGACATATGAATTGATAAAGAAGATGTGGTACCTATATACAATGAAATATTACTCAGTCATTAAAAAGAAAGAAAGAGTGCCATTTGCAGCAACATGGATGGACCTAGAGATTGTCATACTGAGTGAAAGTAAGCCAGAAAGAGAAAGAGAAATACCATATGATAACACTTATATGCAGAGTCTAAAAAGAAATGATACAAATGAACTTATTTACAAAACAGAAACAGACTCACAGACTTAGAGAACAAACTTATGGTTACCAGGGGGGAAGGATAGGGGGAAGGAATAGTCAGGGAGTTTGAGACCGACATGTACATACTGCTATATCTAAAATGGATAACCAACAAAGACCTACTCTGCTCAGTATTATGTAATAACCTAAATGGAAAAGAATTTGAAAAAGAATAGATACATGTATATGTATAACTAAATCACTTTGCTGTACACCTGAAACTATCACAACATTGTTAATCAACTATACTCCAATATAAAATAAAAAGTTTACAAAAAGTTATTTTAAATTATTATTCCATCCAAGATTTTAATTAAGTGATTCTAAATTAGTATCATCTATAATTAAAATTTAAATAATTTAACATGAAATCATTTTTGAAAGGACAGTATCAAAATGGTGTTGTGGTATCAACTTTCTGTAATAGAATTTTTACTAAACTACAAAGAAGTTTTAAATTACACAATAAGGTTTGTGGTTTAAACTCTTTTTGATGTATTACTTCATTATATGTAAACCAGGAGGAAAAGAATTCACCAGCTGCAATGCATTCTTCTTTATTCTGCCTGTTTAGTTCTTTCAACCCTGACCTGCAGGGATCAAATTCTCTAAAACATGCCAGTAGAAATGTGCAAAGTCGTGTCTCATTTAGTTTTACTATGTCCTGCTGTGCTGCCTTCAATACTCTGTGCTACATAATTACCTCAAGCCTCAAATCATTTTGTATTCACTGAAGATGGTTTTTATATTACCCTCTTTTGTGATGCCCTTTATTGTTTTTATTAATTAATTTTTTCCCCAACACTCCCAGTCTTTTAAATACTATATGCCTTCAGTAATTACATAATTTAAAATCTTTACATGATTGAGAATTTAAATTGTCAGCTCATTCTAAATCTATCCTAAGACAACGTTTCAACTCAGGTTTGTAAAAGAAATGGTGCCACTAAATCTTTTTTTGGCCAGTATATTCAGCCTGAGTGGTCAGTTTTACAGTCATTTCCATAAAGTTTTGGAACTGGGCCTGAATTGAAATTGCTTCCCATCTTGTTCAGAATTACATCAGTCAAAAGACAATATATCGGGCTGCTTCCCAGTGCAATGTAGGTTTCCTCCATTTAGAAAAGTGCAGTGATTCATCAGTAATTTAACCTATAGACATTTGAAGGTTAGAAAGTACCTCTAAGGGGCTGTTGACCTTCAGCAAATGAAAGAACTGGAACTCCAGCCTCAGTCAATATATATTTATCTTTCTGTTGGGACTATTACAACTGTGAAGTAATGCTGACCTTGAAACTTCTGGTGCATGATGCACTCGAATAATATTCTCTAAAGGAAAAATATAAAAATACCAAAATAGGATACCTAGATCTAAAATGCACATTCTGTAAAGATCAAAAGAAAGTGTTCTAAACATTAGAATCAACTGTGAAAAATAATAAGCATATTATTTTTATGACCTACAGGGTTTCTCTTAAATATGAATCTGGGTGTAACCCTATTAAACCAGAATCATAAAATTTGGAAATGCTAAACATTTCTGATTTTCCCAAAGGTTACTGATATCGAGAGCATGGCTTGTTTGCAGGTGAACTAATCTTTTTTTATTTCCCACAGTACCATAATAATATAGATCTCTCAAAAATCATATCCCATATTGACTAACTTTATATCAAAAATATGCTTTTGTTTTTAATCTGAAGAAGATCTAAATGGTGATATGCTGAAACTCTTTTTAGTAATTTTCTATGTTATTTGATGGAATATTTGTTTTAAAGGAGACCTTTCCCACTTATTAGCTATAGTGTGCGTTCTCAGTAGGGACCAATAGGAATATGTGTATTCTTTTAGGACACTGACTAAGGCATCACTTAATATATAACAATTTAAGTGTGTTAAATAGAGGCCAAAAAGAGTACATTAAAATTGACTGAGTAAATTAGAACTGAGTTGTAACTAACAACCAGTAAGTAATAGAAATCCTAGGAAATTTGGCTGGGCAACCTATTCAAATATAGTAGGAGATTTCAGAAAAAAAGGAAATGCTCATTCTTTCATAAACAAATAGGAAATTAATGTATAGGGCTAATTGAAAGTAAAAGTGAAGTAATAAGACCTTTTGAAAGACAGATATAACTATATATTACTTGTAAAAACATATAACTTTTTATTTCTATAATTTTGTTTTCCTAAAATACATATACAGATAACTGGGGCAGTATAAAAAGGTTTATGAATGGTAACAGAGACATGAATGCATAGTTTTAAAAAATCTCTCTATTATCAAATAATTGGTTTGTCTGTTGAGTGGCATGGGGTCATTTGTATATCCCCTCTTTGGATGTCATCTTTGTTAGAGAGGAAGACAACCACTTGGAGTGGGGGGAAGCTCTTTTGTGGTCCTGTCAGCAGTCAAAATCTTTAGTCCTCTCCCCACCCAAAAAATTATTACAACTGATACACAAAACCAAGAGAGCCACAGACTTGCTGATATATTGATAAAAGCTACATTATCCAATTGAGTCTCGCAGTATTTACTATGTTAGGGAAAGATTTTGTTTATTCAAAAAAGATTTTCAACTGACCTTATGATATGGAATTATCAAGCAAATCTTTGCAGGGACTTTTCTCTGATGTACACCACCTCACTTGAGTTGACTTCTGAATTGATCCATACAATTCAACTTGACAGCAATCTAAACCTAGTTGCTCTTCAACAGTACAGGTTTATGTCATTTTCACTCTGCATCAGAAATAACTAGAGATCTTTCCAACCCTTTAATTAGGTGTCCAATCTTTCTCAATCCAAACTATCTTAGTAATGCTCACACAAGGCAGTTTTCCTCATGTTCTTTTTTTTTTTTTTTGAGTTGTTTTACCTCTATACTCTAGCTACCTTCAGAGAGTGACCTCTACAATAAACAACTTTCTTATCATTTACTCTTAAGTTCTCTCTTAATCCAAGTTAAATTTTATCATCTTTTACTTTATTCCCCACTCTTCTCAAAATGCCCTCTTCCATTAAAATAATATATTTAACATCATAGGTATTATTTTAAGAAGGATAATTAAAAACACACCAAGCCTTTTTTTTTTTTTTTTTTTTTTATGCGGTACGCGGGCCTCTCACTGTTGTGGCCTCTCCCGTTGCGGAGCACAGGCTCTGGACGCGCAGGCTCAGCGTCCATGGCTCACGGGCGCAGGCGCTCCGTGGCATGTGGGATCTTCGCGGACCGGGGCACGAACCCGTGTCCTCTGCATTGGCAGACGGACTCTCAACCACTGCGCCACCAGGGAAGCCCACTAAGCCTTTTTATAAAACTATTTTAACAAGGGCATAATAAAATTTGAGGTAGCATATCTTAGCTCTTACACTGATAGCCATTGGTTCTGGGGAATACAATGGAAAGTGTAAAAATACCTTTATTATACTCAAATAAAACTATATTTTAGAATGCACTTTTCTACTGCTTATAACATTGCTAAATTCAATTGCACCCCCATAACTGTATTCCTTACTTTTCTCTGCTTAACCAATTCCTACTCATCTCTCAGGGCTCAGCTTCTATACAGTTCCGATCTTTAATAACAATTCCATTGAACAAACATATATTGAAATTCTATTATGAGCAAAGCACTGTGATAGGCACTAGAGACAAACAAAATATTAGAAACATTGTGTTACAATATTCTACACACAGAAAAGGGAAAAATCAAATCTAACTGGGGGGACTCAAGGAAAGGGTAATATTTGAATTAGCCTTAAAATATTGCAAGTAGAAATTTGAGCAGGGGGTGGGGCAGGAAATATTGAGGAGCTGAACAGCATCAACAGAAAAGGACAGCATTAACACAGCGAGTCAAACAAACTAATTTTTGAGGGGTCTTGATGAGACTATCTCTCCTCTGTCCTCCTAGAGCACTTCTTCTCCATAGTATACAATTTTGCACTTACTTGCTATAGGGCTGTTGTGTACTCTTTTGTGTGTGTCTTGACTCCTACAGGAGCCTATAAGCTGTGTGAGTGCCCAATCATCTTATATTTCTTATAAATGTCCCCTACAATATCTATTATAGAGTGGACACATAGTAGACAACCAAGAAATAGTTAATTGGTTTATTAATTTATTTATACAAATTGAAGGTTTTTTTAGACATTTGTCTAAATATTAATTTGATTTATTTTGATGCTTTTTTTTAAAAAGGGGAGATATCTCCCTCTTTGGGGAACCTATAAGCACCCAAAAAGGATATCTGTATTCACTCACATGTTAAAAGTGAAACAGATGAAATCTGCACATTGTCAAATCAAATGGAAAACAATACTTCAAATACTGTTGAGTCTACACCCTGTCTTCCTATTATCCAAATATAATAATGCATTTGGCAAGAGTGATAATCAATGAGTTAGAAGAAAAATTGCTAAAATATGTGCAAGTATGAAGAGTGAAGAGATTTTTACGTTCTTGTGGTTTTGAAGCATCAGAATCAATGACTACTGAGGAAGTAAACTTATAAATTTATAGAAAAATCTGACCTGAAATTAATCCAACTTCTAACTAACCATGTTTTGTAATCCAAATGACTTTTAGAGGTGCTGGCAAATTACATGTGATTCATAACTATTTTATATAGAGTGAGTTATTCACAAGTATGTATATGGAGAAATTTACTTAATAATCATTGTCTCATTTTCCCTCCAACTTGCTTCATTATCACAGGTCCCCTCTTATAGTCTCAAAAAGAAATCTATGTGTTGTTTCTTTTCTGTATTCAGTATCAGTGTAGAAACAATGGTTTTACTATTCAAAGTCATATTTTGTACCAAAGTCTAAGGATCATCAGCATTAGGTTCCAATATCAGCCTTCAAAGCTCTATAAGTCATTCAACTTTGTGTTAACCAAAATACACCCAATTGAAAACATGAATTTCTACAATCTGCATGCATTCCCACCCCAACCCAACTTTACCCAATTGAAGAATTTTCTGAATATAAATTAGAAAATAGATGTGAGAGTTCATTAATTTTTTAAGAAAAAATATAATTAAAAGATGAATTTCATTTTAGGTTGTTTTCCACTTAGAAGAGTGAGTGGAGAATTAATACTTATTCACTTTTCTGAAAGCCTTATATTTAGAAACAATCATTCCATTAGCTTAAAAATTCAAACCTAATAGATAATAATAGTATATATATACAACCAAACAGCAAAGACTTAAAAGTCTGAGAGTAATTTTTAACGCAAAATGACAAATCTTAAAGAACCCCATTAGAGAGCAACGATTAAGTTCTATAATTTCAGCCCATTCTGCTGTACAGTTAAGAATGTTGATGCCTAACATTTCATTTCTACATAAACTTTGTCCCATTTTAATATAGTTTTAGGTTTTAGTCCTGCCTTTGGTAAAAGAAGATATCAGGTTCTATGGATTGAGGATATTAAAAAAGATCCATCCAGTGAATTGTTGAGTTCTTTATATGGGGCAGAAAATTTTCTCCCTGCCCTTACAGAAGACCAGATTATTCTCTGAATTGTGAATTTTGATTATCTGTATTATCAGAACTTACATTTTTTAAAAAAATAAGCAGACTACTGGCAGAGTCACTAAAATACATGGCAGTGGATTGTCCCTTTATGTGGTATGTAGGGTTTGGCTCTAAAGGTTCAAGCCAAATATGGTGATAAGCCAAAAGGCTTTCACCAACACTTACATTTCTTCAAAGACAGCAACAATAGAGTGCATAGCACAAACCTCTAGGACAGCCTAACCACACCTTCAACTTCCCTCCTAGATAAAGCCTAGGTATTGATTTTGAGGAATCATCATTGTTTTGTTTTGTAAACTTATTCTAAAAAAATTATCTCTACTATTACTGTATATTTGGCTCAGGTAGCTTTGAGTAAGAAGGTAATTTTGCACCTAGTATTAAGTCTCTAAGGAGTATTTCTTATCACTAGTATATTATTAGGTCCTCAATTAAGCTTCACTGTTTACTTGCCATGTGAGATGGGTCAAATTGCTTAGCTTCTTTGTGCCTCAGCTGAAAAACAGGGATAATAATAGTACCTAACTCAAAGGTTGTTGTGAGAATTACATGAGTCAATATATAGGGCTTCCCTGATGGCGCAGTGGTTGAGAGTTCACCTGCCGATGCGGGGGACATGGGTTTGTGTCCCTGTCTGGGAAGATCCCACATGCCGCAGAGCGGCTGGGCCCATGAGCCATGGCTGCTGAGCCTGCATGTCCGGAGCCTGTTCTCCGCAACGGGAGAGGCCACAATAGTGAGAGGCCCGCGTACCGCAAAAAAAAAAAAATAAATATATATATATATATATATATATATGTATATATATATGTATATATATATAAAGCACTTAGAAGAATTCTGAGCACATAGTAAGAATTCACTAAATGTTAGCTGCTACTCACTATAATTACTTTTAATTTGCACACTAGCTTTTCTCAAGGAACTTAAGAAGTTTGAGATTATTACATTTCCACTAGATGAATAAAGCAATAAAATCTATTATTACAGTTTCACACATGATAAAATGAACTTAACCCAACTCTTTTCATCCACAGAGATGAAATCATTAATTTCCTTGAAAGAAAAAAAAATGTCCTTATGTTTCTAGTCATCTGTTTTTCCTGCCAATTGTTCTCATCCACTACTGTTCCCCCCAATACATTTCTGCTGAGAAATCAGCTGATAACGTTATGAGAGTTCCCTTGTATGTTATATGTCACTTTTCCCTTGTTGCTTTTAATGTTTTTTCTTTGTCTTTAATTTTTGTCAGTTTGATTGCTATGTGTCTTGCCATATTCCTCCTTGGGTTTATCCTGCCTGGGACTCCCTGTACTTCCTGGACTTGGGTGACTGTTTCCTTTCCCATGTTAGGGAAGTTTTCAGCTATTACCTCTTCAAATATTTTCTTAGGTCCTTTCTCTCTCTCTTGTCCTTCTGACTGACCTCAAATTTTCTGCTGTCAGAATTTAACCTGGCAGGCTGTGGTCTGTGACATTAATGTAATAAGCACTTGTTTTACCTATATTAGTCATGAAGACGATGTATGGTGAAATTTAGGTCAACAATGAATCTAACTATAACATTTAGTGCCAAAAACTGGGGGTATATGCTTAACATACTAAGCCAGGAATGGTTTTAAAACATTAAGACAATGAATATGAACAATCTCTATTTGGCACACTACTCTAATGACTTTCTCATAGTACTAATAGTAAAAGAATCACAGAACATAATGGCTGAAAGTGATCTTAAAACCATTGATTCTGACCACATTTTACAGATGAGGTGACTTAGGCCTAAAATGACTAAATGAACAGACTAATGACACACAGGGAGAACTGACATGAGAAAACATATGAATTCATCTTTGAGAAGGTGTTCAATCAGTCTCCACTTCAGGTACTGATTTTCAAGAAACACAATATTTTAAAAGAATCTGTAACTTTAGAAATTTTCAGATTTCAGACTTCTCCATGACAAAACAGTCAAGACAGTCTGCAGATTTATATTTATTTATACCTAAATAGATTCTTACCTTCACAGACCTTCATATGAACACACTTCTCAACAGTATAGGAAGTTCTAATGAATAAAGTTATGTTCACTTATCTCAATTTGTCTTCTAGAACTTAGTGGAATATTCTCTAAAATTTAGATACTGAATATTCAGTATATGTATACAGAAGGTTTCATCCACAGCAATGAATGATATATTCCTTTCAAAAATTACAAATCAAAAGCAAGGCTAATCATTAGTGTAAACTCATGATCATTCATCAATATAAAAATAATCAAACAAATTGAATTGATTTAAATTTGGCCTTAAACATTTAGAAAAATAATTTAGAAAGTAATCTGAGCTGCATGATTATGATTATTTCAGGATACTATCTAAATTATTTTTTATCTAAAGGAGATATTGAATATCAAAGACAAAAAAAGAAAAATTAGTTCAATATTCCATAAAATATTTTGTAGAGATAAATTTATATAACTGGCTAATAATATTAGTAACTGATAGTTATATGGCACCTATTGACCATCAGGAAATTGTTTTATGCACTTTTACATGGATAATATAATTTATTCTTTACAACTCCATGAGGTAGGAACCACATAACATGTTGAAAAAACTGAGAAACAGAGAAGTTAAGTAACATGCCCAAGCTCACGTTGCAAGTTAGCAGCAAAGCCAGCACTCAAATTCAGGCAGTCTGTTCCAGAACCTACACTTTTAACTATTAAGCTATGGTGCCTCCAGATCATGCTACAAATTTACATGAAATACATTGCATAAACCACTTCATGAAGCCATATATTATAGTAAAATTATACACTTTGATATTATCAATTATCATTATCTCTCTTTTTTTTTAGAATTTCAGCGTTGTAGTGGCCTTCAAAATTATGCAAGTCTAATCTCTTCATTCTATGCATTAGGAAACAAAGTTTCAGGGAGGTTCTGGAACTTAATTGTTTAAAACATTTCATTACCTATAGTTGAGTTGACCCTAGCACCCGTCCTTGTTTCCTACAGAGTTAAGATAGATTGGATATGAAAGAAAAATCTAGTAGAGTGATTCTAGAACAGTGTGATCCCCAGACCAGTGGTATCAGCATCACCTGGGAACTTGTTAGAAATACAAATTCTTGGTCCCACAGGACACCTACCAAATCAGAAAGAAGGGGTGGGGCTCAGCAATCTGTGTTTTAACAAGACTTCCAGGAGTTTCTGATCCATGATAGTTTGAAAACCATTTGCCTAGAACCTGCTTTTCCTCTAAACTCAAGTCATAGCTTTGGACATAGCTTCATTTTGTTAGTTGAAATTCCATTAGTTTTACAGACAGAATAAGAAACAATTCCTTTCATATACTCACACACACACAAATTTAATTTTTACATATATAGATATACATTATACTATTTACATTATACACATAGATAACGATCATATGTATAACTGTATTGATAACTAATATTATCTACATAATATACATAAATAGGTATGATCATGTTATTTATGTGTACTGTGTAGATAGTTCTGCCATACTCCAGACATATTTCCATTCCAATCTCCGCGCTCACCTACCTTTAAAAGAAAATCTCCCCTCTACCAAAGTTCCTCTTTAAGATAGTAAAATGCGTCTTTTTTCTCTCTGATCTCAGCATCTGTGGACCACACTGTAGCAGGCACCACTTTTTTCATAAGATGCAAAGTTACTAGACTACCAATGACTCTAGAAGTGTGCTAACTAAAGAAATAGAAATGCACAATTAATGCTTTGTTTATTCTCCGATTTTATACTGTGCACAAATGTGCTGATTCAACATTCAAAATATTGGTTCAAAGACAGGGCATGTTCATCAAATTACCTTTAGTCAGCTAGTACTTATTCAAAAAATAAAGCAGTAATGTTATTGGAATTCTGTTTCGAGGTTGAATTTTTTAAAAACTCTGATTACCAAAGACAAAAATTAGGTAATGTTTTCTGTTTTTGATAACCTTCACATTTTGCCTTTGTTTTAGGCAACTTGGTCAGCAACTGAAAGGGGGGGGAAGTGGTAACAAGTCTTTTAACATACAGAGTGACACTAGTCTTTTAGAAAGTTAATACAACAGGCACTATTGGAGATAAATATAAATGTTCCCTTAAGAAGACCCCTACACTCTAGGAAGACTGAGAGAATCTGTTTTACCACTCATCCTTCCCACAGTAGTGTTGCCTACGTGTGTTCATTTATAAAAGTAACCGCTTCAATTGAAACATGGGAAGTACAAGGAGCTGTTAACATTCACTCCCCATAATATGCACTGATCTCTGTACATTTCAATACTGAGCTTATCAGGTAAAACTTTTAAGATGGCTTTGAACCTAATGATCGTGGAGATTATCCATCCCTTCTCAACTCCTCATGCGCCTTTATGACTAGAGATGTTAGTTACAGCCCTCTTGTTATCTTATCCCCAGGTTTGTACTTCAGCAAAAATCATGATAAAGGCTATTTCCCACAGAGAGCTGAGAACTTGGGAATTCTTTTTCTCCAGCCCAAAAGAAACCTTTACAGTGAGGGACAAGTCTATATAGCACAGTTCCATGAACTATAAAACAGGAGCTAAGTTTCTGGTCAGGAAGTCACAGATCGTTAAGAGTTAAAGGAAATAATCTATCAAATCTCTCTCGTATCACAAATAAGACAACAAAGGCTTAGAGAGGTTAGCTTACTCCAGTCACATGACCAACATGCAGCAGAACTCACATCTCCTAATGTCCAGCCCACCAATCTTTTTATAACACCATAACACCTCTCTTTCAATAATACTATTTCTAATATTCCCATTTTTTATAAAAATAGAAATCTAGTGAAAGATTTTTACATTGTTACCTGTAGTAACTCACTGTTGGTTAAATTGTAAGAGAACAGTTTTGTAACATCTTCAGGTTTTTAAAAGCTGTTGAGTTTGAACCTATCTAATTTAACGTGGATTGGAAAGAACTGCTGGAGATACCAAGCTTTTAATATAAAGGATTTAATCTTGATTTTTCTCAAATAAAATGCTGAATATCTTTATCCTATCTAACAAAAATGAAGTTTGCAAAAACTTAGTATAGGTGCAAATAAAGTGGTAGGTGAGCTGACTTAACCCACTTGAGAAAACAAGCTACTTAAGCACAGTCCCACAACAAATGTATATAAATATCTATTCATTAGAATAGTCATTAGAATAGCTGTCAGAAAAGAGCAATTCCAGTTACTGAATGTACATGAAAAATTGTAGTTTTTTCTTTCACTGTTCTATGATGGATTTTATTTTTGGCTTTTTAGCGTTGAAAAAATATTGTAATAAATGAGCTTATATTCAGTGTCCATGAAAAATATTGTCATTTCAAATTTAATTTTTTAAACATATTTGACATGATTACCAATACTTTTAGAGTGCAGTTTGTAATAAGACTTAGTAATTTTTTTTTTTTTGGCCGTGCCGAGCAGCTTGCGGGATCTTAGTTCCCCGACCAGGGATTGAACCCAGGCCATGGCAGTGAAAGTGCCGAGTCCTAACCACTGGATCACCAGGGAATTCCCAAGACTTACTAATTTTAACCAGCTAACATTAAAATATTCAACTTATTTTTTTCCTCAGCAGAAATATAACTAACTTCTTGGTTTTGTGTCTGTAAGGAGAATCATATCCAAAATTTGTTTGGAAAGATCAAATTTTTCATCAATGTCACAAATGAATATGGTGAATTGAGTACCTAGTGTAGTAGTGTTTATACCTCATGTTGCGATAGGTTTACACATGAATGCTTGTTTCCGTGTGAAGCACGTAATTTCTTTTTTCTCACAGTTTTATTGAGGTATAATATATACAATTTGGTTTGGACATATGTATATACTCATGTTACCATCACCACAATCAAGGTAACAAACATATTCATCACCTCCAATATGGGGACTGCAAAATGTGTCCCTTTGTTATTTTTTAATAATTGCAATTTTTAGGAATATCCTATAACTCAAACTTTTCATTAATTCAGAATGTCCTCTCCCAGGTGCAAGTTAGTACATCTGATTTTATCTTGTTTTTTCTACAAATTTGCTAGCTTTACTCAAATCTATGTGCATCTATCTGGATGAATTCAGTTTTCAAGTTGCTGTCAATATCTAAATCACATAAATATTTTAAGCATATATTATACAAAAACTACATTCAGAAAATTGTTTTGTTTTGTTTCCATGTGCGTGATTGCAAGGGAGAAGATTCTTTAACTTTTTAAAATATTATTCAACAACTTATGAATTCTTTATAAAATTATTCTATGCTTGGCATGTTAACAATCAATTGCCTCTTGAATTTTATATCCAAAAATCTGAAAGAGATAGAAGTTTGGGGGCAATGAGGGAAGAGAATAAAGCTTCCTTTATCCTAACCAAAAGAGCTGTACCTAATTGTTTTTCACATGCCTTAAATGGCCGCAGCCTGAATGTCTACCTGATGTAAGCGAATTTGATTTGTACTTAGTGAGTAGTCATGAGTGGTAAGCTCTTAGATTCACACAGAGAATGAACTGCAAAGACAATGGCATCCTGCTGGCATCCTGGAAGGAAGCTAAACATTCTCATTCAATGACATTCCCAGAGTCACACAACACCATTTTTTGTAGCTTGAACTATCACAAAAAAGGTTTCTCTTTTACTCAATTTAATTCTGACCTTTGGTCTTAAAAAAGAAAAACCTGAATATTTATTTAATAAAATGTGAGAAAAACATATCAATTCCCTATGAATGATTTTCATGTTGTTAATCTACTTGGTGGCTACAGTCTGAATACACAGACATGCTGTATTTAATCCAATCATCCCAAAATGAAAATAATTAAGACTGAGCACTCCTGCAATGCATATTCTTCTAACATCATTCTTTAAAGCTATTTTAGATAAGTGAGATAAAGCCCACTTTAAAAGCATTGGCTACTTAGGTGTTAAACATAAGCAGTAAATTCACTTTTCTAAATTGCCCCATTTATTATATTTAATCCTCTTTCTGTAATCAGGAGCACTGAAGTACAAATTTATAGTTGCTTTCCTTTAACACGGTTCTTTTATTACTGTCTCTTTTCCTTACATAATGTCCCGCAGCAGGTGGCCTATTATTATGATGCTTTTTCTCCTGTCTTTTTCTTTAGCGGTTTCACCAGCTCAAATAATTCAAATGTACTTACCTTCACTGCTTTGGCTACAACTAAGGGTGTTTTGGGTGCATATCTCTGGGAGTGGGGTGGTGGAGGGGAGTGTTAATGTGGAGGGGAGCTGGGGTTGTTTGTTTCTTTTTATTTTATTTCTGAACAATGACATATTGATGCTTCAGATAATAAATCATTCCAATTTGTTCATCCCTGCGAGCAATGGTTTTAATCTTCATTTACTATTTGCAAAGTCCGTTTTGTTAGAAGCATTTGATAAAATACTCAATTACCATTTTTTCACACTGTAGTTCAACTGCTGTGCTGATAAAAGGCTCCAGCTCATAAGATAAACTGCAAATAATTCCTGAGAAAAATGTCAGAGGCGGTATACAATGAATGGGATTTTTTTGAGCAGATTATTCCCTCACTAAAGTGACAGGGTGGTTCAATATTTATTTTGTTGAGAATGTCATTTAAATAGTGTTTGACACCTGCTCCCTATAGTCAGCTACTCATCACATTACGATTTCTAGGGATTTAAAAGTGAGATTTAACTCTATGTCTATTAAGAAAAAAAGAAACTCATTTATAAACCAAGATGAGACTACACGGCTGATAGTATGCAAATTATTTAAATAAATGGAAATGCAATTGATTCAGCTTTGTGGGGTTATATGGGAGAAGAATATTTAAGACTTGGCACCCTTTCCTGCCCTTAGCATTCAAGTGTTTATTTTTGAGATCATATTTGAAATCTTACCAAGAATACCTGCCTGTTCGTTCAAATTGCCTTTTTCTAGGCAATCTACTTAAAAATGACCACTTCACTCACCCTTCTTCAATTTTCCTCCACATGCATGCTCTAGGTGGCATTGCTCATTGGCTGAGAAGACAGCTCACAGTGCAGAAGGCTATAATAAACTAAGTTTTCTTAATGGGAAGAGGTTTATTTTATTCTCCTCCATTTGCTAAAGTTGAAAAGTTCCTATTAAGTGCTCAGCAAATGGAAATAGCTATCATTTCAAGTATTGGCCCCAGAATGCCATATACTCTATTAAGCATTTTCCTCCCAGGAATTCCTCTCCACCCTCCATTCCTAGTCAATCACTTTTGACAATTTTAAATCCGGCACTTCTTGCTGTGAATTTTAAGTAGTCAGAAGACGTTTGCAGATGAAATCAAGTCTTAATCCCTGCCTCACTCTTTGGAAAGCAGCATGGCAATAGAATACGGGAGTGAAGAAATGAGATAAGAACCATTAGGGGAAGAGGAACCAAAGAACTGGCTTGTGAAATTTTCTGTTTGCTTTACCTCAGTTGTTTTGATACCAGGGCTTTACTTTCCACTATATCCCTCTGTATTAAGTCATTAGATTACCCCAGGGACTGAACACAGGTCACAGATTTGTATATTATCTCTATTGGAAACAGGTTTTCATCACTTTTGAGTGAAATCAAAGAAACCACTGCATTCAAGAAAAGCACTGAGACACTACTGAGCAGAAAAGTGTGAACATGTATTGTCATTGGTCTAAGGGCCAACTCTTTTGGCCCTTAGAACTTTTCTGAAGTATATGGGAACTCCAAACTTGAGAAATAATTGGAATTGAACCAACAAAAGGCACCACAGGCAATAGAAATAATCAACTTTGTCTACTAAGTAAATCAGCTAAAATTACTGGAATCATCATAGACACTATTAGACTGAGCAACATTAAGAGTGGAATCAATTTTGCCAAGACTGAAGATTGAGCACCTGGGTTAGATCCTCCATTTTTACTTCTTGGGATATTTCAGATAACTTTGCAAACACATAAACTCCTTCCCTTAACAGGAAACAACATGATGTGAAAGAAAAAGTAAGTCTTTGGAGCCCCCATTTGGATTCTAATCCTCATAAATTGGCCATGGGGCAAGCCACTTAAACTCTCAGAGGCTCAGATTTTTCATCTGCAAAATGGAAGTAATAATACCTTATTGAGGGGGTATTTGAGGATTAAATGAGATCTTTTGAGTATGTAAAAGAACCTGGCATTAAAAAAGAGATTAAATAAAAGCATATGAATAGATGTATTTTATTAAATTAAATAAATGGTGCCTGGTTTTTGTTATTATTTCATGCCACTAGAATTTCACTTCAAAAATTCCAATTCTTAGACTAAATGTTAACCCTAGTGACTTAAAAAGTACATGGTTAATACAAAGATGTCCAAAGTAGTTTACCTATTGGGAGAACCGAGCTCAGTGACCTGTGAAAGCATTCCACAGTCCTTGCTGAGCATTAATGGGTTTTACATCTGTACCTTCACATAGGAGAGGGCCTTGAGAATATCAGGTTTTTAGGGCATGATCTTCTTGAGAACAAAACAAGTTCAATCTCAGCACTAAGTTAAGGATTCTCCACAATAGTGTGGTTCCTATTTAAAAGGAACAAAATGAGGTCAGTTTGAAGACCCCCAAGCTGATCCAGGAATATTACCACAACTATTAAGTTTTGTCTGATTTAAACTGCTTTGTCATAAGGTTTGATATTGCAAAAAGAGGTGTATATACAGAATTTACCTATCTTAAATAGTTCTTTTTTTGAAATATGTTGAAAACTTTAAGTAGGTCAATTTAAAGCTGACCCACATTCACTACAAACTTTTTTTAAATTACATGATGCAATCTATTTCAATCCTTCAGATATATCAATATTTCAAATACAAATAAGCAGAAAGAAAATCTCTTACTGTAATCTATATTTTAGTATTACATCAATATGACCAAGAATATCAAATAAAGGTACATGAATGGATAACAGAATTCTAAAACTATGGGGGTACTTGTCATGAGGAAACAAGGTTAATTAACAGAAGCCAGTTAAAAAGAATTGCTTACAACTTCTCAAAGTTTAACTTAAGTTTTATCCAGACTTAAAAATATATCATGATCTTCAAAATAAAAAAATATATCATGATCTTCAACTTCAAGTCACTGCAATTTAACAAATGTTTCAGTGCTTACTACGTGCAAGACACTGTGCTAGCTGGTTAACTTCCCTCCTCCCCCACTCTCAGTGTTGTCAGACATGGTCCTTTTAAAAATCCATTATTGCTTTTCACTTGCCTCTCAGAGAGTATTAAAGATAGTGAATCGTGTTTCCAAACGTTTCTTATTTTCCTCTCAACTTCCTATAGTTCAATACAGACATCATTACTTCTCTGCTAGTATAGTGATTCTGTTCGTCATGCCTGAAACAACTATAGCACAGAGATTAAATACAATCTATATCCACATAAATCATTGAATAAATGAATCATGAAATTAATATGTAAATTGTGTGTTTAACCTCTATTTATACAGCACTGTCTGTCACCATGCTGTAAATCTAAAACTAATTGCAAATTCACAACTCTGCAAAAAGAACACCATGGTAAAAGCTTGACATATTTATTAACTAAATGTTGAACTACATTGAGTAAGTAATTAACAGTCATGCCAGAACAGGGAGAGAAAAATTATATTTAAGCACAGATGTCACCTGTATGACATGGCTAAAACTATTTTAGATTAGATTTTGATATTAGTCAAAGAATACTGCTATTTAATTTTTGACAGACAAATCTGTTCCCATTTATTCATGAATCCATTAAGCATTTTATTTTTTATTTTTTAATTATTTTTTTAACATCTTTACTGGAGTATAATTGCTTTACAATGTTGGGTTAGTTTCTGCTTTATAACAAAGTGAATCAGTTATGCATATATCCCCATATCTCCTCCCTCTTGCATCTCCCTCCCACCCTCCCTATCCCACCCCTCTAGGTGGTCACAAAGCACCAAGCTGATCTCCCTGTGCTATGCGGTTGCTTCCCACTATCTATTTTACATTTGGTAGTGTATATATGTCCATGCCACTCTGTCACTTTGTCACAGCTTACCCTTCCCCCTCCCCATATCCTCAAGTCCATTCTCTAGTAGGTCTGTGTCTTTATTCCTGTCTTACCCCTAGGTTCTTCATGACCTTTTTTCTTTTCTTTCTTAGATTCCATATATATGTGTTAGCATACAGTATTTGTTTTGCTCTTTCTGACTTACTTCATTCTGTATGACAGCCTCTAAGTCCATCTACCTCACTACAAATAACTCAATTTCATTCCTTTTTATGGTGAGTAATATTCCACTGTATATATGTGCCACATCTTCTTTATCCATTCATCTGCTGATGGACACTTAGGTTGCTTCCATATCCTGGCTATAAGCATTTCATTTTTAAATGCGTATGTCACAATCACCCACAGAAATAAAAGTTCCCTTTAGTCTCCTTAAAGAAAAGAAAGATTTCCAAAATATTAGATGACAATAAACCCATTCAAAACTTAGCCAAAATCTCCTCCACTCAGCACATTAATAACATTTTATATTTGATATATAGATAGACAACTTAAACAATTTGTACATGTATTTTAATGATGTACTGAATAACACTAAATGTTTAATGAGTCTTGCCACGACCAACATGGGTATCTTCTGAAAAATTATTTTGTTCTATAAATAACAAGTTATTATTCAAAGAATACAACTCTGAAGTTAAGCATGGCACATAAATATGTACCCAGGAAAATGTATTAGACTAAGTATTCTTGTCCCTTCATGCATTTTTATCATTGATTTTAAGAACTCATTCTCACTCCTAGCTGCTATACTTCTAACCTGATTTTCTCTTAAGAAGTTACATTTAAAAAACATACATGCCTAAACTATGGGATATGGTATTTAAAATATTTATAATACATAATCTTGATTATAATGAAAAATAATCACTTATTTGAACTGGTATTGCACATGCACAGGGGGGCAAAATCTGATTAGCTTCTCATTTTCCTATCTAAGTAAATCAAATTCACATTTACAAAAGGCAAAATAGAACGAATTTTAAATTCAGTGAAAAAAAACTGTTTCTCAGAGTTTTTCACTTCAATAAACGTGTGCTTTAAGTTTCCTCATGTCTGGGCCATTTAGAATGTGCCCAAATACTCTCAGAAAAATCTAATGTGCAAAGCCAAGCTTAAAAAGTATGAACAACTTTCTGACAAAATAATTTAAACAAAATTGTATGAAAATGAGGCAGTCAATACTCATAATTTCTATGTTGGCACCTTATCTTGGAACATATTTTTTTGTTCAATATGCAAGAAATGTCATTAGTACTCCACAGCCCTCATGGATAGCTTGTACTGAGATATCCACATTCTCCTGCCTGATTGTCTTCATAACCACTGACATGCATTCTTTTTTGTTCTTTTTTCAAAAACCTTTTTATTTTGAAATAATTTTAGCTTTACAGCTGAGTAAAGATAGTAAAGAGAGTTTCCATATACCTTTCCCTAGCTTCCCCTACTGTTAACATCTTCCATAACCATAGTATATTTATGAAAACTGACAAATTAACATTGGTACAGTAGTATTAAACTATAGACTTTATTTGGATTCTTAACACAGTAGACTGGAATTAGCAGTACACTGCATATCTGTGAGGTGGAATTTCTCTGCATTTAAGGCTTCCTGGCCCCTACCAGATCTGGACCCGTATCTGTGGCATTTCCAACCAAACTAAATAGAGCAAATTCCTCCATCCCAGGAATCCTGAAGAAGGGGTGGAGAGGAAGAGAGAAC
Organism: Tursiops truncatus; assembly: GCF_011762595.2. Lineage (NCBI taxonomy): Eukaryota > Metazoa > Chordata > Mammalia > Artiodactyla > Delphinidae > Tursiops > Tursiops truncatus. The sequence continues at coordinate 56,926,033 of NC_047055.1, forward strand.
CTTAGCTAATCACATCAAACAGAAGCAGAAAAAAAAATAACCACAATATTTTTATATAGATAGTGCTCATTAGAATGAGTTAAATTGCAATAATTAGACAGTTTTTCCCTTTGCTTCTTATTTACTAAAAGCAAGAGATGGTCCAATATACCTCACTCCCTTTTAAGTATGATCTGTCCAGTAAATCCCATGATAGAAAGAATTCAAGGGGCCAAAGAAAGAAGATTACTTCTTAAAGGAAATAGCTAGACACCTCAAAAGTGAATTAAATGCAATAAGGCATGTTAAGAGTTTAGCACAGTGCCTAGAACATAAGTAAAACTCAATAATTGATATAATGACAAGAGTGATGATGATGATGAAGATGATAATAATATGATCACCATTAATAGAATGTTAAAGATTACATATAAGGAATCATTACACCATCAGTAAATAGAATGTTTCTGAAGATTATGAAAAACATTGCAAAAGAATTAATGACATAAAGTTAAATGGAAAAAAAGAATGGAGAAATGTGTATGCCTTGTAATCACAGTTTTGTTTAAATAAATAGGTAGATGTATGCATAGAAGAAAAGAGAGAAGATATGCAATACCTCTGGATGGTGGAAATATAGGAGGTTTATATTTGCGTCTATATAGATTCCCAAATGTTCTCTAGCATATTTTACTTTTATAATCAGACTATATATATATGTAAATTATGAGATGATCTAATCTCTAAACACAAATAAAAATCCTTACATCTTAGTGTAGCAGTTTTTTGGTCTTAGGATCACTTTCCAACTTATTAATTCATTTAAAATAACAATAATAATGGGCACCATCAAAAAATCTAGAAACAATAAATGCTGGAGAGGGTGTGGAGAAAAGGGAACCCTCTTGCACTGTTGGTGGGAATGTAAATTGATACAGCCACTATGTAGAACAGTATGGAGGTTCCTTAAACAACTAAAAATAGAACTACCATACAACCCAGCAATCTCACTACTGGGCATATACCCTGAGAAAACCATAATTCAAAAAGAGTCATGTACCAAAATGTTCATTGCAGCTCTATTTACAATAGCCAGGACATGGAAGCAACCTAAGTGTCCATCAGCAGATGAATGGATAAAGAAGATGTGGCACATACATACAATGGAATATTACTCAGCCATAAAAAGAAACGAAATTGAGATATTTGTAGTGAGGTGAATGGACCTAGAGTCTGTCATACAGAGTGAATGAAGTAAGCCAGAAAGAGAAAAACAAATACTGTATGCTAACACATATATATGGAATCTAAGAAAAAAAAAAAAAGGTCATGAAGAACCTAGTGGTAAGACAGGAATAAAGACACAGACCTACTAGAGAATGGACTTGAGGATATGGGGAGGGGGAAGGGTAAGCTGTGACAAAATGACAGAGTGGCATGGACATATATACACTACCAAATGTAAAATAGATAGTTAGTGGGAAGCAGCCGCATAGCACAGGGAGATCAGCTTGGTGCTTTGTGACCACCTAGAGGGGTGGGATAGGGAGGGTGGGAGGGAGATGCAAGAGGGAGGAGATATGGGAACATATGTATATGCATAACTGATTCACTTTGTTATAAAGCAGAAACTAACACACCATTGTAAAGCAGCTATACTCCAATAAAGATTTTAAAAAATAATAATAAAAATAAAATAAAAAATAACAATAATAAAATCAATATATATTAACAAAAATACCATGTTTTATGAAAAAATAACTATTTTACAAAACAAAAAAACATTTTTTAACATTCTGTGAGAAGAATGGCTTTGTTTTACATTTTTGATTATCCAGAAGATAGCTGAATTCTCTATCTACTTCTATATTCAGTCTGATGTACTATGTTGTTTTGGTTGAAATACACAGAGAAAAATCCAGCCTTATACACGTGTGTAATTGGAAAAGGAGGGGACCTTTTGGACCTCCTGGAAGTATCTTAGGGGCTCCTAGGCAAACCTTAAACCATACTTTGAAAACTGCAGCCTTAATTCAACATGTTATTTTGTAAGAATTTTTTTCTATACTTTGACTATAATTCTCTCTGGGGTTTTAGGCAAGTCACTTAAAACCAACCTGTGGCTAAAATGATGATGAGAAAGTTACCACCCTCCTCATATTACAAACTTAGATACTTTGTTGGAAATTTTTCTTCTGTAAATTAAGTGTGTTTCATTTTGTTTATTAAAAATGCTATCAGACCAGTGGTATTGCTCTCTTCAGGAGGAAATTATGATCTATTATTTTGCTTAGAATAGAGTAGGTCAAGGAACAATATGCTGTTCTTCAAGGAGTTGTAATTTGGCATTCCACTGTTGACAAGTATGATGATTAATTTGTATGTAGATCAATTAGGATCTCCTGATGCTCTTCCTGTTTCCCTAAAAAAGGTACCCGAGTCTGCATTACGTACTTTCTTTCCACTAGTTTGTCTTCTCTTTTACTTTTTTTTTAAAGACAATCCCTATGTGAATCTAGCTTGCCCAGTGACAAATTATATAAACCAAACAAGATTGTGCTGGATAGAAAGAAAAATGACTTGCTGCTCATTTCTAGCTCTGCTAATAATCCTCTCTGTGGTTTTAGGCCAGTCATTTAAAACCAACCTGTGGCTAAAATGACGATGATTAAGTTACCACCCTCCTCATGTTACAGATTTACTCTAGATACTTTGTTGGAAATTTTTCTTCTGTAAATTAGGTGTGTTTCATTTTGTTTATCAAAAATGCTATCAGCTTTGGTAAGTTAGTAATTATATATATATATATATATATATATATATATATATATATATACATACATATCCTAGATGATATTATCATACTGATGAAAGTAATATAAATTTTTTAAACAATAAGAAAAAAAAGTTTTTGTTGCCATTTAACCATTTCTAGGAAAAGACAAATGCTCACTACATAAGTTAATAGGCTATTGGAAAGGGAAAGAGACTAACATTTTCAATTATTTATGATGCACAAAGCACTGTGCTAGGTTCTTTTTATATGTCATCCCATGAATTTTCCCAGTAACTTATGAGATCAGTATTATTATTCCCAGTTTACTGATGAGGAGACCTACACTCAAAGAGGGTAATAATAAGTAGCTTGCTTAAAATCGCAGGGTTGCTTATGTAGATTTGTGGTTAGCCAGAAATCGAGACCTGAGCTCTATATATTTTACTACATACTGTACCTTCTTCTAACCGAATATCATCCCAGTCCAAGATGGCTTTCATGCTAAACCAAAACTGTGAGTTCTTTAAAATTTTTCTGTTTCTGACTTTTTAGAATTAAGAACTAAGCTACATCAAGCCAAGTAGAGAATTGTTATCATCATCTAACTATTCTGCATGATAGGATGAGAAGGAATTGCAGCAAGGGGGTATTTTCTTCACCTCACTTTTAAGCTAGAGGTTGGCACTACACTGTCTTTCTGTCCCTCCTGGAGATTTATGTTAAAGAGATAAAACTTTCTCCTACTTTTTTGTTTTCATCTGTTCCCTGTCTCTGTCCAACATTTCATTCTGGAAAGGAGAAAGAGCTGCTCATCTCAGTGGCAGGAAAGAACAATCTTCGATTTATAACATGCTAGGAACCCATCACTGTGATAGAGCAATCTTTCCCCCAGACATCTCTCTATTACTGAAGCTGATGCCTCCCTGTCCTGATGCCACTTCGGTACTGATCCGTCAGTCCCAACGGCAAGGTTAATGGCACCACCTGTCCCTATGTGCATTTTTCATCTTTATCTCAGAAAAACTTATTTTGTGAGTTCTTCTTTAAGCAAACTGAAAATATATGTTCCACAATTTTTGTTTTACAAACCTCCTCCCTCGCATATATATTTGAATGACAGACCACATACTTGGCAGTGTATTTTAAGTTGTACTTGCTTTCCTTCCTTCCTTGTTTTAATGAGTGCTTTAGTTCTTGTGAAATAAAACAAAAAGTAAGTAGAGAAGTTTCATTTGCAGAGAAGTGCAGAAATAGTGGGTCAAGAAATTATTTAATTAACACTGGGAAGTCACTGGAATAGATGCAAGGATTCTTTGTTAAAAGCCTCCTTGCTAGAGCTGAATTTTATTCTTAGCTACCATTTTTGAATTTGGCATATGATATAAATTAGTTACTGAAATAAGGCTTTTAATTGCTTTGCAAAAAATATTTGAGAGCAAACACCAAAGAAAGGGAGAGAGCATCATATGAGAATCTCAAGTTTCTAAAAAGGTAATGAATAAGAGAAAGAAAAGATGGATAAATGGTCATTCATCTTCAGCAACAATTCTGAAGATTATATTTGCCTTACTCTGAAATAGAAGAATATTAAAGTGATGCTGTTACACATATCTGTGTGTCTGGTGATCATCTATAATACATGCTCAAATTCATTTAAACATGTTAGAAAGTATTAGCCAATTGTCAGAAACACCAATTTCCCCATGTTCTGAAGTGTAGATACTATATTCAAAGTAAAATACGTTTTGATTAAAGTTGATCACCTAACATAATTTTAATGCCCCTTTTATACCCAGGGATTTTTCTTGGAGCTGATTCTTTTCAATTTAGAATTCCCTGATTTATAATATTCATAGGGAGCATTTGAAAATCCCATCAATCATACAAAATATGTGTTAGGATTTAATATATTTATCTGTAAATATGGGAAGCATACTGACCAGAGCATCACAAGTACAGATAACATAATCTGCAAATATTTGTCACCTCCTTAGCGGAATCACCTCCCTAATATAGTAAACATGAAGAATCCAACCAGATTCCTGGATGACTTGTATGGTATTTATGGCTTTAGCCTTTTTTACCTTTCCATCCATCCCAGAGCTTCCTGGTTTTCAAAATCCATCTGGTTCTTAGACTAAAGACAAAGGCAAATAGAAAGTAAAGTAAAAGAAAAATTTGTTGACAAGTAGCACCTTCCTCTGAGTCACATGTTTATACTAAGTTCCCTTAAAATTCTTAAACTGAAGCCATAAAAATCTATTATTTACCTCTCATGTCAAAACTGGTTTAGAACTCTATTTTCCAGGGCTATTTAGATGTTAAATTTGAATCTCACTAGTCTTGTTTGAAGGGTTTTTTTTAGAAATTCTTGGATTTGCATATCAACATGCAAAAAAGCAACACATATTGATCATTTGAGCAACAATTTAATAGAAGGGAATTTAGGAAGTAGTCATTTAAGAGGCGATAAGATTGTCGGTGAATGAGAAATTTCGAACAGGCTAAAATATTTTTTCATTTAGTGAAACTTAGACAAAATTTGCTGCTTTTACATCTTTGATATTTCTATGAGACTGTGAAGACAGACCATCTCCAAGACCCATTTAAAGTATATATCTATTTTGAATAGACAACTGTGCTTTATATAAATTCTTTTAATGATATATTTTTAAAACTCAGAGCCAATGTGGATACATTGTATAACTGGAAAGGTAATGCAAGCAAGCATCTGATGCTTGCAGCATCTGTACAAGTTAAGAGTCAGAACACCTACAGGGAAATGTGCTTTGTTGAAACTAACTGGAAATCTCACATTGCACCTCCAGTAAGTTAATCACCTGATTTAAAGGTAGGCTGCCCTTTATTTTATCTTAGAAGTAAACTGACAGCAGTGAGGCTTTTACAATGGCACTGTTGTGATCAATGCTGTAGCCTCAGGTGTTAATGCTTCATTTACCTTTAAAAGCAGATGTAATAACCCAGAAATATCAATATTATAAGCTCTTTATTTGGTGTTAAATTACTGTGGATTCACTGAATTATTATATTACAGAGGTTTTTCAGTGATATTAACTTAAAAAACAAATAAATGTTATTCAGAATGGTATATCTAATTTCTCTACTCCTGGAACTTTGTGGTTACCTATAAAGGGAGTTTATAATAAGAATGTATAGAACTCAGATAACGTTTTCAGAATTTATAAAAACCTAAAATGAAGAAAATGAGAAAAGATATAAAAAGATGAAATAGTACAGTCATAAAATATGTAATATTATTAATAATCATTTTTATAGCTCCAATTGTATATATCCATATAACAATATGAACCTATTTCCCTAGAACAAAGCAATACTCTGATTGAGCTAGAAATATCCAAGTGATAGGCAAGTATTTAATATTCCTCCTAAACTAGTACCAAAATAATAGAGAATCAGTTCTCAAACATACCCAGCCATTACATATACATGATCCCACTGATGACATTTTAATTAGCTTGTCTTTGATAATCTTGAATTTTCACATTTACTTTAATTCCTTTGCTATGGATGGGAAGAACTGGTGGTGAAGAATTCAGAGTGAGTTTTTTTTCAATGTTTCCTCAAAGTAAGATAGTTATAACAATATCTTTGTTTTATTGGTTTTATCACATTATATCTTATATTATTTTCTATAATAATATTAATTTTGTTATTATAGTCTTGCCTTAAATCCTTTATCAGACTATCTCTTACTGGTAGTGCAAACTTTTATTAAATAATTAAAATTGCATAATATACATAACACAAGGTGCAAATGTATTTTTCTGTTTTATGTTCCATTATTTTACCAGTTATCATATATAATGTGTACTCAACAGAAATAAAGTTTTCTTTTCTTCCTGTAATACTTGTTAGTGCCAATCTCTATAACCTAGATTCGTAAAATCCTAATAACAGTGTACTATGTTTACAGAGTGCTTTAAGTTTGCACATCTTTTTAATGCTTATGATGGATATATAAGATGGTAAGGGTAAATATTTCCTCCTTTTACAGATGAAGAAGCTAAGATCAAGAGAAGTTAAGTGACTTTCATAATGTTACACAGATAGCAACTAAGGACTATAAATTTTCCGCCAGCTATCCCAGCCTTCCTTCTGCTACTACCTCAACCTCAATCTAATCAAATAACTTTTCTTTGCTCCATCCATAAATTAACTATAACTATATCTTTCCAAGATATTTATTCAGTATTAGAAGTAGTATTAGTAGTATTACGATAATCAATTGACTCAGAGGTTGATTATACAATAGAAAAACTTCTATCCTCTTTTTAAATTCAGTGTAGACATGCAATAAACTCATATTGATGTAACCAGTGCTCTTGAGTAGCTTTGCAATGTGACCTCTCTTAGGACCTAATCACAGATTAAACCCTTTTAGGAATAACCCCCCACTTCTTAATACAAGACAGCCAATTCTTAAAATTTATTACAGTGTAGACCTGACCTACAAATATTGCTCTGTGAATACAGAACACTCATTGAATTTCCCAGATAGTCAGATACTGACATATGGTAAAGTAAAAATGAAATTATTCTAAATTATCAACACAAAAATTTTAATAAATATTAAAATATTAAATATAATGCTCAAAAATACTGCCAATTGCCTAATATTAGGGTGATGGGGTGGAAATTGTGAATAATCTGGTGGCTTCAGACAGAAAAATCTTATGGATTCCATGACTCTGAAAACAATGCGACCTCTGAGTTAATTTATGACCTGATTGAATATTATTCATATATTATAAATTAGCCTTCATAAACATTGATCAGGTATCTTTCAACATCTCCTCTTTCTATGTTATAATTACATATTTATTCTGATTAACTTAAAAAAGATAACCAGAGACTGTGGAAAACACATCTTTCTTGGAAGAAACCCTGAATGGTAACAACACTAAAGAAAATATTCTCTGCCTCTGTGTAAATCCACTTTCTCTGAGTAGTGGGCAACCTACCACATCAAGATAATCTGTTTAAAGCAGATGAAAAATAATCTCTCTTAAAGAGGTAATGATCAGAAAATGATGATTGACAGAGTAACTATCTCTTCACTGACATCTAGTTTTAAAAACCGTATGGGAAAAAATGAAGGGCAAGAAATAAAATAATATTCTGATACAGCAGCCACAGTGATTACGTATTTTCTTATTACATCCAATTGCAAAATACATGTAGCCTAAAGAACTTGTTTGAGAGTATCCAATTTTGACATTTCCTAAAAGTTACATAGACTTTCAAAATGCATAGCCCGCTTGTTGATCACCAAAAAACGTCAGAACTCTGGTCTGGTGAGTATATATTTAAAATTCAGAATTGGGTTTAATCAGGTTAATCTTTCAAGACTATTAAATATTTCATTTCCAGGATTCCACTAGCTTACAGGGCTGGTTTCAAATGACAGTTTAAATAGCATCAGTTTGGAAGTTGCTTGCTTTAGTTGTAATTGGTGAGATGAAAAGACTGAAATAAAGTGAATGACATTGAGCTTCTCTGTGGAGAAATGATGACACTGAGTAGGACACTGGTTCTTCCCAGCCAGGTGACTCTGCAGTTAATATCAGGTTATCACTTACAGATCTTCACTGACTGAATAAATTTTTTTCTATATTTAAAAATTCTTATGCAGATACATATTTCCCCTTCTAATAATTTTAACAGACTTCATTAAACAGACACAAGAACGCTTAAAACAAAAAAGATGGATTATACCAAGTGTTAAAAATAAAGTGGAGAAACCAGAACTCTCATACCCTGCTTGGTGATGGAAGTATAAAACTATTTGGCAGCATCTATAAAACTTAAAATAAGAGTATCTTATGATACAACCTATATATATAGCATGAATGCTCATAGAAACACTATTCATAATAGCCCCCAAAATGGAAACAACCCAAAAGCCCCTCAACATTAGAATGACAAAAGAAATTGTGATATATTCACATACTGGAATATTATGCAGCAATAAAAAAGAACAAACTATCACTAAACATGAAAACATGAATGTATCTCACAGATACATTCCGATGTATACATACATTGTATACATACAGATACAATGAATAAAAGAAGCCAGATAACAAAGGCTACATACATCGTGATTCTATTTAGAGGAAGCACAATAATTGGCAAACAGAAATGCAGATAGCCAACAGGCACATGAAAAGATGCTCAACATCAGTAACCATCAGATAAATGCAAATCAAAACCACAATGAGATAACACCTCACACCAGTCAGAACGGCCATGATGAAAAAGTCTACAAATAATAAATACTTCAGAGGATGTGGAGAAAACGGAACCCTCGTCCACTGTTGGTGGGAATGAAAATTGGTGCAGCCACTCTGGAAAACAGTATGGAGGTTTCTCAAAAAATTAAAAATTGAACTACTGTATGACCCACCAATCCTGCTCCTGGGTATATATCTAAAAACAAAACCACTAATTTAAAAAGATGCATGCACCCCAATGTTCATGCCAGCATTATTTACAATAGCCAAGATATGGAAGCAACCCAAGTGTCCATCAACAGATGAATGGATAAAGAATGTGTGGTATATATATACAATGGGATATTACTCAACCATAAAAAAAGAATGAAGTTTTGCCATTTGCAGCAACATGGATGAACTTGGAGGGCATTATGCTAAATGAAATAAGTCAGACAGAGAAAAACAAATACTGCATGACATCACTTATATGTGGAATCTAAAAAATACAACAAACTAGTGAATAATAATAAAAAAAGAAGTAGACTCACAGAAATAGAGAACTAGTGGTTATCAGTGGGGAGAGAGGGAAAGAGGGAGGGCAATATAGGGGTACGGAATTAAGAGGTACAAACTATTAGGTATAAAATAAGCTACAAGGGTACATTATACAACATGGGGAATATAGCTAATATTCTGTAATAACTACAAAGGAAGTATTACCTATAAAAATAATAGGCAAACAAACATATGATGATAAATGTAAGCTTAAACTTTGGCAGGGTGATAGTATCTGAAAAGGGCAAAAAAGGGGCTTCTGGGGTGTTGCTGATGCTCTAATTCAGGGTGCTGGCTTCACAAGCACAGGTGTATTCTACTTGCAAAAATTAATCAAGCTGTATACTTATGATTTGTGCACTCCTCTGTAGGTATATTTCATTAAGTTGGAAAAAAAAGAAAATTAACAACCTAAAATTAACAACGTAAATTAGTTACCTCAGTTCACAACAGTAACCATGACTGCTTTATCTCATCACTCTTACCTGTAATAATACTACATAAACTATGATATATACTGTGACGGATAAAATTTGGTATTGTGACCTTACTCTTTTCTCTATTAGCAGAGAAGTGGCTCACTGGCAACAAAAATGCAAATCCTAAAGATTCCTCTTTGTTTTCCTTTGATTTTTAGTAGTTTTCACTTTCTAGCAGTTACCCTGTTAATCCACATAACTATAGACACACAGTCACATCCTGTCGTGGCTGAATTATTTTATCATGATTTATATTTGCTTGTTTTGTTTAAATAGCACTGTTAATATTTTTAAATGAAAACCCTCTTTTATTGAATTTTAATATAAAATTCAGTTATCCCACAAATCAACTGAACTCAAGACAAAAGTATACACCCAGTATTGGAAACTTTAAAAACCTTATATTTTGATTAATTTCATGTTCTTGCATTATGTACTGGCAGGGACACACATTCATTATGCCATGCAAACTATTACTCTATCTGAATTGCTCTTTTATATAAATACAGATACAATCAGAGAGAAGCAATGGGCAATTTCATTAAAGTAAACACTACCCAAATGTCAGCTTTTCATTATGTAAATACAGTACTGTTGTAGCAGCTTAACAAATGGGCAATGACTTTTGCTGGAACATTATATTTTTACCAACATATACATCATTTTCAAAGTTTAAGAATAGGTTTCATAACCATAAAAAGCTGCTAGTTTGGCATTTGTTTTTTTGCCATGAAGGACTTGATTATTTCCTTGCAAGAATGTATCATGTTTTTCTAGTGCTAACAGATAGCCATTAAATATTTGAAGGTTTTCGAAGGAGGAAATAAAGTTATATTTAAAAGTTGGTCAGCACAGCAAAATAATGCCCCCTCCTCCTTTATTCTTAATCCAACCTGGATTGTCAGAAATATACTATGAATGTTTCCCATATCATTAGGAAAACTTGATGATGTTTAGGAAGGGGAATCTACCAAAAGGCATCTAAAGATCATCATACAAAAATGAGGCTAATGAGGTAAAAAGAGTGATTGTGGACAAATCATTAGAATTAAGAAATATTTATTACCATGAATATGACCCTGCAAAATCTGTCAAGTAAAACTATAATAGAACGTTGGTTAGCCAAAAAGAGCCACAAATGGATTATTCTGATTTAGGAAATTCTGATTACCTCAGGATTAAGGTGAAAACTGCTTTTGTTTCAAAACTGGAACAACATTAATCTAAAATGATTAAAGATCTCACAAGACCACACGATCATAATTCTGCATGTCAATGAACACATCAAATGTAGAAAAAAGAGAGGACAAAATATGTACTGCCAAAGGATACTCCATCAAAGTCATCTGTTCTAGATTTTCAACAAGAAACTGATGCATATCTTTTTCCCTTTTTAACTAGGCTTCCTTTTAATAGTGAATTATAGGGGAAATAGTTATGTGAGATATAAAATGTATGAGCTTATGTTAACAACTGTGTTTTCAACTTCATATTTCTTTTACTCACTCCTTCATTCATTTATTCATTCAATAAGCATTTACTATGTGCCCACAAAGTATGAGACATTGTTTGCTGGTTGAAGATACAAACTCAAATAACACATGGTTCTTATCCTGGAGATTATGTACAGTGGGAAAGTCAAACAAGTAAAAACAGCTATGAAACAGCTTAATAAGAGCTTTATAGGAATATGGACATTGTTGTATCAACAGAGAAGAGGCTCATCTAAATATGACTGAGCAGAGACACCCCAGAGAAGGTATGAACTACATGAATGCATGACCTAGATGAAGATGGAAAAGTAAACAGAAGGAACTGCATGTCTAAAGAGGTGAAACAGCGTGAAGTACATGTAGTTCAATGTGGCTTCAGTGAAGGTTGGTAGCAGGAAATGGTGGAAAATGAGACAAGACAGGAAGCTAAACCAAAGAGCTAAAACTTTATCCTAAAAGATAAAAGTTAACAGTTATAATCATGTTGATAGTATCTATCCTTGATATGATGTGATGAAAATGGCACTTTACCTTTGTGGTCTTATAACTCATAACTCAGGCTTATTATGAGAAAAGCATAATTCAGGCTTATCATGAGAAACACATCAGACAATCTCATTAAGGACATTCTACAAATGACCTAACCGGTATATCCCCAAACTGTCAAGGTCACCAAAAACAAGACAAGTCTGAGAAACTGTCACAAACAAGAGCCTCAAGAGACATGACAACTAAATGTAATATGGCATCCTGGATGGCATCACAGAACAGAAAAAAAAAAAGGACGTTAGGTTAAAAACTAAGAAATTATGGATAAAGTATAGACTTCAGTTAATAATAAGGTGTAAATATTGGTTCATTATTTGTAACAGATGTACCATACTAATGTACAACAGGGGAAATGAGGTACAGGGTATATGAGGTATAGAGTATATGATAACTCTCTGTACTATTTTCTCATTTTTCTATAAATATAAAACTGTTCTAAAAAATAAAATCTATTTTAAAAAGGGGGGTAGCCAAGGTAAAAATTTGGTAGAGCACTCTATGTGTTCAGGAAATGTTGAGTACGTAAGATTAATTTGTAGGCAGAGTTCATGTTGCAAAATAATAATAGCTAGAATCAGAGAAGCCAGTCCAACTGTGGTAGACCAGCTTGAAATTTCTCAAAACACATTAAATTATACTCAGTCTTCTTGACCAGGTCACCACTCATTCTATATGCAAATGTCAGTGTCCACAGGCTTCAAATGATATAATTTGTACCATTTTAAAAAATCTTCCTCATCCAAAGTTTATGTCCTCTAAGTTCATCTCCCTGAAAAATATATTCCCAAGTGAATCAAATGCAGAGAGATGTTTATCTATCTTGAATTACAAACACCTACACTGAAAAACTGCTCACTATCCATTTTCCTATAAAGAATTTCCTCTACAGAGTCCTCCTCTAGCTTACCTTAAGAAGTTCTCCCAGAAGCACAACCCACTGTCCTTTATTTCCCTAGGTTTATCCTTACTACTATCTCCCACCCTAGAGCACATAGAATTTACTCTTGCCAGAACCTGGGTTTTCAAGTCCCAACCTGGAAACTGGTCTAACTGGATGGTTCAGAGAAGTTGCATTCTTGGTACCTCCAAAGAGTTCAGAATTCCAACTCATTACACCATTCTTGGCTGGTGGTAATGAGTAAGCAAATGAATTGAGGCAGATTTGTCTTTAGCATCTTTCAAGATCATCAACATGATTTCTCCCAATTGGCCTGCCCTCTACTGGTCATCCAGGGCCAACATGCCCAGGGTTGCATAACACATCCAGGCCTACCCTGAAGAACCGAACAGCATTTTAACAGAGGCATTAATGCCAAGATCTTGGCGGAGTGGGGGGACCTACATGACTAGTATTGAGAATTTCAGGAACCAAGTTAGTTCATAAGGGGTAAATATTTTTGGCAGAATGAGTATTCTTTGAAGCCTATCCCAGAGAGTATGGCTAAAAGAATGCTTAATAATGCTTAATACAAACAAGGATGATAAAAAATGAAGTAATTACATATGATGGCTGGTGAGATAAAGAAAACCAAGCAAAGATGTTGAATAAACACACCAAAGGATATAGGGGAAAAGCTCTCTTTATAGAAGTAGGAAGCTAAGTCCTTATAAACCAACATAGCACTTTTCTTGTACCCAACTAATCTGTGGTATTTAAAAAAAAGGCAAGCACAGGTATCATAATGTTAAAAACATATTGAATATAATCCTACTTCATTCATCAATGAGCTCCACTTCATATGATTGAGCTTGAACTTATTATATTGCTGTTGGGCACATAGTACATGCTCAATAAATATAAACCATTATTGTAAATGTCAAATAATTTCAACTATTAAATTATTTTAATAGTGACATATATTTAGAACAATAGTGATCTCCACATTTGGAAGAGTAGGTAGAATATTTTTTTTCTGTCAGACTAAATGACTGACTAAATTTATCTCTATATCCAAATGACAAGGGCAAAAATTCTCAAAAAAAAGATCTCTTTATATTTTCATGACAAAATTTGTATCCAGTTAACATTAAAAGTATATTTTAATGAGAAATTAGTGTAATTTGACAATGACAAATTATATTGACACTATAATGTATATTCCATTATTTGAAGTAAAAATAAGAGAATTGTTTTTCACATACAACTTATGATGAATACAGACATATTAGAAACACATAGTATGCATACACACAACTTCTTGACTTGGAGTACTTGGCTTTTCTTTCCTTCTAAATCCATTTGTCAGAAAACTAAAAAAAGAAGGAAAATTGAGAATCCCAAATAGACTTGTGATTTGTAAAGAAACTTGGAACTCTTTTTGCCAGCATTTTTTTTTTAAATTGCCTTACATGAAAAATGTATAAAAGTAATGCAACTCCAGACTGAGGCTTTAATCCTAGTCACTTCTGTAACAGAAGGGTAGATCAGAGAGTATAATTTTCCCTTATCATACAACTCATCTCCTATGTTGACAAAAGAAATCCTCCTGTTAGTTTTTCTTAGACAAATGTGACCCCCAACCTGATATGACACTTTATTTTTTCAGCTGTGTAACACCACCATAAAACCAAGTGCTTTTTAAGCTGCATTATACCAATTCATGAAACCTTTGCATTGATAGCTGCAAGCTTCCAGACCAATTTTTGTTCATTCCAAAATCCAAGTCACCTAGCTGATTAATTTTTTAATTGAATTATACTAAATAACCTACCACTTGACTGTTTCATACATTCAAAACTACATTCCTCTTTATAGAGTTCTCAGGAAAACTTTTGAACAGTTCCAAAAGAAATAACAACTCTGACTTGGACAGTGCTTTGCTTTCTTATGTCCATATTCAATTTGTGTATTTTTTAAAATCAGGCATTAGTTCTGCCACTTCTAGTATGATGTTTCTCAAAGAGGGGAAAGAACTGTGCTTGCTCCTTTCTTCAGCTATGAATATTCATCAGTTAAAACAACTTGGGGACTGGAGTCTTTGGCATTCTGTTTTAGTACCTGCTAGCCATAGAATTTTGCACCATAGCTCTGGATTTATAGCCCTTATTTATCCATAATGGTATTCAAAACCCTGGCTTTAAATATCTGCCACACAGATATGAGTAACAAAAAGAGACAGAGTATAGCTATTGTGCCTTCAAAGAAGAGCAATAAACCATTCTGCTCACTCTCCTTCATGTTCTTTAATTCATTTCATTTCATTTTAACTACCCAGAACAATTTCACCAGCCATTAGCCTGGAATGAAACCTTACAAAGGATGATTGTTTTTATCAAGATGAGTCCCAACATTCCCTCCCTCTCCTTTTCATAACTTTTAGGACAAATAGGCTACTTTGTAGCTCCAGACTTTTTTTTCAAAGGAGAAGCCTTGTGAAGCAAAGGGTAGACAAATTTCAGATCCATATTCAAAAACTTCAAAATAATATCCACTGAGAAAAATCTGTGTCACATTTTGTAAACCAAGAACATTTTTATGTAAAAAAAGAAATAACAGGGTGAAAATCTCTTTGGTAAATTCTAAAACTAGATAATTCCCAGTCTGAATCTGAAATAAAAATATCCCAAGCCACTAGTTGCCGGAGTCATGAAAATCAGCTAGTTAAAGAATTTTTTAAAAGAACACTAGCCTCCTAACATGGTAATTGGGGAGGATGAATATTTTGCAGTATTGAATTGAAACAAAATCACAATAAAATTATTTGTTGAAACATATACAGAATAATATATATATATGTTCCCTACACTTCTGGATGCAGGTGATTAGCATATTTGGAAATACAAATTAGCTCTCATTTTAGAGTGTTTGTAGATTTTCAAGAGAGGGCATGCAAAATTCATAATTTTATTAGAGAAATATTAAGGCCAGAGCTCACTAGGAAGTGAAGAGCATCTCTGACTTTGTTAACAAAGAACATCTCCATTCCCTGTCAGTACTGTCAGCTCTAACCAATCATTCAGAACCTCAGTGAAGGCTCCTGCCACATGCAGGAACTAAACTCTCCAAGTATGAGGGTGGTGGTGGAGCTGGGGGTTGTATTAGAAACAACAAAGCAGCTTTGCTGAGTAAAGCATATTATTTGTGATGCCAATAACAGGGGAACTCTTTAGGTTTTCTTGAAGTCCATGCATTTTCTTATTATTAAATTGTATAAAATGGTTGCATATTAAATCATTATTTCAGGAGTATGATTAACAGAATGCTGAATTAGTTGAAAAGAAAATCCAGTTGTTCTCAGCATTTGATAAAACCCTTTCCTCTTATAAATGTTTTATTATTATATTTGCAAATTTTGCCTCCCAATAAAATATTAAGAAAAAGCCTAATTTTAGAAAAAGCCTTGTGATGTCACCTCACTTTTTAAGTTATTAACATCCATTTCCAATAGAAAGTAAGGATGGTTATTAAACTTATTCTGAAAGTTCTGGGTAACTTGGGTCATCTACTAGTATTTGTACCAGTTAGTGTGGAAAGAGCTGGTTTGTGATTAATAAGTTACAGAATACACATGCGTCAGTGTTCACCACCAGATATGTGTGGAATATGTTTCTCAAGTGAGAGATTGTGAGCACACTAGCAAATACAGACACAAGAATCAAATACGTTCCCATGGTACTTATCAAGATTTTTGTTTTTTAAAACAGATGACCAAAACTTCACACAAAAATGTACGAGTTCTTAAATAACTTCTTAAAGTTGAACTCACCTCTAGATAAATTAGATAAATGTGCATACTTCAGCTCATTTTCAGTTCGTAAGTGAAAAAAAAAACAATAAACTTAGAAACTCACATTATTTCTAAATGACAGTTTTCCTTCTTACAGGAAAGGGCAAATACCAGATCAATAGCCCAAGACAAAACAGAAACAACATTCCAAACATAGAGAAGAGAATGATGGAGAAAGCTATGAAACTAGAATTTCAAAGAGAACCCTCTTTGATAAATGATGAAACACCTTTCCATGTTACTAAGACATACAAGCTACACAACGATACACCAAGGCCCTACTTCTCAAAAGATGGTCATCATCTGGAAATGGGAACATCAGTCCAGCATTCAATGTGTTAGAATGCGTGCACAACAGAAGATAAATAACTACAACCCCAACAGCCAGATGAACAGCAAAAGGCTATTTCTCCTTAAAGCTCAGGTCTATCTTCCCCTTTGGCAGGGATACAAACTGTGATGTCCCTTTCTGTTTGGACCTTCCCTTGGAAACAGAAGTTGTCAGGATGATCTATGAGCTGATGGTAAGCTCCTCATTATAAAGACATTTCCAATTCTATTTTCCAGTACAAGAAAAAGGGTTTTGTTTTATCTAGCACCAAATAAATGAGGAGAGAAAGAAGATGCCCTTTATTGTACACACACATAAAAATAATACACATTTCTTACATAATATACATAACTATGTAAGGTTAATTATCGGCATCAAAATTCAGAGTATACTTGAGCTCAGGAAGGGGAATTCTTCATTGCTGGGACATCATGGTAACGTAGGAGATTTAACAAAAAGTGTATCAGGCTAAAATTTTAAAAGGCACCAACAGAAACCAAAATCTAGAGGTAAGAAAGAAAACATCTTTTTGAGGTTTGATGTAAAAGGAAGCAAAGTTCTCTATTAAGGACATTACATTATACATAAAAAATATGAAGTTCAACAACATGATTATACTTCAGTCCCTTCCTATGGATAGGATAAATAGCTATAGCACAAAGGCCAGTGACTGAATATCAGTTAGGTATTATTTATTAAGTTCTTATCGTTTACAAAGCAATGAGTTATTAATTCATCCATGAGTTATGATATAACCATTCAATAATATGCTTTTTTGTGGAATACTCCCCACTTTGTAAGCAGGAGTTGTAGCTAGTTGGTAGTGTAATTTTTGAGGCAGGTTCACATTGCATCATAACACAAAGTTTGTACCCTCTTTCCTAGACATTAAACTTTTCTCCCTGCCCCCACACATATCCCTTTTTTATTGTACAATTTAAAGTATTTTCTTCTTTTTTGGTCATCTTCAACTTTGGCCTAATAAAAAATTGGACTCCCTTCGCATAGGACCGTTGTAATTTCCCTTCTTTCTTTCATGCCATTTCCTCAGACTTTTCTCTCCCTTCCAATGCTCTCCTGGTTGGTGGCCATTTTCCTTGATCCAACTCTCCTGGTTAAGTAGTCTGTTTTGTGTCCCACTCCCTAGTGCTGCATTCTCTTCCTTAGACTTCCTTTTAGCACCCTTGGGTAAAATCATGAAATTATGTTTGCCTTTTGGGACTCTTCAACTACCACTTTACTGTCAGCTTCTCCTTCTCAGTACCAGTTCCACTATCTTTCTGTTATCCCTGACTGCCTAAACCCTCCCATCCAATAACTGACCCCATGCCCCAGAACTTTCGTCCTCTAGTTGCCATATGATTGTTTTGTATCCAATTCCCAAATGAATCTACTCATTACCAACTGATACCTACCTTGATCCCCTTCTTGCACTGTTGGCTCTTAGGCCATTTGTTCATGAGCTGCTACTAAGTTGGACACAGCCCATCCTGTACTTCCAGAATGGTATTCTGAATAGACCATGTGTAGATCCCTTTATGCATCACAGTTCATCATCTAGAACTGACCCAGTACTCCAACCTGTCACAATCTGAAGCAATCATTTCTAGAGACCCAACTCATCCTGCTAATATTTGAGAGGATTGAGAGATTCCTATTCTTATATGTTAATCCAATTAAATACATTATTTTCACGTAAAGCAAACTGTATCTTAGGAGGTTTACCTGATGTTATGGACTGAATTGTGCCCCCTAAAATTTGTATGTTGAAGCTGTAACCCCCAATGTGACTGTATTTGCATATAGGGCCTTTACAGAGGTAATTAAGGTTAAATGAGTCATAAGGGTGGACTTCCAATCCAATATGACTGGTGTCTATATAAAAAAAAGGAAGAGACATCAGAGATTTCTCTCTCTAGCATTTGTACATACACAGAGGAAAAGCCATGAGCGGACAGAGGGAAGAAAGCAAACATCTGCAAGCCAAGGAGAGAGGCCTCAAGGGAAACCAAACTTGCTGACACCTTGATCTTGAAGGTCCAGCCTCCAGAACTGTGAGAAAATAAATTTCTGTTGCTTATGCCATCCAGTCTGTGGTATATTTTTTATGGCAGGTTAGGTAGACAAATACATCTGACTTTATGGATCTAAGTATTGCTCCAGTTTGTTATTTATGTTAATAAATACTTGTTTAAAATATGACTATAAATGCACCAACTATTAGACGGTAGGGATCATAAATTAAGTTTCCTTCAAGGAAAAAGAACTAGAACTCATTACAGTGCTGTGTTCTCATTTAACTTTTTATTTTAATGTAATGACATTCTATGTCCTAACTTGGTCCACAAATTCCATTATATAAGTTTTAATGTTGTGTTAAAACAGATAACCATTTTCACTATTCATGTTTCAACTTACCAAATATTTTTATTTAAAAGTAGTTTGGTTACAAGTTCTTTTGTACTAAACAACATGATATAAAAAATGATTCCATGGAAAGTTCCCTAGGGATCATAAACCCTCTTCTCAGAAATTAAGAGAGAAATCTATTTCATATGAAGTGTCCCCATTCGAAAATATTGCATAAACCCAAACATTACAATTTAAATGCATCAACTTACATTCTGAGTTTGTACAGATGTTACATTAGAAAAGTGACATTAAGTAGTTCATCATAGTGCCAGTTTTTACTAAAACAAATTTACTAAAATATAAAAATGGATCATACATCTTATTTCTATCAATGTGTATTTGAAGGACATTCAAACTATTTTCCCAAGTTCTTTCAGGATATCAAAGAAGAAATGAGAGCAGATCAACCCTCTATGTATTTCTTTAAAATCCTTTTATCACATTTCCAGTAATTACAACCCAGAGATAAGAATTCAAGTTTTGTGGGACTGGGGAAGTATTTCCTTTTAAATAGATTTTTAAGTAAAATTGAATTTTTTAAGTTATATGGAATAAAATAATATAAAAATAATTGTCCTAACTCAAATCTCACAATTTATACAATGTGCAGATCCTAATGGGAAATCACAAAAAGAGTCAAAGGGGAAAGATGGCGTAAGCCCTCATGAACTTTAAAGTTTCACAAGTAAACTGTGATCCAAAGAATTGTCTTTTATTCGTTTTTAGAATTCATGTAATTATATACTCCAGTTTTACCATCAACCATCAAACTTTAGCACTAAGGGTAATCAGAAAGTATTAACCATGCAATAAATGTGATAGTGCTGATAACATTTACTTAAAAGTTAACCAAAAAAGCAGACTTTCACTAACTCTCACTAACAAAGTTTTCTGCTAATGACCAATTTTAGAAAAATCAATAAATGGAAAATATTTTTCAACAATTGAGGAAAAATTGACAGTCATTTAAGTTATTTTGAGGAAACCATTTATATAATAATCTTTAAAGACAATGTAAATCGTTAGTATAACAAGATATTTATTAATAAACTTTTTTCTATAAAATTATCACAAACTAAGATCTAATTTTGAAGATTGAAATGTTTTTGAGGCAGAATAAATTCATATGTTCTTCCTAGATCGTTTGATTTACACACTATCCTAGCTGTAATATACAGCATGATATTCATGCCTTTTTCTCATATTAGTTGGGCAGTCACCCAGAGCAAGAAGATACGACAGAGACAGAAAGACGAAGAGATTGAGGAGATACACCACTATATCCTTTATCTAAGCAGTCCTACCTGGAAGCCCAACATGTAACAGAACTACTCTAATTAATGCCCCTTTACAACTATCAGACCCCATCTCGCTCCATAGCCCCTGAGGCGACTCTGCATGATATTGGATTTCCAAGAACCACAGTTGGAAAAACATTGGATCTGTTCACCTTTGGATATGTGTAACCTGAGAGTTTTCATGACATATGTGTTACCGGTATTCACTCTGTTTACACTTTCTAACCATTTTGTTTCTTTTGCTTTCTACATGATCTTTCCTTCTTCATCTACTGATTTCTTCTATAATGTTATTAATATTATTTATTTCTTTTTCTAAACCACTAGTCCGGACACGCAGGCTCAGCGGCCATGGCTCACGGGCCTAGCTGCTCCGCGGCATGTGGGATCTTCCCGGACCGGGGCATGAACCCGCGTCCCCTGCATCGGCAGGCGGACTCTCAACCACTACGCCACCAGGGAAGTCCTAAACCACTAGTATTTTTTAAAGCAGTTTTACATTTAGTAAGACTCTCATTATTTCTATTTTTGTGGTTTTGATATTATCTATCATTCTCAAATCCAGGCCCATGTTTAACCACCAGATTTGATTACTGACTTAACTAATATTTTATGCATTTTAAATGTGCATTAGTATGTTCCCTGAAATACTAGTATACTATTCAAATAAATTGTTCTTTTATTCTTTCAATACTTTTCACTGTCTGAAGTTTCCATTGTAAATATTTATATGTGATAAGTGACATTTTCTGTAGTTTTATTATTAATAATGAATTTACAGCTTACACGTTAATTATCTAAAAGGGCATTTTTAAATTTCATGAATAGGAGTTCTGATGCATAATTGTTTTGTTATTAGTTAAGAGTAGAAGAACAAAATGGGGCAGAGTGGTTTGTAAATAAACCTATTTTTTTTCAAATAGGATGTGTATAATAAATGACATGACATTTTAGTTACTATGTTTATTTCATTCTTACCTTTCCCATTTTTTATATTCCCTTTAATGCTTCTTTTATTATTGCATTATTCAAAGGTAAAATGTATTTCAATACCATATTGAATAAAGAAGTGCCTGTATAGTTATTATAGTCCCTTTATTTTTCAATGTTTACAACTATTGCTGTTCACTTTTGCTATCTCCCTCTCTTTTCAACTATATTAATTTTCCAAACCCCTCTTGAAAAGTCACTGGAGCAGTATTTGTTGAATTCAGCATTCAATCCAATCTCCCTGTCACAAATAAAAACTCCAAACAGGTATCCAGAAAAACATTTATCTCCAAAAGTATGAATCTTTTGTTTATAATTATATTTCCTAAAGCCATGATATGTCCCTGACAATATTTGGTGGTCACAACCTGTTCATACATGCTCAATCAAATGTTGTATCAAATTTGAGATCAATGATGTATTTAAAGGTGGATGTTATAATGCACACAAAATCATATTGTTGGATTAGTTATTAATATATTTAGTTTATCATTTTATAAATATACACAGATTTGCTCATTCAGGAAAGGAGGAAATAGTCATTGAATATAGTGAAAATTTTGTATTTATAGAATGTAGATCCATATAGTCATATCTGAGAACTGATAACAAAGTTGCCAAGAAGTACTGTTTTAATACTCAGATATGGCTCATTCACATTTGTCATAATAAAAACTTTTGAGTCTAACATATGTTAACCTGACTTCTTTTTTGTAGAAGTTTGGGTAATGATCTATCCTTACTCTTGTCAACTACTTCAAACAGCAGAACTTCCCTCACCTGCTATCAAGAATACAAGAACCTACCTTGTGCCTGCATCCTCACCAACCTCTTCTCAGGCTACTCAGCTAATTTGCAAGGGTGCTCAGAACTGAAGTGCCACAACCTCCAATAAATATAAACCCAGTCAAAGGGAACTAGGTGAGTGGCAGACAGGGGGTGATTGAAGGAAGACTTCCTTTTTATACCATAGCCTTTTGTAATTTTTCTTAACACACGCATCCACTATCTATTCAAGCAGAACCTAGATTTTATAGAAGTCTATTTATATTCTGCATCATAGGATAGTACATCCATTGCTTGTATATGCCTAGATATGACTAAAACACTTGAAAGTTGTCTTGCATAGTTTTTAAAATAATACATATTCAACCTTATCATTACTGTTTTGCTTAGCAAACTCTTCCCAAAAAGAGTATCTAAGAAACTTCAGTCCATTCTGGGTATATATTATCAAGAATTCTTAAATGGTAGAATTCCTGAGGCTGAACTCTATGTTTTCCTTAGATCCAGGTATTCTAGAGATGTGATCCAATTTGTCAACTATGTGCCTTCCAAAGGGTAGCTTATTTCCCAAAAAGTGTAAAAGAGAAAAAAAAAAACGGCGGGAAAAGACATATCTTGCATAAGAAGGAAATAGTTAATATAATTTGGGGGACACTGGGAAGGACTATAACCAAGAATGAGACAGAGAGGAAAGAGAAAGGAAACTATCTCACTTTCTACACCTTATGCCATATACTGACATCACAAATGCTTTTTCTCATAATTTAATGTCAACCTTGTGTTTTAGAATGTTAATTACTTGAATAAATAAATTTTGTTTTCAACACAAGAAGTTTAGGTTTCTCTTGCTTTATATTTACATGATACAAATGCTTAATGACTGTGTAATTCTCTCCATTCTAAACAGCTAAAGAGATGCAAGAATATTCAGTTCAACCACAAGTTCCTTCACTGTGAACCCAATGACTCTGAAAACTATGAAAGCTGCTAATTTTCATTATTTTGAATATTATACAGATAGGAAGTAAAATCCCATAAAAATTTCTAATTCAATAAATCCTACTATGCCATTGTAAGAGAAATGGTGCCTCAAAGAAAATTAGAATAAAATAAAGATCTATTTCCAAACATATGCCATGTACACATCAAGTTTTTTAAAAGGGTCTCTAAAAAGAGATCAAGCAGGTAGGGAAGAAATCAAGAATATTATTCCAGAGAAGCCAAAATAAGAATGCCCAGAAGCCATCAAATGCCCAATTCTGCTGAGACGTTAAAGAAAATAAGGAATATTTTAAGAGTTAACTTTTTTCCATTTAGTAAAAAAATAAATAAATACAAATAAAAACGTTTGTGTATAAGGACGAGGAAGAGTAGTATACTGTGTGTAGCTTGCATGAAGAAAAATGTATTGGGTGGGCCAAAAGGTTCATTTGGTTCTCTCTGTAAGATGGCTCTAGTAGCACTTAGTTGTCTTTAACTTCGTTCAAAACAATTTTGTTAGATTGTATGTGACAGCTGTCATATCAGTGTGCATTTAAAAATAGACTTACAAAATGGGTGAATTTTTGTGTAGCCATTTTAATATTGAAGATAGAAGAAAAAAGCAACATTTTCAGCACATTATGCTTTATTATTTCAAGAAAGGTAATAATGCAACTGTAATGCAAAAAATGATTTGTGCAGTGTATGGAGAAGGTACTGTGACTGACTGAACGTGTCAAAAGTAGTTTGCGAGGTTTCGTGCTGGAGATTTCTCGCTGGATGATGCTCCGCTGTCTGATAGACCAGTTAAAGTTGATAGCGATCAAATCGAAACAATAATTGAGAACAATCAACATTATACCACGCGGAAGATAGCTGACATATTCAAAATACACAAATCAAGCGTTGAAATCATTTGCACCATCTCGGTTACCTGAATCACTTTGACATTTGGGTTCCACATAATTTAAGCGAGAAAACCTTCTTGACCACATTTCCGCATTCAATTCTCTACTGAAACGTAATGAAAACGTTCCATTTTTAAAACAAATTGTGACAGGTGATGAAAAGTGGATACTGTACAACAACGTGGAACAGAAGAGATCATGGGGCAAGCGAAATGAACCACCACCAACCACACCAAAGGCCGGTCTTCATCCAGAGAAGGTGATGTTGTGTATATGGTGTGATTAGAAGAGAGTCCTCTATTATGAGCTCCTTCCGGAAAACCAAACGATTAATTCCAACAAGTACTGCTCCCAGTTAGACCAACTGAAAGTGGCACTCGACAAAAAGCATCCAGAATCAGTCAACAGAAAATGCATAATCTTCCATCAGGATACCGCAAGACTGCATGTTTCTTTGATGACCAGACAAAAACTGTTACAGCTTGGCTGGGAAGTTTTGATTCACCCACCGTATTCACCACACATTGCACTTTCGGATTTCCACTTATTTCGGTCTTCACAAAATTCTCTTAATGGAAAAAGTGTCAATTCCCTGGAAGTCTGTAAAAGGCACCTGGAACAGTTCTTTGCTCAAAAAGGTAAAAAGTTTTGGGAAGATGGAATTGTGAAAAATGGCAGAAGGTAGTGGAGCAAAAAGGTGAATACGTTGTTCAATAAAGTTCTTGGTGAAAATGAAAAATATGTCTTTTATTTTTACTTAAAAATGAAGGCATTTTTTGGCCCACCCAACATATGTATATGTATAGCTGATTCACTTTGTTATAAAGCAGAAACTAACACACCATTGTAAAGCAATTATACTCCAATAAAGATGTTTAAAAAGAAACAAAACAAAAACAAGACCTGTTCTTTAATCTAGTCCTAGACCAATGCCAGCCGAGGCTAAATAATAATAATAATAATAGTAATAATAGCAATAAACTGAATAAAACAAAGGAAGGTCTAGAACTAATGCAGAAAGCTCTCTGGATTTCATTATAGTTGTGATATAGATGTTCATCCATGGAAATAAAGATAACTATTTTTAAATAATCATACAGAGAGAAAACACTTTATTTTATGTTATGTTATTATATTATTTTTTCTGGCCACACCACGCAGCATGCGGGATCTTAGCTCCCCAGCCAGGGATCGAACCTGTGCCCCCTGCAGTGGAAGCATGGAGTCTTAACCACTGGATCGCCAGGGAAGTCCTGAAAACTTTACTTTAAGACAGTATTTTAATTCTATCAACATTTTTCGAGTGTCTTCTGCATGCACTGTAGAGATCTCTGACTTACTCATACTTACTTGGCTAGAGGCAAAGCCAAGACAGCTGATTCACCAGTTTCATCATTCTTCTACAACATCAAACTTAAGGTATTAATTTGTGAGCCACAAGCCCATGACTGATCATTGAAGCTGTTAGAATGAACACTCTGAAGGCCAGATAAGTTTTTATAGGTAGGTGGTAATCAACTAATGGAAAGGATTGAATACTTAGCTAGGGAGTTCAAATTTAATACTAAAGGCAATTAAAAAGTCACTAAAAAATTCACTAAAGATTATTAAGGAAAATAACAGCATGCTGTACAATTTTTAAAATCATTATTCTAGAAGCAATATGAAGGATAAACCAGAAAAATGAAGAGACTGAAAAAGCCAGGAAGCTATTTCAACATTATAGTTATTGTATGTTACGGTTGGCTAGAAATGGAAAGTAGGGAAGGAGAGGAAAGGGGGTGGGTGGGGGAGATGGTGTCAAAAGTCAGGAAAGTGTGAGTGGGAATCATAAGCTTGTCAAATGAAATCATAGAGATGCTATACACAACTATGAAAAATATATACAATTATTATACATACAACCAATAAATATAGGAAATTATGAAGGCTGATTTAGAGATGAAAATTCTAAGTTCAGTTTGGGATATGTGAAGTAGGACATGACAGAAGGCAGCTAGAATTTTAAGACATAAAAGAGAAGCTATTGTTTCTGGAGTTTGAGGATCATTTTTGAAGAGGCAACAGTTAAAGTCACGAACTCTACAAGGCAGTGAATATAGACATAGAAGAACAGAGAGCTTGGGACAGAATTTTGTTATTCATTAGGTATAGGGGTGCAGTGGGACCAGCAAATGATGAAGAGGGATCAAAGAGTCCAAAGAAAACCAGAAAATTATATTGTCACAGAAGGCAAGGAAGAAAGAATTCCAAACTTCTCAAAGGCTGCAGAAAAAACAAGTAAAATGAGACTTAGAAAAAGATTACTTGAGTTTTCCAGTTTTTCACTAATATGTAGATTTATGATGTTATAATGAAAGATAAATCACACTAAAGGGCTGACACCAATGACTAAGAAAAATGAAATACATGATTAGAATATAATTCCAAAAAAGGTGACTCAAAAATGTTATGAGCAGGAGCAGTATTAGTGGGAAATGTTTATATCTAAATAATTAGTTTAGATACAGAAATTCTGATGTGTTTATTAAATATCACATTGTAGACACAATTCATAAGCAAGTGCCTATTCCACCTTTATTCCTTTGTCTATCAGTAGCCTCTTAATTATTTTCATTCCTTTACTGGATCAACTTTTCAAAAGTATTTAATTTTGGTTTCTCAGTCTCACCACAGTAAATGGAATTTATGGCATTTACTTTCTTTTTTTTTGGAGTTTGGCCATGGAGACTAATAGAATGCTGTCAGGAGACTGCACAGAAGACTTTGTGTAAGTTTAGTTAGGTCCCATTTGTTTATGTTTGCTTTTATTTCTTTTGCTTAGGAGACAGTTCCAAAAAACATATTGCTACAATGTATGTCAAAGAGTGTTCTGCCTATGTTTTCCTCTAAGAGTTTTATAGTGTCTGGCCTTACATTTAGGTCTTTAATCCATTTTGAGTTTAGTTTTGTGTATGGTGTTAGGGAGTGTTCTGATTTCATTCTTTTACATGTAGCTGTCCAGTTTCCTCAGCACCACTTATTGAAGAGACTGTCTTTTCTCCATGTATATTCTTGCCTCCTTTGTCATAGATTAACTGACCATAGGGGTATGGATTTATTTCTGGATTCTCTATTCTGTTCCATTGATCTGTGTGTTTGTTTTTTGTGCCATGCTGCTTTGATTACCATAGTTTTGTAGTATAATTTACTCCAATTGAAAAAAATTCAAGTCAAGAAGGTTTGATAAATCAAAAAATCATAGTCTCAGGAATACATACATTAGGTATACATTAAAATAACACAATTTGGGGGTGCTATTTAAGTTATAAGTCCATTGTAAAATATTCACATTTGTTTTCAACCATAAAATTCTCCCATCCAAAATATTCAGGATATTAGTTAATGAAATCCACTATAAATAAAATAGCTTAGTTAGTTTTTGATCTATACATGCATGCAAATGCAGACATACAAGCCTCAGCTTATTTATATATGTAAGGATTTTCAACATTCTAGATTATATAATAATTTTTGCAGAAAGTATTACAATCCTCAGAAAGAAATTGCAGTGCCACTGTCTGTTAGCTCTTCAGAAATAAAAGCAAAATAAGAAAGAAATACAATAGGATATAAAGTTTGCCACAGAAAATTAGGTGACTACCTCTCAACTGACTTGATCCTTGACTTTCTCCCAAACAAACTAGTAGCACATTTATACACATAATTACCATTCAGTGCAAGTCAGGTCTCTTCTAGGAAACTTTGAGGTCCAGATGTTTTCCTGCTTTAGTGATTTTTTAAATAGCTTCTAAACAATTAACTGTATCTGTAAACTGGACAGGGTCAATGTTTCTTACAAACAACTGCAACAACAGAAATTACTGTGTTTGCCACAGAATCACTTCTGTAAACTGTTGGTTGAAATAAAGTAAAATAGGTATGTGATGCCTTGGAGCTCATAGTTTTGAATGTATACTTTAGATGAAAGCCTAAAGGTGCTACATTTTAATCTTTTAATATATAGAATTTCCACTTTACCGAACTCCACTTTACCAAGATAAAAGGCATAAAAATAACACAACAAATATCCAAAATTTGTCATTTAGTTAACTTAAGGCAAATTCTATAACTTTAAGTAGGGGAGTTAATACAATGAATAAAAATGATCATTGTGGTTTTGACCTTCCTTTCTTTAATTTTAATATTCTGCATCATTCATAAGAACAAGAAACTGCTGGCCACCAAGAGAGCTATGTCAGAGCCATAAACTCCTCTCTGACTCCCAACTCAAATTACACAAATTAGCCATCATTTAATGAAGCAGCTATGCTACTCATCCCAGGGTTCCGTCCAAACCTGCCTCAACAGTTTATACTAATGACAGAGGCACACTAATAAATGCCAACATCTATTCACAGAATTAAGGCTTACTTAAAAGGAAAAATACAAAAGTATACTTGAGTAAAAATCAGCAGTAATTTATAAGCAGCAAATAATCAGAACTGCAAACTTTTTATGTGTAGAAAAAATGTAGTTTCCACCCCAACAATGTATCTCAAATGACTTCGTTGTGTTCTCAGTACAGATAAAATACATTTTGTTTGATTATTTCTTTTAAAACCTCCTTTTTTGGGATTCATCAGAAAAGAAAAGCCCCAAGGTCACCTGTCAATAACAGAACAAACCCTCAGTAAATCACAGTGCTTCACAAATAAATTCCTCATCAGTAATTAAAACCAGGCCTCTCTGGCCCTGTGTTATCAGCTCATCAAATTCATTGCTCATCTAGAATAACAGATCCACATCTGCAGTCATTACAGCACGCCAGATAAATCAATCCTCTCAATGATGCTTTGAGCCATCTCTGCTCCCTTTTAACCAGCCCGATATTTATTTCCCCCTGACACTTCTGACATTCTATTTACTGTAGGCAAATGGAACTCATACGGCACCTTGTAATGGCTTTACCAAATCCCATTGTGGGGCATATCTTAGAAGACTGATGGTTGCAATAAACAAGGTTTTATGGTGTAAGTGTGAGCTTCCAACTTTTTTTCCCCTAGAATTTGACTTCTGCTGTGAAGGTTTATTACACTTGATTGCAGGTGGAAGACTAGTAGCCATTTAGAGCTTTGTTAACTAAAAGTCAGCAAAAAACTTTGGAGCTTATGTCAGTGTTTCTTGTCTATCTTTTTAAATTTTTCTTATTTAATTCTCAATCAAAGGAATCTTGAACAGAAGTTTGCAGAGCCAAAGTCCATAGACTAACAACAATAAAGCTATGACTAATTCATTCCTTTGCTTTGGGGGATTTTTTAAAAATTAAACTATCACAAGATTAAAAGTGGTTTTTAAATTATTTATTCTTAAAAAGATATAATCACACAGAAAAATTATACACATCCTAAATGCAAACGTTCATGCATTTTAATACAAAATAGTTTTTGTATTAAAATGTATATCATATGAACATGATATAATAGCAATTCAAGGAAAATATAGATAGTAATCATGCTTTTGAACAAAATGGACATTTTTAGAGAGCCCCTTTTTTAATCTTCACAAATGAACCAATACTGTGAAGAAAAAATAAAACTAGAAATTGTAACTGTTGTGTTACTCTAGTCAGCCAGACAAATCTGGGGTGGCTCTGCACAAACCATTCTTCACTGAGCTGCACTACCTTTCTTGGCAGCAATTATGCAGTGCTCAAAGAGACTCACATTAAATTAATGCACAATGTTAGTGGAGCTCACTCTTGGCATATATTAAACTTATTTCTTTATGCCACAATAATATTTGAAAGAAACTGTCAATTTCTTTTCTATTCCTTTCTTTTCTTCACCAGCACAAGGCTAGAGCACATAGTAGGTTGTGAATGCTGAGATCACCTTCTGAACATTGATTTAAAATGACAGAATATAGTATTTTTCTTTAATGACAATTCTATATTTATCACCCTATTGTTCTGGTGTACTGATTCGACTGCTCTCAGAGGCCAAAGTTTGAATTTATTTGATTTTGAAATAATCGCCTAAAGCAAAGAGTTTAGCTGCTGGGCCACGATACACAAGTGGTAGAAGGCTTACCCCTCCCCCATAACCTTCCTGCCAACCACCTCAAGCAGGGAAGGAAAAATACAGATTCTAAGTTGAAACTTTTAGAAAGCCTGTGTTATCTGCACTGAAATGGAAATTATGCATGAGTTTTCTTAGGACTCCAAGGAGTACAAACAAAAGGATATTCTGAGCAAGATAAATCTGCCTACAACAAAGATAGAGTAAATCACATAAAGCCCTCTGTTTGAAAAATAAAATGTTTCATTTCTGTCTTCACTTAACACTGCACACAGCAACAGCCTCAAAGTAAAGTCCAAGTTTGGTTGGTCCTCTAAATTAAGGAAATGTAATCCAAGAAGGCAACAAACTCAGTTCGAGAGTTTGTTTGTGTTTGTGTCTATGATGGGCTAGATAGGATCACCAAGCTCATCATTTCCCTTTACATACACAACGAAAGATGTTATTTATTCAAGGGTTGATAGGGGACCTTTCATCTCAGACATTCTTCTACAATCTTGATTGCCTAATAAGGCTAATCAAAAGAAACAAACTCTCTTGCCTTTAAGAACTGCTGTCTTACCTATAGCAGGATGACAGAAACTCACAGAAACTCAGAACTAAATGAGGTCTTAAAGATTACAGATGAGAAAACTGAGATGCAAACGAGCTACGCTACTGTGCCCAAGGTCACACAGCTAGGTAATAGATGAATGATGGAAACTAAGAGCCAGCACCTCAAGCTTCTCTCCTGTGAAATAATAGGCATGATCATTAATAACTTAAACTGGCATGCTTTTTTGGGCCCTGTCAGCACACTGCTTTCTTGCATGTACCTGAAGAACAGCAGAACTCAGCTGAAGAAACTTATTAATGATCATACCATCTTTGAACTTCCAGCACTAAACCCAATTCCTGGCACACAGTAGGTGTTCAATAAATATTTATATAATGAGTGAAATGAATGATATTTCAACTTAAGTCAGAAGAATACAAGATCCTGCCGTCAAGTCCATGAGTGGGAGGAGGGAATATAGGAGAAAGATATATGAAAAATTCTATAACTACATACTAGAGAGAAGGAGAAGATTTTATCTCTATAATTTATTTATACATGCTATGCTAAGACTGTCCACAAAGATGCCACTCAGAATAAAGTGTGCTAACAATTGTTATGGTCCTTTATATTTGAGAATCTTGAAAACGGAAAGTTAAGGTTCATAATATCCTGTATGATGTAGTTAAATATTATTATCCACATTTTACAGAAGGCAAATTCAGGAACAAAAGGTGTGAAGTTGGATGTTCACGTCAAATAGGAAGTTTATGACAAAACTGACAATGTAATCCATGAACCCTGATCTTCAGTGCTCAACACAACCAATTGTACCAGTTATAATGGCTGTGCGATGATAATAAAAAGCTACTTTTTTTATATGCTTTTCCTGCTAGTAGTTCGAAGTCCTCTACAAACATACCTTCTGTCCAATAGTTTTGTAAATATCAATCTACAGATGGACAAAGAAAAGTAACCCCAATCCCAAAACCCCACTGAGGTGTTCTAACTTTCAAAAAAGTTATTATTTGTGATCAAGAAATGGTGTTATATTCAGACCTTGTATTAGGAACTGTAGTCTTTTCTAATTATAAACTATATGAATTTTGAATAGCAAAATATCATTACCATGCTGGAAAAGTACTGTGGAGGGCAGGCTGAAATGCTTAACTTGCTAGAATGAATTCTGTTTTTCTGTTTGCATTTTTTTCATTAACCCAAATCAAATATAGCAAGTTACGGGGTTTCTATCAAGTAATAAAAATGAAAATTATTCAAAACTAAAATAGAATAGAATAAAATAGAGCTGATATAAGTATTATGGTATAGGAAATGTTTAGGTCCAAATTTTGCCTCAAAGCTACTTATCTTATGACATAAATAGGTATTTTTCTTCCATTTTAGGGTGTGTAAGGAGATCATTATGGGCCCGATGTATTACAAATGTTTTAATTCAAAGCTTCAGCTCCGATACCCATTACCTGGCTCTTTACCTTAGCAAAACCAAATTATATTCTTTCTCAGTCATTTTACGGGTCCACAAAAATATAGTTTTATTTAAAAATACAGACGTTTGCTGTTGGCCTAAGGTTTCCAGATTCATTATGGTCTTCTACCAGAATCATAATTGGTAACAAAATCCTAAAAATTTATTTTTAATGGCAGCATATTTTAGCATATGCCTAGTGAAATCTGCAGCCACATCAGATTTGTTAGTAAAAATTTGATAGCTTGTGCATGGACTACATCCACTAAAAAGATCCTGGCACTAGTGTAGAGCAATATGATGCAAAATTACACAAAGACTGATTGGATTGTAGAATCTATGGAACCAGAAAACAATGGATCTGTGTTCTAGGACATATGGGAATGCCACCCAATCTACTTCTCCCCTTCTTGACAATAGAAGGCAGAAGTGTGGCCTGGAGCATAAAATAATAGACCCCAAACTGGGAACATGAATCTGACTAATCTTTACATTTGACTAAATCATTTTACCTTACTTCCTTTTTCCTTGATCACTTCATGGTTAAAACTGGGTTTGTAACAGTGATTCTCCCACACCAAACCACTGAATCTTTTGGTGTCACCTGAAAATATGCAAGGTCCACTGCAGACTGTGATGCTCTCCAAACTTTGAGAATCACTGGTTTATAATGTTATCAAGTGACATTATCAGTTTTAAAGTGAATTACAATAAAGATTATAAGGGGCTTATCCAATATTGCACCTAGTTTTCCCTCCTAAAATATGGGAACAAACATCCCATGTTATGAAAGAGCATTAACCTTTCAAGCCACTGAAGTCCATTTAGTGTGTGGCATTGCTCTAATTTAGAAAACTGCTATAGGGGTAAGTCCAAGGACAGACTCTCTGATAGTAAACTGTGAGGAAAACAAGACACTTTATATTCAATGAGGCAAACAGGATGGTTATTATTATTCCCATTTTACAAATGAGTAAAGGGAGTTAGCAAAACTAAATGACTTTACCATGGCTACATGTTTTTAAGTTCTGGAACCATGACTTGAACTCGGCCTTCTGACTCTCGTCTAGCTTCTGGTGTCTTTCTATTATATCATGATGCCTTCTTGATAAGTGGAAGGCATTTTTTGTATTTTTATTTTTCAGAAGACATGTGCAAATCAGTCTACATTTTACAAAGGCAGTATGTACCTTACCAACAGTGTTCATTGGGACAGGCAATGTAAGAAGGGAAAGTACTAAACAGACTCAGACCCAACCATCATCTGGTGCCAAAGATTCTCAGTGATATGCATTCTTCAGCATGTGCCGACAGAACACTAACTAGGAGAGGATTTGAAAAACAAGTAAACCTAGTTTCTTCCTTTTGGAACATGCCCCAGTGAAAATAACTTAAGAAAAAATTGAATGTATATACCAAGGAGTGCAAATTCATATGTTATGCTGACTGAACAAAATGATAAAGTGGGTGTGGTTCATCAGTGACAGATTCCTAGCAAGGGATTGGTCAGAGTTTGGCTTTCAACACACACAGGACAGATTGCACTCGTCCTTCTATCATTTATTAGCAGCAGAACCTAGGTAAGCTTTTTTCCCTCCCTATAAAACGAGGGAAAAGTCTGTTCTTCATAGAGTTTTATGAAGATTCAGTGAAAGAATAAATATAAAAGCACTTTGTAAAGCATAAAAGCTATTGATTTGGAGTAGGCAGCAGGTAAGAAGAGCTTACAACTCCATCACAAATTTTTGAAGGTAAAGAACCAGAACTTAGCTGTCTTTGAAATTTCCACAATGCTTTGTTTAGATGGAACATTATACATACAAGCTGGCATTTATTCATTCATGCATTTTTTCAATTACTCAACAAAACTTAATCAATCCCGTTAGACAACAAATTAATGACCCCTTACTATGTACAAGGTACGGTGCATGGCTCTGAGTCACAAGACCAGAAAAGGCTCTCTCCACTTTTTCATTCAGTCCACAAATCCTGTCAAATGTTAACTTCAGAGATGGCTCTCAAACAAATCCATTTTCCATCCCCACTGCCACTGCCAAGTCCTCAAAATCTCTTAACCCATCCTCCTTCCCTCCATAAAATAAAGCATATGCTCTTCCAGCATAGGGACTGTATTTTATTAATCTTTTTGTTCCAAGTAGCTAGAACAGAGCCTAGACATAGTAGGTACCTACTAAATGAAAATTAGGATAATACAGTTTCTGTATTCAAATAGCTTACAATTTAGTGATGGGAAGGATAAAACAAATATAAAAATGTATATTGATGCTTTGCAAACCTACATTCACAGTTTTTATTCAATTTTTTTTTCCAATCACTCATAGAAGTAAGTAAGGTGGTTATTATCCCTCTTTTACAAATAAACAGGGCTGAGAAAGAATACATGACCTGTCCTACGTCACACAGTAAGTTAGAGAAGGACAAGGGCTCCTGTTTCTCTGAATCCTCACCAATATTTGTTGTTTCTTGTCCTTTTGATAATAGGAGGTGTGAAGTGATATCTCACTGCAGCTTTGATTTGCATTTTCCTGATGATTAGTTATGTTGAGCACTTTTTCATGTACATATTGGCCATTTGTATGTCTTCTTTGGAAAAATATCTATTCATGTCCTTGTACACTGTTGGTGGGAATGTAAACTGGTGCAGCCACTGTGCAATACAGTGTGGAGTCTCCTCAAAAAATTAAAAATAGAACTAGCACACAATCCAGCAACCCCACTTCTCAGTATGTATTTGAAGGAAATGAAATCTGTAGCTCCCAGAGATACCTGCAATCCCATTTTCATTGCAGCATTATTCACAATTACCAAGATATGGAACCTACATAAGTGTCCACCAACAGATAAATGGATAAAGAAACTGTGACTATATTGATACAAACACACACACAAACACATGCACATACACACACACACACACACACACACACTGGAATATTATTCAGCCTTTAAAAAGAAGGTAATTCTGTCATTTGTGACAACATGGGGATGAAAATGGAGGGCATTATGCTAAGTTAAATAAATGAGAAAAAGATAAGTGCTATATGGTATCACAAGTGGAATCAAAAAAAAAAGTTAACTATGAGAGATGATGGATGTTATTAACTTGATTATAGTAATCATTTCACAATGTATACATATATCAACTCATCATATTGTACACTTTAAATATATACAATTTTATTTGTCAGTTATTCCTCAATAAAACTGAAAAAAAATGGGAGAGGGACAGACTAGAACCTCAGTCACTTAGAGTAAGTATGCTTCTAGTCTGAAAAAGGCAAAATCATAGCAAGCACTTGCCCAAGTTGTATGAATTTAGATTGAATTTAATAGAGATCATGGTAGAATTACTCTCTCAATATACCCAAATAAAATATACTTTAATCTAGGAAAACTAATTACTACTAAATAACTTATATATATTATTTATTAACCCATAATTTTTCATCTTCACTCTATAAAGTTTTTCATGTTAAATATTTAATAGTTGCTCCCTTGAAGAGTAGTTTAAGAAACCACAAGTATTTTACGATGAACAACCAACTGAAATAAATAACTTTAAGTGCATAAAATAATATTTGTCAAACATTTCTACTTAGTTATATCTTGGAGGGAGACTACATTTTAATGAGCTTATAAGTTTCTTCATGAAGAATATGCAGGGTTTTTCCCAAGAAGCACTATCCCCAACATAAGATGGGTTGCACTTTAACCAAGTTCTCCATGGCTTTGATATTTTTGAAAAAATCAACTCAGTGCTAATTAGTCTCCCTCAGTCAAATTAGCCGAATTGGGGCAGAATTCTAAACAATTCCATCAATCTGTCAGTTTCAAATGATATACATAAAGGTTACTAGTGGGGCAAGAAGATCACATCACAATGATGTGAACAGCGA
This sequence comes from Tursiops truncatus, assembly GCF_011762595.2. Classification (NCBI taxonomy): domain Eukaryota; kingdom Metazoa; phylum Chordata; class Mammalia; order Artiodactyla; family Delphinidae; genus Tursiops; species Tursiops truncatus. The sequence goes on from NC_047055.1 coordinate 56,962,551, forward strand.
AGTTGACTTATGAATAATTAGCAGAATTTACAGTATATTCTCTTCAACCTATGTTCACTTAAAAAAACAAAATGATATGAAGATCTTTGACATACTAATGTCATATAAAGGTCTCTAAAGAAAACAATAGAGTTATTCACAAATGGTAGATGGAACCTGCAGTTAGTTATCTTGTGACTAACCGCACATACCTCTTAGTAAATAAACTGACTAAAGGAGTTCTTAGTACCTAGACAAAATAATTGGTAAGGATGATTACTGTTCTTTTAAGATATTCACCTTGCTTGTTTTGGTGATGTTTGGTTTACTCCTTGAAAAAAGTCAAGAATTGGGCTGAAGTCATAAAAATCTATATTGAAATTCTTAAAATATATCTGTCTAAAACATCTATTCTCCCTGACTTGTTATATTGTTACAAGCCACTTTAAACACCAGATAGCCTCTAGTTACATCCATAAAAATATAGATTCTACTTCCTTAAGTAAGCATGTTCTAAAGAAAGGGTTAACAGAATTCATGGCTTAAATAAGGGGAAAAATAACACAACCCAATTTTGACCTGTGATATTTGAGCCTGCAGATCAAATGCTTTCCCCTGTAGAATAATAACTTCCTTGAGGTTGTTGCATTTTATTGAGCGATCAGTATTAGTACAACCTCTTCATCTTTAGAAATGCAAAAGGAACAACTGGCAACACTGTCAATAAATGCAAGGAGTTGTACTCCTCACATAGGAGGGTAATGGAAAAAAGAAGGCAGGCAAATTTTTGTTGTACTGAGTAAAAGAAATTTACATGGGCTTAAGTCACAATCATTTTAAATTTTTAATTATAAATCAGATATTGTCTTTCTCTTATTCAACATGTCCTTACTTTGTGGAAACTGATGAGCAAATAGAATTTATTTTCCAATAATGTTGCATAGAATAATTGATTTTACAAAAAAAAAAAAGTCATTGAAATAGAATCCTTACACTGGAATGAACATTCACCAGAGGGCACTCTACTGCATAAAAAAGATAAGCCAAATTCTTGCAGTGTATAGTTTAAATGTATAAGGATAAGGAGGCTGTGATTCTCCACACCATCCCAAAATAAATGAAAAGCAGACTTATGTTTTTTAAAGAACTGAAAACATCATGATCCTTTTCTAAACTTCTACAGAACCTAAGGAGTCTATATTGCATGTTTTGATAATTATATTCTTTTGTTGTTTCATGTGTGCAGATGTTGTTTATCCAATGGGATTCCTTGAAGGTAGGAAAAAGGAGCAGATCATTCACATCTTTGGAATCCACCATCTGTGTCCTAGTGCTAAATATATTAATGAACCCTACTTGTTAAATTTATTTTAGACATTTACATGGAGTTAATCAAGACAACAACTTATAGCAACAATCCACCAAATCTCTATTTCACATCCCATAAAGGAAGACTGGATCTTTTTCAAATACTACTCTTATCAATTACCATTAAACTAGCATTCACTATGTGACAGGCCCTTTACCAGGGTATATAACACACAAAAATACACACACTTACTTTATACAAAATACTGAATTTTCACTATACTGTGATTTGGGCAGTATTTCTCACTGATAAAGTCAAGCTGGTTGCAAACAGGCTGAATAGTAAAAACCAAAAGCAGTTGCATCATTTAATCATTAATAAAATATTCATTATAATGTTTTGATTAAACTCAATACTTATTGAGCACCTCCTATTTGTGAGCCACTGTTTTGTGGAAAAATCAAAACACACAAGGCTTCTTATTGATTTCAAGGTGATAACAACCTAGAAAACAGCAATCACATACACAAAGTGCTCTTTTCTTTAGGGTTTTTTGGATTCTTTTTCAAACAATTGTTTACTTCAACACTATTCATAATAGTGAGAATATGGAGTAATATTTTTTGCCACTGTTCTATGAAACTTGACTGTGTATAAATCTGAAACTGCATTCAAGAACGCTCAACAGATACTACACACGTCTGAGACATTGATAGAGGTAAGGTGAGCCAAGCAACTAGCAATAGGAGTGCCATCGTGAGTATGGGCTAGCACTGCTTCACCTACAAAACACAAGTAATGGAATCAGTAGGTGTTAGAAACTACAGTAAGAATAAAGAGGAATCAAAGTTGAGTAAGACTAATTAAAAGAGATTGTTTTAAAACAAGTTTTGAAGTAGTTTTCAAAAGAGTAAGAGACATGTATTAGTGTAAAGGAGTACAGTGAGCTTTCCAGAAATGAATGCATCTTGAGTAACGGAAATTGAAGCACAGTAAAATGTCTGCAGAAAAGCCTGCATGATGGAGAGTAATGAGTAATGAAATTGGTAAAATATGCAGAGGATGAAAAAAGAGGAGTTAGTATAGGGTTTATGGTATGATGAAAAGAATGAAATGTAGAGATCTGCATAGGAGTCCAGAGAGGAGATGGTCTCAGAAATACTGAGAAGAAAGAAGCAGCAGGATTTGGTAGTTTGGATGTGAAAAACAAAAGAATTTTTTTAACTATTATGAGATTGAAAGTCTAGGGGATTAGGTGACACTATTAACAAGATAGAAAAAGTAGAAAGAGTGACCATCTGACAATAGGAAAATTATAAATTTCATTTTTATGATGTTTCACTGCCAGAGAGACATTAAAATATGAATATGAAATATTTTTATTTTAATATTTTGTGTATTTTTAATTCAGCTGTAACCTACATAGTAACATTTTTACTTAGAATTTTGGTACCATGACTTAAGAAAAGTCTTACCTATATTCTTTTGGTTTAGTTACTTTACTTAATGACTAATACACCCTACTTAAGGGCCTTCAGACTAAACTGAAAAGCACAGTATTTTATATAACTCATTCTGAGGCTGTTACAGAGCCATACAGGCTATTGTTATTTTTTGTTTGTTTGTTTGTTTGCGTTACGCGGGCCTCTCACTGTTGTGGCCTCTCCCATTGCGGAGCACAGGCTCCGGACGCGCAGGCTCAGCGGCCATGGCTCACGGGCCCAGCCGCTCCGCGGAATGTGGGATCTTCCTGGAACGGGGCACGAACCCGTGTCCCCTGCAGCGGCAGACAAACTCTCAACCACTGCGCCACCAGGGAAGCCCCAGGCTATTGTTATTTTAAACGTGCCTATCTGTGATGTGCTTTTGTCCATTATTTGCACCTATCAATATGATGAAGTCTTAATAAGCAATTGAATAAATTACATTTGCTCACTGACAATGGTTTATGAAGGTGAATGCAACCAAAGCCCCCCAAACCCCCCAAGTTATCATTCTTCCTATTTAATATAATTCGGTTTTAATTCCAGCGATAAAAGTAGCAATGTGGATGGTCCATTGCATTCAGACATTTCTGCCAGAGCTAAATGATAACACAGTCAAAATATCTAATGACAACTAACTTCCTATACTTTCTAAATATTTGTGTGAATATGGAGACCTATAGTATTTTGCATAGAATTTAGCTACCTTAATCCTTAATCTCTCTGGGACAAATTCCAGCATTTTACAAAAGTGTTGAAGATTTTCCAAATCTTTTCAACAGCTGCCCATTGATTATATAAAGATTCTCAAAGTCACTTCTAGTTAATCTTTTACTTGCTTTTTTGGTAATATAGCCAAGCAAAAAATGTTTACTGTCTACCATGTACTCAGTCATGTAATAGATATTATGGGAAGAGACAATTGAGTTTAAGGTATATATTAGTTTCCTACTGCTGCTGTAATAAATTATCACAAACTTAGTGATTTAAAACAGCACAAATGCATTTTTTTATAGTTCTGGAGGGCAGAAGTCAAAACTCAAGGTATCAGCATGCCTGGTTCCTTCAGGGGAGAATCCATTTTCCTGCCTTTTTCGACCTCTAGACACTACCTGCATTCTTTGGCTCATGGCTCCTTCCTCACATCACTCCAACCTCTTGCTTCCATCATCACATCTCCTGCTACTGACTGATACTCCTACCTAAGTTTTATAAGGGCCCTTTTGATTATGTCAGGTTCACTCAGAAAATCCAGGATACTTTCCTTATTTTTGGGTCCTTAACCTTAATCACATCAGCAAAACCCTTTTGCCATGTAAGGTAATATTCACAGGTTCTGAGGATTAGAATGTGGAAATCTTTGGGGAGCCATTATTCAGCCAACCACAAGGTTTATATTAAAAAGACAGAAACTGATCTCAGGTACCTTATCTGGTAAGATCAGTGTTGCAGCCACAGAAATACTCTATTGTAGGCACCATCAAAGAATATCTCCTTACCTATAACCAGACTGAAGGTTGGAGTAAAGGTCAACACAACTCTTCCCAACTATTGATTTGCCCTGAGTTTTAATTACTATCCTCCCTATCTTCCCTTAGTTCTTGATTTACAGCATTTAAACAGTGGAAGAGAAAAAAGAAAATAAAGACCAGAGAAAATAGGCTTAACAATTCATGCTAATTACACTATCAGCAGACATTGGCTGGTCTGGAATTACTATTGAGTATCCCTTTTGTTTTATCAGTTGTACAGATAAAAATACCTAAAATGTTCCAGACCACATAAAATTTTATAAGCTCCCTTTCTTTGGAGTTAAACAGACTATCTAACCAATAAAACAACCTCCTTCCCTACTGACATAACATTTCCTTATTAATAGTTGCCTGAAGACAGGTCAGTAGTTATTTGCAAACCATTTTAGAAGTATATGACAATAAATCAATCTTGGAAACCCATTATTATTTATTTTATCCCATCTCCTTGGTATGTATTTCCTCTCTACTCTAACCCTTCTGACGTTCTATGTCCTAGAGTTTCCTTCTTTCCCATAGTGGAATCTCAGACTTAGATACATACTGGTACCCTCCTGTTCTCAAATTGGAAAAGTTTTGTTAAGTGTTTTCCCAAAAAACATCTAAGTCAAATGGCAAGTTACCTCATTAGTTACTACTGAATAGGAAGTATATATCAACTAAAATATCTTGCAGTTTCTCCCTTATATGGTAAGATTTGAAAGAGAGACCATTAGTAAACCTTTTTCTATACACTCTTATAGTGGTTTATGCCATGGCAGAAATTTAGGAGAAATTTTCCTCTGATAGCATCAATTATAATCTCGAGGTAGTTGACACCTCTGACCATGTTTTCACAATATCCAGTCAGACATCTCACTCTGTTATAATGAAATACCTCTCATTAAATTTTATTGTCATCCTATGTAACCGTAATATTTCATTAACTACTGTTAATAAGCTATTCCAAGATCCCTACGTAAATTGAGTTATATAGCAATGAAAATGACATTATAGAAAACATTGTCTGATGACTAGAGGACTCAAATTAAGTACATGTCCATTTTTTTTCCACCATTGCCAGTTTGGCTTTGATAGGACACAATCCTTATAAGACTTGGTGCCTCCATTCGCAAAATGAGATAGTACTAACTTGACAAAGTGTCATGAAAATGTATGTATGAAAAAGGAAATCCATATATGCCCTACAATTTGGATCACCACTACTATTAGGAAAATGTTAATTGACTTATTCTATACCCCTGCCTGGGGTCTGGACCCCAATTTGTATGGATTCTCACTATTCCTTTCCCCAATGTGCTTCCTTTGTAATGTTGAATGGAACGTGGTCTTTCATTCTCCTTGAAGTCACAGCAAATTGCATAATTAAATCCTGTGCAGTAGAGATGTAAGATTGTTTCCAGTTTATAGCTCCCTATAAACATCCTACTTAACATTCAACTGCCTGAATTATTTTTTAGATGATTGTTACTACCTGTATTCAAAACACCATTTTATCATTTAAAGGCAGTAGACAAGAGAAACAGAACAATTGTAGGTTCAATGACTCTATTTCCCCCTGAAATATATTTTTCATTATTTGGAATGTTTACTGATAAGTTCAATGAATAACTGACTTGTAAAAATAAACAGATATTCATTATACAGATGACAATCTCTATTCCATTCATAATCAGAGCTTGATGGGAATATATCTACTACCCCTCAAAAATGCACTAGTATATATCATTGATCAAGATGTGTTCTATATTCTAAGCAACCAAATATAGATCATTTCAATTTTCTGTCCTTATTTCAAATATCCTTTCCTCAAGTCTGATCCAGTTGGTGCCCCAATTTACAGATGTTTAATTAATGTATTATTTTAGTTAGTACAGAATAGAATAGTCAAAAAGAGCATAGGCTTGCTGTCAGAAAATTCCTCGCTCTCCATTGACTAGCTCTTTTATCTAATTTCCCTTAGCTTCAGCTTTCTCAACTGTAAAAATAGACTAGCAATAGCAAACTTGTACGGTGGTTGTGAGGATTAAATTGGGTAACAAATGGAAAGTCCCAAGCACTGTGTCTGCCTCACAGATGATGCTCAATAAATGGAAATTATTATTATAACTTCAAACCCTATAAAAAGATTGCAGACTGATTTTTTTCTAGGAACTTCAATCTACAAATTTTCATTTAATTACAGTATAGCAGCCATGTCTGTTTGGGTACAGATACATGGTAATGAATGCCATTTAATAAATCAGGTTTTGAAACTAATGCTATGGGGCATTAGAAAGTTATTCAAAATTTATTTAATAACCTATATATAGAGAATATGTATGAAAGAAGGCTATATAATGCTCTAAATTGAATAAATATAATTCTGAATGGTTTATTAGAACTGTGAAAATGAGTGAACTTCAAGAGCTCCTACAAAAAATACAGAAATTAATCACTACCACAAAACTGGTATCAACCAAGGGCAAGATTCTATAGAACCAGGCATGCCAGAAGGTTAAGTATGCTCTGGGTGAGGAATCAGGCCCTTTAGCAAACTAAAAGACATGTTCTTCCTCTGCTTCAGTCACTTAAACTAATTACCTAGAAATTACAGCCTGGGGTTAGGCCCTGTCCCATCTCATTAAGATTCCCTACCACTACACAGTATAAAGGATTAGAGAAAAGAAATAGTCACATGAATGAGAGGAACACTGAGAAAAACTATTGATGGTGCTTCCCTATATTCTTAGGGAATAAAGAAGGTTGCCTCTTACAGGTAGGGTTCACCAGAGGCATATATCCTTCACCACCAGATGATTTACTAAGGTTTGACATATACCAAGTCACCATAAATGGATGGCAAGCTCAGGTTTTCCAAAGATCACTCACCTTCCCAATCATTGAAGAGGAGGAGAAATAAAATGGTAGCACATTAATCTCCCATACTTCCTATTCCTCTAAGTCCTCCTGAGGCATATTACAAGCCCAACTGCTTGTAGTTTGGAATTTTAAGAAAGTGATCTCTTAATTCTGACTATAATGTAACAGTAGATGATAAGCTTCTCTGAGTGTTTTTTCAATTCTCAGAGAAGATAAGCTTCCTGTAGGGGGTACCTAATCTCCCATTTGGTGGATAGTCAGCTTGTTTTATGCATCTAGGCCTTAAATGAAGAAAAAATAGTGGAGTTTTAGATTCAAACTGTTTTCTAATTTTCTTGATAATACTTAAAAAGCACTTAATTGCTCCAAACTATGTTTTAAAATCTGCTTCTCATAACCCAAGGATTCTGTAAAGGTGTTTTAAGAGCCCAGGAGATACGGGTAGCACTTGATGTTGTGACTGAGTTTCTCAGTCAACTAAAGCAGATCTCCTGTTAATCTTTTATGTAAAGAATTAAATGATAAATCATAGAAGTACTTATTTTATTATAATAAAATAATAAAAATGAGTTTGGATATCACTATTCTATCATCGTATACAAATTACATGCTGTGGAAAACTTACTAGAAGCCAGGAATTATAAAATCGATTACTACTATTCCCAGATATTCAAGCCATTCTTCTTTGGCGCCTTTAAAACCAAAGGAATGTCTGTTAAACTTATTTTTTTAATAAATTTATTTATTTTTGGCTGCGTTGGGTTTTCGTTGCTGTGTGCGGGCTTTCTCTAGTTGTGGCGAGTGGGGGTTTCTCTTTGTTGCGGTGCACGGCCTTCTCATTGTGGTGGCTTCTCTTGTTGCAGAGTACAGGCTCTAGGCATGCACGCTTCAGTAGTTGTGGCACACAGGCTCAGTAGTTGTGGCTCGCAGGCTCTAGAGCACAGGCTCAGTAGTTGTGGCCCATGGTCTTAGTTGTTCCATGGCACGTGGGATCTTCCCGGATCAGGGATCGAACCCGTGTCCCCTGCATTGGCAGGCGCACTCTTAACCACTGTGCCACCAGGGAAGTCCTGTTAAACTTATTTACACTCATTAGAAAACCACAGTGGTGACTAAGGATTAACTCAATCTCAAAAAAGAATGTATTAATAGGGACATATTCAGTTCATTGTTTTTTATCATATGATATGGTAATGTACAACTTTGCGGGGGTGAGAAATGTAATAATCATGTTAGTTTCCAAAGGGAAAAGAGAGAAAAAGCTTCATGGGATGACAATGAAATAAGTTATAAAGGACTCACTATTCACTTCCATAGGCTAACTTAACCCTTCTGAATTCAGTGCAATCCTGAAGGCAGTGGTCTCCTCACTGTAGAAATCTAAATCTAAATGGCTGTCCTCTATAGGAATGCATGTCAAATCTCAACAACAAAGTTCAAAAATGTCAACCTTGGAAAGTCCAGTAAGTCAGACTCATTGGCTTCAACTGTCCGAATAAACAGCTTAAACATTTTTCCTCAATAAAAGCAGATAAACTATAGTTTGATGCCTACTCTTAACATGAAAAGATGTTAAATAAATGCCTATATCCAGTTGGCATCAATATAGTAAGGATCTGCCACACACCAATAAACAGCAGCTGCTGGTGATCACTGGGTCTTCTCAGTGAACTGAACCAGCACATGCAGGAGAATAAGCTCAATGAGAAATAGTAACAGAATGATAGCACTTTCATGACTTTCAAGAACTTGAGAATATTTATTTGGTACAAATCTGGTACCAAAAAAAATTATGTTCTACTTTGTATATATTTCTTGATATTTTGTTCTCAAATATGTTGGGAAATGGTTTGCATTATATGAAGAAAATACCTTGGAGTTCACTGTAATAACCAGCACAAAATTCAAATCAATTAAAGACTATATTAAAAGGACATAAACATTATGATTTCTGACTCTCACAAATGTACCTATAAGAAAGAATTTTAAGAGGCTCTGAAATACCCACAGTAATTTTATTGCTATGGTCTGATTTACTATGTTTTGTTTTACACTATAAGTACTATGTCAATGTATAAAATTTGACATGGTTGCTAAGGAACATTAATAATATTATTTATTATCATTATAGTTATTAATTAACATAATAAGTATTTATCATTGATAAAGAAACGATCTCTATATTGTACAGAATAATTATGGCCACAGCTAATAGGACAATTGTGCTAAAATCTCTTCACAATCAATGTCTGGAAGCAGCACAAAACTGAGAAGGTAAGATCTTGCAAATACATACCTGGAATGATGCTTGGAATTTAAACCTAAGTTCCCTAATAGGAGGACTATATTTTTTCTGGGTTTGCATGTCCTGACTTTAATTTTCAGGGAAAGGGGAACTGCTTTTGTTAAACCAGTAATCTGAAAACCTTGTGTATATTCATAATCAATATGCAGTCCCATTCCTTGGCTGATTATCCTCCATGGATTCAAAAAGCAAGCCAACGCCTTCATTGGGTGAGATAATAAAACCCCTAGATCTCTTGAGTTTTCAAGAACGCAGGAAACTTAACACTTGCCTTACTAAGAATTTGAAGTTAATCCAAAAAAAAATGTCATCAGAGGTAGGGAACTATATTTCCTGCCAAAAGATGACACATGTCAGGTCTATGGATAGTATGTATGAGCCTTCCCATTTTTTTTTGTACCATATATGTAGATTCATCTAGTACACATTACTGTGCCTTCAGTGGTTTCATTGTCAGCTCCCATTTTCTGCTTTCTGCATTCATCCCTCTCCTGATTCAAAACCATCCCTTTAACACATCATTCCTAATTAGATGATTAGTGCTTGGAAGGGCAGGAGATAAGTCATTTGCATAATTTAATCATAAAAGAAGTTAAAGATACAGATTTTGCTGTTCGTTTGTACAATTATCTTCTTCAGCCTGGGGGGGCTGAGATATTAATGTGATTAAACAGTATTTCTGCAAACAGGCAACTGTGTGTCCTCTATTAAAGCAAGGCTGGAAGCAAATGAAAAATTAATTTTAGAAGACAATCAATTTTATCCTACATGACTGTAATAAATAACAGCCCATCTGCAGACAACTCATTAAGCCTTGGGAGGGTACATGTGTCACAAACTCTAAATGACACACAAGGCTGAATTTTCCACGAAAATAGAACTAGTAATAAATGGCCTACCAGCTGCCATATCAGCCTAGAAAGTCAACAGACAGGAATTTCCTAGAAAATGAAGTGCATACAGTGTCACAGTCAACCAGTTAATTTAGTTCTAGCAGCAAAAATTTCTGAAAACTGGTTCATTTTATTCTGAGATTTGCTCTTTTTCTTGTGTTCCGAATGTATGTGTGTGCTCACACATAGTAGTGTGATACCACTTTCACTAAGAAGAGCTAACATTTACTGAGCTCTTATTATGTGCTAAGCACTTTATGTACATGATCTCAATTAATCTTCTTAACCAGCCCAGAAGTTATGTGACTAATAGTATCCCCATTTTTAGATGAAAAAACTGAGGCTTAGATGGTCATACATCTAGAAAGTGTTAGAACAAATGTGGCTGTCTGAGACAGAATAGTAATTCCCTAGGCTTTCATTGTTCAAGAGGAGCTGTCAATCAGAATCAGAAAAATATACCCCTTAGGTATAACAAAAAATTTCCTTAAAATATGAACATTTCCCTAAGTTAAATGCATTTAATTATAATAAATCATAGTTACACTGTCAAAGCAACAAACTGAAAACATTTTGAGTACTTACATCCATGTACTATATTAGGTGCTATGAATGATAAAACAACACATCAGACTGCTTCAAGTTGAGGAATTTGGAAGGTAGTTTTGGGAGGGAGAAAACATATACAGCTTAAAACAATTTATAAAATGAGAAGGAGGAGGAGGTGGAGAAGGGGAGGGGAAAGGGGAAGGAGAAGAAAGGCTATCTGCAGATCAAAGTTCAGAGAAGCAAGAGATCACTGCAGGTGATATAAGAAGTCCTCATAGAGGGAGCTAAGACTTCAGCTAGATCTTTAAAGATGGCTGTTTTCAACAAGACCTTGAGTATTTCTATACTGCAATTCTTCCTGGAAAGGAAGCTCAACCTTAACATTTTCTGATTTCAGTTTTCTTAAGCAGTTTACATTACTTTAGTTCACTTCCATTCAGTTTGAACAAACCCGCCAAAGATCCATGCTTGCATAAAATATTCATTCGCAGTTCTAAACTCATCAAATTTGAAATACTGGGCAGGATGAGTAATCACTTGTTCCTTTACTTGGCTTTTGTGGAGTTGATATTAGGGTCCTAGTGCCTAAAATAGTTTTTCCACAACACTTTGCACAGCCTATCGTGATTAAGATAACCCAGTGTCTAGTGTACGCACATGTCTCTTTTCAGTGCTATATAAAGAAGGGAAACGAGATTTTTTTTAATCAACCCAACAGAGCTAAAATCAAATTTTAACAATGGATTTGCCTTTTTTTCCCTAAACAAGAGTCTTAAGAGCAGATGTTACTACATCTGGCTTCCCTTGCTCTTCTCCAGCTGCAGAAATTAAAACTCACTCAGAATCTGTGACACAATCTATTAGTTTGCAAATGCTGACCAAACCTTTCTTCCCAACCACTTTATTAATGTGCCAGGTGAATGGCTGGGCATGCCCCACCAGAAAAACTTTGTTTCCTAGGTAATTAGCAAGGAATTAAGACTGAGATCACCAACTTCTTGGCTTTTCTCTGCTATGATTTCACATGAGAACGTGATTTAAAGCTTAACTATTTCTTCATCATCAAATCTCCAAGGCCACAGAAATCCCAAAAGGAGTCAAAGAGCAGTGAGGAGAAGTAGTGACTACAGCAGGAACTGTTTAAGTAGATTCCATGTGAGGTTAATAATACATGAATCAGAACAGCAGGTGTTAAGTATATATATTGATTGGGTTTATGCCACTTTGAATACATTATGAACCATCTATAAGTAAAGAACCATGACTATTTCCTAGCTCTGGACCATGCCTAGCAGCTTTGTAGTACTCTGTTTATAAACTACCAACGTGTAGAAATGAAAGTAGGAGCCTAATGTACTCTTCATGAGTATATGACGTACTAATAAGATCAACAAACACACATCCTGGGACCAATAATGCTTCTGGTATAAAATCAGTTCATAATAAAATGAAGTACCTCATCTATTGTAAAATAATGTTAGTTACACATGAAATAAACCAAACATTATTTCAGTTATTTAGAAAATGTTATTTTTCTTAATATTCTTCAAGACGGCTGAACTGAAGCACAGCATGCCCATGGCAAAACAGGGATTATTAAGTAAATATTCAAATCTTCATAATATATTTAATGTGGATTATTTTTAAAGAATACATTTGTCAAGTTGATCTCCCTGAGTTCTTAATTCCGATAACTTTAATTTTAAAATTTTAGAAATTAAGTTAGTTTTTTTAACAAAGCAAACTCTAACAGCATTACTATATATACTACAAAATTTGAAACTCATCAAAACTCCTCTCTTAATCCTTAGGAATTTCAATGAACAATGTACACATAGATGAAATGACCAAAGTTCTAGCCTTTCCGTTTTTTTACCTCCTCTCGTCCAAAGATCTTGTTCTCTTTACTTCTGCCACTCATGCCCATGGCCATACCCTAAACCTTGTAATTAGCAATAACTTCAACTCCTCCATGTTCTTAATTTCAGGCATCCTACCCTCTAACTACCACTACTTCTTTCTGGTTCACTCCTTCTAGTACTCCAACTTCAAAAATCCTTTGACCTCTTCTTGGAACCTCCAATTCATTGATACCACCATCCTTTCACTGTCTCTCGCTTCCTTGAAATCCTCTTTTTTCCTTACCAGTTTAAAGTGTGTTGTCATTCATTGTAATCACTTTTTGCATGAACCCTCAACTCTCTTGCTCCCTCTGGCTTTGCTATACTCATATGACTTAGCAAAACCACAGTTCTTATTAAATCCAATTATTTGCATTCTTTGCATCAGGCTGATGCAGCTTTACATGGTGGAATTAAAACACACAGCCATAGTGACCATTCTGAATTATGACCAAAAACCTCAATGGTCATTTAACGTTGCCTGGCAATCATACTAAACTTTAAGTAGTTTACTCTCCTACTCATAAAGATGGCTATTTTACATTTTCTCTTTCTCCTCAAATCTCCAAAACCTCCTTTCCAATCCTCATTCTTAACTAATGACTTGTTTCCCACTTCACTGAGCAAATTGAAACAATCAGAAGAGGACTCCCATGGAGTCCCAATACCGGTGCAACCAGAATCTCCACCATCTGTTAATGGAAATGCACTAACCTTGCTCCTACCTAAAGCCAATGCCTCTGCTTGTGCACTAGATCCTATCTGCTATCTCCTATTCAAGAATATCACTTCAGCAATACTCCTCTCTTTCATACAACATCATTTTTTAAAATTTCTACTGGATTATTCCTAATAGCACATGCTATAACCTCTTGATCCATTCCCCCCTACTCTCAATTTACTCCCTCCCACCTCCAGTTGTTTGCTCTCTTTGCAGCAAATCCCTGGAAAGAGTTGTCTATAATTCATCTCCTCCTAATAATCTCTCTTAAACATGTCACTCAGACTTTTCATTCTTATTATCCTGCCAAAATTACTCTCATAAAGCTCACCAATGACTGCAATTGCCATATCCAATGGCCAATGTTCAGTCCTCATGGTTTTTGGCTTATTAGCAGCATTTGATATAGTTGATCACTGCCTCCTTTTTGATACATTTTCTGTGCTTAGCTTTTGGGACACCATTCTCTCTTGGTTTTCCTCCTACCTCCTTGCATGTTCCTTCTAAGGCTTTTGTTGATTCCTCCTCTTTTCTCTATTCTCTTTATGTTGGTGAGACCCAGAACTCAGTCCTTGAAACTCTCCTTTTTTCTATTTACAGTCACTCCTGTCCAAAATTTATATTTCCTGTTCAGGTATTTCTTCCAAACACCAGACTTACATCCAATGACTACATCTTTGCTGAAAAGGCTAAAATATATCTAAAAACTAACACGTATAACACTGAACTCCTGAACTTTCTCCCCAAACCTGCTCCACCTACAGCCTTCCCCTTCACAAATGATGGAAAATTCATCCTTCCAGTTGCTCAGACCAAAATTTTGGAGTTTTCTGTGACTCTTTTCTTTCTCTCATACTCAGTATCTAGTCCATCAGCAAGTTCTATGGGTTTTATTTTCAAAACTCACCCAGAATCTGACCAATTCTTACTATCTCTACTCTACCACAATGGTCTAAACCACCACCATCTCTTTCCTTGTTCACTGCAGTAACATCCTAACTGCTTCTAACCTTGCCCCACTTGAAGCCTATTCTCAACTTAGCAGCCAGAGTGATCCTTTAGAAACCTAGGTCAAATCATGTGATAGCTTTGCTCAAAACTCTGCAGTGACTCCCCATTTCATAAGTCCTCAAAATGTCCTAAAAGGCCCTATATGACCCCCCAACATTACCACTGTGATCTTGTTCCTACTACTCTTCCCCTAGAACCATTATAAGTTTCATATAACTATGGATGATGCTGATTTAGCATTGAGTGAAAAAAGTCTATATGAGATTAAGTGACCCCCAGAAGTATCATGTTGTAAAGTGATCAGCCATCTGTTTATGAAAAATTTAGAAATTTCACAACAAAATTACAAAAATAGACTAAGGATTAGATTAAATGAGCTAATGTATATGAAAGTACTATATAAACTATAAACCAGTATATACATGTAAAGTTTTTTGTTTGTTTGTTTGTTTGTTTTTTTCAGTACGCGGGTCTCTCACTGTTGTGGCCTCTCCCATTGCGGAGCACAGGCTCCGGACGCTCAGGCTCAGCGGCCATGGCTCACGGGCCCAGCTGCTCCGCAGCATGTGGGATCTTCCCGGACCGGGACACGAACCCGTGTCCCCTGCATCGGCAGGCGGACTCTCAACCACTGCACCACCAGGGAAGCCCTACATGTAAAGGTTTTTACTATTACACCTAGCTAATAATTTTAAACTTCCAGATATATTTTCAGGCAGAAGGCATGAAGGAAATATTTAAACTTTACTGTACTTATTAAATACAAAAATGACAAAAATGCCACTTTGATGTTCTTTAATTCAAATTTTAATGTTCATTAAACAATCTTGAAGGCAGTGGTTCAAATTACTCCCTAAACTGCAAACTTAGTTACTATTGAATACAATAAAAACTTCACACACATACCCAAAGGCAAAATGTAACCCTTTTTAAAACATTCATACTCAACATGTGTTTCAAAAATGTGCTACTACAGCAAGCTAGAATCAGGCTAACAGACCAGTAATAGTAAGGCAAATTACAGAAGAAGTATAAATGGACACTGCATAAAATATTTTAGAAATTAATGTAACATTTACTAGTGTAGTAAAGGAATATTATTTTAGTGACAACACATATGCAAATGTTCTATTATGGTTTCAAATGCTACCATCTCACCGCAAATGGAATAACATTTTGCCTTTAGTGTTTTTATCTTTACTTATAGCTAATATTTTTCATCCTTTCTGTTCCTGCTCATGAATCTGCTTAAACTAACCACTAAAATAAAATGAATGCCATTAAAAGAGATCATTCAACAGCGCTATGGAAAGGACTTCATCAGTCCACATTATGCTGCCTTCCTCTAATCTGTCATCTAGTTCCTAGTCCATTCAATATTTCCATGAGAAATATTTTCTCATCAAGTTTTCTTCATCCTTATTTAGCTTCATTCCGTTGTCCATGCACAAATGGAGCTACATCAACGCTAACATGACCCAAATTAGAGTCCGCCTATCTTTAAAATCAAGAGCCTTCCTAATTGGACAGAAAACTTTAAATTATTGAGCTCCACTGCCCCTTCTTTGATGGGCACTTTTACATTTTTCCCACTAATACAGAAAAAGATCTAAAAAGCGGAATTTCTTGAGTTGTATTTACATTTAAAAACTGAGAGTCCCTGGGGGGGAACAAAACAATACACAGAAGAGCAGTCATTCAATTCAATGGGACTAAACTGCAAAGAATAAGAAAAGCTTTAGACTGGCAGAATGGGGATTATGTAAACATCATACAACCTGATGAAAAAGAACATGCCCCTAAAATAGCAAAAACCTGTCAGTCTTCTAGTATGACGAGGACCAATCCAAAACAACTGGAAGTGCAAGAAAGCAGCTATGCCAAGTGTACTTGCATCAATTAAGCTCTGGAGCAGTTACTACCTTCTTCAGAGATCACAAGGTTCAACATGTGCCCATCGTCAAAATGCCCACTCTTGCAGGACATGATCAGCATCAAGACTATAATGTTCCATGTTTTAAACTGCAAGTGGAATATCGATTAAGTATCCCAATCATAAACACTTCACAAAAATCTGATTTAGTGCTATACTTATCAATGTGTTTTAACCCAAAAGCCATGATTCCTCTGATGTGAACGAATGTTTATTTAACTTATGGAAGATGGTTATTTAGGGGTCCTAAGCACAGGAAAGCATGTTAAAGTCAACAACTGGACTCATGCAGTTTGCCAGGTTTTGATCTGCTAATAGTTATAATGAGTACTGTATCCATTAAGTGGATAAGTCTTTCCATAGACAACATAAGAATAAATTCAAGCAAAATATACTAATTTAGTTAAGCGCTAACTAACATGATCCAGTACACAGTTGTTAGCTATGACAAATAAGCTCTATGTCTGCTTATGCTTTGTTCACTTCAGATGTTTTCTACACGAAGCATTTAATTTCAGATTTAGTTCAACCTTAGCATGTTTCTTGGCTATCTCTCCTTCCCACCAGTGCATTTTTATAAAATGTAAATACAATTTAATAGTAGAATAAAGTAAGCAAAATATATTTAGACAGGTAAAGGTACCATAAACATTTTATAATGTACTGCAAAGCCCAATTAATGTTATTTTAATTTTCCACGATTTTACTATTCCTTGCATTAATGTAGGTTAGCTGAGAGTTAACCATGTAACAGTAAAAGTCTACCTAGGTAATCTGGAGATGAAACAAAAAAGAATTTGGATAGTTCTTAAGATCACTACTCTCCCCTTGAAAAGTAGCCTTGTACAAACTAATAGCAGGAACTTATTTAACATTTGTTCAAATGAAGTGACAAATGGGGTGAATTGGAAATATACAATATATACATATTATATATACGTATATACACACGATACACGTGTGTGTGTGTGTGTGTGTGTGTGTGTGTGTGTGTGTGTGTGTGTTCAAACTGAATATTCTAACTGGCTTATAAAATGAGACCAAAAATTTGTGTTCAATGCATAAAATGTACTACGCAGTAAATTTCTTTGTATGAATGAATTCCCCTTTTGTCTTCCTCAAATAAAAACCTAAATAGTACTCATAAACCTTTTTACAAAATACATTTAGAAGTTTAGCAGATCATATTCTATTTTCAAGGCAGCAAATTTAACATTAACATTAAACATTTAATTATACATGTTTACAAGTAATCTTATTTTCCAGAGTTATTTATGTTTAAATGTAATACATGTAAGGGTCAATGTATTCTGAACAAATAAAAACAAATAACTTTTTCTCATCTGTGTTTTAATTTTTGACACATAATATTGTACAGCACTATAACCAAAGCATATCAAGCTTGAGGATCTATTTAAAACTCGAAAATAAATGAAAGCAAGCTTTTTTACATGGGGAAAAAACAAATGTTTTTCTAATCCATAGTTGCACATTCTACTACAAAAGCATATGTCTCATAGAATGACTAATTTTATCAATTTTTAAGGACTCATATCCCTTGCAACAAATATATGTCAGAGAAAAGATATTAATGTCAATTAACTACAGCCATTCTTAAGTGGAAATGCCTGTTTTATTCCAAGCTCCTCTTTATTTATAACCTAGTAATTCCCTACATTCATAAAACTAAAATATTTTATATATCAATAACTGACTATTTTTAGTTGGACCTTTCTGGTATAATTCTAAAGACTAAAAAAAATCTAGTGTTTACTGATATAACATATGAGGCAGATATGAGAAAGGAAATTTAAGAATTATCCAACACTGGATAAGGCAAAAATTTGTAATCTCAAAGATTTCACAATTTAACAAATATAAAAGGGGTATATAAAATATAAAATATATAAAATATAAAAGCTAAAGACAGCATGATTCTAGAATGTAAGCTCCATGAGAGAAGAGACTGCTTTGTTCACTCTCTTCACCCAGAACAAACACTGCCTGGCACCACAGAATATACTCTATACACACACACGCATGCACACACACACACACACAATTATGACAAATCTAATCATGAGAGATCAAAATTATTGTGAAGAAGTTTTTGTATTTAAATTCTAATAATTAAGTGGATAGAATGAATCTTCCAAAAGTTTACAGATTAAAGACAATATTGCAATGAAGATACTCACTAGGGTATAACTTATGTCCTCCAGAGAACTATTTCAGGTGAGCTCCTCTTGAGTTTTTCTAATTAAACTTGCTTGGATTGAATTCAAGAGGGGAACCATATCATAAAGCATCTCACCCTATTGTCTGTAGTATTATATAGAGCAAGTCTTCAGTGCCTGAATGTTTATTATCCTTTCAGAAGGATCAAGGCCTAACATCTATATATAATAACATTTTATGGATGGTCACATTAAAATTTTTATATCATTTCTGTGAATTTGGTGTGCTTTAATATGGCATTAAACTCAACTTTCTTAAAATAGGTACTGTGTAAATAGCACCTATGTATCCTACTATCAAAATCCATTAAGAGATAGTATAGTCTTACATGATAATTAAGTATGCATTTTAAAAACTGTTTTTACTTCAATAAAGCAGGGAGTCTCACAACTGATACATAATGTAGATAATGCATTAACAAATATAATAATAAAATAAATTTATCCAAATATTGTTTCTGATGATATTAGTATACTTCTTAGGCAAACAATTGAGAGACAGACTTCTTCCAAAATAACTAAAAGCTCAGAATCTAACATATTGCTGTAAGCTATAATGGTTATAACTGTTAATCCAATACACCTTTTATACAAACCCATAAACACATGAGTGGAAAAATAGCACAGATGTTCATCTCTAATGCAATTTCCATTCAATTTCCTAAGTGCGGTCCCTGTGTGCAAACTAGCTTAACATTATGTTTAGCTTGCAAATTCTTTTAATAAATAATGAATGCAATAAAACTAGGAGATCAATGGCAAGCTGAGAAATCTTAAAAAAAAAAAAGCCTTTTGTGTTCAGGCTGTTGCCCATTTCAAACTTTAATCCAGAGACAGATCAATATTACTTTTTTCTTTTTAACCCATCACATAAATAGTAGATAGACTAAATGTAGCCTAAATGCTGTTAGCAGCTAGCAGTTGTCAACAACCTGATAAGATCATTGGACACAATCGCAACTGAATGTTTTATACCTTAACATACACACTACATTATACACTATTAACCTGTTTAAAAATAAAAAGGTTATAGAGCAATAAAAATACTGTGGTTCATTATTTTTTAAACTTTCCTGTACTATATATTTTTCCAGTAGTATAATCACAAAGTTTTCACCACTATTTGCTCTAATAAACTAAATAATTGTAATGGGTCAAAATAGTACATGCGTAAGAATAGTTTCAACCTTAGGGGTCCTAGATGAAAGGAAATGTTACTCTTCAAAATTAATTACACCGGAAAGAACTAAGCTATTCCTTTAAATGGAGGGGAATACTTCATGCAAATTTGTGTTGCAATTGGATGTGTCTTGAGATTATCCAAGAAAAAAGTAAATCATTATACTTAAGTATTTCTCTTTCTATTCACAAACTGTAGATAGAAGGAAGGAGAACCCTCTTCTCACTAACTCATTTTCCATAAACGTGCATTCACTGTTTGAAAAGAGATCAAGTCAACTGCCTGGTTTAGTGCTGACATCAAGTAGTATAAATCTAAATAGTTGAGAATCATTTTATGGTAGTAGGTTTGTTTTATTTATTAATTTTTGCCTATTAATAATATTAGAACATCTCCTATGGATTTTCACTAAAAAAATATCAAGAAGTCACTTTCTTTAAAGATACATTTCACTTAAACATTCTAATTTCATATAATAGATTTTGATAGCTTTATATGTATATTTGTGAAAATTTTATGGCATGATTACAAATGGTTTTATAATGGAATTAAAATTTTAGGATGAGTGTCTTTTTATAATTGTATACTTTACATAACTACTTCTTAGCTTTTTTTAAAGCACAGCAATTTGTGCAAAGAATTCTGATGAGAGGAATAAATGTGTGTGTGTGTCCATGATTGTATTCATTTAACAAATGTGAATTAGGTGCCTAATATGTATACAATATCAGGCTTACTAAAGTTTTACAGTGAACATTACTGAAGTTAAAGATAACTCCTCAGAAGTTATTACAAATCCAAGGTTTTGTTTTATGTGAAAAATTCAGTTTTATTTTAGGGATATCATTACAGGTAGCGATAAATATATCAGTTTGCTCTTTAGCTATATTATATCCAATTTTGCACAAAACAATGTATATTACATCTTATAATCACATTCTCAGTAGAATAATTTCACCAATTCTAATATATAAATTTATCTTTAAAGAAGGATGTGGCAAGATCTCACCATGAAGACATTCCCATGCTTTAAGCAAAATTTGAAAAAAAAAAGTTAACTTTTGTCCATAACTTACTGAACTTCATTAGAAACTTATTTTTAAACTATACTGTAGATCATAGCATGCATCTTAAGCTTCCAAGATTAGCCTAACACTGGAGATAAAAATGTCCTGAAGAATTTGAGACCTCAATGGTATCAGTTAACAATGTTTCCTCTTTTCCTATTCTAATAAAGCTAACAGTAAAATTATGATGAAAGAATACTGTAAAGGCCTGCAGAGAGGAACTACCTCTGAAAGCTGATTTTTAAAAATATATATTCTCCAGAAAGTTAAACAAGAGAAAAACTGAATATCTTTTTTAAAATCTGTATTTTCAAACATCAGAGATTAACTAAAAAGTTATAACACTGATAACATTAAACTCAACATACTTCACAACAATTAACAGAATTGTTTCTCTCCAAAAACCAAGGCAATGATGCCATGGATGAAATGAAACAAAGTATGATAGTGATGATATTTAATGCAGGTAGGTAATAAATTTCACTAGAGTTATAGAAGTTCCTTTTGGAATGCATATGTTTTTCTATAGTCTAAGAAATTAAATTATAAAAGTAGCACTTACTGTTATTGAATGATTTGTAATTTACAAATAATTACCCAAAATATAAATAGCTGAGACATACTAAAATGAAATAAACTTTTCTAAGATTTTCAGCACTGCAAAGTGAGGAAATGATAAATACACAATGCACAGGCTGTCTCCTTCTTACTAAAAAGAAATATTAAATCCTGAAGGAGTTCTAAATCCCTTGGTAAGAGTATATTGCAGCTGCATTAAGCCAACAAGAAGCTTATTAGTAAGGATTTAAAAACTAACACCCTTCTGTAATCAATTTGGATACAGCATTATTCTATTTATAGTGACACTTTCAATGTGTCCCAATCATATATTACTAATTCTCATTTTTCCTACCATGATTACATATTAATGTGGAGGCACTATTAAGCAGCTACAGTATATTTAGCTTTTAAGATACTGATTTCCACCATTTTGGAAGAGTTAACATAGCATGAAAATTAACAATCTTTCCCATGAAGAAACTTATGATTGGTTCGTTATTTTTCTCTGATTCCTAAATAAAATAAAATAAATTTAGTTGTTCTAGCAGAAAATGTAAAAAAGGATGCAGCCACTTTAAAAGCTTCAATCTCTTTGACATTGTTGGCAGTGTATGGGAACATTAATGCATCTGTCATGATAACAAGCTAAGAATAACATCTAGACATCAAACCGAGCAGAGAATCCATCTGAAGTGATTCATTCAGATCTGTCTCATTGATTTATTAAACACAGGGCAACATCTGCAGCCTCACAGAGCCGCTTGGTGAAATTAATGCAAGATCAATTCAAATGGAAAAAAGTGTAAAAGAGATAAATCAAAACACAATTTGCATGCAGTTCCACAATCAGGCTTATTGGGTGCAAATGCTCGATTTCCCTTCCAAAGCAAATGTGTTTAAATGTTGTTTTATCTTTTTAAAATTGTGTGATCTGAAGTGACAGTGAAGAGTTTTGCAGGTTGAGATGGTGAAAGGGAAGAAAAGGAGGAAAAAAATGCTACCAAAGACCTTTTGAATATGCAACAAGAATATCATTAATACCTAATTGTTTTCCTTTTGGGGAAAGGTTTGATGTCCTTTCTCTGAAAACATGATCTTTTCAGTTTTTGTCAATTAGGGCAGTTTTAATGTATATTTGAGATGTATAGAGTGGATATATCTAAATCATTTGTTTCTTGAAATGCACCAGATAAAGTGCCACTGGAGATATAGACTGCCAACTGAAATATAATATATTATGATTAGGATTTCTCACAATTACATTTGCCAGCTGGAAGCACTTTTAAAACATCTAGAGATTTCATTAAGACAAAATAAGTTTACTTAAGAAAGCAGCAAACAATTCAGACTTGATATTTTATACAGTTATTTGGGATTTCCTGTATGAAACCATCTAAAACATCAATGTCTGAAGACCATCACTTCTTAATTATTTATTGGCATTCATGTACTATACACTGAGGTTAATATCATATATAAATATCCAAAGATATTCTCCATCATACCATGCATCATTTATTTAATATAATATCCCTCACCCAATAATGAGTGTTTGGGACAAATATGAAATCCAGCTAAAGTATTAGATAAATACAAATATTGTTGGTTATACAGAAGTGTGCATTTAAAATGAATGTACACGTGGAGGTTCTGTGCACTGGCACATGACTAGATTGCTTTAATTATAATCTTGACATCATTCTCTAATAAAAGACAGTGCATTGTTGACTATGTGACTTCTTTTAACAGACATGACTATCCCCTCATTATCCCATGAATTAAAATGTCTGCATTTACTGCCCAGATTAATTTCTAAAACCTTTTATCATTTCCGAAAATGTAAGTCATACAAAATATTAGCCCAGGAAAGTGATGCAAGTTCTTCAAAAATTTGATTTTGTTTAACTTTACTATGAATGAAAATATCAATTTTCAAAGTAAATTGTTATTCTTTATGGATTATGAACTATATTCATCAAGTGTGAATACAAAGCCAAACTCATTGAATGCTTAAAATAATCATATTTCTAGTACTTGAAAGCAGTAGTTTTAAATTGTTGTAAAAGTCAGTATAAGTCACATAAAGTTATTCTAATGTGGAAGCCCATTTATGTTCTGTTCACACAGTCAAAATAACAATAAACCACAACTGGACCATTTACATTTTTACTTAAAAAAATGAACTTTATTAATTTGAATATATGTTGAATCATGTCTCTAAATGCATTAAAATGTTTTCTTAATCATACATTCTTGTTTCTTTAAGCATCCATTTAACTATATGTAAATGACTGAATAACATTTAATCAGCTGGTCCTCAAATGAAATTAAATGCTGATCATGAAATCTGACAATGTAACTCTTATATAGATAGGTAGATAAAGAGAGATAACACTATAATGTATTGGCTGATTTTTCACATTTACTGAATACCAATTTTTAATTTAATATTTTACTGTCACATTAAACTTTGAAGAATTTAGTAAAGAAAATCCATTGCATAAGAGTGAGATTTTTAGACATTTGCTTTCTGACCTGCCTGCACTCTCTGATATTAAAACTCCAAGTTCTCTTGGACAAGAATTAGAAAAAATAATCATGGTGCTTTATCTGCAAAAACAAAGATCTAAAACAAGGTAACAATTTTTCCTATTTGGTTTGGGTCTTTTTATCATTTCTTAATAACCATCAAAATAATCTTCTTTACAATTAATTTCTGAAGCTAAAGGGCATCAAGGAAAAGTACTTATATAGCCCTCTGCAACTGCAGTGATGTAAAGCTTGACTTATTTAATAGAACAATGAATAGTCAAGAGTTTTAGTCTTTCTATTCTCTAGTAGCTGAGGCAGGTATTATTTTCCAACTTCTTTTCTGGGAAGACAACTTTGAATATTTTGATAATTAGCTAATAAAAGTATTTAATGTAAGAAACTGAATTCTTTTTGTGGCTTTCAGTACTGTCAAAGAAACGATTATATATGTATTTTACTCATTCATTTTTCTTCAGTGTGCATTAATAAAAACATGCCCTGAGCTAAATCAAAGTGCCACTTAGTGGCAATACCTTAAGATCTTTGAAAACGACCAATTTGAAAATGGTCTATTTTGTGTGTTCTGGAATAGTGTAGGAAGCATTCCAAATTAAAATACCCTAAATCAGGACTTATACTCTTCCCCAGTTATCTGACAGAGAGGGGGAGAAATGTTTGTTATGTAGGAAAAGAAAATTGCCAATGACACCATTACAAATAGGCCTTCCATTCTACAATACACTATGGAAATTTATCCATCAGGACATGAAGATGAATCTCTTTTCTCAAATAAGAATAGTATGTAGGAGTTTCCACTCGGACATTTTCCTTGCACTTTTCCCCCTTTTAACTTAAAGTGCTAGGAAGTCACGAATCCTAAAAGACAATCCTCTTTAGCCAAGTCTCCAATGGTACATCGCTCATCTCCTTTGAGCATCTCTATAACCTCTTCTGATCCATCTTTCACTCCCTCTCATGGCATCATTCAGCTCATATCCTACATCTCTTTTCTCTTACTGGCTCTGTGTCTCATCTACCTTATTTTGTCTCTCTTGGGTCTCATTCCTATTTACAGCCCTCATCTTTCTTTTCACTGAACAGAAAAGTCATAGAAATAATGTTTACTTAAATACTAATTTACAATTTTATAAAATCATTCAGATGTTGGGAATGATTTAAAGTACACGTATCTGTAAATAATGTTACCTCAAGTCATAAGACATTCATTACAAGCATTATCATATTTTGTAGTTTTTAACTATGTGATGATGAGGGCATTTTGCAACAAAATTTGGTAATGTTAATTAGTTTTTTTCCAGAAATTGTGAGGGTTTCTTTACTATCTAGAAACTTCAATATAGATGTTTCTAGTAGTTTTCTTCATCTTTATTTATAGATTGAATTCATAGAATATATTTCATAAATTTTTACAATTATATATTGCAACACTTGTAACACAATTATAGAAAATGCATGCAGTAAATAAATACAAAGAAAAAAACGCCATAGGAAGCACATGCATCATATCTCAAATATATTTCTTCTTACATTTTTAAGATTTCTCTATCACCTTTATATGTGCACATACACAAAAGCAATCTAAACTCCAAAAAAAGTTGGCATTGTAAATGCTGTGATAAGGATTAAATAAAACTTAACTGAATAAAAATAATAACCTAAAAACACATCATATAACAGGGTCCAAAAATAGTATAAGAACACTTGCCTCTGGATACAGAGAAATTTATCATTTTTTCCTTCAGTAAGTAGCTCTGATAAAAATTAAAGTTTCTATTTACAGAGGAAAGCATCAAAATCACATTAAAATACTAATCTTTTTTTTTAAATGAAAGTCATAGATTTTGCTCAAGGGTGTGTAAATTAATTATTAAAGAAGGTAGAATTTCCTATGTGTAATCATTGTTCTTCTTTAAGAGTGGGCATTTGTAAGAGAGAGAGAAGAGGGAAGGGGGAAAGGAGGAGAAGGAGGAGAAAAAGAAGATAAAGAGGGAGGAGGAGGAGGAGAGAAGATAGGTTTTCAGGTCTGCGATTGTTTAAATCTTTTCAAATGACAACAAATAAACTAGATGGCCCTCATCTGAAGTCCCTGGTAACCCTCTGAGTTTGTGTATTAGTAGAGTGCTTTGTGGTCAAAATAAAATTTCCTTTCTACTCTTAAAACCTATATTTGCTTATTTTATTGAGGGAGCAGTTATCCTTTGTGTTTTAAGGCCATCCATCTTCCTTAAGAAAATGTGATCTAATAAACCAGGTTTTTAAGCCCCAGATATGAATCAGGTAAGAGTTCTCATATGAACAGGTTTCTGTTTAATTGCTAGAACACAGGAGAACACTGCTCAAAGGGAAAAAAAGAAAAACAAAAGGTTCCCTTGTAAGTTCTGTACCATTATCTGATTGTAGCAGTCAGCAACAGTTTGTCTACAAGTTGCCAGTATACTTCAACTATACATAGTAATTTGGATTTTACAACAGATGTGACAACTGAGTTAGTTTTGGTTCATAAACCCAGAGATCTTATGATCTAAAGTTGCATTGTAAGAAAGTCTACCTCTGCAGAAGTTTTCTGCAAAATGATCAACAGCAGTGCTATTTTACAACGAAACCCTTTGCCCCCTTTAGCCTGGTGATGGTGGTTTGGCTTGTATGTTAATCACATCTGCCAAATGTGTACTTAGGATCCTAACAGATATTAACAGACTGCAGATGGAATAAATACTAAGAAGACTAATTTACAGGTCTTTAAAAAAAATCAAATAATCTTGAATATAGTTTACTTTTCTATTTTTAAAAAACTCAGGAACATTGAATAAAATTTGCTTATGGACATATGCAAATGGCTATTTTTCTATAATGTACTTCTAAGCTGTGATATGAAGGAGGTACACTTACAACCAGAGAAGCTGGCCATCATCATTTATGGAATCCTCTCTCTGGGGGAATGGGATCCTTCCAACTGTTTGCCTGGGGGGAAGAGCTGAAAGCATCCTCTCTGGAAAACCTGCCAACTTTTACTCCGACCCCCAACCCGGTCCCAGCCCCAGCGTTCATGCCCCACATTGCCCTCTGCAGATGACCCAAAGGGATGATCCCAGGAAAGTGACATCTGTCATCATTCTTTAAAAAAAAAGGCTCCATCGACTTTCCTGTATCTTGTACGGGGAAGCTTTGCGCAGCAGGCGTGAGCACTTGTCCTCACGCTCTCTCTCTCTCTCTGTCTGTCTCTCTCTCACACACACACCCAGACACACACACACACCATCACCATCACCACCACCACACACCAACGCACTCTCACAACAAACACACAGGATGGGGAACGAATCACCCTCTGGGATGGATTCTAGACTTCCGACCCTCTGCATCCCCCAAATGCTGTGTTCTGGATTGCCAGCTTAGGAGCCCAGTTTACAGCTCAGCCAGCCCACTCATCCAGAAAGCCCTTGGTGTCCGTGTTCAGGAGAAAAACCTATCCGACCCATACGGCCACAAAAGAGCAGGAAAGAAAACCAAATAGAGAAATTAACAAATAACCACAAGCAGCCAGAAAGCCATGCAAGATATGGGAGAAAGGCTGGAAACTTTCAGTACAGGACCGCAAACGGAAGTTTGTGCGGGATTTTCTTAGACCCAAGCCCTGCCACTGAGCTCAGACTAGAAAGGACAGGCAATTAATGAGTCCTTCCAGTCCTCTTTCCCCACCGTCTTACACCGTAAAGAGTACAGCAAGCTAGTTAAGACTCGCTCTCTACAAAATTGGATGAGAATGAGACATGCAGAAGAGGGCAAAGGGGGAAGAGCGAGCCAATAAACGAGTATCTCACCTGGCATTGGTGCAATCGGTGAACAAAGTTTCAAAGTCTTTCCTGGTGATGAGTTTGCAGCGGTTGACCCCGGGCTGGATGGCCCCCAGCCCGCGGAGGATCCGGACCTGCTCGACAGTACACACCACCGGAGATATGTCCAGTCTCTTCAGCTTGGTGTACACTGTATGCAACCCTCCCACCAGGTGCTTGAGAAAGAGATCAAAGACTTGCGGCAGGCAGATCAGTTCCTGGCCGTCCAACAGGAACGAAGCTACCTTCACCCCATGCATGTCGACCATCCTGCACTCGTTGGTGTTGTTGCCGCTGCCTCCGCTGGCACTACCGACCCCGCCAGCCCCCGCGCTGCCGCTGTGGTTATTAGCCATGAAACTCTTGATCATATTGGGGGTGAGACGAGGAGGCTCTCCAGGAGTCGAGTACAGGGGTTCGGCCCGAAATAAGCCCCCCGCGACGCCTGTGCCGCTGGAAGCTGCAGAGATCACCGGAGGTGCGGAGACGGCCATGGTCATTCAGTCTCAAATCGTTGGTCTTCAGGCCTTCGCTCTCTTGCCCTGTCTCTTCTAGGTCTCCTCCTACTCTCTCCCTCACTCTCTCGCTCTCTCTCGGGCGCGCTTTCGCTTGCTCCCAACTGTTTGCAATTCTACAGTAGCTAGGCTCACGCTCACCCACCACCCAGCAAACCGTAAGCGGCCCAGACCAGTGGCGGCCCGAAACCCCACCCCCACCACACCCCCTCCCGAGACTGGCAGCGCCCGCCAGCCAATGGGTCCCAAACCCTCGGCTCCCGAGCGCGCCGAATGGCTGCCGCCCACGAAGAGGTGGAGACTCCTGGCCTGCCTCCCGACTACCTGAGGCAGTTCAGGGCCAGCGGGTGAATGGGGATGGAGCCCGAGAAGGGGGCGGTGTGGTGCTTCTGCTTCATGCCTAGCAGTCTGACGAGAGAACGTCCAGTTATTACGCAGAGCTCTCAAAGTGGCCTAGGATACGAACTCCTCCCCTCCGCGCCCCAAGAGTGTCGAGGTGGGAACACAAAGGGGGATTCCAGACTGTGCCTCGCCCCAATCTGCTGCCACCCCGCACCCGGGTTCAGTCGAGGAAAGAGAGGTGGCAGCTCCAATTCCATTTGCACATTGCTCCCAAACTCTGCGGGAGCTAAGAAATGGCTTCGCCTAGCTTCCAAGAAGATGAGTCCAGTGAGTTCAGAAGTAAACAGTCAGCCTTTCTCCAGCCCATCTAGCGCGCTTGGTGTAAGTTCTCCCACATCCAGTGCACAGAGGAACTAGCGTCCAATATCGCACTCAAATCACAGTCGCGGGTTGCTAACCCGCTCCTATGCACTGACAATCAGCAGGCACAGCGAGCCTGTGAACACTTTGGAAACAGGCAGACTTGGTTTTGGGTGGCGGACGGACGCCTCTTTTTACGGAACTTCCGCCGCTATCCTGGAACAGACTCGGCTTTCTATGTCGCCATCCCTTAGTTTCAGGATTGCCCTGTCCCATCCTCGGCTAAAATTGATAAGAAAAGTTCCTTTATGTCTCAAGACAGTCATTACAGAATATGAGAGAAGAGCCAGGGTTTGTGCTCTTTAATATTGCATTTTCTTCCCTTGTCTGTGGGCTTGGATGGTTCAGTGATTAGAGCTCCACGTCCTGAAGTGTAGCTCAAGATTCCTCCTTCCCCACTTGTCAAGTGCCCTCAAACGCACTGTAAGAGCTCATAATAAGCAAAATGTCTAGGCAAGGTATGTTCCAGGGAAAAGGCATGGTGTTTTCCACACATCATGTGGTGGTTAGATCACTAGCAAAGTTGTTTGAAGACTGCTTGTCGACCTTTCAATTCTTAGGTATTTCCTTTCCTGTGCTCCTCTCCTCTAGAGGCTGTTATTCAGAAAGTGAAATCCATGCTTTTGCTTCCTTACAAAAGGTTATCAATGATACAGCTAAGACGTCTCCAATACTCTTACAGAATGTAAATAATTTTAGCAACTTACTGAATTTTACTCAGATCTTGTACTTAGCAGTATCAAAGAGTAGGAATAAGTGGGCTTCTTTTCCCTCCCTTAGTAAGACATAAATGTCCTAAATTGGATTTTTCAGCCTCTCTCTTCAACATCTTTTCTCCTTTTATCATTTCATCAACCAAGTAGTAAGAACTATCCTTTGAGTCACTTTAAAGTTTCAATTTTTAATTGTATGGAGTCAAAATGCTAAGAAGTTATGATGATAGTTGCTTTTGGAATAACGGTGAAAAGTGACTCTAACATAATGGACTGTAATGGGTGCAGCCACAAAAGGCATTGAATTGTTCTTGCTAGTTTGCTACTGTTGTGGAAAGAAAATAAGAAGGAACAAAAAAGGACAATTGAGACAGATTATCAGAAAGATTATCAGATTATTCTGAAAAGTAGAGATGTTCAGAAAAGAATAGGAAAGCACTAATAGAAATGTTGGTATTTACCAGGATTTTTAAAGATAAATCCCAAATTGTGTTCAACAAGTGTTTTGACAGAAATGTCTATTAAGCTGTGTGCTGAAATAACTCAACTTTGATAACTGAGTGTGACTGAAATTTCGAGGTGAATAAGTTTGACTTTAAAAGGGAAGGTTTTTGGGTGTTTTTTTTTTTTAGAAATTTCTCTAACTGCATTAAAAATCCTAAGGCCAAGCTGTGCTCCCTGTGTATTGCTACCCTCACATTATCAAATCCTTTTTATTCGCAGGGTGGTTTGGAGTTTTCAGGAATGGGATGTTGCACAGATGTTTCATTATTTCAAATTTAAGAAATTCTGATATGTAAAAAGGAAAGGTAGAACATTCAGGCTGAAATCACTATTTGTAATATTGAAAAACAAAAGTTGTTTTCAATAACAAAAAGTTACTTTTTGTTATTGAAAACAACTTTTGAAAAGGCTCAAACTAGATATGTCATATATTTAATGTGATCTATCAGATATGTAGTAATATTTTTTTAACATCTTTATTGGGGTATAATTGCTTTACAATGGTGTGTTAGTTTCTGCTTTATAACAAAGTGAATCAGTTATACACATACATATGTTCCCATATGTCTTCCCTCTTGCGTCTCCCTCCCTCCCACCCTCCCTGTCCCACCCCTCCAGGCTCTCACAAAGCACCAAGCCAATATCCCTGTGCCATGCGGCTGCTTCCCACTAGCTATCTACCTTACTACGTTTGTTAGTGTGTATATGTCCATGACTCTCTCTCCTCCTGTCACAGCTCACCCTTCCCCCTCCCCATATCCTCAAGTCCGTTCTCCAGTAGGTCTGCGTCTTTATTCCTGTCTTACCCCTAGGTTTTTCATGACATTTCTTTTCTTAAATTCCATATATATGTGTTAGCATACGGTATTTGTCTTTTTCTTTCTGATTTACTTCACTCTGTATGACAGACTCTAGGTCTATCCATCTCATTACAAATAGCTCAATTTCGTTTCTTTTTAAGGCTGAGTAATATTCCATTGTATATATGTGCCACATCTTCTTTATCCATTCATCCAATGATGGGCACTTAGGCCGTTTCCATCTCTGGGCTATTGTAAATAGAGCTGCAATGAACATTTTGGTACATGACTCTTTTTCAATTTTGGTTTTCTCAGGGTATATGCCCAGTAGTGGGATTGCTCGGTCATATGGTAATTCTATTTGTAGTTTTTGAAGGAACCTCCATACTGTTCTCCATAGTGGCTGAACCAATTCACATTCCCACCAGCAGTGCAAGAGTGTCCCTTTTCTCCACACCCTCTCCAGCATTTATTGTTTCTAGATATTTTGATGAATGGCCATTCTGACTGGTGTGAGATGATATCTCATTGTAGTTTTGATCTGCATTTCTCTAATGATTAATGATGTTGAGCATTCTTTCATGTGTTTGTTGGCATTCTGTATATCTTCTTTGGAGAAATGTCTATTTAGGTCTTCTGCCCATGTTTGGATTGGGTTGTTTGTTTTTTTGTTATTGAGCTGCATGAGGTGCTTGTAAATTTTGAAGATTAATCCTTTGTCAGTTGCTTCATTTGCAAATATTTTCTCCCATTCTGAGGGTTGTCTTTTGCTCTTGTTTATGGTTTCCTTTGCTGTGCAAAAGATTTGAAGTTTCATTAGGTCCCGTTTGTTTATTTTTGTTTTTATTTCCATTACTCTAAGAGGTGGGTCAGAAAGGATCTTCCTGTGAGTGTTCTGCCTATGTTTTCCTCTAAGAGTTTGATAGTTTCTGCCCTTACATTTAGCTCTTTAATCCATTTTGAGCTTATTTTTGTGTATGGTGTTAAGGAGTGATCTAATCTCATACTTTTACATGTACCTGTCCAGTTTTCCCAGCACCATTTATTGAACTGGCTGTCCTTTATCCACTATACATTCCTGCCACCTTTATCAAAGATAAGGTGACCATATGTGCGTGGGTTTATCTCTGGGCTTTCTATCCTGTTCCATTGATCTATCTTTCTGTTTTTGTGCCACTACCACACTGTCTTGATTACTGTAGCTTTGTAGTATAGTCTGAAGTCAGGGCGCCTGATTCCTCCAGCTCCTTTTTTCGTTCTCAAGATTGCTTTGGCTATTTGGGGTCTTTTGTGTTTCCATACAAATTGCGAAATTTTTTGTTCTAGTTCTGTGAAAAATGCCGGTGGTAGTTTGATAGGGATTGCATTGAATCTGTAGATTGCTTTGGGTAGTAGAGTCATTTTGACAATGTTGATTCTTCCAATCCAAGAACATGGTATATCTCTCCATCTATTTGTATCGTCTTTAATTTCTTTCATCAGTGTCTTATAATTTTCTGCATACAGGTCTTTTGTCTCCTTAGGTAGGTTTATTCCTAGATATTTTATTCTTTTTGTTGCAATGGTAAATGGGAGTGTTTTCTTGATTTCACTTTCAGATTTTTCATCATTAGTATATAGGAATGCCAGAGATTTCTGTGCATTAATTTTATATCCTGCTACTTTACCAAATGCATTGATTAGTTCTAGTAGTTTTCTGGTAGCATCTTTAGGATTCTCTATGTATAGTATCATGTCATCTGCAAACAGTGACAGCTTTACTTCTTCTTTTCCGATTTGGATTCCTTTTATTTCCTTTTCTTCTCTGATTGCTGTGGCTAAAACTTCCAAAACTATGTTGAATAAGAGTGGTGAGAGTG
Source organism: Tursiops truncatus (assembly GCF_011762595.2). Classification (NCBI taxonomy): domain Eukaryota; kingdom Metazoa; phylum Chordata; class Mammalia; order Artiodactyla; family Delphinidae; genus Tursiops; species Tursiops truncatus. The sequence goes on from NC_047055.1 coordinate 56,995,614, forward strand.
GGCAACCTTGTCTTGTTCCTGATCTTAGTGGAAATGCTTTCAGTTTTTCACCATTGAGGATGATGTTGGCTGTGGGCTTGTCATATATGGCCTTTATTATGTTGAGGAAAGTTCCCTCTATGCCTACTTTCTGCAGGGTTTTTATCATAAATGGCTGTTGAATTTTGTCAAAAGCTTTCTCTACATCTATTGAGATGATCATATGGTTTTTCTCCTTCCATTTGTTAATAAGGTTTATCACATTGATAGATTTGCGTATATTGAAGAATCCTTGCATTCCTGGAATAAACCCCACTTGATCATGGTGTATGATACTTTTAATGTGCTGTTGGATTCTAGTATTGCTAGTATTTTGTTGAGGATTTTTCCATCTATGTTCATCAGTGATATTGGCCTGTAGTTTTCTTTCTTTGTGACATCCTTGTCTGGTTTTGGTATCAAGGTGATGGTGGCCTCGTAGAAGGAATTTGGGAGTGTTCCGCCCTCTGCTATATTTTGGAAGAGTTTGAGAAGGATAGGTGTTACCTCTTCTCTAAATGTTTGATAGAATTCGCCTGTGAAGCCATCTAGTCCTGGGCTTTTGTTTGTTGGAAGATTTTTAATCACAGTTTCAATTTCAGTGCTTGTGATTGGTCTGTTCATATTTTCTATTTCTTCCTGATTCAGTCTTGGCAGGTTATGTATTTCTAAGAATTTGTCCATTTCTTCCAGATTGTCCATTTCATTGGCACAGAGTTGCTTGTAGTAATCTCTCATGATCTTTTTTATTTCTGCAGTGTCAGTTGTTACTTCTTTTTCATTTCTAATTCTATTGATTTGAGTCTTCTCCCTGTTTTTCTTGATGAGTCTGGCTAGTGGTTTATCTATTTTGTTTATCTTCTCAAAGAACCAGCTTTTAGTTTTATTGATCTTTGCTATCATTTCCTTCATTTCTTTTTCATTTATTTCTGATCTGATTTTTATGATTTCTTTCCTTCTGCTAGCTTTGGGGTTTTTTTTTTGTTCTTCTTTCTCTAATTGCTTGAGGTGCAACGTTAGGCTGTTTATTCGAGATGTTTCCTGCTTCTTAAGGTGGGCTTGTATTGCTATGAACTTCCCCCTTAGATCGGCTTTTGCTGCATCATATAGGTTTTTGGTCGTTATGTCTCCACTGTCATTTGTTTCTAGGTATTTTTTTATTTCCTCTTTGATTTCTTCAGTGATCACTTCATTATTAAGTAGTGTATTGTTTAGCCTCCATGTGTTTGTATATTTTACAGATGTTTTCCTGTAACTGATATCTAGTCTCATGGCGTTGTGGTCGGAAAAGATACTTGATACAATTTCAATTGTCTTAAATTTACCAAGGCTTGATTTGTGACCCAAGATATGATCTATCCTGGAGGATGTTCCATGAGCACTTGAGAAAAATGTGTATTCTGTTGTTTTTGGACGGAGTGTCCTATAAATATCAATTAAGTCCATGTTGTTTAATGTATCATTTAAAGCTTGTGTTTCCTTATTTATTTTCATTTTGGATGATCTGTCCATGGGTGAAAGTGGGGTGTTAAAGTCCCCTACTATGAATGTGTTCCTGTCGATTTCCCCTTTTATGGCTGTTAGTATTTGCCTTATGTATTGAGGTGCTCCTATGTTGGGTGCATAAATATTTACAATTGTTATATCTTCTTCTTGGATCGATCCCTTGATCATTATGTAGTGTCCTTCTTTGTCTCTTTTAATAGTCCTTATTTTAAAGTCTATTTTGTCTGATATGAGAAGTGCTACTCCAGCTTTCTTTTGGTTTCCATTTGCATGGAATATCTTTTTCCATCACCTTACTTTCAGTCTGGTTGTGTCTCTAGGTCTGAAGTGGGTCTCTTGTACACAGCATATATAAGGGTCTTGTTTTTGTATCCATTCAGCCAATCTGTGTCTTTTGGTTGGAGCATTTATTCCATTTACATTTAAGGTAATTATCGATATGTATGTTCCTATTCCCATTTTCTAAATTGTTTTGGGTTCGTTATTATAGGTCTTTTCCTTCTCTTGTGTTTCTTGTCTAGAGAAGTTCCTTTAGCATTTGTTGTAAAGCTGGTTTGGTGGTGCTGAACTCTCTAAGCTTTTGCTTGTCTGTAAAGGTTTTAATTTCTCCATCAAATCTGAATGAGATCCTTGCTGGGTAGAGTAGTCTTGGTTGCAGGTTTTTCTCCTTCATCACTTTCAGTATGTCCTGCCACTCCCTTCTGGCTTGTAGGGTTTCTGCTGAGAGATCAGCTGTTAACCTTATGGGGATTCCCTTGTGTGTTATTTGTTGTTTTTGCCTTGCTGCTTTTAATATGCTTTCTTTGTATTTAATTTTTGACAGTTTGATTAATATGTGTCTTGGTGTATTTCTCCTTGTATTTATCCTGTATGGGACTCTCTGTGCTTCCTGGACTTGATTAACTATTTCCTTTCCCATATTAGGGAAGTTTTCAACTATAATCTCTTCAAATATTTTCTCAGTCCCTTTCTTTTTCTCTTCTTCTTCTGGAACCCCTATAATTCGAATGTTGGTGCGTTTAATGTTGTCCCAGAGGTCTCTGAGACTGTCCTCAGTTCTTTTCATTCTTTTTTCTTTATTCTGCTCTGCAGTAGTTATTGCCACTATTGTATCTTCCAGGTCACTTATCCATTCTTCTGCCTCAGTTATTCTGCTATTGATCCCATCTAGAGTACTTTTAATTTCATTTATTGTGTTGTTCATCGTTGCTTGTTTCATCTTTATTTCTTCTAGGTCCTTGTTAACTGTTTCTTGCATTTTGTCCATTCTATTTCCAAGATTTCAGATCATCCTTACTATCATTATTCTGAATTCTTTTTCAGGTAGACTGCCTATTTCCTCTTCATTTGTTAGGTCTGGTGCATTTTTATCTTGCTCCTTTATCTGCTGTGTGTTTTTCTGTCTTCTCATTTTGCTTATCTTACTGTGTTTGAGGTCTCCTTTTTGCAGGCTGCAGGTTCGTAGTTTCCACTGTTTTTGATGTCTGTCTGCAGTGGCTAAGGTTGATTCAGTGGGTTGTGTAGGCTTCCTGGTGGAGGGGACTAGTGCCTGTGTTGTGGTGGGTGAGGATGGATCTTGTCTCTCTAGTGGGCAGGCTCACATCTGGTGGTGTGTTTTGGGGTGTCTGTGGCCTTATTATGATTTTAGGCAGCCTCTCTGCTAATGGGTGGGGTTGTGTTCCTGTTTTGCTAGTTGTTTGGCATAGGTTGTCCAGCACTGTGGCTTGCTGGTCGTTGAGTGAAGCTGGGTGCTGGTGTTAAGATGGAGGTCTCTGGGAGATTTTCGCCGTTTAATATTATGTGGAGCTGGGAGGTCTCTTGTTGATCAGTGTCCTGAAGTTGGCTCTCCTACCTCAGAGGCAGAGCCCTGACTCCTGGCTGGAGCACCAAGAGCCTTTCATCCACACGGCTCAGAATAAAAGGGAGAAAAAGTAGAGAGAATTAATAGAAGTACGAGGAAAGAAAGAAGGAAAGGAGGGAAGGAAGGAAGGAAGAAAGAATCAAAGAAGGAAAGAAGGAAAGAAAGGAGGGAAGGAGGGAGGGAGGAAGGAAGGAAGGAAGGAGGGAAAGAAGGAAAAAAGACAGAAAGAAAGAAGATACAGTAAAAATAAAATTAAGAATAGTAAAGTTATTGAATTAAAAAATACTTATTTAGAAAAAAAAAAAGGGACGGATAGAACCTTAGGACAAATGTTGGAAGCAAAGCTATACAGAGAAAATCTTACACAGAAGCATACACATACACCGTCACAAAAAGAGGTAAAGGGGGAAAAATCATAAATCTTGCTCTCAGGGACCACCTCCTCAATTTGGGGTGATTCGTTGTCTAAAGGAGGGAAGGAAGGAAGGAAAGAAAGAAAGAAAGAAAGAAAGAAAGAAAGAAAGAAAGAACGAAGGTAAAGTATAATAAAGTTATTACAATTAAAATTAATTATTAAGAAAAAAAATTTTTAAAAACCATGGACGGATAGAACTCTAGGACAAATGGTGGAAGCAAGACTATACAGACAAGATCTTACACAGAAGCATATACATACACCCTCACAAAAAGAGGAAAAGGGAAAAAAATCGTAGATCTCGCTCCTGAAGTCCACCTCCTCAATTTGGGATCATTCCTTGTCTATTGAGGTATTCCACAGATGCAGGGTATATCAAGTTGATTGTGGAGCTTTAATCCGCTGCTTCTGAGGCTGTTGGGAGAGATTTCCCTTTCTCTTCTTTGTTCTCACAGCTCACAGGAGCTCAGCTTTGGATTTGGCCCTGCCTCTGCGTGTAGGTCGCTGGAGGGCGTCTGTTTTTTGCTCAGACAGGGCGGGGTTAAAGGAGCCGCTGATTCGGGGGCTCTGGCGCACTCAGGCCGGGGAGGGTGGGGGGAGGGAGGGGCACTGCGTGCGGGGCGGGCCTGCGGCGGCAGAGGCCAGCGTGATGTTACTCCAGCCTGACGCCCCGCCGTGCGTTTTCCCGGGGAAGTTGTCCCTGGATCCCGGGAACCTGGCAGTGGCGGGCTGCACAGGCTCCACGGAAGAGGGGTGTGGAGAGTGACCTGTGCTCGCACACAGGCCCCTTGGCGTCTCCCGCCCGTCTCTGGCGTCCGTGCTTTTAGCTGCGGCTCGCGCCCGTCTCTGGGGTCCGCCTGTAGTAATATTTTAATTATCACCAGAGATTAAGGTTCAAATTCTAGTAGAAATACTAGAGACTAAAATTGATCATTGAAGGGTTAAAGTCCCTTGGAAGCTTGAAATACACAAAAGACCATTGGCTTCATTATTTGAATTCCCTCCCATTTGCAGCCTTCTAGAAAATAAACTTGGTAATTTTCATAAGGGATACTTGTAACTTAAAGATTTAGGCATTTAGATCTAATAGACCAGGTGTTTTCTCCTTGGGTTTTCTTGATATTTTGATTACTTTATTTCTATTATGCTATTTCTTCTCTTATTATTATCTAGGCTTTGAGATTGAGACAAATTCCACATGGAGAATTTGCTTTTATCCCTTTCTGACTTTAACGTCTCCCATAAACCAAACAGATTTCTAAATAAGTCTGGGTTTCTACAAGGCCCAAGGAAGCCTTGCACATCAACACCCTGTAAGTTGGAACTGCATGAAGCAATATAAAATCATAAAGCCTGCAGTAAACAGAGTACCCTTGGGAGATGACTCTTTATGGAGAGAGGCACTAAACTAAAACTACGTAAATACTCAGGGTGTGTGCATTCCAGGAACTCCAGAAAATAAGAACAAAATTAATGCAGATATCATATCTCATCAGAACAAGAAGTTCTAGATGCCACTATTCCAGTGGAATGATTTGGGGCCTAAGTGTAGCCTCTCATATACTGAAATGCTATAATCTTCTGTGATTTAATTAGCAATTTACATTTACTCCTAATTCATGCTCAGTTTGGAGGGGGAGGGTGCTCATTTGTGAGTTTAGGCAAAACATTCTACTTTGTTCCACATTGTCAGTGAAAGCAGGTACCATTTTCATTAAAAATAAATAAATATATTGTCAGTCTTATGCAGGATTACGAAATATCCAGAACCATTTGAAGGGGATGGTTTTTAGAACGGGCATTCAAGCAAAACCCAAGGTAATGAATGGTATTATTTGAAACCCTCAGATGACTGAGGTTGCAGCCTCTAATATGGCCTCTAATCAGAACCTCTCAAGAGCCCTCTAAGGTTCATTTTCAGACAAACAATAAAAGGAAGTTGATTGGGCAAGGCAATAAATGTGAAATTAAAGCATTCATATAATCAAGAGTTTAACAGGCTAAAGCCTATAGGTATACCCCACTCAATGGAATATATGGTTTCCTAGGAAACTGGCTATAAAATGACCTTCTATAATATAAATTCTTTTTTCTCATTCAGTTCAACATTAAATTAAAGATGAGTTCCAAGGGAGGCAAAGATGGAGAAGGGGGTCCACTGGAGCGAGAAAACAACTGGCCAAAACTGAAGGAGTAACAGTTAAAAATCAGATGTTTAAAGAAAAAATGAACATTTGCTAACTGAAATATAAAAAGAAACTCTCAAAACACCTCAGAAAGTATAAGCACTTGCCAACTTTCAACATATCATACCCCTAACTGCACTGTTCTACAGGAGAAGGAGATGTGTCAATTTTAAAGTCCATCTCTGTCTCCATATGTATTGTTCCCCTTTAAATCTTAGACTTTTGACTGTTCAAATTCAAGCCATTCTAACTTCAGCTGGACGCCCACTGCTACTTAGCATCCTTTTATTCATTTTGTTGACTCCCTGTTAAATTCCCTGCAGCAGCAACTCCAACCCTTTTCTACTCTGCAAGTCACCCTCCCCCTCCCTCTCATCAGCTATTGCCTCCTACTTCTCTATGATTTTACCACAAAGTTATTCAAAAGGAGCTCCCTCCACCTCCCTTTTCCCCTAAAAAGCTTTGTCCATATTCCCTCTTATCTTCTACTTCTTCCCTCATCTCTCAGAAAATAAAAAGTCTTCTCTACTCCCTTCACTGATGTTCATGACCCCTCTTACCTCCAAGTCACTGTCTACCAAATTTATCTCCATCGTTCTCTTTGGCATCTCCAATTTCTTCCTCTCTACTTGATCTTTTCTTTCCCCCTTTTACTATTATTAAAAATGTTCAAGGCTAGAAATCCTTTAGACAGACAGACAAAAACTTTCCTCAACCCTAACCAGTGGTTCTCAGAGTGTGGTCTGTGGACCACTCTGGCATTACCTGAGTACTTGAGAGAAATGTAAATTGTTAGGCCTGACCCAAGAACAACTGAATGTGAAACTCTGAGAGTGAGGCCCAGCAACCTGCATTGTAACAAACCCTGGTGATTCCAATGCCTGCAAAACTTTGAGACCGGGCTTCCATGGTGGCGCAGTGGTTGAGAGCCCGCCTGCCGATGCAGGGGACACGGGTTCATGCCCCGGTCTGAGAGGGTCCCACATGCCGCGGAGCAGCTGGGCCCGTGAGCCATGGCCGCTGAGCCTGCGCGTCCGGAGCCTGTGCTCCGCAACAGGAGAGGCCCCAACAGTGAGAGGCCCGCGTAGCGCAAAAAAAAAAAAAAATGTATCTGCACATTCCAAACTATTGAGAAATGTTCAGCATGTCCAAAACTTGCCTTAAATTCAACCAATGAAGAGGAATACTTTATGAAAATGAACATAAACTCAAGATGTCCCATTATAGTAGGAGTAATTGTATTTGTTGGTACTTTACAGTTCACTGTTTTATTCATTGTTTGGTGCTTAATTAGAACTCTACAATACAGCAATCCCTCCACAACCTTAAGATCCCTTCAGACCAGATCTTAGTTATTCCTCTCTGAGAAAGCAGTCTAGCCTAGTGATAAGGGAGTGGAATCTGCAGCCAGACTTCCTGGGTCCAAATTCTGGCTCCACAATTTAGTAAACTGGGTGATCTCGGGCAAATTAGCCTTGCTTTGCCTCAGTTCCCTGATTTGTAAAATTGGAACAATAATAATAGTACTTTCCCATAGAATTTTGTGAGATTGCAAGAGTTAATATATACAGCAAATTTAAAGTGCTTAGAATAGTGATTGTCACAGAGTGCTATTCCTCCTGTTAACTATTATAATTTATCTTTAAACATTTTTTTCAAAATTTCAGTTTCAGTATATACAAATTATGACTCCCCAAACTGGGAAGAATTAGAAAAGTTAGGGAGAGGTGAATGTGGACAAGTAATAATAGAAAAGGGAAATGAGTAGGAGACAAACTATACATTTTTGCAGTGCAATCAGGGGGACATAAAAGAAGCAGAGGGAAAGCAACCCAGGCCTTAGAATTATATTCAGGCATCTGAGAAGGAGGGAATCGAGATACAGGCAAGAAGATCTGACAGCATGTTTGGTAGGAAGAAGAGTTGAAACAAATTAATTCTAAATGGGGTCATTTTTAAAGGATTCCCCAAAAGATTTTCTTCATCTAGAACTTCCAGGGGTCTATGCTTCTCTGAGATCTGCAGCTTGAGGAAAAAGAAACTGAGTCATAACACCTGAAAGGCTGTGAGCATTTGAATGGTAGACTAGACAACGAGGAGCACTGTTACCATCTACTAATGTGCACACAACCAGCATTAAAGTGAAACAAGGTGATAAGCCTCTCCTTGAAACCTGAAGTGGGGAGAGGAGAAAGAAGGAAATCCTGAGCAGTTTCTTATGAGCAAAGTATGACAAATGACACTAATTGGGCAGTCCTCTGTATTGGTCATTGGTCATAATGTGAAAAAAGCCCTTGTAAGTCCATCTCTTAATGTGCCAGAGTCATCGTCTCAGTTTAATGCATTTAAAATCCATTTATAAGGGCTTCTGGGTGCACTCATGGGGTCAGTGCTTCTAAATCTGGATGCCTAAAGTTGTAAGTTCATCAAATATGACCTCTATTAAAGACATTTTGAGGAACCTTGCCCTCACAGTTGGAGAAGGACCTATCTGCTCCACTTCTTGCCTACTTTAACCACTTATCAGTGATTTCGAATGATGTCAGAAGAGATGATGGTAGCACTACACATGCATTCAGGATAAAGTACACTTGTTGCTTGATTTTCATTTATGGTAAGGAATTTTAAAAATATATATTCTCCAGGAACACATTATATAAAAAAGAGACCTACTTATATCCTTCATCTGGCTGTTGATTGGGCCTCATCTTGTCCATTTATCCTTCAACTACTTAGTTTTAATGGGTCCTATGTATAAAAACAAACAAGAAGCCTTAGCTGGTGCTGTACTCCTCCATGCTGTCTGGATTCCAGAATTCTACTGATTTCATAGTCATAACAGAATGATCAGTTTTGTCTGTGAAGCTACACTCACACATTAGTGTTCCTGAGTTCCCATTTCCACCATTTCTTCTCACAGACAACTTAACCCAACCTTAAGACTGCCAGGTTGCAGGCAAAGGAGAGAGGAGACATACTTGTCAGAGAACTTTTACTTATAATCCTGCTTCTCCTCAATCCATTTCCATTATTGCAATCATCTTCATCAAGTGCATAAATCTACTTGTATAAACAAAAAAGTTACACATATGCCTGGTCCCTAAAAGAACTCAATTCTCAGTTAATTTTCAAGTTAAATGTAGTACATGGAATATTGTTTAATATCTTAACTTGCCAGTGCTAAAGTAGAATTGATAATATTGACAGTGGACAGGAAAGCCAAGGAGACCCTGAAGTACATACACTATATTCTTCATTAGAAATTTCTATAAATGCAAACATGTTCTAAGTTTCTGTGAACAGTAATTTATGTAGGTTATAAGAGATATGGAAAAACTAACAGGAAATAGGCTTCCAGAAAGAAAGTTGTTCAAATAATGGAAACCCGAACAGTATACCTTTACAATTAAGTGAGTTACATCCCCCAAAACAAGCAGAGAAAAATGTAGGAAAGGGAGGCTGTAATTCTCCTCCCCCCTTTCACCAACTAGAAAGCTGATTTCTCCTTTGCTTACAATTAGAGTCACCGATTTTCTGTTTCGAAAAATGATTATGAAAATAATTTCCTGTCAGAACTAAAAAGAAAACTATGGCTTGTGGTGTGGAATTCAGGTGATAGTATTGGGAGCAGTTTCACTATAGTTTTGGCTTTACTAATATTACTGAATCAAACTCAGTTTAATGGAAACCTTAAAGTAGGAGAAATACTGTCTTGCACTGTAAGTTAAAAAAGCTCCCTGCTCTCTCCAATGACCTACACCAAATAGAATAATTTGCTTTTAAAAATTCATTTATATATACAATATTAGGTTGAGCCAAAATACCAAGCCAAGGGACTACTTGGGGCCTATGGCATGGTAGAAGAACAATTATTAGAGTAGCACCGCTAAGTGATGGAACTTGTTTCCACTATGAACTCACCTTTTCTAGACACCCTGCTTATCTTGTCCTGCTCCCCAGCCTGGCCCCAGTGAATCATCACATTTTATTCTCACTACTCTCCTACAAGTCAAACTGTTATAGTCAATATCCTCAAAGCCTGCATTTCTCTTCCATGCATGCCTTCAAGCCTTTGTGTATGCTGTTACTCTGCCTAAAATTATCTCGCTTAACTTATGAAAATCTGTCTTCCAAAGTACTTGGTCAGTTTTAAAGTCTTCCCTGACTGCCACAGGCAGAGGTGACCATAACTTCTCCGAAAACCTATAGAACACATTTCCATCATAAAAATTTCTTACATTTTTTTCAAGATCAATATTTAGACAGCAAATATTTGTTGCATTCCTACTGTACACAAGATATTCTATTAGGCATTGTGCAGGGTATGTGTTTAAGTGCTGAAAGCTGTACAGTTCTAGGAAGTGACAAATCATTGGCCATCTCAGAGATATATAATTGAGCAGCATATTAAAATTGATGAAATCTTGCTCAGAAACTTATATTTCTTAGGCATCCCTTTAAAGGAGACAAATTCGGTTTGATATTAATATCTCAAGCACATTCTTATTTCAGTTTGGATCAACTCTTATTACTCAAACTTAATTTTTTTTTGTTTTTAAATAAAACTGATGAATTCAAATGTCTGTATATCAACAAAAAATGATCCCTTCTGTGTAAGTGCATTGTATTAACGTGTGCATAATGTAAAATCAATAAATAATGAATTACCACTGATTGTAATTGAATGTTTTCATAATTTTATTGTCAGCCATGATAAATAATCAGTACATTTATACTGCATTAAATTAATTAGTGTGTCATTTCTATTACATACATCAGCAGTGAATTAATGCAGTGACATCTGTTTTTAATGTTTTAAAGATGGGATATCCCTTATTAAGTAAAAGAAGGAGTTACTAGAGATGTTTTCAGTGATTGGCATTTATGGTGGTATCTTCACAAAGATCTAATAGAGGCATTTATACTTCTTACAATAACTATATTTTAATCCATTATCAACTATGAGTAACAATACTCAGGCATAAACCCTTTCTTTCTGTTGAAATAAACTGAGGAACTCTTCTTTTGTTACATTGCTCTATCACACTGAAAGCTTATCAATTAGCAAGGGTAGGCTATTCCTCTGCCATACTAAGATGTTGCAGAGTAAAGATATAAACATAGTTTAATCAGGCCAAAAAGGAACAATGGAGAATTTTGTATTGAAGTTCACTTTGTAACATTTTGAAATCAGTCCTTTCACAAAAGGCATACTCATGTACTTTGTTAGTATATGAAGCAAATAATGATGAAGGAATTCTCATGTGGAATTATTTGATAAGGTCAATGAAACACTGCATTTTGTAAATGACAAAAAATCTCTTAACTAAGGTAAGGTTGCCAGATTTAGCAAGTAAAAATACAGGATGCAATATTTGGGACATACTTACACAAAAAATTGTTCATCGTTGATTTGAAATTCAAATTTAGCTGTGTTTCCCTTAACTTTACTTGCTAAATCTGGCAACCCTTACACAGGGGGAATCAGGGAAGGCTTCTCAGGTGAGGTGATCCTTGAGCCATCATGAAAGATCACTTGAAGTTAGCTAGGTGAAGAAAGTGGGTGGAAGGATGGAGCAAGATGTGTGAGGTAGAGGCATGAAAATAATAGTAAATATGGCTGGAGGATAGGAGTATGAGAGAGTGATGAAATATAGGGGTGAGCCCTTCAGATTATCTACAAAACTCAAACTTCACAATGATAAAAAAAATGAAAGGGACGTTACTTTACTTGAATTATCAACCCTTTTCTCCAAGTTCACAGTGAAGTCTGACAGGTGCAAACACAGCAGCCGTTGTGCAAAAACAGTTGCTTAAAAGAATACAAAGCTCTGCTCTGTCCAAAATTCTTTCTCTTCTTTCAGAACCTTCAACAGGTTTCACCTTGCTCTGTGAGAGCTGATCAGCCTTTGATTTTCTCCAGTAAGGAATCTGATCACTTCTCTTCTTTGAACATGTCACATTCCACATTCTATGCAACTGTTTCCAACGGTCAGGATGTCAGGTCGCAGTGTAATTTTATGGCTGGAGTAGGAAATTTGAGTGCTCCAAAAGGAAAATTTTCACCAATAACTGATGGTTGATGCAAGAACCAAATACCCTTTCACGTAAACTGATGTTTGTATCCTATTTGGATACCGACTTCTGAAAAGTTTTGTTCTAAGCATGAACTGTTTTTCATCATGTTACTCACTAAAATTTCTCACCATGAGGCCTTTACTGTAGTAAATCACACTTGTCTCTATTGTCCTGGGAGGGATCTTCATACAAGGTATAAATTCCCATTGTTATCACTTCTCACTAGGAATCTCAAAAATTCATTTAAAACTCAATAAGACATGCATATTCAAATAACTTATCTAAACTATGCATTCTGAGTCCAAAATGTCTGAAAAGGAAGAAAACGCCAAGTAGAAGATGTGACCTGCTCTTATATAAAAATGATGTCCTGCTATCATCATCAATAATGATTTGTAAATCATTCTGTTTGGAATATAAATACTAAATGTCTGCACAAAGGGTAATGTATGAAAATGAAAATGTTCTGTATTTTATCATATGAAATTTTTATCTTTTTCTAATTCCTTATTTGGTTTTAATTTCATACATATGCAAAAAAGTAATCTAAAACAGAGTTTCAATTCTCTTGTAAGCCATGGACAATGTCTTCAACACAAAAACATTCACGCATACACACACACATACATGCCTCCATCTTCTCTTCTCCCACAAACACACACTCATTCTACCACTACCACTGAAATCTCAATCATAGGTAACTAGTGGTGTACCTTTATCTTTAGTGCAAACAAACATTTCCATTTTACTGCTTTACTGCAAGAGACCCATCCGGGAGTTACCGCCATCTAGTGACAAGTAGGGGTATTTAATCCTTTTATTTTTCAAAACTAAATTGCCTAAAATTTTTAAAAGTAAAAGAAAATGGAAATAAACAAGAAAATCAATAGAAAGACTCTGAAAGAACTCTTCAGTCTATAATATAGCTGCTACAGCATTGTTTGACTGTAAATGAAGGTAATTATTTTTGTTTTCAAATAAATTGGACTTCCTCCAGGTTTCTAGCATGTTAACATTTTACTTTGTGATGAAAATGTAAACTACATATTATGTGTTCCTGTGCATCTTAAACTTATTGAAATTCTATGCTGAAATAATATTTCTTTTTTATTGACTTACCAATTGTTTTCAATAATAATAATTTGCTATTTTTATAGAATATGCTTACATACACAGCTCTTATCTTGAGAAGTTTCTGTATGTGCAGGTTCCTGAGATGTTGTCACAAATGATTTCCTTGCATTCATGTCTACATAAATATTGCCTTGAAGGAAAAAAGTGTTAACATTTGGTCAAAATATTTTAGAATTCTTTCAGAAATAGGGTATTAAATAAGTTGTGCTAAATATATCTGTAAAATCTAGCTGTGTAAGAGTAAGAAAGTTTTTTTAAAAAAAACAGTGCCCTATTGTCGTTTTTCAGGGTCACACACACAGTAACTTCAATCTGGAAAGTGACCTCTTGTTTAAACTAGGAAACACAGAGGTACTGCAGGATTTCTGTTCAGACTTCTTAACCATCAAATGCAGCCCTATTGACTACAAATGGCAACTTCCGCATAATGTCCATATTTTATAAAGAACTAGTATTTAGTGTCAAATAGTGCTTATTTAAAAACCATCTGTCCTAACTTTTTAAAAATACAAAGAACTATGTATAATATTTTTAGTTAGTTCACTTTTCCATAAGGAACAGGATAAAAATATTTACCATGGATACTGATCACTCCAAATGAGCAATTTAATCACTTCAATCAGTTGAAGAACTGCTGGGGTGATTGCGCCAGTTCTTTTGTCTCTGCCAGTAAGGAAACACCTTAAATATGAATGGGTAGGTTCTGGGTCTCTAGGTTAGCAACCACTTTTAATTTCACAGAGTCACTGGAACAAAATCTCATTAATCTGTCTTGTAAAAAGTTATAGAGGTCACATTAAAATGTGTGTGATATAACCATTTCTCCATCTGGGCTATAAAGGAAAACAAAAGTAACAGTAGATTTCTGAGGCTTAGCTCTTTCATAATTTAATATCGAATTGTATTCAAGAAGTGTCAGAGTGATATAACTGAGTCCTAATATTAGAAATGTAAGGATTAAGGCATCAGTTGATGCCTTAAAAATAGACATCAACTAATTAATTGGAATATTTGGTCTATGGTTGGAATATGTTTTAAATGATTTTGAATTAAGTACATACAATGCTGATTCAATTATGTTGTTATTTGAGAATTATAAAAATTTGTTTTCCGTATTTAAAAGACAATCTATTTGCATCATGTAAAATATTCAAAGCAATATAAAATAGGCTTTGTTCCTGGTTATCTTTCTCTGTTTTCATATTCATGATTTTACCCCAGAAGTGTAATCTAAGTTGAGAAACAGTTAATGAGGGCCTGTGTTATATCCTGGATATTACATAACTCTGCTTTAATGTATGCAAATAAAGAACATGATAGGAATTATATAATGGTTTCAACATTAAGAAAATCCAAAATCTTTTATGATTAATGTGAAAATTAATAGGTCATTAAAATGATTAATTTGAGTAAGCACAGATACCTCAAACATCAGAAGTACGTTTTCCCAGTTTGATGCCTCAAGTGGTCATTAGTTCATCTGTATTACGAGAATCTTAAATTTTAAAAAAGGGTAAAATTTCCTAAGTGAGACATTTAATATAGCAAGAGGAATCATTAGAAGCAACATTTTGCTTTAGTTAGAGAGATTAAAAAAATCATTATCTGGTATCCAGAAATCATCAGTCAGAATGTTATAGTAGAAATTTAAAGGACATTAAATAAAAGATTAATTTCTCCAAATATTCATGTTAGTTTCTTCAATTCTGAGCTAGATATTTTGCTTCCCATTTAAAATGCATGTTTTGGGCTTCCCTCATGGCAGAGTGGTTAAGAATCCGCCTGCCAATACAGAGGACACGGACAGCCCTGGTCCGGGAAGATCTCACATGTTACAGAGCAACTAAGTACACGCGCCACAACTACTGAGCCTGTGCTCTGGAGCCCACGAGCCACAACTACTGAAGCCCATGTGCTTAGAGCCCATGCTCTGAAACAAGAGAAGTCACCGCAATAAGAAGCTCACGCACCGCAACAAAGAGTAGCCCCTGCTCACCGCAACTAGAGAAAGCCCGCATACAGCAATGAAGACCCAACACAGCCAAAAATAATAAATAAAAATAAAATAAATGTTAAAATAATAATAAAGTATATAAAATACATGTTTTGAATTCATTCAGCATTTCTTATTTAAAGTCAGCAAGTAGGTCAGGGGTTAGGCTACAGTAATCCATCAGAGGAAAACCTCCCATGTGTAAACTCAGGAATAGGAGATTTTGTTGTAGTGTCAGGAAAAGCAGTAAGGCCCTATATTATTGTATCCTGTGGCATCATAAGGCAAGAATTAGACAGAGAGGTAATCCTTAAATTTAACACAAAGACAACAAATTTAAACTCAGACAACTCTGATTGTCTACATAACCTGAGGCAATTAAGTTCAGAAAAAATTTTGACCTGAACTCATTGACTGAGATCCCAGGAGAGAAGCTGTATTTTTTTTTGAGCTATACATTTTTTTAAATTTATTTTTTATAGAGCAGGTTCTTATTAGTTAACTATTTTATACATATTAGTGTATATATGTCAATCCCAATCTCCCAATGCATCCCACCACCATCACCCTGCCTCTGCTTTCTCCCCTTGTTGTCCATATGCTTGTTCTCTATAACTTTGTCTCTATTTCTGCCTTGCAAACGGGCTCATCTGTACCATTTTTCTAGATTCCACATATATGCATTGATATACAACATTTGTTTTTCTCTTTCTGACTTACTTCACTCTGTATGACAGTCTCTAGGTCCATACATGTCTCTACAAATGACCAAATTTCTTTCCTTTTTATGGCTGAGTAATATTCCATTGTATATATGTACCAAATCTTTATCCATTCGTCTGTCAGGGAGCATTTGGGTTGCTTCCGTGACCTGGCTATTGTAACTATTGCTGCAATGAATATTGGGGTGCATGTGTCTTTTTAAATTATGGTTTTCACTGAGTATATGCCCAGGAGTGGTATTGCTGGGTCATATGGTAATTCTATTTCTAGCTTTTTTAAGGCAACTCCATATCGTTCTCCATAGTCGCTGTATCAATTTACACTCCCACCAACAGTGCAAGAGGGTCCCCTTTTCTCCACACCGTTTTCAGCATTTATTGTTTGTAGATTTTCTGATGATGCCCATTCTAACTCGTGTGGGGTGATATCTCATTGTAGTTCTGATTTTGCATTTCTCTAATAATTAGTGATGTTGAGCAGCTTTTCATGTGCCTCTTGTCCATCTGTATGTCTTCTTTGGAGAAATGTCTATTTAGGTCTTCTGCCCATTTTTTAATTGGGTTGTTTGTTTTTTTCATATTGAGTTGCATGAGCTGTTTATATATTTTGGAGATTAATCATTTGTCCATTGATTCATTTGCAAATATTTTCTCCCATTCTGAGGGTTGTCTTTTTGTTTTATTTATGGTTTCCTTTGCTGTGCAAAAGCTTTTAAGTTTCAATAGGTCCCATTTGCTTATTTTTGCTTTTATTTCCATTTCTATAGGAGGTGAATCAAAAAGGATCTTGCTGTGATTTATGTCATAGGGTGTTCTGCCTGTTTTCCTCTAAGAGTTTTATACTGTATGGCCTTACACTTAGGTCTCTAATCCATTTTGAGTTTATTTTTGTGTATGGTGTTAGGGAGTGTTCTAATTTCATTCTTTTACATGTAGCTGTCCAGTTTTCCCAGCACCACTTATTGAAGAGGCTATCTTTTCTCCATTGTATATACTGGCCTACTTGCCATAGATTAGGTGACTGTAGGTGCGTGGGTTTATCTCTGGGGTATCTATCCTGTTCCATTGATCTATATTTCTGTTTTTATGCCGGTACCATATTGTCTTGATTACTGTAGCATTGTAGTATAGTCTGAAGTCAGGGAGCCTGATTCTTCCAGTTCCGTTTTTCTTACTCAAGATTGCTTTGGCTATTCAGGGTCTTTTGTGTCTCCATACAAATTTTAAGATTTTTTGTTCTAATTCTGGGGAAAATCCCCTTGGTAATTTGATAAGGATTGCATTGAATCTGTAGATTGCTTTGGGTAGTAGAGTGATTTTCATGATATTGATTCTTCCAATCAAGAACATGTTATATCTCTCGATCTGTTTGTATCGTGTTTGATTTCTTTCATCAGTATCTTATAGTTTTCTGAGTACAGGTCTTTTGCCTCCTTAGGTAGGTTTGTTATTAGGTATTTTATTCTTTTTTGTTGCAATGGTAAATGGGATTGTTTCCTTAATTTCTCTTTCTGATTTTTCGTTGTTAGTGTACAAGAATGCAAGAGATTATTAATTTTGTATTAATTTTGTATCCTGCAACATTACTAAATTCATTGATTAGCTCTAGTAGTTTTCTACTGGCATCTTTAGGATTTTCTAGGTATAGTGTCATGTCATCTGCAAACAGTGACAGCTTTGCTTCTTCTTTTCCAATTTGGATTCCTTTCATTTCTTTTTCTTCTCTGATTACCATGACTAGGACTTCCAAAACTATGTTGAATATCAGTGGTGAGAGTGGACATCCTTGTCTTGTTCCTGATCTTAGTGGAAATGCTTTCAATTTTTCACCATTGAGAATGATGTTTGCTGTAGGTTTGTCATATATGGCCTTTATTATGTTGACGTAGATTCACTCTATGCCCAGTTTCTGGAAAGTTTTTATCATAAATGGTGTTGAATTTTGTCAAAAGCTTTTTCTGCATCTATTGAGATGATCATATGGTTTTTATTCTTCAATTTGTTAATATGGTGTATCATATTGATTGATTTGCATATATTGAAGAATCCTTGCATCCCTTAGATAAATCCCACTTGATCATGGTATATGATCATTTTAATGTGTAGTTGGATTCTGTTTGCCAGTATTTTGTTGAGGATTTTTGTTTCTATATTCATCAGTGTTATTGGTCTGTAATTTTCTTTTTTTGTAGTATCTTTGTCTGGTTTTGGTATCAGGGTGATGGTGGCCTCGTGGAATGAGTTTGGAAGTGTTCCTTCCTCTGCAATTTATTGTAAGAGTTTGAGAAGCATGGGTGTTAACTCTTCTCTAAATGTTTGATAGAATTCATATGTGAAACCATCTGGTCCTGGACTTTTGTTTGTTGGAAGATTTTAAATCACAGTTTCAATTTCATTACTTGTGATTGGTCTGTTCCTATTTTCTATTTCTTCCTGGTTCAGTCTTGGAAGTTTATACCTGTTTAAGATTTTGTCCATTTCTTCCAGGTTGTCCATTTTATAAGCATAGAGTTGCTTGTAGTTGTCTCTTATGATGCTTTGTATTTCTGTGGTGTCCATTGTAACTTCTTTTTCACTTCTAATTTTATTTATTTGTGTCCTCTCCCTCCTTTATTTGAAGGTCTGGCTAAAGGCTTATCGATTTTGTTTATCTTCTCAAAGAACCAGCTTTTAGTTTTATTGATCTTTGCTATTGTTTTCTTTGTTCATATTTCATTTATTTCTGCTCTGATCTATATGATTTCCTTCCTTCTGCTAACTTTGGGTTATATTTGTTCTTCTTTCTTTAGTTTCTTTAGGTGTAAGTTTAGATTGTTTATTTGAGATTTTTCTTGTCTCTTGAGGTAGGATTGTATTGCTATAAACTTCCCTCTTAGAACTTCTTTGGCTGCATCCCATACATTTCAGAGCATTTTGCTTTTATTGTCATTTGTCTCTTGGTATTTTTTTATTTCCTCTTTGATTTCTTCAGTGATCTCTTGGTTATTTAGTAACGTATTGTTTAGCCTCCATGTGTTTGTGTTTTTTACGTTTCTTTCCCTGTAATTGATTTCTAATCTCATAGTGTTGTGGTCGGAAAAGATGCTTGATACGATTTTAAATTTCTTAAATTTACTGAGGCTTGATTTGTAACACAAGATGTGATCTATCCTGGAGAATGTTCTGTGTGCACTTAAGAAGAAAGTGTAATCTGCTGTTTTCGGATGGAATGTCTTATAAATATCAGTTAAATCTATCTGGTCTATTGTGTCATTTAATACTTGTGTTTCCTTATTAACTTTCTGTCTGGATGATCTGTCCATTGGTATAAGTGAGATGTTAAAGTCCACCACTATTATTGTGTTACTGTCGATTTCCTCTTTTATAGCTGTTAGCAGTTGCCTTATGTATTGAGGTGCTCCTATGTTGGGTATATATATTTATAATTGTTTTATCTTCTTCCTGGATTGATCCCTTGATCATTATGTATTGTCCTTCCTTGTCTCTCATAACATTCTTTATTTTAAGTTCTATTTTATCTGATATGAGTATTACTACTCCATCTTTCTTTTGATTTCCTTTTGCATGGAAAATCTTTTTCCATTCCCTCACTTTCAGTCTGTATGTGTCCCTAGGTCTCAAGTGGGTCTCTTGTAGACAGCATATGTGTGGGTCTTGTTTTGTATCCATTCAACAAGCCTGTGTCTTTTGGTTGGAGCATTCAATCCATTCACATTTAAGGTAATTATCAATATGTGTTTTCCTATTACCATTTTCTTATTTGTTTTGGATTTGTTTTTGTAGGTCCTTTTCTTCTCTTGTGTTTCCCACTTAGAGAAGGTCTTTAAGCATTTGTTGTAGACCTGGTTTGGTGGTGCTTAATTCTCTTAGCTTTTGCTTTTCTGTAAAGCTTTTGATTTCTCCGTTGAATCTGAATGAGATACTTGCTGGGTAGAGTAATCTTGTCTGTAGGTTTTCCCCTTTCATCACTTTAAATATATCGTGCCACTCTCTTATGGCTTGTGGAGTTTCTGCCTTGAAATCAGCTGTTAACCTTATGGGAGTTCTCTTGTATGTTATTTGTCATTTTCATTTGTTGCTTTTAATAATTTTTCTTTGTCTTTAATTTTTGTCAATTTTATTACTATGTGTCTCAGTGGGTTTCTCCTTGGGTTTATCCTGCCTGGGACTCCCTGCACTTCCTGGACTTGGGTAGCTATTTGCTTTCCCATGTTAGGGAACTTTTCGACTATTATCTCTTCAAATATTTTCTGAGGTCCTTTCTCTCTGGCTTCTCTTTCTGGGACACCTATAATGAGAATGTTGGTGCATTTAATGTCCCAGAGGTCTCTAAGGCTGTCTTCATTTCTTTTCATTCTTTTTTCTTTATTCTGTTTTGTGGCAGTGAATTCTACCATTCTGTCTTCCAGATCACTTATCCATTCTTCTACCTCAGTTATTCTGCTATTTATTCCTTCTAGTGTATTTTTCATTTCAGTTATTGTATTGTTCATCTCTGTTTTTTGTTCTTTATTTCTTCTAGGTGTTTGTTCTTTAATTCCTCTAGGTCTTTGTTAAACATTTCTTGCATCTTCTCGATCTTTGCCTCCATTCTTCTTCCGAGGTCCTGGATCATCTTCACTATCATTATTCTAAATTCTTTTTCTGGAAGGTTGCCTATCTCCATTTAGCTGTTTTCTGGGGTTTTATCTTGTTCCTTCATCTGGTACATAGTCCTCTGCCTTTTCATTTTGTCTGTCTTTCTGTGAATGTGGTTTTCGTTCCACAGGCTGCAGGATTGTAGTTCTTCTTGCTTCTGCTGTCTTCCCTCTGGTGGATGAGGCTATCTAAGAGGCTTGTGCAAGCTTCCTGCTTGAAGGGACTGGTGGTGGGTAGAGCTGGGTGTTGCTCTGGTGGGCAGAGCTCAGTAAAACTTAATCTGCTTGTCTTCTGATGGGTGGAGCTGAGTTCCCTCCCTGTTGGTTGCTTGGCCTGAGGTGACCCATGAGCAGCCCATCCTTCGTGGCATTAATGGCGGACTCCGTGAGGGCTCACACCAAGGAGTACTTCCTGGAATGAGAAACTGCATTAAGAAGTTGGGAAGCTCTCAGAAATGAAAATCTCACTATATAACTAAAAATAATCCCCAAGTACCAGAAAAGGAGAGTGAATCTAAAGATTATGTTACGTTATAAGGAGCTTTCAGATGAGCTCAGATTATAAAAGCTCAGACTGTAAAAGGAGGCATACAAAAGATGGAAAAATAAACACACTCAAGGAGAAATATCTTTAAATGACACATTTATATACTGTTAGGAAGGTTCAAGCCAAGGAAGGGATAACAACTATAAAATTAGAAGAACAATGCAAAATCTCCAAACGTGCCTTTTAAAAAAGTTATATTTGGAACAAGAACAAAAACGGGCTACACTGATGTGTTTCTCAAAATTGGGATGTTTACTTAAAATGCAGATTCACCCCTGTGTGCTAAATGAATCCATATCTCCAGGAATCTGCGTTTTAATTAACTGCTCAGGTGAATCTGTTTAATTTATTAAAAGTAGAAAGTGAACATAGTTTTAAAAGTCAAACAATGCTAAAAGACCCTCAGTAAATAATAGTCCCCCAGCCAATCTATTCACAAACCCTTAAACTTCCTCCTAAAAGGAAACAACTTTCATATATTTTAGTTATCTCTACTGGCATTTACCTCCACATTCCTAAATAATATGCTTATATTGCTATTTCTTGATTAATCAGTTTTAAATATTTCCCTTTGACTTCCTCTTACAGTTGATTAGGTTTAGGATCCTTCCACTTCCACCCTTATACTTCCCCTCCCTGACACTCCTAGTATAGTTATATCACAATTTGGGGAAAATCAGTATTCATTGTTTACATTGGTATGATCATATGCATCTCATTCAGAGTTGAGCCAATAGTAAGTATATTGTGATCACATTTCTTTTCGCTAACAACTTCTTGTTTCTCCAAATATTGATAATTACCTCATATATGCTTAGATTTTTATGTACTTATTACTAATTCTATCCAAACACCCCATCACTGTCTCAATACTTTTTTCCATATAAGCAAACATGTCAAATAATTTCTCAGTTCATATTATCCCAGAAGACTTCCCTCCTGGAGCCCTTTACCTTTCTGCTCTGTTTTAGGTTAGTTTCATTCCAAGTCGGTTGCATGTCTATTGTTCTAGGAATTCTCTTTGCCATCATCCTGTGTTGAATCCCCTGTTCCTTTAATCCTCTTATTTCCTAATTTACTCCTTTTTTTTGGTAGGCCATATCCTCAGTCACTTTCTGAGTACTGCATGGAAGGTACTTTTTATGTCCTGGCGCATCTGAAAATAGCTTTATAGCTTTGTGGTGTCTCATTCTCAACAAGAATGGGAAGCCAAATATCATCAGATATTTAAGGAAGACCCTTGCTATAAAAAACAGAGACCAAACTAAACAGAGAAAACATGGAGAGAGAAAAAAGAGTGTCAAGGCTGGAAACAGAATAATACAGTAAAATATATAAATAATATGCTCAGACAGGTGAGAGAAGTTGTTACAGCTATGAAACAAGAACAAAATACTATACAAATAGTAATCAGTGCTCAAGACTTAGATCCTGGAAGTTTTAGATGTTTGACATAAAAAGAGAATCAGCTCTATAATCTCTCTGGTTGGTTAATATTACATTGTTGGATATAGCCTATTGTTCTCCAGGTTTAGTGTACCCGAAAAATCACCTGGAGACTGTAGGTTGAAAATGGTAGAATACATAAAGACATTTATCCACTCTTCACTCCTGAAACCCTAGTAAAATAATATTAATGGGATTTTTTAAAGCTTTTATTGTGACAGAGACCAAAACAGAAAAAGGGAAATTGGAGAAAATATAGACAAGGCTAGGAACAGAAGAAAAGTTTAAAAAAAGTATAATTACTGTCCTAAGAGATAAGGGAAAATGTAAAAAGTGCATAGAGGTGTGGTAACTGACTTAGCATATGGCAGAGAGCATGCTCATAAGATCCCTTCTCACCAGATTATTCCTGCACAGTCATTTCAGCTTCCTCAAAATCTTGTAAACCTCTCTTCTCTGTTCTTTGTGTCCATTGGTAGAGCTTGTAGACCCAGAAGCTTCAATATTAGCTGACTGAGCAGTAAAGCAAACAGATCCCCAAATGGCAGCATTTAGAGTTCTTGAAGAACAGACATCTTAAATTTGATGAAGTCTAAGTTATTAATATTTTCCTTTATGGTTAGTGCTTTTTGTGTTCTGCTTCAGAAATCTTTGCTTACTCCAACTGGTAATGAAGATATTTTCCCATGTTATATTCTACAAGTTGTATCATTTTACCTTTCACACATATTTATATTTTCAATCCTCTTAGAATTTATTTCTTTTTATGTTGTGATATAAGGGTCTTTTTTTACATGGATATCAAAGTGACACATTTATTTAAGCAAAACATTCTTTCCCCAGTGCACTTAAACATTATCATAAATCATGGAACCATAAATGATTCTCTATTTCATTCCATTCCTCTCTTTGCCTATGCATACACCAATATCATACTATCCTAGTCAAAGAGTTAAAGTATATTGATAGATCTTGATATCTCACAATTTCATTTATTAATCCTCTTTGAGGTTGCTTTCCTTGACTATTCTTGGGCTGTTGCATTTCCAATATAATTTTGAGAAGCAACTTGTTAGTTTCTATACAAAACTTGTTGGGGTTTTCATGGGGATCAAACTATAGGTTTGCAACTAATTGGCATCTTCATAATTTTGAGTCTTTCAATTCATGAACATGGTATATCCCTCCATTAATTTTGGTTTTCCTTAATTTTTCTCAATAATGTTTTAGAGCCTTCTGTGTAGGGTTTATGCACATATTTTGTTAGATTTGTTCTTAAGTTGTTTTTTTTTTTTTTTTTTTGCAGGGGGTATGGGGGCCTCTCACTGTTGTGGCCTTTCCCATTGCAGAGCACAGGCTCTGGACTTGCAGGCTCAGTGGCCATGGCTCACAGGCCCAGCTGCTTCGCGGCATGTGAGATCCTCCCAGACCGGGGCATGAACTCGTGTCCCCTGCATTGGCAGGCGGACTCTCAACCACCGCACCACCAGGGAAGCCCCTGTTCTTAAGTGTTTGATGCTGTTATAAAAGATAGCATATTTTCTCAATTCTAATATTGAATTATTTTTGTATATTGACCTTGTATCCAGAAAACTTTTAAAATTCACTTACTATTTATAACATATGTGTGTAGATGTTTTTGGATTTTCTCCATACATGAAGTGTCATGTGCAAATAATAATGCCCATATTTTTTCATTTCCAACTCCTTTACCTTTTATTTATTTTTCTTGCTTTATTGCATTGGTTATGACTTCCTGTACAATGTTGAATATAAGTGGTAATAGCAGGTATTCTTGTCTTATTGCCACCCTCAGGAAGAAGGCTTTCAATATTTCACCACTAAATATAATCTTTGCTGTAAGATTTTGTTTGATATACTAATTATGAGGTTAAGGAAGTGTTTTTCTATTCCTGGTTTACTAAATGTTTGTGGGTTTTTAAAACATAGATGGGTGTAAAATTTTAACTGTAATCCATCACTGAGATTGTCATAAGCTTCTTCTAATTTCTCCTTCTTTTCTTGTTTCCCCTCAATTGCTTTTTATCAATATAATTAAATTATATTAAATTGAATAATTTTTTCTTTACAAAAAGTTTATTTTATTTTCTACTTCTGTATACCCCACATGCTCACCACCTAAAATTTAGTTTTCATCCATCACCATACCATTGATCCTCTTTACCCATTTTGCCCTCTCTCCAAACCCTCCCCCTCTGGTAACCACTATTTTGTTCTCTTCATCTACATGTTTGTTTTTGTTTGGTTTTTTCATTTATTACAAAAAGTTAATTTTTATTATTAGCATGGAGTCAATATTAAATAAGCTTATATTAAAGTATTTGGAAAAAATGTTAAATGTATCATGGGAAGAGACAGTACTCTTAAAACTAGAGCTATCAAAATGTTGATATATTAATTGAATACTTTTTTGAATATCATTTTACCTTTTAATTCTTGGAATAAACCTAACCTGGCCATGATGATTATCCATTTTATATATCACTGCAATCAATTTTAAAATATCTCAAAACAATTTTTAAATCTATGTGAATCAGAGATATTGGCCTGTAATTTTTCTTTCTTATAATATCCTTGTCAGATTTTTTTGTGTTATTCTGATCACATAGACTGAATTGGTAAACATTCTCCCATTTTCTATTCTTTGAAAGAGTTTGTGTGACATTGGTGCTGTTTCTTCCTTAAATGGTTTGAAAAATTTACTGTCATCTGAGACTGGAGTTTTTCGTGTGTGGAGGAGGAAGTTTTTAACTGCAAATTCAATTTCTTTAATACATATAATACTATTCAAATGTCCTATTTCTTGTGTGCTTTGGTAAATTGTGTTTTTTCAAGGAAGTTTTCTATTTTATCTAAAATTGAAATTTATCATCATAAGTTTAAAATAAACTATCTTTTTAATATCTGTAGGCTCCTTAGTGGTATTCTTCTTTTCATCCCTGATATTGGTGATTTGTCTTCTTTTTTTTTTCCTGTCTTGAGCAGTTTTTCAAGGAGTTTATCAATTTTATTAGTCTCTGCAAAGAAGTAATTTTGATCTTTTGGATTTACTCTATTGTATGTCTCCTTTCTATTTAATTAAATTCTGCTTTTATTTTTATGATTTTCCATCTATTTTCATTGAGTTTAATGTGCTGTTTTTTTCCTAATTTCTTGAGATGGATACCTAGAATACTAACTAGATCTTTCCTTCTTCCAAACTCCTGCCATTATCTCTCATTGGTGAACACAGTCAGAAGTCAGCCAACATATGAACCTGGGGAAAACAACCTCACAAGGTAACCCCTTTGTGATTCAGGCAGAACGAAGGAAGGGCAAAGGATGAATACAATAGCCCACAAGCAGATGTCTAATACAGAGTGTGAAATTTGGAGGAAAAAGACTTGGGCAGGAAGGATAATGCTCTTTAACTTCTTAAAGGCTTGTTACATGGGAGAGGGACTGAATATGTTATGTGTGAAATCAGAGGTCCATACTAGAACTAATGGGGGAAATTACAGAAAAACAGATTGCAGCTCAGTATAAGAAAAAAAATTTTAATTTATTTTATTTTTAGCTGCATTGGGTCTTCGTTGCTGTGTGCAGGCTTTTCTCTAGCTGCAGCAAGCGGGAACTACTCTTCCTTGTGGTGTGCGGGCTTCTCATTGTGGTGGCTTCTCTTGTTGTGGAGCATGGGCTCTAGGCGCATGGGCTTCAGTAGTTTTGGCTCGCAGGCTCTAGCGCGCAGGCTCAGTAGTTGTGGTGCATGGGCTTAGTTGCTCCACAGCATGAGGGATCTTCCTGGACCAGGGCTCAAACCTGTGTCCCTTGCATTGGCCGGCAGATTCTTAACCACTGCACCACCAGGGAAGCCCAAGAAAAAATTTTTAACAATTAATTGAGCCACACAGAAACAGAAGTGCTGAAGTGTAAGAAATCAGGTATTCTCATAAAATTTTGGTTGGAAAGCATTTTGACAAAATCTATTCAAATCAGTATTCTTTCATTCAACAATTCTACTCTTAAGATTGTTTTCTATAAGTATTAGTGTAAATGTGCACCAAGAAGTATGAGCAAGGATAGTTACTGAACACTGCTTGCAATATAAAAGATTGGAAACAACCTAAATGTCTATCAACTGTGAACTGACTAAATAATGGTACATCCATACGATTACAATACAGTGCAGCCTTTTAAAATGTGGCAGATCTAGATTTACTGGTATAATGTCCAAGATGTATTATGTGAAAGAAGCAACATGCAAACCAGTTTCATAGTCTGTTACCATTTACATAGTATGCTATTATTTGTGTAAAAGAAAGGAACACAAATTTACACAAATGTATATATGCCTTATTTACACAGTAAAGCTCTGGATGGATACACAGAAAACAACCAAGTGGTGGAAAAAGGAAACTTAAAAGAATAAGTTATCTGAATTTTCATGAACCAAATGAATTAGAAAACTTTCACATTTCTAGTTACATTTTTATAGGTAAAATAAAGAAATATTAGCTGGATAATTGGGTAAATAGCAATTACTGGATCAATATCAACCACCAGTAAATTCTCTGTATTGTGCCACAGAGCCCTATCCTTCACTCTTCTCAGCCTGGGTAGGAATGACTTGAATGAGAACATAGTTTACAAACTCAGCAATTTCCATTCTATCAGAAAACTCATAAAAATAACAAATACCTTGGATTGTTTGTTGGTCAGTGTTCAGGGCTCTTTTCAACCAAAGTAATCTACATTCCTTAAATAAGCATTTGGATAGAAACAGAACAAATAAGAGGAATTGCTATATTTGTCATCAATTTCACATTTCAAATTGGAAATTTGACTATTATTATTTTCTCTATATTTGTTAAGAAAAGTGAATTTGCTGAATTCCAAGTCAAATGTGGATTGTTTATTTTCTTTAAACCTTAGGAAGAAAACTTATTACTTTTCATATTTGCCTTTAAGCATTTGAAGATTCTTTTTTATTTTAGGTATTTTCATCACAAAAATTGGTAAGTGAAACCAAGGTTTAGACTGCTTAATGGATCTATAACAACACATTATTAGATAACATAAGAAATGTTAAAAATAAATATCTCAAGGACAACGATGTAAAGAGATTCAGTTCACCACAAAAACAAGGATTTGCAGCTCTATAGCTTGGTATATTAAACCAATCATAAAATATACACCTATGCCCCTGTTTTGAACCTAAGAAAAATCAGATTGGGGTGAAGGAAAGCAGCCACAGCATCCTTATTTCAAAACTGATGATTCTTTGAATTGCCTCATGCACTCATCAAATGGTCAAAGTAGGACCTCACTGGTTGGCAGACCTTTTTAGATTTAACTCTTACCAGTTGTAACTGTTTCTCAATACAGACTCTCAGTACAGCAGAAGCAATAAAACACTTACAAGGAAGGGCCATCTAGTCTTTCCTTGTGGGAGCATCAAAAGCCATTCAAGCAGAAAACACTTGGAAAAACAGATCTCTGTACAAAGCTTTTTAACATAAGTTGTTTGTCTCAAAGAACTATCTACATAGAATAGTATAGGATTATTTTATCTACATAGGGTTTTACATGTCACTTTTCCTCCCATCAAACCCTTTGAGTATACATGAGAGTATAATATAAGCCTTCTTGAGTTTTAGTCATTTGCTTCTATAGTCAGTAGGGTGATGTTCCCAATAATGGTGTGGAAAAGAACTGACCAGTGAAATATCCAAATCATGCTCTATACCTGCCATATATTTGGTTTGGCTTATTATTTAGGAGTAAAAATAATACTGTGAAGTAGATATTATATTAAAAAAGGAATCAATCCCAAATAGAAATTTAATAATATTTTCTCTTTAATAATAGCCCCTTTTTTGTTGTTGCTTGGGAAACATGAAGACTTACTTATAGATATCATATAATATTGTTAGGAAAATTTAAGATCTAATGAAACATTTTCAATCTATGAGAAGTGCCAACAGTGTAAAGCCTAGAAATGGAAAGAAATCCTGTCAGTCCTTAAGCCCTACTTAAGGATCACTGAGATGGAGATTGACCTTGTTTGGGACACCTAAGTGGCATGTTACATATTGGTGCAAGTTATACTAAATTGCATTTCTTTGGACAGGGATATTAGATCTGCAAATTAAAATTCCAGGTGAAAAAGTGCTGTGTTGCCTTCTCCTAAGGAATTCATACTAAGGGCCTTTTTCCTCTCCACAGTGATTGTTGGTAAAAATTTTAACTGCATACATTTAAAAATACATTTTTATGATAATGCTAACTTGTAAAAGTCAGTTTCCAAAATGTTTTTGGAGGGATTTGTAATTTTATAAATAGTTCAACTATGTTTAGTTCTCTACCTGTAATTAAAAGTGATCCTTTAAATTCTACTGGAGATGCAATATTACTAGCACTGATAATTGTACCCTTGTTACCTGGTTCTCAAGTGAAGGGATGGCTCCTGTTTGCTTGATATGTTTACTCAGCTCCCACTAATGTGAATAAGCAATCTCCAAGGATAAGAAAAAAATTTATAGATCTGGCATATGAAACACCAACTCAATAAGTTTAATTCTGCAAAGAGGTGTGAAATTTTACCTGACAGTACAAGAACAGCAATTATAAGAGGCTCTGGTAAACTAAACAGAGGATGAAAGGATTGAAGTATGGGGAAACAATCTCTGTCAAATCCTGGCAAAGGTAACCACAATTTTGGTAATCTAGCTTGAAAATTTTTGATATTATTAATGTACTGCAATGTAATCACAATACTAAAGGACTATGAAACATGTTGTCAATTAAATTTAAAATTGTGATAAATACAAAGGTGCTAATTGAATCGTGTGGTGGAGCCCTTGTAGAATGGAAAACAACTTTGAACTCCCTTTTTCTCTATTGATTTCAATTTTTAAAATAAATAAAGCTTACAGGGTATATTTAGGATTCATTTTTTTAAAAAACACAAGAGTAATTGGATTTCAAAAATCATCTTTAGAGGGAAGGATTTAGTTAGGTGAATAAAGTCTCTGGGCAGCTCTGTCTCTACTCACATGGTGAGGGACTGAGTAAGTCAACCATTCCTTGGCCCTGAATGCAGGCTGTTGTTATCAATCCACAGAGAGGCTGAAGTAGAGCGTATTCACCTACCAGGACTTGCTCAGCTTTGGAGCCACTACAGTTGTAGCTATTCTCAACACCACTTAAAGAAGAGAATTGATTTTTTTTTCACTCATGCATCAACTCCTTTCTTTTTCCACTACCTGAGTATAAACTTTTTCTCATGAGAAGGAAAAATGCAGAAGTTAATTATGCTCTTAAGTGCCTATAATATAGGCATTTGTATAATCTAGCTCCAAAAAGATGGACTACATGAACCCACAGGGTTACTTCTCTTTACATTACAGTCTCTTTCTTCCCCAAAACACTCAAGTTCCCTCAATTTCCAGTTCTGCCCAAACTTCCTCAATCCTCATAACAAAAAACTGATGCTTACAGGTTTAAGAAAGTTACCACTTCACCACCTCTCACAGTATATTTAAAATGGAAAAACAATTGCATAGGTCAAATTTTTTAGAAAACATAGTGAAGACTCAATTTGCAGCTAGATTTAGCTGGGATCTCCAATTGAGAACTTAGGCTATGTATTTTCTAGGAATCAGACATATCTGGAGATATAAGGGAAGTGGTTTGGCCATGGATCTATTACATGTAAGTACTGGGGAAAATTCAAACTAAAAGAAGAGGGAATCAAAACACATAAAGACAGTACGTGGGAATGGATGGGGAGGTACAATTCTGAGTATAGCCCCAAGGTTCTCATTCAGCATGGTCCCCTGGTTTACCTTCTGTGGACTCATGGCTGAGATATCATACATGGAGAGTGCAATGGAAGAAAAAAAAGGAAAAGAGCTACTTCTTTAAGTCTTTAATAGTACTGAGCAGTGCTTCTCTGTACCTTCCTTAGGAGGGTATCACACCAATGGACGTAAAGGGTACTTTCTCTAGAGGGGTTAACTACTAAACCACAGAATGGACAAAATATTGGTGGGCTTCAGTGGGTATGGGTGTCTGTGGTAGGCATGAGGGTAACCTTACGTATCACAGATGTGCATACAAAGCACTTAGCACATTTTCTGACGCAGAATATGTGCTCAGAAAATACATGCTTAATGACATGGTTATTACTAATAGCAGCACCCTTGGTGTTATGAGCTGAAATGTGCACTCCCCAAAATTAAACTCAGAATGTGACTGTATTTTGAGAAAGGGTCTTTAAAGAAGTAACTAAGTTAAAATGATGTCATTAGGGTGGACCCTAATCCAATATGAGTGTTATCCTTATACCTTATAATAAGAGGAAATTTGGACACAGACATACACAAAGGGAAAACATGTGAAGACACAGGAAGAAGATGGCCATTTATAAGCCAAGGAGAGAAGCCTGGAACAAAACCTTGTTCCACGGTCCTCAGAAGGAGCCAATCCTGATGACACATTGATCTCAGACCTGTAGCCTCCAGAACTATGAAAAAATAAATTTCTGTTGTTTAAGCCACCCGGTCTGTAGTATTTTGTTATGGGCATCACTAATATAGTGGGCATTAGCAGCAACAGGATACATTATGTTAGCAAGCTAGAAGAAACAAAGAAAATGGTGATAGTTGATATGACTAGTTCCTAAGCATTCATTTATTCATACACATTCATTCAATAAATATTCCTTGGTCATTATATGTGCCAGACATTATTCTAAGTGCTAGAAATGCAAAGCCCAACAAAGCATAGTCCCTACCAGAGAGGAGCTCATAGTCTTGTGTACGTGTGGTCATTTGGGAATGAGAAAAAGAGGAGAGAAAGAATATGAATGAGATGATGGAAAGGGCATAGGGTGTCAAATATGTAAATCAATTATTACAATTCTATAATCAACACTGTGAAAAGCAGATAAAGTTAGGCATAAGGTTTTATGGATGTACAGAAGCAAGCCATCTAACTCAAAATGGGGGTCAGGAGTTAGCTAGATAAAAATAGAGAGGAAAGGCATTGCTATTTAAGATACACCACCCCTTCTTCTTCTTCCTGATCTCTTGCAATAGTTATAGGAGAAGTGTCAGAAAAATTTAGTTTTGTTGCTCTTCTGATGATATAACTTTTCTCCTCAGGCTGGAATAGCCTAGAAAGGTCAGGGATTTTACACATGGGCAGCAAATTTCAGTTTTGTATTCAAACTAAAACTTGAAAGCTACACACACAATCACACACATTTGTGAATGCTAACAAGACCCAGTTCATGAAGTGTAATCCTTGCTTTATAACGACTATATTGAACACTAAGAGAAAGACTAAAAATAAATTTCAACTCATATTGAAATGATATAAAATTGTTTTTTATGATGCTTTTGCATCTGATTTGTATCTAGTTCACCACTATTCTAAATAGACTTTCATAAGTTTAGTGATGTGAAGTCACACAGAATGATACGTATATTAATGTTTTCTAATATCTCATTTCATGTACAAGTAGCTCTCCTATGAAGTATGGAATCAATTAACACCTCTGTATATCAGTTATCTGTCTATAAGAAAGTTGATATATTTTTTCTCCCGGAAAAATGGCAAAATTGATTTCAGCACAAAAGAGTTGTTCTAGTTTTATATTGTATTTGAACAGTGAATAATGTGGGCCTATTAACTGAAAAAGATGATAATAGCATCTTTGAACACATCAGAAGCTAAAGAAAGCAAATTTTAAAAAGGAAAGCATGACAGTAAAAATTTAGGTGTTATGTATGTGAAATATACTAACATGCTATTCCAATTCAGTCACTTAGGCTCACAAAGATAATGATGATGTTTATGATGACATAATTATATTCAGCCAAAATATCAATTTTAATTCATTCATTTTCTTTTACAAATAAAAAATCACATTTCTGTCTCTTCCTAGGAGGAATGTAACCATTTAAAAATAGGTCTTCTTGCCAGTCTCCTTCTAATAACTTGCTTTAGGACGAAGAACTGAATGGTCATTCTTTGGGTCAAAGTTTTCACTGGATGCTTTGACTTCTGCGGAAGGCAGAATACTGGCAGCATGGCATGCTGGCTTTGGAACTGCTGGAGTTAGGCTTGTGGTATATTTGAACATATATTTTAGATATAGACTGGCAAGATTTTTTTTTTACTTAAGATCCTAACCCACCATAATAATTTGTCCTTTATGGGGACAGACTCTATTCATTATGAAAGGACAGAGTATGAAAACAGCTGAAATCTTGAAAAACAGTGCATTTCAGACAAAACTCTGGCAGCTTTGTACTCTTGCAGACTCTGTCAAAAAACCTAGAAACAAAATAAATGCTTGCCCCAATCTGATTATGGAGATCAGACTTAGTATCTGAAACAGAAAATAATGCAAATAAGAACTATAATAAAATGCTAAATTCTGTGAGAGGGAAAAAAAAGGCTAAGTTATGAGAACATCTCCATTATCAACTCAGGTGATGTGAGGATAGACTTTGGGATATCTAAAGAAATGAAAACAAAATTCAAATCATAAAAGATAAAACGTTTACTGAGGGAAAATTTTGTGTTCTCTTAAAGAGTTAACTTTTAAAGGGCACGCCTCCAAACCATGCCATAAAAATCTTGTTTTCATAGCTAAATTTCATATCTCTCTCCCATAGAAATATTGGGAGAGAGTCCAGAATGGTGAGCTTTGTCTTGCTGTTTGTTATGGAAAGCAGACACACAAATGCCTGGCATGAAAGAAACACTTGTTTCTGTCAAATACATTCTGTTCAGGAAGAGTGCATCCGTGTGAAAATATGACCCCTATCATGCTGCCAAGTTTAGCAAAATCTAAGGTGAGCTGTCGAGGAAGTGCTAAAAGCAGCTTTAACTTACACACCCAGTTTTTAAAGACTTTCAAAAACCATCTCAAGGAGAATACTTATAACACACTCTTTTGGTAATTCCCCACTCTTTCTAACTTCCTTTGTCTCAATTTAGACACTACATAAATATATTGTCCCTGAAGGAATGGGAAACATGCTGCTTAACCTGTATCTTATGTTTTTCAACATTCTGGTTTGCATGTCTTGGTACTAAAGTTTCATATTTATTTATATCCCTGTGAGCTTAAAATAAGTGTCTTCTTCAAAAAATCTGAGTTTGTAAGAACTCATTTCATATAATGTCATTATGACCTTTTATTTATGGTTTATTTTTAAAGAGTCGAAGTTAAGATATTGCATATGAGAGACATCAGTGCTTTAGCTTATGAACCACATTAAACCCTCTGAGTTTTGTGAAAAATATGTGGTAAAATTCTAAAAGGAGTTTAATCAGTTTCAAAACTTTGGGGATTATGAAAGATTTTTTTTTGGTCGTGTATAATTTTATTTTTCAGGGTTGTAGGAGGGTTATATTTTCTTTTAATTTCCCTAATTTTCCCATTTCTTAAAAAGTACAGACAATGTAAGCTTCAAACTGGAGTTCAGCTATACAGTGACACAGAGCTTTCAGTACACTAAAAACAATTGTATGTGGTTTGGGTAAATGTGAGTTGACTACTGAGAGTAGGTTCAACACGCGATCAGAGTTTTGGTGTACCTGCTATGATGGGTTGGAGAATATGTATAACAGCAGTCACAGACTCATATGTTTACAGGGGCCTGGCAGGGAATATAAATGAATGAAGCTCTCTGGTATAAGAATTATCTTGAAATAGGAAGCAATCATCGTCTTCCATTTTCCCACTTTTGATGACATACAGCTACAGCTTTTTTAGTTTGTTTTCCTTTGAATTACTTTAGGAAAAACAACAATGCAAGCAAAACAAGAAATAGCAATTAACAATTGAATTCAAATATGTCAATGTACAAGATTTGGCCATGTGTTGTCATTAATTTGTGACTTTTGGTTTAGAGCAAAATATAAAAATTGTTAAGCTGTCCAGACATTGTGGTGTCAGGCACACAGCACCATCTGTGAACTACTCTTGCCAAGAAGTTGATTTCTCTAGAATTAACTCTTATTTACAGAAACATAAAGGACAGAGGAACAAGTAAAATGAAACCTCAAGGAAGGAGACAGACAAATCTAGAATGTGGAATATTCCATATGAACAACTGACGTGGTTTCTCCAACAACCCAATGGTAGGGAAAATGAAGGTGGAAAGAAGATACTGCTTCAGATTCAAAGAGACCAAACAGGCATATCAGTTAAATGCAGTATGTGGATCTTATTTGAATCCTAAACTGAATATGCATTTTTAAACAATCAGGAACATTTGTTTATGGACTAAATATTAGATAATACCAAAAAATATTGTTAATTTATTAGGCATGATAATGGCATTGTGGTTATATAAGAGATTATCTACAATTTTTACAGATGCATACAGAAGTACACAGAGGCAAAATAATGCCACCTAGGATTTGCCTTAAATACCTAAGAGGAGAGGGGGAAGATGGCGGAAAAGTAAGACGCGAAGATCACCTTCCTCCCCACAGATACATCAGAGATACATCTACACGTGGAACAACTCCTACAGAACACCTACTGAATGCTGGCAGAAGACCTCAGACCTCCCAAAAGGCAAGAAACTCCCCACGTACCTGGGTAGGGCAAAAGAAAACAGAGACAAAAGAATAGGGACAGGACCTGCACCAGTGGAAGGGAGCTGTGAAAGAGGAAAGGTTTCCACACACTAGGAAGCCCTTTCGCAGGCGGAGACTGCAGGTGGCGGAGGGGGGATGCTTCGGAGCTGTGGAGAAGAGCACAACAGGGGAGAGGAGGGCAAAGCGGAGAGAATCCCGCACAGAGGATCAGTGCCGACCGGCATTCACCAGCCCGAGAGGCTAGTCTGCCCAACAACCAGGGCGGGCGGGGCTGGGAGCTGAGGCTTGGGCTTCGGTCGCAGCGCAGGGAGAGGACTGGGGTCGGTGGCGTGAAGACAGCCTGCAGGGGGTTAGTGCACCACGGCTAGCCGGGAAGGAGTCCAGGGAAAAGTCTGGACCTGCCAAAGAGTCAAGAGACTTTTTCTTCCATCTTTGTTTGCTGGTGCGCGAGGAGAGGGGATTAAGAGCGCTGCTTAAAGGAGCTCCAGAGACGGGCGCGAGCCGCGGCTAACAGCACGGACCCCAGAGACGGGCATGAGATGTTAAGACTGCTGCTGCCACCACCAAGAAGCCTGTGTGCGAGCACAGGTCACTATCCACACCTCCCTTCAGGGGAGCCTGTGCAGCCAGCCACTGCCAGGGTCCCAGGATCCAGGGACAACTTCACCGGGAGAACGCACGGCGGGCCTCAGGCTGGTGCAATGCCCCGCTGGCCTCTGCTGCCGCAGGCTCACCCCCGCATCCGCACCCATCCATCCCCCCAGCCTGAGTGAGTCAGAGTCCCCGAGTCAGCTGCACCTTTAACCCGGTCCTGTCTGAGTGAAGAACAGACACCCTCCGGCGACCTAAACACAGAGGCGGGGCCAAATCCAAAGCTGAGCCCCGGGAGCTGGGCGAACAAAGAAGAGAAAGGGAAATCTCTCCCAGCAGCCTCAGGAACAGCAGATTAAATCTCCACAATCAACTTGATGTACCCTGCATCTGTGGAATACATGAATAGACAACGAATCATCCCAAACTGAGGAGGTGGACTTTGAGAGCAAGATTTATTATTTTTTCCTCTTTTCCTCTTTTTGTGAGTGTGTATGTGTATACTTCTGTGCGAGATTTTCTCTGTATAGCTTTACTTTCACCATTTGTCCTAGGGTTCTATCTGTCCGGTTTTTTTGTTGTTGTTCTTTTTTTTGACTTTATCAAAAAAATTTTTCTTAATAATTATTTTTTATTTTAATACCTTTATTTTATTTAATCTTTATTTTATTTTATTTTCTCCTCTTTCTTCTTTTCTTTCTACTTTTTCTCCCTTTTATTCTGAGCCAGGTGGATGAAAGGCTCTTGGTGCTCCAGCCAGGAGTCAGTGCTGTGCCTCTGAGGTGGGAGAGCCAACTTCAGGACACTGGTCCACAAGAGACCTCCCAGCTCCACGTAATATCAACTGGCGAAAATCTCCCAGACATCTCTATCTTAACACCAACACCCAGGTTCACTCAACGACCAGCAAGCTACAGTGCTGGACACCCTATGCCAAACAACAGGCAAGACAGGAACACAAACCAACCCGTTAGCAGAGAGGCTGCCTAAAATCATAATAAGTCCACAGACACCCCAAAACACACCACCAAACGTGGCCCTGCCCACCAGTAGACAAGATCCAGCCTCATCCACCAGAACACAGGCACTAGTCCCCTCCACCAGGACGCCTACACAACCCACTGAAACAACATTAGCCACTGGGGACAGACACCAAAAACAATGGGAACTACGAACCTGCAGCCTCCAAAAAGGAGACTCCAAACACAGTAAGATAAGCAAAATGAGAAGACAGAAAAACACACAGTAGATGAAGGAGCAAGATAAAAACCCACCAGACCTAACAAATAAAGAGGAAATAGGCAGTCTACCTGAAAAAGAATTCAGAAAAATGATAGTAAAGATGAACCAAAATCTTGGAAATAGAATAGAGAAAATGCAAGAAACATTAACAAGGAACTAGAAGAACTAAAGATGAAACAAACAACTATGAACAACACAAGGAATGAAATTAAAAATACTGTAGAAGGGTTCAGTAGCACAATAACTGAGGCAGAGGAACGGATAAGTGACCTGGAAGATAAAATAGTGGAAATAACTACTGCAGAGCAGAATAAAGAAAAAAGAAAGAAAAGAACTGAGGACAGTCTCAGAGAATTCTGGGACAACATTAAACACACCAATATTCGAATTATAGGGGTTCCATAAGAAGAAGAGAAAAGGAAAGGGATGAGAAAATATTTGAAGAGATTATAGTTGAAAACTTCCCTAATATGGGAAAGGAAATAGTTAATCAAGTCCAGGAAGCACAGAGAGTCCCATACAGGATAAATCCAAGGAGAATCATGCCAAGACACATATTAATCAAACTGTCAAAAATTAAATACAAAGAAAATATATTAAAAGCAGCAAGGGAACAACAACAAATAACACACAAGGGAATCCCCATAAGGTTAACAGCTGATCTTTCAGCAGAAACTCTGCAATCCAGAAGGGACTGGCAGCACATATTTAAAGTGATGAAGGAGAAAAACCTACAACCAAGATTACGCTACTCAGCAAGGATCTCATTCAGATTTGATGGAGAAATTAAAACGTTTAGAGACAAGCAAAAGCTGTGAGAGTTCAGCACCGCCAAAGCAGCTTTACAACAAATGCTAAAGGAGCTTCTCTAGGCAAGAAACACAAGAGAAGGAAAGACCTACAATAACAAACACAAAACAATTAAGAAAATGGGAATAGGAACATACATATCGATAATTACCTTAAATGTAAATGGATTAAATGCTCCCACCAAAAGACACAGACTGGCTGAATGGATAAAAAAACAAGACCCATATATATGCTGTGTACAAGAGACCCACTTCAGACCTAGAGACACATACAGACCGAAAATGAGGGGATGGAAAAAGATATTCCATGCAAATGGAAACCAAAAGAAAGCTGAAGTAGCAATTCTCATATCAGACAAAATAGACTTTAAAATAAAGACTATTAGAAGAGAGAAAGAAGGACACTAGATAATGATCAAGGGATCCATCCAAGAAGAAAATATAACAATTGTAAATATTTATGCACCCAAAATAGGAGCACCTCAATACATAAGGCAAATACTAACAGCCATAAAAGGGGAAATCGACAGTAACACATTCATAGTAGGGGATTTTAACAGCCCACTTTCACAAATGGACAGATGATCCAAAATGAAAATAAATAAGGAAACACAAGCTTTAAATAATACATTAAACAACATGGACTTAATTGATATTTATAGGACACTCCGTCCAAAAACAACACAATACACATTTTTCTCAAGTACTCATGAAACGTTCTCCAGGATAGATTATGTCTTGGGTCACAAATCAAGCCTTGGTAAATTTAAGACAATTGAAATCGTATCAAGTATCTTTTCCGACCACCATGCTATGAGTCTAGGTATCAATTACAGGAAAATATCTGTAAAAAATAGAAACACATGGAGGCTAAACTGTACACTATTTAATAATGAAGTGATCACTGAAGAAATCAATGAGGAAAGAAAAAAATACCTAGAAACAGATGACAATGGAGATACGATGACCCAAAACCTATGGGATGCAGGAAAAGCAGTTCTAAGAGGGAAGTTTATAGCAATACAATCCTACCTTAAGAAACAGGAAACATCTCGAATGAACAACCTACACTTGCACCTAAAGCCATTAGAGAAAGAAGAACAAAAAACCCCAAGTTAACAGAAAGAAAGAAATCTTAAAGATCAGATCAGAAATAAATGAAAAAGAAATGAAGGAAACGATAGGAAAGATCAATAAAACTAAAAGCTGGTTCTTTGAGAAGATAAACAAAAATGATAAACCATAAGCCAGACTCATCCAAAAAAACAGGGAGAAGACTCAAATCAATACAATTAGAAATGAAAAAGGAGAAGTAACAACTGTAGACCAGAGATTGCAAGCTGACTACTCACGGGTAATTCCTGAACATAGACACATCTAAATCCAATCTGAATTGAGTTTGAAATTTGAAGTTCAGCCCAGCCCCACCTACAAAAAAAGTCACCTGTTAAAACAAAGGAGACAACAAACCCTCAATGGGGAAAAATAAGGGAATCCAAAATCTCCACAATTTCACATCCAAAATATCCAGGATATTTTAGAAAATTATGATGCATATGAAGAACCAAGAAAATGGAGCATATTGGAAAGAGAAAAAAAATCAATTGGATCTAACCCCAAGATGAATCAGTTGTTGGAATTAATATACAACAATTTTAAAATGGCTATAATAACCATCCTCAATGAAGTAAAAAAAAATATGGTTTGAATAAATAAAAGTTTCTGCAAGGAAAGAGATACAATAAAAGAGAAGTAAATGGAAATCTTAGAACTGAAAAAATATACTTTCTGAAATTAAAAGTTCAGAATAGACTTAACAGCCAAATGGAAATGACAGAGGAATGAGCAAGTGAACTTGAAGATTGATTAAAATTATCTAATGTGAAGTACAGAGAACTAAAAGATTGAAAAATAATAGGCCAAGAGTCAGGGAACCATTAGGTGATATCAAGTGATTTGACATGTTTGAAAAGGCAATACCAGAAGATGAGGAGAAACAGAATGGGGTAGAAAAAATTTTTGAAGAAATAATAGCTTGAAATTTCCCAAATTTGATGAAAGTCAGAAATTTGAAGATTCAAGATATTCAACAAACATCATGCAAAATAATCAAAAAGATGCTCATAGCAAGGAACATCACAGGTAAACTATTGAAATCCAAAGATGAAGAGCCAATCTTGAAAGCAGCAAGAGTAAAACAATATTGGTGGTGATGGTGGTAGTGGGGAACAATAGTTCGATTAACATCTGGCTTCATCAGAAAGGAATGAGGCTAGAAAAGAATGAAGAGAAAAAAATAATGCTGAAATAAAGAAAACTGTTAACCCATTACTGTATATCCAACAAAGATATTCCTCAAAAATGAAGTGGAAATACAGACATTTTCAGAAAAAGAAAGCTAATTTCATCACTATTGTATATGCATGACAAGACATGCTAAAGGAAGTTCTTCAGGTTGAAGGAAAATAATACCAGATGGAATCTCAGACCATTAGAAAAGAATAAAAAGCACTGGAATGGCAAATATCAGGGTAAATGCAAAAATGACTTTGTTTTTGCTCTTTTGTTCTTAATTGCTTTTTAAATCACATAACTGTTTAATGAAAAAATAACATTGTCTTGCAGTCATTAGAATGTATTTAGATATAGTACATATAACAACTATAGCAGAAATGATATTATTAACTATAAATGGACTACAGAATTTAAGGATTAATAAAATCACAAAGAAATAAAATGCAAAGAATTATAGCTAAACATTCATCAAGAAATTTAATGTAATTCTCTAAATGTAATTCTCTAAAATTCAAATAGAAGGCAAGAAAGGAGGTAAAAAGAAATGAAAGGCAGAGGATGCAAGTTGAAAACAAAAGCAGTTGGTAGAATCAAACACATGTCAATAATTACATTAAAAAATTACTGAACTAAATACACCTAGTAAAAGGTAGAAATTGTCAAAATGGATAAAAAGAAAATAAGACCCAACTATTTGTTGTCTAAAAGAGATATACTTTCAATTAAAAGACATAGGTTGAAAGTAAATGAATGTAGGAACTTCCCAGGTGGCACAGTGGTTAAGAATCCGCCTGCCAATGCAGGGGACACGGGTTCGAGCCCTGGTCCGGGAAGATTCCACATGCCGCAGAGCAACTAAGTCCATGCATGACAGCTACTGAGCTGCGTGCTGCAACTACTGAAGCCCACGTGCCGCAACTACTGAATCCCACATGCCTAGAGCTCGTCCTCCACAACAAGAGAAGCCACCACAATAAGAAGCCTGCGCACAGCAATAAAGAGTAGCCCCTGTTTGCTGCAACTAAAAAAAAAAAAAAAAAGCAAGCCCATGCAAAGCAACGAAGACCCAATGCAGCCAAAAATAAAATAAATTTAAAATACATATATAGATATAAAATAAAAAAGAAGCTTCAAAACTTAAAAAAAGAAAGGAAATGGATATATAAAGATATAATTTGCAAACATTACACTCAAAACATATTGGCTTTAAAGAACAAACATCTATTTCCCAGTTTCTATGGGCTAAGAACACTTTCTGTGGGGCTCTCACAAGGCTGCAGTCAAGGTTTGGTTGAGTCTGCAGCCATCTCAAAGCTTCTCTGGGGGATGATGTACGTCTAGGTTCACTCACCAGGCTGCTGACAGGCCTCAGAAGATCCACTTTAAACTTCACTCATGTGGCTGTAGGCAGGAATTATGTCCTCACTGGCTTTTGGCACTTCATCATATGCTGCACTGTGAACAAATTCCTTTCTTTGACTGTATTTTTTTGACTTTCCAAATTCCTGTAAGAAACCATGCCCTTTCTTTATAATACTTCTCCCATGTTCTACCCTCCAGTGTTAACTTCACGTTCCTACAGCATCCAACAAATTTATAGCAGAGTCAACATATTTAATGTTATGGCCTCAGAAAAGGCACAGTGGCATGTGCAAAACAATCTAAATAGAACACCAATGTGGAATGAAAGACTATAAACTGCACCTATCTAACCATTCTACAGTCAGTTCATGAAGTTTAGAATTTGGATAGCGACATCTTAACTATCTTAAGAGTGAATCCTCTTGTCTCTGCATAATTGTGCTACAGAAGGGACCTAAGGGCACCTAGCAATAGAAAAGAGGAGAGTGAATTCTCATCCAGCTGTACTCATTAGAAGTTGCAGGATGGCAATACAGGAACCACTGGAGTCTTAGTTGCTCAGGGAAAATAAAAATCTCTAGAGCAAATTCTCACATACCAGTAATGGGTTCTCTATAACAGAGTTTCTCAACCTGTGACTATTGACAATTGGAGCCAGATAATTTTTTGTTGAGAGAGGAGGGGCAGAGACTGTCCTGTGCATTTTAGGAGGTTTAACATCATCCATGGCCTCTACACACTAGATGCCAGTAGCTACCCCCACCTCATCACCAACCCTTGCAATTGCAAGAACAAAAAATATTTGTAAACATTGCCAAGTGTTCCCTGGGGGGAAAAAGCACCTCCCATTGAGAACAACTTCCCTAGATGGTACTTTTCAAGCTGAGAGGCACATCCCTTACTGGGTACTGAAATCAGTTTAGTGGGTACCAGCCAGCATTTTTTTAATGAAATTGAATTGAATAGAAAATATCAGAGCACTTAGACTCTAGTACACATAATACATCATGTGTGTACTGAGTTGCTATGTAAAATCTATTTTTTTCTTCAACCTCAATTTCTCTCTGCAAAAACACAAATATGCATATATGCCTAAGTAATATGATGGGCATGAGTTGTTTCTTTCTAATATTCAGAAAAAAGTAGTATGCTTGGTTTGAAAACTCTAAAGGAATTGTAGACACTGTTAAACATTAGATGAGGCATCAAAACCCAGATTGATTTTGTCTGGTTTTCTCTCATTATTCACATCAGAATTAAAGGATTCCTCCAGACTCTTGTCATTATGCTGTTCTTGCTCCTCTCCTACTGGTCCCTTCTCTTCCTGATGATGCTCCTTAATTCTTCTATATATGTAGTTTCAATAGAAACTTACTGTGGGTTGCTGCCCCCAAAACGTTTGAAAGCAACTGTGCCCAGAGCACAGCTGAGAGTCCTCAACCAGAATGGCTGCTCTGAGGTCATAGAATTTATTTTAGCTAATCTACAATAATAGTCTATGATCCTGGTATGAATCTTCATCCAAGTGTGACCCAGCCCCACTGTACCCCTCAGAAATATGCTCATGCCTTCCTGTCTTTATCTCTTTTCTCCTGCAGTTTTTCCTGAACTAATATATTTATCGATACTACCCATCTTTCAATGTCTCTTCAAGTATTCTATGATGTCACACCTGAAATTCCAGTACAAAATAATCCCTCCATTCTATGAACACATGTTTTACCTTTGTCTATACTGTAGATGCCCTCTTAAACAGTGTAACTGGGAACCATATTTTGGAGGTTACCATTAAAAAATTAATGAAAGAGAAGTCAAGATGGTAGAATAGGAGGATGGGGAAATCGTCTCTCCTCACAAGTACATCAAGAATACATCTACAAATGGAACAGTTCTCACAGAGCACCTGCTGTACATTAGTGGAAGACTTCGGACACCCAAAAGGACAAGAAAAAAACCCTTGCAACTGGGTAGGACGAAAGAAAGAAAAAAAGAAAAGAGGAATCAAAAAAGGGATCAGCAACCCTGGTGGGAAGCTGAAGGTGAAGAGAGGTCCCTGCACTTAGGAAACACCCTCATGGTGGGGAAAATAGCTAGGACAGAAAGGGACGTTCAGGGGCTCAAAGGTGAATACAGCAGACGGTCTGTGGAAGGCAGGACAAAGAACTGCGTGCATGGTCTGTACTGCACCCCTGTGCACCCCAGCTTGAGTCATGTGTCTCCTGTTGCGGAGCGGGGCTGGGTGCTGGAAAGTGGGGCTTGGAGCGTGGACCCAGGGAGGGGACAGCTGTTGGCTGTGAAAAGATAGCCTGAAGGGACAAGAGTAAAGAGCGCCACAGCTGGGAAAGTTTGCAGAAAAAGCCCCGGACACCATAGAAGCAAGGCATCATTGGTGAGTGGCACGCAAGTGTCGGAGCCATCATTACAAGCCCTTTCCCCACGTGCTGGCTTCTTCAGCCTCCACCGGCACTGGGAGGGGCACCCATCTGAACAGGCTTACCTGCCCCGCAAGCCAAGGCCTCCTCCACCCGCATAGGCTCTGGGGTCCTGAGTGCCACCCA
This sequence comes from Tursiops truncatus, assembly GCF_011762595.2. Taxonomy (NCBI): domain Eukaryota; kingdom Metazoa; phylum Chordata; class Mammalia; order Artiodactyla; family Delphinidae; genus Tursiops; species Tursiops truncatus. The sequence continues at coordinate 57,039,641 of NC_047055.1, forward strand.
TCCCAAAGCCTCCTTGGGAATCAGCTCTGGGCACCCCTGCCTGAAACAGGAATCCAGCAAAGCTGATGGGGGTTGAGTGCTAAAGCATGGGGTTAAGAGAGCAGATCTAGGTACAGGACCGATGTTGGCTGTGTGGATACAACAGAGGGGACAGGAGTGAGGGGCTCCGAGGCCGGGAATGCCCCTAGAGAAAGCATGGTATACCTAGGAAACAAGGTGCCATTGTTGAGTGTCACACAAAGGACAGGGATGCCATGGCACCCACATGCCAGCCCCTGCCTCAGCAGGCACTGGGAGGGACTCCCACCAGTGCACCCCAGTCTGTTGCAACTGCCTGCTGGTCTACACTGCCACAGTCAATTCGCACACACCCCAGTTGTGGCCACTGTACCCTCCCTGGCCTAAGTGAGCAAGCGTGCCTGACTCAGCCACTGCTTTTGCTCCCTCTTGCCTGGGAGGGGAACAGATGTCTGAGGGTGGTGCACATGCAGAGGTGGGGCCAAAACCAAAGCTGAGCCCCAGGAGTGGTGCAACTAAGGAAGAGGAATGGAAATCCCTCCTTGCAGCTACACAAGCCACAGATTAAATCCTCATGATCTACTTGGTAAATCCTTTGTCTGTGGAATATCTGAATAGACAACAAGTGTTCCCATAACTGAAACTGGTCTAGCTTTAGCAGCAGTGGACTTTGGGGGCAAGTACATGTGAGAATTGGGCCAGGTCAGAGTCTGAGCCAACCCCACAGGGCCCACAGCAGGTCCAGAAACCTACCTGGATGTATTGGAGGGCCTCCTAGGGAGGCAGGGGTTGGCCATGGCTCACTGAGGGAGTAAGAACACTGACAGAGGAGGCCCCAGGAAAATATTCTTATTACTATTCTTTTTTTGTTTGTTTCATTTTGTTCAGGTGTTGGTGTTGTTTTCATTATTATTTTTTATTATTTTTATTTTTAATATATTTTTTTCTATTTTTACTTTATTTTTTGTTGTTTTGTGTTTTTTCTTGTTTTGTTCTTTCATTTTTCTTTATTTTTTGATCATTTTTATGTGTTTGTTTTATGTTTTCTTTGCATTTTTTTTAGTTTGCTTTCTGCTTTTGCCTTATTTTGCATTTTTTGTTTTTGGTAGTTTAGTCCTTATTGATTGTGCTCATTTTTGAGTTCCTTTGTTTGTTTGTTCTCTTGTATTTTCTTTTTTTTCTTTTCTGTCTGCTTATTTGTTTCTGCTAGTTTGGTTTTGTTGTTTTCTTTGTCTTCAGTTTGTTGTATCCATTTGTTTTGTTCCTTCTTTTATTGTATGTGTGTTGTTGTTTGTTTTTGCTATTTGTCTTGGCTTTTGTCTACTTTCTTTTGTTTTTTTTCTCCTCCTTTCTTTCCTTTCTTTTTTCTCATGGTTTGTGGGCTATTAACTCCCTGGCCAGGAGTCGGGCCTCGGCCTCTGGGGTGGGAGTGCTGTGTCCAGGATGCTGGACCACTGGCATGATATATTCAAAATGATGAAAGGGAAAAACCTAAAGCCAAGAATACTCTACCCAGCAAGGCTCTCATTCAGATTCAAAGGAGAAATCAAAAGTTTTACAGACCAGCAAAAGCTAAGAGAAGAGAATTCAGCACCACCAAACCAGCTCTACAAGAAATGTTAAAGGTACTTCTCTAGGCGGGAAACATGAGAGAAGAAAAAACTAAAACAAATGAAAAATAATTAAGAAAATGGCAATAGGAACATACATATAGTTACCTTAAATGTAAACAGATTTAATGCTCCAACCAAAAGGCACAGGCTGGCTGAATGGATACAAAAACAAAACCCTTATATACACTGTCTACAAGAGACCCACTTCAGACCTAGGGACACATACAAACTGAAAGTGAGGGGATGGAAAAAGGTATTCCATGCAAATGAAATCAAAAGAAAGCTGGAGTAGCAATTCTCACATCAGGCAAAATAGACTTTAAAATAAAGACTGTTACAAGAGATAAGGAAGGACACTACATAATGATCAAGGAATCAATCCAAGAAGATAAAACAATTGTAAATATTTTTGTACCCAACATAGGAGCACCACAATACATAAGGCAAATGCTAAAGACATAAAAGGGGAAATTGACAGTAACACAATAACAGTGAGGGACGTTAGCACTCCACTTACACCAATGGACAGATCATCCAAACAGAAAATTAATAAGGAAACACAAGCCTTAAATGACAGATTAGAGCACATAGACTTAATTGATATTTATAGGACATTCCATCAAAAAGCAGCAGAATATGCCTTCTTCTCAAGTGCTCATGGAACATTCCCTAGGATAGATCACATCTTGGGTCAGAAATCAAGCCTTGGTAAATTTAAGAAAAATTGAAATCATTAAAAGCATCTTTTCCAACAACAACACTATGAGATTAGAAATCAATTACAGGAAAAAGAAACTGTAAAAAACAGAAACACATGGAGGCTAAACAATATGATACTAAATAGCCAATAGATCACTGAAGAAATCAAAGAGGAAATAAAAAAATACCTAGAAACAAATGACAACAGAAACACAATAATCCCAAACCTATGGGATACAGCAAAAACAGTTCTAAGAGAGAAGTATACAGCAATAAAATCTTACCTCAAGAAACAGGAAAAATCTCAAATAAACAACCTAATCTTACACCTAAAGCAATTAGAGAAAGAAGAACAAAGAAACCCCAAAGTTGGTAGAAGGAAAGAAATCATAAAGATAAGAGCAGAAACAAATGACATAGAGATGAAGAAAATGATAGTGAAGATCACTGAAACTAACAGCTGGTTCTTTGAGAAGATAAACAAAATTGATAAGCCTTTAGCCAGACCCATCAAGAAAAAAAGGGAGAGGACTCAAATCAATAAAATTAGAAATGAAAAAGGAGAAGTTACAACAGACACTGCAGAAATACAAAGGATCATGAGAGACTACTACAAGAAACTATATGCCAATAAAATGGACAACCTGGAAGAAATGGACAAAATCTTAGAAATGCACAACCTTCCAAGACTGAACCAGGAAGAAACAGAAAATATGAACAGACCAACCACAAGTAACGAAATTGAAACTGTGATTAAAAATCTTCCAACAAGCAAAAGCCCAGGACCAGATGGCTTCACATGCGAATTCTATCAAACATTTAGATGAGAGCTAACACCTATACTTCTCAAACTCTTCCAAAAAATTGCAGAGGGAAGAACACTCCCAAACTCATTCTATGAGGCCACCATCACCCTGATACCAAAATCAGACAAAGATATTACGAAAAAAGAAAATTACAGGCCAATATCACTGATGAATATAGATGCCAAAATCCTCAACAATATACCTGCAAATCGAATCCAACAACACATTAAAAGGATCATACACCCTGATCAAGTGGGATTTATCCTAGGGATGCAAGGATTCTTCAATATACACAAATCAATCAATGTGATACACCGCATTAACAAACTGAAGAATAAAAACCATATGAACAACTCAATAGATACAGAAAAAGCTTTTGACAAAATTCAACACTCATTTATGATAAAAACTCTCCAGAAAGTGGAGATAGAGGGAACTTACCTCAACATAATAAAGACCATATATGACAAACCTACAGCTAACATCATATTCAATGGTGAAAAGCTGAAAGCATTTCCTCTAAGATCAGGAACAAGAAAAGTATGTTCACTCTTGCCACTTTTTATTCAACATAGTTTTGGAAGTTCTAGCCATGGCAATCAGAGAAGAAAAAGAAATAAAAGAATCCAAACTGGAAAAGAAGTAAAACTGTCACTGTTTGCAGATGACATAATACTATACATAGAAAATCCTAAAGATGCCACCAGAAAACTACTAGAGCTAATCAATGAATTTAGTAAAGTTGCAGGATACAAAATTAATACGCAGGAATCTCTTGCATTCCTATACACTAACAACAAAAAATCAGAAAGAGAAATTAAGGAAACACTCCCATTTACCATTGCAACAAAAAGAATAAAATACCTAGGAATAAACCTACCTAAGGAGGCAAAAGACCTGTACTCAGAAAACTATAAGATACTGATGAAAGAAATCAAACATGACACAAACAGATGGAGAGATATACATGTTCTTGTATTGGAAGAATCAATATCATGAAAATGACTATACTACCCAAAGCAATCTACAGATTCAATGCAATGCCTATCAAATTACCAAGGGCATTCTTCACAGAATAAGAACAAGAAAATCTTAAAATTTGTATGGAGACACAAAAGACTCCAAATAGCCAAAGAAATCTTGAGAAAGAAAAACAGAGCTGGAGGAATCAGGCTCCCTGACTTCAGACTATATTACAAAGCTACAATAATCAAGAGAGTATGGTACTTGCACAAAAACAAAAATATAGATCAATGGAACAGGATAGGATGCCCTGAAATAAACCCATGCACCTACAGTCACCTAACCTATGACAAGTAGGCAAGAATATACAATGGATAAAAGACAGTCTCTTCAATAAGTGGTGCTAGGAAAACTGGACAGCTGCATGTAAAAGAATTAAATTAGAACACTTCCTAACACCATACACAAAAGTAAGCTCAAAATGTATTAAAGGGGCTTCCCTGGTGGCACAGTGGTTGAGAGTCCGCCTGCTGATGCAGGGGACACGGGTTCGTGCCCCGGTCCAGGAAGATCCCACATGCCGCGGAGCAGCTAGGCCCGTGAGCCATGGCTGTGGAGCCTGCGCATCTGGAGCCTGTGCTCCGCAACAGGAGAGGCCACAACAGTGAGAGGCCCGTGTACCGCAAAAAAAAAAAAAAAAATGTATGGAAGACCTAAATGTAAGATCAGACACTATAAAACTCTTAGAGGAAAACATAGGCACAACACTCTTTGACAGAAATTGCAGAAGATCATTTTTGATCCAACCCTAGAGTAATGAAAATAAAAACAAACCAAAAAAATGGGACCTATTGGAACTTAAAAGCTTTTGCACAGCAAAGGAAACTATAAACAAGATGAAAACCCTCGAATGGGAGAAATTATTTGCAAATGAAGCAATTGACAAAGGATTAATCTCCAGAATATACAAACAGCTTATGCAGCTCAATATCAAAAAAACAAACAACTGAATTAAAAAATGGGCAGAAGCCCTAAATAGACATTTCTCCAAAGACGTACAGATGGCCAACAAACACTTGAAAAGATGCTCAACATCACTAAATAGTAGAGAAATGCAAATCAAAACTAAATGAGGTATCTTAGCACCTCACACCTGTCCGAATGTCCATTATGAAAAAATCTACAAACAACAAAGGCTGGAGAGGGGGTGGAGAAAAGGGAACCCTCTTACACTTTTGGTGGGAATGTAAATTGATACAGCCACTGTAGAGAACAGAATGGAGGTTCCTTAAAAAGCTAAAAATAGAATTATCATATGACCCAGCAAACCCACTACTGGGCATGTACCCAGAGAAAACCATAATTCAAAAAGACACATACACCCCAACGTTCATTGCAGCACTATTTACAATATCCAGGATATGGAAGCAACCTAAATGTTCATCAACAGAGGAATGGATAAAGAAGATGTGGTACATATATACAATGGAATATTACTCAGCCATAAAAAGGAATGAAACTGGGTCATTTGGAGAGATGTGGACAGACCTAGTGACTGTCATACAGAGTGAAGTAAGTCAGAAAGAGAAAAACAAATATCGTATATTAACATGTGTATGTGGAATCTAGGAAAATGGTATAGATGATCTTATTTGCAAAGCAGGAATAGAGACACAGACGTAGAGAACAAAGGTATGGCTACCAAGGGGGAAAGGGGGGTGGGATGAATTGGGAGATTGGGATTGACATATGTACACTGTTGATACTATGTCTGAAATAGATAACTAATGAGAACATACTGTACTGCACAGGGAACTCTACTCCATACTCTGTGGTGACCTAAATGGGAAGGAAATCTACAAAAGAGGGGATATATGTATATGTCTTGCTGATTCACTTTGCTGTACAGCAGAAACTAACACAATGTAAAACAACTATGCTCATTAAAAAATTAGTGAAAAATGTGACATATCTAAAACATTTTGTTGAAATGTAAATAATATAAACGTATGTATATTTGACGATCTGTTGACATAGAGGCCAAGGCTTGTCTTTGAGAGCACGTCTGCTGACTCAAGTTCTATACAGTCAGTTACTATTTCAATTTATTTCTTTTAAATAAGGAAAAACCTTAAAGACCTTTGTAAGTAAGTCTAAGTGCAGAATTCTTCAGATTATGGTTTTTCCCACTCTGTGGCAGTTTCCCCACAGTTCAACATTTTTTTAAGCAACTAAACTTTATTCAGTCGGTCTGAGATATTTGATTTAGTTTTCATAAACTGACTCTTGCTAAGTATACAACCAGCAGAGCAGAGGTATGTAGGTATAGCAGAGCATTCTAGCTGTGAGCATTCAGTGGGTCATGGGCATCATTCAGTATGTGGGGGGAATGAATGGCATGAGAAGGACAAGTATTTGTAAGCTATTACCGTTCTCATCTTCTCTGGCCTCTTACCATCCCACTAATGCCTCAAAGGAGAAGTACGGATAGAGAAGGAGTAGGGTAAAGTGGTTTCTCACCCTTGAGATCTGTCTCCCAAAGTAGCACCCTATCAACACTTTTAAAGGTAATAACTACATTGACCTAAAAATTGCTTAGACAAGTGCTTCTCAAACCATCTGTTGTGAAGTAACTTTTTAAGAAATTTGCAATTACAGACATACCTTGTAAAACACAATGATTACTAGAAAAATGAAAAGACATAAAATACAAGCCCCAGTTTTTAATTATTATATTCAATATACATTAAATTACTGTTAATTCCTATAAACATTTGTTAATGTTAACTCTCAATTTCTGTACTTATCTCAGGCCTGTAACAGTTTGGGGTCAGGTACTGGTCAAAGGACCTCACTTTGAGTAGCCTCAGAATATAATAAGACTGTAGAGGAAGTCATGTTAATTATGCAATTGAAAAATTATTAGTGAGACCCTGAGATGAGAGTAAAAAGGTGTTATTTTTTCATATCCTCACTCACCCAGCAACCAAAAAGTGCAGGCTCTTGCCCATTCCGACACCCTTGTTGGAACCTGGCAAGTTCTAGCAGGCAAGGGAATGGAGATAGAGGGGTGCCTGGGGTATAGCCCAGAGGCAACATTTATGTTCATGTCAGGTCTTTCTTAAATTCCCACTCCTATCCTCTTCTCCATTACCTACTTCAGAAATTGCCCTACTATACCTCACACACATTAAATAATTACTTCTTTAAAATTTGTCACTCTGTATAATAGAAACCAGGATAATTGACAAAACCAAGCCATGATAAAAAAAAACACACCACTTTCTTCTTGAAATTAACATGTATTTACCCTTTTGGTAAAAATGTAAATATTTTAAGCACCTTTAAGCCTCTTTCCTTCAACTGTTTTCTCCCAGATGGCACAAGTTTTTGTTTTGAAAAATTATACACAGAGAGTGAAGGCAATGAACTCTGTATCCAGCAATGAGGGAACATTTACCTAAGAAGCAGTAAGTACTCACAATGTTTCTAAATCTGAACACATTTGGTATTGGAGAGAGCCAGATAGACTGTAATTACATCTACACTTTCAATAAGCATATTGGATATGTAGTAAATGTCAAAAGATATAAATAATTTTCATAATTACAATATTCCACTGGGCTTCAGGGCTTGTAAAGATAACAACTAGGAACCTTCTTCATTATTTTGAGTTTTAAAAACAGTTTATACTCTTTGTTGCTAATGTACTTTCAGCAGTTATTGAACAAAGAATTATTTAAGCTAAATCACTCACACTACAATTATTTCTTTTCTTTAGAGTTGTGTAAGCTCCAAGAAGGTAAGGACTTTGTTTTTCTGGTTCATTGCTTGTATCCTCATCATCTGTCACCATTCTTGACACATGGTAAATGTTCAGTAAATGCTTGTTGAATGAATAATACTTCACAATTTTAATGGGATAGCTATAATTGTATTTGGAATATAAGTTCTTAAAAGCAGCGTTTGTGGGTTTTAGGGTCTGTAGAGTATCTAACCTTATCATATATCAGCACTCAATATCACTTGTAGGTAGTGATGTGCTGGTTAATATGTGTGGTGTAAATCTCCCACCAAGGTCGATTTCAAGCCACCAAGCTGACATTCCTGAACTTGGAGCTAGGAAGAGATGTGGACGGCTCCAGCACACCATGGCCCAGGAGATGTCAGTCCCCACTTACTCTGCTGTATCAAAATTTAGATATTGAAAACTTCAAACTGTAGATTTAATATCTCCTCCTAAAACAATGCTTGACCAAGCCTGGCATTTTACCAGGAGCTCTCAATTTCCACCAGAAAATGAGAGTCTGTAATTAGTCTTGTTGCCATAATCCAGTAGTTCTCTAAGTGAAGTCCCAAGAGCAGCAGCATCATTATTACATAGGAACTGGCTGAAAAATTCCCAGGCAAATTCTCAGTCCCCACCCCAAACCTATCTATCCAATCAGGAACTTGGTAAATGAGCGGAGGAATCTGTTTTAAGTGCTCCAGGTGATTCTGATGCTCTTGTTGGAGAACTCCTGCCCTAATCCAATATTCAGTACGCCTGAGGGAAGCTCCACAGGCACCTGCATTTTCAACCAGCTGCAATCTTTTTCTCCTACATCCACATGTAATTTCAGTCACTTTGACTTAGTTTCTGCCCCTTTCAGTGAATCTTAATCCACTTTTCTGAAGGGACTACTAGTGTCTTGGCCTAAACCACAAATAGAACCCTTGAGAATTAGACACAGATGCCAGGTGAGATGGAACCAGTTACCCATATCCAGGACAGTAATGTTAGTCTTCCTAACCCAGCTGCAGCTCTTTCTCCAGTAGCCTCCCAGTGGCTTTCAGCTTAGACTCCACAGATCTTGGCTCTATGCTTAAATATCTAGAAAACTTAAGTGACAAACATGACAGTATTTTTTTCTGTTGTCTACTGTTTCTCAAAAACCATATAAAAAGGTGATTTTAGGTATGATTTTAGTTTTGAGAGCCTCTAAAACAAAATACAGGTTTAAAAATTGTGTTCTAAGGCAGCTGTAGAGAGATTAAAATATTAGGTTGGCCAAAAAGTTCGTTCAGGTTTTTCCATAAGATGTTATGGAAAACCTGAACGAACTTTTTGGCCAATCCAATATAATGAAGCTGTATCCCAAGTGATAACTTTCTTAGTTGTCATATTATTTAAGAATTAACTCCTGGGACTTCTTCCCAGGAAAAGCACTTCCCAGGGGCTTCTTCCTCTATCCTGTCCAGGTCTACCACAGAAATATAGAATATATGCTAACAGGATGTACGCATGAATATAAAGCACTAAGAAAAAGAGAAAATAAAGGTTATATTTTAAATTGTCAGAAACTATAAACAATAATGTAAATTAGTAAAGGCCTTGAATTCTGAGATGTGAAAGAAATTAACAGGGTCTTAAAGAAATTGAATTATATGCAAGTTTAAAATATCAATAAAAATAGAAAATGTAGCCCAATATATTTTCCTATTCTTAAGATGCTATAGTAGACGTCTATTACTTTTGTTCCTGAGGAATCATCCAGCACTTGGTTTCTGACAAAATGTACCATAATTTTCCTTAGAGGTACTATCTTCTATTCAGTTTATGAATAGGGTGGAGCTTAGGGTGGAGCTGAGTCCATCCCAAGTTCTAAGGCAAGCCACCTATGTCACTTGATCCTTGCCATTAAGAACTTCATATTTCCACAATGATTTGTTCAGAGATGGGCACATGGCCCAGTTGGAGCTAGTGAGACTTTTACTGGGTTGAATGAAAGAAAAGTAAGTTATCTTCCCTATTAAGACTGTGTTTAACTAAGAGGATCAAGCTACAGCAACCATCTTGTCACTAGAAAAGGAGAGCCTAGAGTCACTGGAAGGCCACCACAGTCTGAAAAAGGAGTGACATACAGCAGAAGGTAAAGCTGAAAAATGAAGTGACATTGTTTGGGCCACACTCCTTGATATTCAGTTATACAAGTCAACAAATTATTTAAACTTGAGACAGTCTGAGTTTGATTTTCCGTCTGATACAAATGTATCATCATGAAGTCCGTGAGGAGTAGTAAGTTGTGAACTTATATCTACCCAATGCACCATAATATTCTGACAGAAGAGTCCAGAAAACTTCAAGTACACTCAATAAAGTATGTAGAACAAAGTGAGTTGCCTCCACAGAACAAGCTGAACAAATAAGCTGACAGATTTAGGAGTCGAAAGAAACTGGGGGTGGGTGAAAAACAACATTTCTGAGGAAAATTGTTGGGGGGACAAGTGGGCATCCTGTTCTTTTTCTTGAAGACTTTAGAAGCTAAGCTATTTGGGAAGGAATCAAATGATTAAGAAGTCCTTAATCAAATGATTAAGAAGTCCTGTAAATAAAGGAGAACATTTCTGTGGATTTTTAAAACCTTACATGAGAAGCTTATATTTACTTTTTTGAAATAAGTTTTATACCACAAATTTTCAAAAATAATTAATCAGAAAATGGATAAAATGTACATTTCCTCATGGGCTATTTGTTTCATTCAGTCAAGTAGTGGATATCTTAACATAAAGTTATTTAGTGTGTGTGTGCATGTGCATGTGTATATGTGTGAAATGAATTAATAACTTTAAGAAAGGATCACAAACTCAAATATCTACACAGATAAAGGCAGGTAATATGAAAGAAGGAGGTGGGCTATTTGAGACAAAGGATCAGTGGGGACTGTGGTGAGTTGGAAAGCAAATATGCTACTCAATTCAGTTTTTCTGTGGGTATACAGATCCAGTATTGCCATATCCCTTGAATTTTCAAGAAAGCCTCAAAATCTGTAGTTTTAAATGAAATACTCCAATTTTTAAATATTGGCAACTATTCTTGTATTGTCAACACTGTCATGCCAAACAAATTCCAGCATTCATTCATGTAACAAATATTTATTGAGCTTCTACTGTTATATTCCAGGCCTTATTCTAATCACCAAGGATAAAAACAGTAAACAAAACAGACAGAATATCTGCCCTCATGGAGCTTACTGTCCTAGAATAACAGGGTAGGCAACCTAATTTACATTAATGTTTTTCATGTCCTTGTTCACAAAAGTTGACAAAAACAGAGTTTCAGTGGAACACGTATGAAGTGTACATACATTTCCACATGTCATTTTTTCTTCCTCTTCTCTAGTAAGTAAATATTAAAGTTATGTCTCAATATTAATGTTATATTATTGTGTAACAGAAATGATTATTAAATTTCTTCTAATTTCCCACTACGTTTTAGGGAGTGTGAATAGTGGTAAATTTAGGGACCTTTATTTGTTGAGCTCCTGTGGGTGTCTATGTGAACTACTGTGAGCTAATATTTTGAGATCCTTCATCTCCACTGCCTCTATTCCTTGTATCCATTATCCTTTCCCACTAATTGGGCAACAGAGATAGCTTACAATATGCCCTGCCCATGCTTGCAGGGTGAACCTGTCTTAAAGATGTCAATTGAGTTGCTGATTGGATTTTGAAACTTATAACAGACATGATAATTTAAAATCCAAAGTATTTTGATTTATAAGACCCAAGTATAGTTGATAAAGAAAAATGTTCCTGGCATTCTAAAATTTATATATGGAGCCAAAGCTGAGAACACGGAGTTTATATCATCAGCCATTAAGTGAGGCTTTTGCTATGTTTTTGTTTTTTGGAGTGTGGAAAGCAGACCACCAGAGACCACTGTCTAGCTTCTCAAGGTGTAGTGTGCTGAAAGCTAAAAGTCTCCTAGGGATGTACTTTGGCAGTAGATCAGCAATTGTGGTGGGAGGTGTTTAGGAAGATAGACCTCAGGGCAGCCTGCATACATCATGCATACCTCAACATGGTGCCTGTAAAGCAACTATGTGCTCCAGAACCCCAAGAAGAGATCAAGACAGTGCTGATGGAACCAGTTTTTTGGGGTTTTTTTGCAGTACGCGGGCCTCTCACTGTTGTGGCCTCTCCCGTTGTGGAGCACAGGCTCCGGACGCGCAGGCTCAGCGGCCAGGGCTCACGGGCCCAGCCACTCCGCGCGCGGCATGTGGGATCTTCCCGGACCGGGGCACGAACCCGCATCCTCTGCATCAGCAGGCGGACTCTCAACCACTACGCCACCAGGGAAGCCCTGGAACCAGTTTTGAAGATAAAAGGAGGAGGAAGTGATAAATTCAAGTCCTGCACTGACCATATTTAAAAATATGGTGACTGAGTTACATTGAATTGGTAGTTTTAAGTTTTCTGCCATTTGTGAAAATGGGATTCATGAGCTAATCTGAATTACAGTAAAATAGAAGTTCTGAAGTTTCATACCTGAATTTTGGGACAGTGCAATTTATATCTGCTGTATGAGTTTGGAAGAGCTGAGGAAAAATTCAAAATTCAGTGCTGCTGAAGAAAGGAGCAAGATTTAAAGGTCCAGGGGAAAGATCTTGGATCAAAGAAGATCCAAGTCAAAAAGACTGGACAGTAAGGAGGAAGACTGCAAGTAAAAAGGAAGGAGGGAATGGAAGAATCACTGCCCCCTCCCAGCTAAGTGCACACACACACACCCCCACACACATGCACACACATTGTTGATGCAACTAGAGAAACTTAGAAGGATTTTTGTCATTAAATTCTATGCAATGTGCAGAGTGATCCTGTGTTCTCACAAATGTTCAGTAAAACTCAAAACAAAAAAGCAAACATAGACAAACAAGAATGATATGCTCAATATGATTGGAATTCTTGTGAAAGCCAGTGAAGGAATCAAGTTTTGTGTCAAGGTTTGTGGGAGGCCAAATTATAGTCACATTGTGCAGATGGGGTGTAAAGCCAATAAATTGGCTTGAAAAGTTAGTTATGTATGAGAGAGTTCAATATAGGAATTATGTCTCAAATGCCTTTGTACCTCTCTGAACCTCAGCTATTTAATCTATAAAATGAAGATGAAGATATCTACCTTGTAAAGTTCCCCAAAGGGTTAGAGATAATGTACTTAAAATACCTAACAGCAACCCCATAAGAAATAATGGCAATTACAATATTATTATTATAGCTCATTGCATTTAGTTTTTGTGTTTTTGTTTTTGTTTTGCCATGCGGCATGCAGGATCTTAGTTCCCCCACCAGGCACTGAACCCGCACACCCTGCAGTGGAGGCATGGAGTCTTAACCCCTGGATAGCCAGGGAAGTCCCACATTGCATTTAGTTTTAAACTTCAATATATATTGTTCAAAGCTACACATTATTCTGCCATTTAAAACTCTACCTATAGCCCACATGTTATAAAGGAACTTGTTTCAAACTATATTTGTCAATGTCCTAATCAGCATAAATGTTTAATGGACAATGTAAGAATTCATATATTAATTACATCAAGGGAAGAAACTGGCTATATCACCTAACAATTATAAAGATATCCAGAATACATGTTTTATTACTTAAAATAATCTTTATGTGAAAAAATAAGTTCGACAGTTTGTTTAGCTACAGCAGGACAGACCTCTTCCTAGTTCTTCAGACATATCTTGACTTTAATGCTTTAATCTCATTGAAGACTTCTACCAGCCCACAGATCAGAAGGAAGAACTCCTTCCTTTGCATGTCCATGGCATTTTGTTTATTCCTGTATAATGGCACTTATCATCTAATGTCTGGTATTATAAGCCACTTTTTGTTTCTTTTCTCAAAGAAGGATATGTCTACTTCTTATTCATCTTTTTTTTTTTTTTTTTTTTTTGGCGGTACATGGGCCTCTTACTGTTGTGGCCTCTCTCATTGTGGAGCACAGGCTCTGGACGCACAGGCTTAGCAGCCATGGCTCACGGGCCCAGCCGCTCTGTGGCATGTGGGATCTTCCCGGACCAGGGCACGAACCCGTGTCCCCTACATCGGCAGGCGGACTCTCAACTACTGTGCCACCAGGGAAGCCTATTCATCTTTTATACTCTGCTGATGTGTTGTACCTAGTAGGTCTACTCAATATATCTTTTAATTTTAACAAGTTTTGATTCTTTCTCATTTACATACTCAAATAAATGATGTAAATATATCTTCTTAAATAAAATATGTCAAGATTTTAAAATAACCTTTGCTTTATCCTAAATGTGAGGATATTAGTTTGAAGGTCTGCTATTAGCTCCAAACAATTAGGGAAATGCAAATAAAAACCATAATGAGATGCTATTTCACATTTACTAGGATGGCTAGCATTAAAAAGTCAGATAATAAGAAGTGTTAGCGAAGATATGGAGAAATCAGAACCCTGATACAATGCAGGTGAGAATGTAAAATGGTGCAGTCACTTTGGAAAACAGTCTTGACAGTTCCTCAAGTCATTAAACATGGAGTTATCATGTGATTCAACAATTCCATTCCCAGGTATATACCTAAAAGAAATGAGAACAAATGTCCATTCAAAAACTTGTACACAGATATTTATAGCATTACTAAAGTAGCATTGCTCATAATAGCCAAAAGGTAGAAACAACCCAAATGTCCATCAACTGATGAATGAATAAACAAACTGTGGTGTATCTGTACAATGGAATGTTATTCAGCCATAAAAAGGAATGAAGTACTGATATATGCTGAGACAAGAGTGAACCTTGAAAACATTATGCTAAGTGAAAGAAGCCAGACACAAAAGACCACATATTTTATGATTCCATTCATATGAAATGTCCAGAACAGGAAAATTTACAGAGATATAAAGTAGATTAGTGATTGCCAGGAGTTAGGGAGTGGGCAGGTGTCAAAAGGGAAAAGGGTCTGATAGTTAAAGAGTATGGAGTTTCTTTCTGGGGTGATGAAAATGTTCTAAAACCGTGTTGATGTACAACTATGTGAAAAAAACTAAAAACCCATTGAATTGTACACTTTAAATGAATGAATTCTATGGTATATGAACTATTTCTCAATAAAGTGGTTAAAACAAACTCTGCTTTGTCCTAAACCCTGAGAACACTAGTTTGAAAACCCACTGTTAGTCCCAGACAACTGCTTTTTGTAACAATGCAAATGAAACAGCATAGTAAACTGATGCATAAATAACATTTAAACACACATCCCTAGTCACTTCAATGGTTTATTATTCAACTTGTTCACTTGCTATTCCCTAAATTTTATTCTCTTACTGTTTTATTTCTGCTTTACTATATGGCTTATTTGTCATCTCAGAAATCAATGGAAATCAATGTCATTAAAATTTCTATTTGTCAATAACAGTAAATGGTACTTTCTTAATAAAGGAGGGAAACAGAAACCAGGACCCCTGCTTATAGCTGTGCAGGCTGTGTTATGCACTACTTCAGAGGATGCCATTTATATAGAACACAATGTCAGTGGTGCCTCCTAGAACTGGGCAACATGGTAGCCTTGATAAAATCTTCTTTGGTTTCATTGCCATCCTCCAATCACCTAGGGTCAAGTTTGACTTCTTCTCCTCACATCCATACCACAACATATTGACTGGTATGTCATTTCTACTAATCAGTCTCCCAAATTCATTCTCATTCCATTCTCACTGCCACTGCCCTAGTTTCATTACTCATTTTCCTTTCCTCCTAACTCCTAATAGCCTCCTAACTGATTGTTCTATCTCCTGTTTTCTACTATATCCTTCATACCACAAGCAGAATTTTCTTCTAAAGATATAATTATACCTTTGCTTGTACCAAAAGTTCTCAGTGCTTCCAGTTACCTATAAAGTCCACAATTCTTAGCCTGTCATTCAAAGTCCCTCATGATCTCACTGTAACTACTTTTAAAATCTCATTTTTAACCAATTCTTCCTCATGTTCCATGCTACAACCACATAAGTCTATTCTCTTCCTCAAAGCTCATGCACTTTGCTGCCTCCATATCTCAGATCATGTTGTTTCTCTTGTTTATAATGCCTATTTCATTCATTTCCATCTGTTTAAATTCTATTCTTTCCTTAAGGTCTACCCTAATGCTACCATCTACTGTATGCCTTCTCCCATCCTTCTTGGCAGAATGAATAGATCTTGGGTCTTCCCTGGTGGTGCAGTGGTTAAGAAGATGCCTGCCAATGCAGGGGACATGGGTTCGAGCCCCGGTATGGGAAGATCCCACATGCTGTGGAACAACTAAGCCCATGTGCCACAACTACTGAGCCTGCGCTCTAGAGCCCACGAGCCACAACTACTGAGCCTGCACACCACAACTACTGAAGCCCATGTGTCTAGGGTCCGTGCTCTGCAACAAGAGAAGCCACTGCAATGAGAAGTCTGTGTACCACAACAAAGAGTAGCCCCCACTTGCCACAACTAGGGAAAGCCCGTGTTCATCAACAAAGACCCAACACAGCCAAATTAATTAATTAATTAAAAAAAGAATGAATAGATTTTTATTCTGCAGGCTCATATTATTTTATTTATACTTTTCTTATCATACTCATCTTATGACTGATATTATATAAAACATCTGTGTGTGTGTCCATCCTTTCCATCATGACCCCTCATCTCTCTTATTCATCTTTGAAAATAATAGATGCTTTTAAAATGTTCATTGAATGGAAGGAAAAAGAAATATGACACATGGGATTAGGGAAAGATAAAATGAGATGCAGATGCAAAGAAAGAGCTATATAAAAACACAATAAAATAAAAAGATATTGAAGAAGAAGCTGAAGGCCTACTATAGGTTGGATCCTTTAAACAAGAATTCAGAACACCTATGAGCTTGTATCTTAGGAAATATATAATTGAGACTGATGATTCACATTAAAAATATCTTTTTGTAGAAGCTGTTTGATGTTTTCTTAGAATAAAAAGGCTCACAACAGAAAATATAATAAAGGAGTAAGTGGATGTGTGAAATTGAGGATAAACAAGAAAGAATAATTTTGATAGCATTTATAAACTGAAGTATTTATTTTTTCCCCTTTTAATTACAGCAAATCCAAGGTTAGGACCATTTTATATCTGTGTTTGCACATCTTCTCACAATTGTATGATTGTGGTCACAAACATTTCCCACATTACTCATACCTCAACTGCCATGACACTATTTCTTATTCTAAGACTAGGTCTTAATGGAGCCAGGCAGTTTGCAAAGGAAAAGCAAAGACAAACTTACAATTTTAGTTTCAAAGATTGATGCCCTCTTTCGGTGATCTTAAACGAATATTTATTAGATTATGTGCAAAATTTTGTCATTGTTACATTTTGACAAGTCAAATCATGCCACTTCTATGAAATTTGCACAGATCTGTGATTTTATTAAAATAAAAGTATACCTCCAGGATAATAAAGATATTAATTACTATTTCATTTCACTAACAAATAGTTTTTGCACATAAGTGTATGCATTGATAATTTAAACATTTCAGAGTTCTATTAGGAGAAATAACACATGGCATGTAGTACACTTAATCTCTCTCAACTTCATCATTATTTAAGATCTATGGCAAAGGTCAAACCAACTGTTTTAGTAGGCTTAAATGCCTAGAAACAGATGGCCATAAATATATGGTGCAAAGTATCCATGTATGTGCAGGAAATGTACCTTGGGGGCAGGATTTCCAGCTGAGAAAATCTGACAGATTGTAAATCCTAACCTCATGTCACTCTTAGATAAGGGCATCTGTGCCAACAAGGCAAGCTCTGGTATAACTTTTTGTAAGAGCAAAAACATACAAATCATTCATTACCAGGCATTTAAAAAAGACATCTCTGAGCCAACTTGGAACATATGAAACTTCTCAAAATAGAACGAAGATAAATGCTTTACTTTATATTTCCATTAACTGTTCTCAAAATGTATAAACAAAAGATATTTCAACTGAATATTCATTAACTTTATTTAAGAATTGTTATGCTCCAGGTATTGTGATAGAGGCTGCAGGGGACTCAAAGATGATTTAAAAAAAACCACATAAGTTGTGTTCTCTAGGTGCTTTTACTCTGATTGGTGGGATAAGAAAAGTCAGAACTTAAGACTGAAATAAATAGATATCCTCAAAAAAGGTCTAAAGCAGAACTGGGTTTGCATTAGACATACACTTTTATCCAATATCATTTGGGGTACTACCCTTGTATCAATCTACAGTTCTGATGGTTCTGTTAATTATTGTGCCACTTTGCCTCTGCCTCAGTCCCCTTCCCCCAGGGTGATCATGTGACACGAGCTGGTCAACCTGACTAGCCTGTCCTGTGCCACAGTGATTGGTCTGTGTATGGGCACATGACCAAAGTAGGGTGTCCTAAATATTTCCCTCCCTCTCTCCAGAGCTATTGATATTATCTACACTTTTTTATTCTGCTCTGAGCCCTGGAAGGCTGACCTTCAAGAAATAAATTAATGGACTTCTTTGTCCTCTGTTTTATTTTTGGGTTCAGCCAATGAGGAGCCTCAAGAGATTAAAATAAGGGAGGGAGGAAAATGAGGCCAGCCAGGATATTTATTCCTGTGGTTCTTTCTTTGCAAGTTTGCTGTGAATTGGCTGCATCCCTCTACTGAAGTCACAGCACATGCCAGGTGACCTTCTCCATACAGCTACCCTCTCTGGGCTCATGTAACTATCCCCACCCATTATCTCTTCTGGTCCAGTGAGGATAACATCTATCCTCAGTTGTAATTGCTGCAAAATTCTTTGCAGGTTTCCCCAAACTCTGAGAACAAATTATGCAGGTTGAGTCTGCCCTCAATTCCTGCTGGGACCCTGATAGACATGAACAGTCAGAGTCTTCCTTCATATATGGAGAGAGAGAGGGGAGGGGGAGAGGGAGAGAACGAGCTCATGACATTGTTTGAGCCTCGGGATCCAGTCATGGTTTAAATCATCTCTACCCTTTGGCTATCCCACTTTTGTGAGCCAATAAATTCCCTTTTTGCTTGAACTAGTTTGAGTTGCAATTCTGTCACTTGCAGCTAAAATAGTCCTGAATAATACAGGGCTTAAAAGGAAGAAGCTGTATCACCCAGTTTGGGAGATCAGTAAAGCTTTCATGGAGCAGATGGCAAATGAGAGGAATTCTGAAGGGAATGTGACTTTCACAGCAAAGACGGGAAAAACAAATGCTTTTCAGTGAGAGAAAACAATCTGAATGAAGACATGGAGGCATAAAAATGTTCAAGGAATAGTGAAATTGACCAGTTTTGCTGGACCATACAGTATAGGTAGTGGAAAAGTAATGGTAGATAAAGCTGGGAAGGTTAGATTAGGGCTTGACTTGACTAAAACATTTGGGATGAAGTAGGGGCATAGATTTCTTGGCTGTAGCAGTGGCAGTTTTCTCCATGAGACAGCATGATTGAAATGTCTTCCTGAGGTGGACTATAGTGCTTTATTTCTTTTACTAGCTACCTATTGCTAAATGAGAAATCACCCTAGAAATTAGTATCTTAAAACAATAGACAGTTATTATTTCACAGTTTCTGTGGATCAAGAATTCAGGAGCAGCTTAGCTGAGTAGCTCTGTTTTGAGGTCTCTTGTGAGGTTGTAGTCAGGATGGCAGCTGAGGTTGCAGGCATCTGAAGGCTTAACTGGGAATGGAAGATCCACTTCCAAGAATGCTCATTCACTCACATGGCTGCTAGCAGGAGGCCTTGGTTCCTTGCTGCCTGTGGACAGAAGTTATTGCCACACTGACCTCTCCACAGTTTTGAATGTCCTCATAAATTGACAGCTAGATTTTCCCAGAGCAAGTTATCCTAGACAGAGTAAGGTGGAAAATGCAATGTCTTAAATGACCTGTCCTCTGAAGTCACACTCCATCATTTCCACAAAATCCTATTTGTACACAGGTCAGCCAATTTTACATGGGAAAGAACTACACAAGGGCATGACTGCCAGGATGTGGGACCCATTGGGGCCATTTTGGAGGCTGGTTACCACAGTTTCAATTTTCTGTCTTGATGAAAACCTGTAATTTGTATACCGCAGTAGGGCAATTAGTACTCTGAGGTTTCACCATTAATGCAGCTGATTTCATATGTTTTGATAGTTCTATAACATTTCTCACAGACTCCTTGATACCATGCTTATATTGGGACCATTGTATGGAGGGTTTTGAATGCTAGGCTGAATTGGCATCAGTTGTTTTATATTCAATCATTTCATGATGATATGTTAATAAGTTATTAATACATCACTTAGAACCCCAAACTTAATATTAAAAATTATAGAAATCAGCATTGCAGTGGTTGTTTCCTAACTGTTAATAAAGGGCAAAAAATAATGAAATACAAATCTCCAGAGGTATTCAAAATATAATAGCTTCTTCCAGCCACCTGCAATAATTTGGCTATGAACTGGGCTGAAGGCAAAAGATAGACAGATTATCTCTTAAGATCTGTTCTCATCCTATGATTTCTTGATCACTATTTAAATTTGAATTGTGATAATATTTGAATGGTGATAATAAAAACCTCTTTCAGCTGTAATTTTTGGGTGGAGAAATAGTTTGCAGAGAACCATCTGTAATTGTCTCTTATTTTATAGGGCACATATGCTAATTTGTCCTTGGCTACATGGGTGTTTTAAAATCTTTTAATCAAAATTCTTTTGGTAGCAATACTCACCCAAGCTAACTGAAGAAAAGGGGGTGTTATTGTAAGGATACACTGGAGTCTGCTCTCATGGCAACTGTACCTCTCTTTGCAGATCTCCTCCACTCTCCTTTCTCTCTACCAGTTGACTTCCTCTTCAAGAACACCCCCTTTTCTTCAGGTAGCCTATTTATCTTGATTATGGCCATATACAACATGGATGCCTTACACAATGGCTGCTCCAGCTCACTTTACATCAAGACAAATCTCAATACTTCTTTCAGCTTCTCTTATACTGTATCTTCTATCTATGTCATGTATTTAGAATTTCCTGAACAGGGAATCTGGTTGGCCTGGGTTATCTTTTTAAACAGGCCTCAAGTCTAGGCATAAATCTTGGCAAGCCATGGATTCTCTTGGGTCAGCTTTATTCTTTTTCCTCCAAAGGTTAGAGGCTTGAAATTGTGTGGTATTTAAAACATGATTGCTGCCTTTTGGAAGGATGTAGGAGGGGTAGCTTCCAGGAGGTACAGTGGCAATGGTAGACATTGGTACTACAGAAATACAGAGACAATTCCTGCTTTTTAGTAAGTATTTCATATATTTCTCTCAAAACTCCTATTCTATACCTATAGAGAATGCTAAATATGGTTCAAATGACCTCATCATATTCAAACTTGTCACAAAATTAGTCCAAACATGAAATGATTCTTTCTATTCTTAATGGTTTGAGTCATACATAGACTTAATAAAACATTATCCTTGAGGATCAGAATCTTAGGTTGTTCAACCATTTCCTGAAAAAGACTAATTTAAAATGCTTTTGCATTGAGAAAAAACATGAATGTATTATAGTAAAAACAAACTGTACTAATAAAACACAAATAATAGGAAAGACTACTGGTACAAATTATAGAATATTTAAAAATTTTACTATGAATATTCATGTTATAAATTCTGATGTGATGTTGTGTCAGCAAATTTGGGGAGAAATAGCTTACCCTTTGAGATTAATTATCTCTTTAAATAAGAATTTTTTTCTTATCAAAAATGAAAAATCAAATACAATTAAATGGGAAGCCATCCCATCCTATATTGCAGATTTCCATGTGTTTGTCTAAACTTTTTACTTTGTGCAACCATACAGAAAATTTGCTATGTTCAAACTTTGGGGATAATAAAACAGAAGAAAACAAATTATTTTATTGAAGGATGAAATGCAAATGAATAGTGTTTATACTTAATCTTTCCATTGTGTGTGCTTGAGTATGTTTAGACAATTCTAATTAACTGGATATTAGTTCGATAAAATATAGGGAAACTTTGCAATCAGGCAACTGAATATTCAGTTTAATTATGTTGGTATGCACTTCTATTTGCTTTTAATGCCAAGGATCCACTGGTAAAATGAATGCCCATTTTGTGGTCTGTTATTCATAAAATGTTTAATCCAGTGTTTGATTTACTCTGTTAAATCTTCCTTAGTGAATGTGCTTATTCATCCATGCAGAATTGGGTATGCTGCTTTCTGTTACTATGACATTACAATTAAACAGCTAAAAGAAGAACAGCAAGACTTTCTGTAAATGTTCATGAAATTCCCACAAAATTATTGAGTTTATTGCTTTGTTTTGTAAGGACTATGAAAAAATGCCAACGTGTTCTGAAAATTTCTGTTTCGAAGAAACTGACAAACACAATAGTTACTACAAATAATCATCTTGTTACTAAAGCTAGCACTTAAAACATATTTCTGATATAGTGGAAATGATTCCTGTGATTACACTGAATATTTTTTAAAGATGGAAATGAACATGAACTCAAAGAACCTGAATTTTATACAGCAGAAAATGGATGTAATAATATTTGTACTTATTTGAAATGGAAAGTCTAAGTTGACTTCATCTGTGTATACTGTAAAACTGAGATAGTTTGTGTGCTCACAAAAGTTCTACTTTGTATAATTTCAGGTTGTTTTCTCCAGTAGACTGGACTTTCTCCACTTTTAGCTATGTTTTATTGTCCAGAGCACTTGTGCTTGTGAATTTTTGTTACCACTACAACAACAGGCTTAGACAGAAAATTTTTAATTCAAAGCAAGCTCTAACACTAGGTCTTCATTTTTAAAAACTTTCCATTGTAAGTCTGGAACTTGTAGTAAGATGTTAATAATCTACTTCCTGAACTGTTATTGCTTGTTTTTTGGGGGAGTGTTAAGAGCTATACATTCATACAGACATAGCTATTTTCTAAGAAGCTCTCTTAAAGAACTCAGAGTATTGATGGTTTGTATGACACTCTTGCTTTAGTTTATATAGTAGAAGATCAGTGTCTGGTTAGTTGGTTTTCTACAATATGGTAACGAGATTCTACTGTAGTGGATTCAATTTTTGTGTGTGTGTGTGTGTAAAATTATGTGACTGCTGGATCATAAACTGTACTAATAACACTGAAATCTGGGAAGAGTATATAATAGTTCTGGTTCGTCTGGCTCATTACCACTCCTAGAAATTCTTTTGCATGTCCTACTGATGATGGGGCAATAACATCATCTATGAAAACATAAGAAATGCCATTCTGGATCAGACCAATTCCAGCCTAGTGTTTTCTAAAGTGTGTTCTGTGGCTTAAAAGTTATTGTGAAATCCTAATAATTCACATGTATATTTATTATAAAAGATTTGAAGAGTCCTCCAGCAAAGAAACCATTTAAATTTAATTGCTCCCTAAATGTATTTGATCATGAAACCCCTATTAATATCCTGAAGAATTACTTTCTCCCCCCAGAACACACTTTGGGAAAGAGATTAACCATGGTAGCAAAAGGGATGTCATAGGGCAGTATTATAGCTCTCCACCCCTTCATCATTTAAGAAATATTTATTGAGCTCCTATTCAATTACAAGCAATCTTCTAGATGCTTGGGTTAGTTCAGTGAACAAAGTTCCCTATCCAAGAACTTATGATTCTTGAATTTATATAAGCCTTTCTTAAATATGTATATTTGTTCAGTTCCCAAGCCATCTTGGAGGGAATACATTTTATATATTTTTTGAGAACAGATTATCTATGCTATGGTACTGCATGTCAAAATAATTATTTACATAAAAAGTCATTTTTTTCAGATATATTAACTACTTCTGTTATTTAGTTTTCTATTTTGTTTCATAATCACCATTTCACAAAAAATATAAATGACAGCTAAAAATAAGCTTTTTTTTAAGACCACAAGAAAATTACAGAGAAGAAACTAAACAGATGTGAGCAAAAGGTAGGAATCATGAATAATACCTCCCTTTCTACACTAAATAAATATGGTCACTTAGAGTAGTTACTATAATGTTATTTGTTTAAAAAGTTATTTTTTGATCACAGGAATTTGAAACTCGAGGATCAGAAAAATATTTAAGTGATCAATATGGTGTTATAGTATCACAAATAAGAATTTAAAAATTCACAAGTAGGATAAAGTCCAAATGAGAAAATGCTAAATCACCAGTATATACATTTAACATTTTGACAGATATTGCCAAATCACCATCCAAAAAATTATATCAATTTTGACTTCTATTAGCAATGTATCAGTGTGCCCACTTCCCCATGCATTTACCAATACCATATTATCAAATATTTTCATTTTTGCCAATCAGATTGGTGAAAGTTGTTATCTCCCTCATGCTCAAAATGACTACTACTACTGCTGAGGTTACTACTACTAAGAACAATATTTATTGAGTGCTTACTACCAGTCAAATGTAGTTTTAAGCACTTTATTTA
The DNA here is from genome assembly GCF_011762595.2 of Tursiops truncatus. Taxonomy (NCBI): domain Eukaryota; kingdom Metazoa; phylum Chordata; class Mammalia; order Artiodactyla; family Delphinidae; genus Tursiops; species Tursiops truncatus. Next base: position 57,064,016 of record NC_047055.1, read on the forward strand.
TTTATCCCTCATAACCACCTTGGAGGGTTAGTAATATTATTGTCACCATTTTACAGATGAGGAAACTGAGATTCAGAGAGAGTAAATAATTTACCTGAGACTGTTCAGTTGGATGGAATAGAGACTCAAACCTGAACTCATAACAATTATCCTATATTGCCTCTCTAAGAAAAGGCTGTTCATTGTAGTACCACTTATAGTAGCAAACGACTAGAAAAAACTAAATATCCATCAATAAAGGAATATTAAATAAATCATGGTGTAACCATATAATGGAATTACAGGAAGCCATTAAAAATGAGGCACCCCTATATGTACTGAGAATACAGGATCTCCCAAATATGTATTAAATGAAAAAATAAAGGTGTAAAGTAAGGAATAATGTTTACAGCATGTTACTGTCTGTGTCAAAAAAGAAATAAAGGGATTACTGCTCCTCTCATATACACACATACACACACACACACACACACACACACACACACACACACAATCTTTAGCAGGATTCACTAGAAACTGATAACAGTGTTTATTTCTGGGGAATACAACAGGGGGGCCATGAGGGTATGGAGACTTACTAATATGTCTTTGTATGACATTCTGTGCTGATTTAATTTTTTATTAACTACGTGTGTATTACCTGTTCAATTATAAACACAAAACCTGCTGATGAAACATTTCGCTGGACAAGCAACTCATTTTATTCCCATTTAAAAGTGTACTCTTGTGTTGTTTCCTGAAGAATTCCTACACCATATTATTCATCCATTCACTAAGCAGGTTAAAATTTATTTGTTTTTGACAAATAAAAAATCCATATATTTAAGGTATACAAGTATAGAACATGATGTTTTGATATATGTATACAGTGTGAAATGCTTACCATAATAAAACTAATTAACATATTCATTACCTCCCATAGTTACCTTTTGTGTGTCTGTGTGTGGTGAGAACGCTTGAGATCTACAGTCATAGCGAAATTCATGTATACAATACATTATTATTGACTATAGCCATCATGCTGTACATTAGGTTTCCAGAACTTATTCATCTTATAACTAAAATTTTGTACCCTTTGATCAATAGCTTCCCTTTTTTCCTACCCCCAGCCTCTGGTAACCACCATTCTACTCTTTGCTACTATGAGTTTGACTTAAAATTTTTTTTTACAATTCCACTTATAAGTGAGATCATGTGACATTTGTCTTCTGTGTCTGGCTTATTTCACTTAGCATAATGTTCTCCAGGTTCATCCATGTAATTTCCTTCTGTTTTAAGGCTAAATAATATTTATATCTAGTATACATATATATGCCACATTTTCTTCATTCATCCATTGATGAACACTTAAGTTGTTTCCATATCTTGGCTACTGTGAATAATGCTGCAATGAATATGGATATCTCTTCAAGATAGTGTTTTTATTTGCCTTGGATATATACTCATAAGTGGAATATTTTTGAGTGTCTATTTTTTGCCACGCACTGAATGATGTACTGGGAATATAATAATGAACAATATAGGAACAGTCTTTGACTTTGTGGAACTTACCTTCTAAGAGGATGGCAGATATGAAACACGTAATTGCATAAGGAACTTGATATTTCCCATCATGAAAAGTTCAACAGAGGAGGAGTATAGGGTGAGATCCTAAGATAGACCGAGGCACCTGCCAGATTATGTTGTTGTTTCGAATGAACTGCAAAATGAGGATTAAGCTAGAAGAAAGGGGGAAGAAGGATCAAAGTTCACCTCAGGAACATGGAAGAGCATGTGGGAAGGTCCTGAAGTAGGAAGAAGTATGGGATATCAGAGGAAAGGAGGGAGAGAGAGCCAATATGGCTGGAGCTTAGAGAAAAGTGAGAGGTATGAGATGAGACTGTTGAGTTCAGCAGGGCCTTTTACAACACGTTGAAAATCTTGGAGTAGATTTTAAGAGCAATAGGTAATCATGAACCTTTTAGGTAAAGGAGAACATGATCAGGTTTGAATTTTTAAAAGTTTACCGGCAGTGTGGGGAGTGGACTGGGGAGAAGCAAGCATGAATGAGGTGTCCAGCTGGGATCTATTGCAGTTTAGGAAGAGATTATGGGGGCAGAACAGATTCAGAGGTGGATATATTTACAACATATCTTTGAGATAAATCTGGCAAGAGTTGCTGATGGATTGGTTTAAGGGTGAAAGAGAGTAATATATCAGGGATGATCCTTAAGTTTTTGACTTGAGTAACTGATTGGAAGGTGGTACCATTTCTAAGCTGGGAAACACTAGACGAAGAGGTTTGGGAGTGGGGATGAAGTATTCAGGAATTCAGTATTGGACATGTTCAGAAAAGATATTGAGTAAGGGGTTGGATATATGGATTTGGAGCTCAAAGGAAAGGCATAGAGGAGACCATTAAATTACTGGTCTGTAAAAATATGATACATCAGATCCCACACTTGAATAAGCTTCTGAATACAAGGTAAATGTTCAGGGAATTGTGATTTTTCAATTCAGGAAAACATTAAGTAAAAAATCAATGTCACAGTGATTTAACAGGGTACTCAATCTGTAGGTATCCATCATCTCATTGTATTGTGATTTATCCAAATAAAATATTTCAGTTCTCAAAAATAGATGTCCTTAGAATAATAAAATAGACAGCAATTAAGCTGCTTTGCTTTATGCTATTTTATTGATGTTGTCAACTCTCACATTTATTTTTGCCTTGCAAAAAATTAACAAAAATACATTGGGAGGAAAAGGTATTTTAAGCGTTTTCTCTATGCAGATGCTTTATATTTTTCAAATATAATAATCTTTTCTATGCCCAGAGAGGATGTGATAACTTTAAAGAAAGGGCAGCTAAGTATAGGCTGTCACTTTTATCTTTTTGAGGGTTGTGCTCTCTATCCTCAGGGGGAAGAAAAGGATTTTAAATTTGGGGAAAAACATAGTGGAAAATTAGCACTACAGCGTAATTACTTGTTTATTTTGTTTTACTTCACTAGATGTAAACTTCATTAAGACAGGGTTTTTTTTTCTGTTTTTTCATTGCTGTAATCCCAGCATCTAAATCAGTGCCTTGCACATAGTAGGTACTCAATGAGTATTTAAGGAAAATTAAATGAGTTAATGAGTTGTAGCTTCACAGTGTGATTATATTTGTTAGGAAATTTCTGAATCTATAGTACTTACCATCTATTAGAGGAATCAGAGCCAAGCTTAGTTCAGCAAACACTTACTGAATTCCTACTATACGCCAGGCTTATGTTAGATGCAGGGGGTAAAAAGATAAGTAAGGCACAATCCCTGTCATATAGGGGCTTATACTTTAGGGTATTGTATATCTGGGTATGTATTTTGGGGAATATGTGTCCAGTATAGGAACCAACATAAATGCAAATAATTTTCAGTGTAATATGGGAGGTTATGACAGAGGGGTAGCACAATGTAGGGTAATATAACCCAGTATAGGGAAGAAATGTAAGAAGGAGGTGGTGGAAATGACTCTCAGCCTTGGGGATAATTGTTAGCTAGAGAACGGGAAGATCATTCCATGATGAAGGAACAACAGTGTGACTGGGGAACCACAAACAGCTCAGAGGTCAGTCAGGTGGTGTAAGGGAAGGTCCACCACTGCACTCTCTGAATTATCTTGAAACTCTGGTAAAATAACTACACAATGAATTTCTGGGATCCGAAAATTACCCTCCCTCACTCCCATGCATTCTCTACCTCTTTTTTGCTTTGGAATTGTCAGACAGCAAAGCATTTTAAATAACGGGGCTGGCGGTACGGGTGGGAGGATGCCGACCTTGAAAATACTTACCAGAGCTACATTAGCTGCTTGGCACAGGTAATCTAAATCCTCTTCAACAAATACAATCACTTGAATATAAAGGCCACTTTACCTTGATCATTTCTGTGGTACCTTATTGGGAAAATCTTGTATGAACTCCTTGTATACATATATAAAACCAGATTCAGAATCAATAAACGCCTATCAAGCAACTACTATGTTTTCATAACTTTTTTCCCTCCTGTAAAGTAAGACTAATTTTGCATATGTATATGGCCAAGGTGGCTGATCGGACTAACTAGAACAAATGCAGATGCAATGACGGTTCCATTCTGGCGAAGCTAGGGCGAGATTTTTTGTGGGTTTTCATTGGGGAGACAGAGACAAAAAAGATAAGGGATAGAGTTTGAAGGTATTGGTGTGAAAAATTATGCCTCGCAGGCCAAAACGAAAATACAGACATGCTGGGGGAAACAAACAGTTTCCAGGCTGGAATGAAAATTTCCTTTCTTCACAAAGCAATCCCCTTTCAATTTCACTCCGCCCTCCTTGTCTCCTAACAATTCTTGCTTCATCATTGTCAAGGGGTTCCCAGGTCTTCCTACATTCATCCTAGCCATCAGAGTAAAAATCTACAACTCTTTTCTACCCCAAAACTCCAGGCTAAAAGTGTTACTGCACTCAGCCTGGAAAATGAATCGAGCTTTTAACATTCGCATAAAACATTTCAAATACAATGCTGTAGCCGCCTATCTGGACCCGCCACCCAGGAACTACAATACCCAGAATGCAGTGTTTTCCCTTCCGCCTTCTACCACAGCAATGCTTAACTTGATCTCATTTCCACAAGCAATAGTCACATGACACGTTTCCTGTCAAGATGGCGGATAATCTACCTTCGGAGTTTGATGTGGTCGTAATAGGGACGGGTATGTGTGGCTCTGGTACTCCCTGGACACAGTGTAGGAAGTCTTTCCCGTTCCTACCTTCTCTGTCAGTGGCGAGGGTCGGCGAGAAATGTTGGGGGTCGAGCGTGAGAGGGAGGACGGAAAGGAAGCGAAGTAGTCTGGAGCCAGCGCGGGACTTGGCAGCTGCAGGGAGGGGCTTGGACCCGCGGTGCTTAGCGCCATTTGAGTAGGGGTCGATCTGCTCGATGTCGATTGCTGAGGTTGGTTGCTGCGGGTGATTCCTGTAATTTCCTTAGAGGGAGGTGGGTTTGCAGTGTCATGAGAACGGAGGGTGGGGATTTTGTCAATGGAGACACCTTTGGCATGACATAATTTCCTCCTTGTTAGTTTCAAGGTGATATTCCCCATCATTTTGTCTCGCCATTTTATAGGAATTTTTCATATATTTATGTAATCCTAAGGTGCAGTGCAGCTCGGATACATTTTGTTACCCAGTTGTTGCCCGTGTACGTTTTAATTTACTAAGGCGATGAAATGGATTCTTTTATGTTTTGCTGAGAAGCCTAGGGGGTTGTAATTTGTTGTGGTGGCCATTATTCCTGCTTTATGGTGCTGAAAGAAATCATTTTGCTTTATACCACCCACCTATCTACCAACAGCTAAATGAGCTGAGAACAAGCGTCTGTGAGTCCAGTTCAGGTGTGTGATCTTATCTTCCCCTTGTTTTCCCATCATTTATTCTTCATGTTTTGGGTGGTGCCAGAACTCCCCCTGCAATTTATAGTTGACAAATTACACGTACAACACGTGGCAGAAAACATTTGGCAGCAGTTGGTATTTTGTTTTTCTTAACAGTGTAAAGGGTGGATTTTAGATGTGGTGAAATAATTTTTTGGGTGGGGTTTTCTCCTGTCTACGGAACGTGGGAGGCTGGGGAACCCCGGTGGTTGAGACCCTGTCCACTGTGTTGAATTCAGTTCATTGTCTTCTTAAACAGTAGGAGCAGCCATGTTTCCAGGTCGGGAGTAAAAATAATAACTACGTATTTTCGAATGCTTATTATTTGCTAATCGACGTGCTAAGCACTTTACAAGCTGTATATAATCCTCGCAACAATCTTGTTAGAGTACGTATTCTTTACACTATACAGAGGAGGCAAAAGGGCTTAGAAAGGTTGCAATTTGCTCAAGATCACACAGCCGGTAAATTTCCAAAGGTCAATTCCATACCAGAAGGAGAATCAGTGGCTCTGACCCTCAGAGTTAACCCATATTAATAGAAATAATTTGGAAAACTTGGTTCTAGACCTTGCTTGGCCATTAACTAGCTGTGTGAGTTGCTAGGGCTAGGAACTTAATCTCTCTGAGCCTCAGTTTCCTTGTTTATGAACATAGGGAGGGTAAACTAGATAACCTTTCCAGTGTTGTCTAACCAAAAATTATCTTGTTCTAGTTGTACCTGGGTAATTGTTTTCAAAACAGCAAGGACATGTTTATTCTCAACCTGAAAACTGCATGGCTACAGATAACCTTGCTGTAGCTGCTATGAACAGATGTTGGATGAGAGCTGGAAGGAGTCAACAGACTCTATTTATTCTCTCCAGTCTATCCTAAAACTTAGAACAATATCCACTTTAGAATAGTTGTTATACCATACTTGGGTCCTATGTTACTGCCTTCTTTTGTTGTTGTTTTACCTTGGCACTTAGGGCGTTTTAAAAATTACTTTGAATCATTAAGATACTTTTTCTTATCTTGATTCAAATTTTAATTGATAAGAGTGCTAATTCTTATCATTAAGTGCTGTTAATTCTTATATGAGACGTATTTTGCCTTCTAGTTCAGTTCATAATATGGATTACATCCATCCTGTTAGAGTCCGTTATGATAGAGGTAGGAAGATTCTGTGAGTGATCCAGAAAATTGCATCAGGGGTATCTGGTGTATTTGGAAAAAGATTCATTTTAGACTTATTTCCGTGAGAGTAATGTTATTTCTCAAAGTGTGGGAAGAACTTATTTGAGTTAGAAGTTTTTCATATCACTTAGTGAACACGTTTTTACTTTTCAAGCACATTCTTTAAATTTATGATATGAAGCTTTGTTTTTAGGTAAGTCAAACTGGAAAAATTGGATAAAAGCCATTTCCCAAATAAATGAATCCAATAATTCCAATCACTACTGAATAAGAATGATTTTTAATGTGTTTGGAATATTTCTCTTCTGAAATAGTTTGCTGAAAGTGGTCTTTAAAATGTGTTTGCCTTACTATATGTACTAGCTTGAGTAAATCATAGAAAAATCAGTGTTTCAAAGATTCAGTTTTAATAACAAAAGCAGAATTAATCATGCATGTATCAGAAACATGAAGAAATAGGCTATGAGATGCAGTTTTTCTTTTAGCAGATTTAGCTCTAGTTAAATGTCATCAAGAGACAATTGCTTTATCAAGTAAAATAATCTGTGGATAATATTTTAAACCCCTTTGACCTTGATTAATTTGTATTTCTTTTCATTCTTCATAACACAACGTTTTCCTTAAGATCATGTTTTGAAGAGATTATGGGAAAATAAAGTTTTGTATGTATTTTCTTAGTTAAGCCCATTTCCTCCTGATTACAAAATACAGGAAATATCACTAGAACACCCAAAGGCAGAAGAATAAGATAAAGTACTTGAACCATGGAAAATATAGAAGAAAATGGAATAAGGAAGGAGCACCAAATGGAGTCTCAAGGGACAGGACAAAAATAGATATAGTGAGTTCAATATAAAATAAAAAAAATTTAATGAAAAAATCCTGACAATTATTTGTAAAAATAGATATAGTAATAAGTGTCTAGAAAATGGCCTTCAGTTTGGGTGCATGGTTGTCATTTTAAAGACATTTTGCCATTTAAAGACATTTGAGTGATAATTTTGTGGGTTACAGAGAAGTATCATCGGTTGCAGGTTAAAAATAGTCCCAGTAGCATAATACCTCACTGCAGGTGACTTATCTGGCAAACTGTGTAATCTGTAACCCGCAGCAGAGCCATCCACTCAACAAAAGGGCAGACAAGATGGAAGTTACAAGAGTTATGGGATAATATCGGCATGCTTCTTACATAGAGGAATCCCTCATTCTCTTATTTAGAGCATATTCTTTCTTATTTTAGAAAATTCTAGCATGCTCAGAGTGTATTAGAAGCATCTTATTAGAAGATATAGGAAACGTTATCAACTTCTGCAAAAGCCATGTTTGGGAGGTGTCATTAGACATAAGTGACAGTTCATATCCTTATGGGAAAGGGGAGCGACAAACACCTAAAATGCAAACCTACATCAGACAGCACAATGACCTGGCACCATTTAGTGTAGTGACAGACTACACATTTTTTAGAATATTCAACCCACATTTACTGAGAACCTAGTCCCTGCCCTTGTGACATTTACTGTGTTGCCTATTCTGAGGAGCTGTTTGGGGTTCCTGACTGTCACATGCTCAGAGCTGTTCTAAGCCAATGTGGCCTTTTCAGTGCATCCTTCTTGCTTTCTGAAGGCCACATAGATATTCATTCTGCATCCCTTTCCTTACTAAGGTACACCACACATATTATATTTTGGAATTCTTCCCCTAAATGGTCTGTGGAGTAGACTAGCTTAACATTTTTCCTGCAGAGCACAAACACATAGACCCTATTTTGATTTAAGAGTTTTATTGCTAAAGATTATGGGGAAAGAAGTGAGATAACAAAAATAACAAATATGGGGTAAATTACAAGGGGTATTGCTCCTGAATCCTGACTACCTTGCTAGATCATGCTCAGCATAGTCCAAAATCGATGTGGCAGCATGGCATAATGGGAATCACTTAACCTTCCTACTGGGTAACTTTGGGAAAATTGCATAACATCTTGGGACATCAATTTGTTCATCTGTAAAGTGAGAGACTTGAATTAGGTGACCTCTAAGGTAGGCATCTACCAGTTCTAAAATTTACCATTGTGTGTGCATAATTATGACCCTGGGTCCTTGAGAAAAGACAATTCTGTATAGTCCTCTTAAGAAGTCAAGTCAGTGTTTGATATACTTCAGAAATTTTTCTATCAAAATGGTTCATAAAAAAAATTTTCTTGGAAATGATAAGCTGCTTTCATCAGGAAAGGTCATGTAGGTAGCACAGCTCCATTTCTTGATGTTAGTTGAGCATTGAAACTTTAAGGTGGTTAACTTTGGCCAGCAGCTTATTGACTATAATGCTTATGATGGTGGTGGAGTAACTTCACTTCTCTAAACGTTGGGGGATAGTAATGTTGTAGGAGGTATCGTGGAAACTGATTTTTACTAAATACCTGTTTATGCCAGACTCTCTGCCAAGTGATTTCTTATATATGTATCTTATTTAATCCTCTCCCAGGATGCCTGTGTGTGGTTCTAATATCGGAGGATGTCCATACTTTCTCTGCCTGTATTTCCAAATATCCATGAACCTGTAGTCTAGAGCAGAGTTGTTTTTTTTTTTAAATTGCAAGATGCCACCTATTTGTGGGTCATGAAATCAATTCCAGCATTAAAAAAAACAGAAGTAGAATAGAATATGTATTAGAATATATTACATGTAGTAAGGATGAGTATACTTTTTTCTTTATTTGGATGCAACATTTTAAAAAATATTTTATTTATTTATTTTTATTTTTGGCTGTGTTGGGTCCTAGTTGCGGCACGTAGGATCTTCGTTGTGGTGTGCGTGCTCTTTGTTGTGGTGCGTGGGCTTCTCTCTAGTTGTGGCGTGCAGGTTTTCTCTTTCTAGTTGAGGTGCGTGGGCTCAGTAGTTGCACTGTGCGGGCTTAGTTGCCCACTTAGTTCCCCGACCAGGGATTGAACCCACATCCCCTGCGTTGGAAGATGGATTCTTTACCACTGGACCACCAGGGAAGTCCCAGGATGAGTATAGTTTCATGAAACATATATTTCATGTGTGTATCACTGTGTGAAGCACACACACATACATATATTCATATATATTTTGGGGGTGGCTAGGGGCAAAATGTTTTAAAGTTTAGAGAATATTGATTAACTGAATAACATAGTGAGTAGGAATGAAATAATATTTCAAAAGTCATTTGGTTTTACAAATGCTATACCATCCATATGTTTTATTTACCTTGACATGTATGTATCTCATTTGAGAGCATAGTGTAGTGATTGACAAGGTGGCTCTGAAATGGGACAGTGTTTGAATCAGCTATGCTGCTTGTGCCACCTCACACATGTTCCTTAATGTCTAAGTTTCAATTTTCTCATCTCTAAAAGAGAATAAATCTCACAGAGCTGTGTTGAGGATTCAATGGAATAATTCTGTAAAATGCTTAGTAAGTGCTCAGAAAACATAGTTGATTTTTATAGCCCATAATACCATACTGAGGTGCTTTTATCATCACTACTGTTACGTGAATGCTTCCAAGGAAAGGCTCATAGTTTTCATGGAGAGCAGTGGAAAGATTCAGCTGTCTGAGTCTTCTTCCTCCTCTTCCCATTGGCCGTTTGGTGGGAAAGACCTTTGTGTGTCTGTTACCACTATTTCTATCAGACTTCTTAACTGACGGTTTTCTTTCCTTTTTTTTTTTCTTCTTTTACTCTGTTTTGTTCACCAGCTTGCATTATTTGTCATTTGTTTTGAACAGATTTGTCTTGTTTGAGGCATAGTGTGAAACTCTTCCTTGTCAGTGTAAGAATTCTGAAGGAGCTAAAGAGAGCTTACAGGTTTTGCTGTTCTGAAAAATGCTTTGCAATTCTTCAGGCATTTATTGATGGAAAAGTATGCCTTTTCTGCGCTCAATACCTCGAAAAGTAAAGGGAATTATATAACTCTGGAGAAGACTCTCTGGAGAGGCTTATGCTTCCCTGTAAATCATAAGTTTGAGCCAGTCCCTCAGAGAGAGGCACATCTGTTACCAGAGTTCTCTCCGCAGCATCATTTTCATCTCCCATGCCTCACGTCATTTTCTCATTTTCTCCAGTATCCTCATGATGTTTTGGAGAACTCAAGCTACAGCAATTAAAATCAAACATGGCTGCTCACCATCACATTCTCATATTTCACATAAAATCCCAGTGCACAGAAACAATTATAATTCCATGTAATTGAACTGTTACTCATGCTAAATCATCTGCTATTCAGTTTCACTACAGTCTTTACACTGAAAAGTTAGGCTGTGCCTGCTATGTATGTAAGTGGTTTAAAAAGTAAAATAGTCTAAAAATCATCAGTTCCCAGTTTATATTAATATGTATATTACAAAACTACATATATATACACATATATGTCAATATATGCACATGTATGTATTATGTATATATGCTAGAGAGATTGGAAACATTTGGGGGATATTTAGTTGTGACCAACAAAATAGGGATACTTTGAAAGATTGATTTATTCTTTTTTGCTTTTCTAATAATCTTATTAAAGGGCAGTGTAAAAAGATGATAATTTATCACAGATACTGATTTCTCCAAGTGTGATTATGAGAGCTATCATGTTATCATAATGGGACTATTTAAAAAATAGTTTGAAAATAGGTGAAGAGACCAGGGGCAGCTTTTCGCCAGGGTAGTGCTTCACTTGAGTGTTTGATCTCATATTAGATTTTACCAAGAGTTTAAGTGGGTAATGTCATACCGCTTGACTGATTTGGTTTATATCACATTTACAAAAGTACCAACATCTGCTTTTTCTCCCGAGTAGTGTTCATACATATCTTTTTTGTCCAGCCTAGTGTTGATGTTGAGTTACAGTGGCTTTTGGTTAATGGCAGTTTTAGTCATTTTGTATTGCTTTCAACTGTTTTGGATCATGTATCTGTGATCTGAATTTGCACATTGGTTAAACTGCTTTTCTGTATATGCATTTAAAATAATTATGGAAAAGTTTGCACAAGCTAAAGTACAGACAAAGAAGGTTTTACATACAGATAGCAGGCATATTAGGAAGATGCTGAGTTGTGTTCTAATCCTTAGTTTTCTATGTTACTTTGGCATGAGCTATCTAGGCCAAATAGAGGACATAGAATTAAATTTAGTATGTACAACACACTGTTAAATATATGAAATTATTTCTGGCATTTATTATGCTGAATCCAATGCTAAGCCCTTAAAATGCATTATCTCATCTGATTCTCACAGTAACCTTGTCGTGTTAGATGCTTATTGTTATCTCCATTTTACAAATGTGGAACCTAAGGCTTAGTTAAGTTTGACCGAGGTCAAACTGTTAAGACTGGAGTTACTCTGGCTAGGTATTAGATTTAGCTGGTTGGATTCTTCCATGTGAAAAAATAGCTTATACTCTCAAGATTAGATTATTGTGTTCTAGCTTAGCAGTTGACAGTTGCTTCATTTTGGGGAGTTACCATTGTTGACATTAAAATCCTGATTCCAGCACAGCCTTGTAGTGTTAACTCATTATTGACAGCATCATGACATCTGTCAACTCGCAGACCTTTTGATGAAGGTGAACTGAATGACTTGGTTGTGCTTATCCCTTAAAACTGAAAAAACAGAATCAGCCACTAAAGTAATGGCTAGAAATGGGATCAGAAAATACAGTCATATTTCAAGTGATAATCTGTTTCCCTAGGAATTATTCACTGATTACTAGATACGTAGTTTCCCACAGAAATAAAACCATTGTTAAAAGTCAGCTATAGGCTATTTGTGCATGTGGGAGGGTTTGCCATTTTGTCTTTTTTAAAAAATGTTTTTTAGTTTTATGCACTTATAAATTGAATTTTCAAGATCAAGTATGAGACTCATTGTTCTGTTTATGAAGCTTTTCTTTTTTTAATTGACTCTTCTTTTGGTTCCTATAATTGTCAACAATTGTCAGCACTTGCAATGGATGCATCTTAATTGACAGAGTAGATGTGGTATCTTTTCCCTCCAAGAGCCGTGTCATTAACAAATAATATTAATAACTAACACTTTTAGGAATATACTTCCAGACCTGTGTGTATAGATGTGTATATGCTATTCTGTTTTTCACTTCACAGTATGTTATGAACATCATTCCATGTTAATCAAATCTTCTTCCTCAGTGTCTTTTTAAAAAACTTTTCATTTGGAGATAATTCGACTCACATGCAGTTGTAAGAAGTAATATAGGAAGATCCTGTATATGTTCACCCAGCTTCCCCCAGTGGTAAGTAAGATCTTGCATAACTACATGTAGCATAACCAGGTAATTGACCTTACCCAGTGACCTTATTCAGATGTCACCAGTTTTACATGTACTTGTGTGTGTTTAGTTCTGTACAGTTTTATCACATGAAGATTGGTGTCACATCCAGATACAAAACAGTTTCATCATACTCTCTCATGATACCTTTTTATGGCCATGGACACCTCCCTCCTACCTACATCCCTAAACCCTGGCAACCCCTAATCTGTTCTTCATCTTTACGATTATGTCATTTCCAAAAGTTTATTAAATGTCATATTAAGTAGATGCTTAGTAAATATTATTTTCTATAAATGTCCTGTCATTTATTTAAATTAGCAACTTTTGTTGGACATTTAAGGTTTTCAGTTTTTCACTTTCATAAACTAAGGCTGTGATGAACATGGTGTGCCTAAATCTTTTGTACGTATTTAATTATTTCCTTAGGATAAATACCTAGAACTGTAACTGTTAAATTGAATTATAGAGGTGGTTACGTAAAGCTTTTGATTTGTATTGATGAATTGCCTTAAGGAAAGTTTGCCAGTCTAATCTCACCAGCGGAGTATGAGAATGCTTATTTTCCCATAGTCTTTCAACATTGTCTATGAATGTCTTATTCTTAATTACTATCAACATCATAGCCAAAAAAAATATTTCCTTGTTTGCATTTACATTTTCAGATCATAAGTGAGGTTGACTATTTAATAGGTATATTGGTCAATTATGTTTCTTTCGGAAATTGCCCTTACCCATGTTTCTATTGTGCCATTTTTTTCTTTTCAACATGTAATAATTCTTTATATACTAAAGACTTTAAATCTTTATCATGTATTTTGTAAATTTGCCTTCTATTTTTATGGTGGTTTCTCATGTATGAAACTTTATAATTTTCACGTAGTGAAATCTATCAAATGTTTTTTTCTTTTATGGTTACTGCCTTTGGAGATATGCATAGAAAGCCTTCCCCTCCAAGATTAAGTAAATATTGATGCTTAGTTTCTTTTTTAACATTTTATTTTTTACATTTAAATTTTAATTCACCTTAAATTTACTTTGTTGTAGAATATGAGGGTATTTTCCTTCTAAATCATTAGCTGGTTATTCTAACACCATCGATCTATTCTTTCTCCACTGAATTGAAATACTTCCTTTATTTTTTTTCTATTATATGATCAGTTTTTGGACTTTCTGCCAGTAATCTGGGTGTCTCTTTGAGTGTAGTCGGAACTATAAAGTGGGAATAGACTGGGTCATCTGATCTGTAGAGAAATGATAACTTTCCCTCTTTGAAATCTCAAGAAACACAAGGCAATATTTGAATATATAAAAAATTATAGCATCTACTCTGAAAAATAGCAAACTAAAAGAAAAAGGAAAACAGAGTAGGAGTATTTGCAACTCATAATAAAGAACTAATTACATAAAAATAATACCTTCAAATTTATATGAAAAATGTCAAGATCTCTACAGGTAAATGGGCAGAGAGTGTAAACAGACAAGAGAGGTTACAAATAGTCAACAAACTTCAGGGAAAATATTTTTTTCTGATTAATAGTCAAATGCAAAATAACCTGATAATTAAAAACACTAAATTAAGGGAGTAGTCACTAATTGTTGATGAAGTTGTATTCAGTTGAAATGCTGATGGTATTATAAATTGGGACAACACTTTGGCAGAGTAACAGTTCGTACCAAGAATTGTCAATATGTTCATTCCCTTAGACTCAGTAACTCCAGATCTGAGAATTTATTGTGAGAAAAATCATTCAATAGAGGTAAAAAGCTACAAGGGTGACAACATCTATTTTAAAGCTGCTTATCATAGTAAAGTTTGGAAATAATGTTGTATGTCGAAGAGCCCCGATGTCTCAAAGGATTCTGGTGGACTGATGGAGTAGGCAGTTTTACAGTGTGGCCTAGGATATTTTTTATTACAGAATATCATACATACAAATGAAATATATGTGTGTGTATGTATACATATTTTTAATTTCTTTCTTTCAGTGAACAATAACAAAGTGAGTGGCACGTATGTATGACCCACCTAAAGAAAAAGAACACTACCAGAATATTACCAGTACCTTGGGAGCTCCCTGGGTGCACCACCATCCATCTCCCCTTCCTTTCCCACAGCTGTAACCATTATGGTAAACTGCTTTAATTGTCCTCTTGTTTTTTTAAAGTGTTTTTTATCACGTGTATATCACCAAACCATATGTTGTTAGTTTTTCCTGTTTTTGACACTTGTCTAACTTTTGGAATTCTACTCTATGTATTCTTTCTGTGACTTGCTTTCCTTGGTCAGTGTTATGCTTGTGAGATTCATCTGTACAGATACATATAGCTGTAATACCCCCACATACTCCCACATACACACACACACACACACACACACACACACACACACTCACTCACACACTGCTATTATATAGTATTCTAGGCTTGCAAATCTTCAACTTCAGTAGGTTATGCATATTCACCAAAATAATTGTATTTATTTGCCCTTTGGTTTTCAGCTTTTCAAGGCCCGTGCCTCCCTCAGGAAATGTATAATATCATAAACACACATTCACGACAAAATAAGATCGTTAGGTACACGTCATTCTGCAACTTTTTCAGTCAATAATTCTCACCTTTCTCTCCATTCCAGGACTGTTTTATCCCATGTAGCATCCCAGTACTGTTTAGTAGTATCCCAGTACTGTTTTATCCCATTGCTTTACAATGGTGTGTTAGTTTCTGCTTCATACCAAAGTGAATCAGTTATACATATACATATGTTCCCATATCTCTTCCCTCTTGCGTCTCCCTCCCTCCCACCCTCCATATCCCACTCCTCTAGGTGGTAACAAAGCACCGAGCTGATCTCACTGTGCTTTGTGCCTGCTTCCCACTAGCTATCTATTTTACATTTGGTAGTGTATGGATGTCCATTGCCACTCCCTTACTTTGTCATGGCTTACCCTTCCCCATCCCCATATCCTCAAGTCCATTCTTTAGTAGGTCTGTGGATTCATTCCTGTCTTAACCCTAGGTTATTCATGACTTTTTTTTCCTTAAATTCCATATATATGTGTTAGCATAAGGTATTTGTCTTTCTCTTTCTGACTTACTTCACTCTGTATGACAGACTCTAGGTCCATCCACGTTATTACAAATAGCTCAATTTCGTTTCTTTTTATGGCTGAGTAATATTCCATTGTATATATGTGCCACATCTTCTTTATCCATTCATCCGATGATGGACACTTAAGGTGTTTCCATCTCCTGGCTACTGTAAATAGAGCTGCAATGAATATTTTGGTACATAACTCTTTTTTTTTCCTAACATCTTTATTTGGGTATAATTGCTTTACAATGGTGTGTTAGCTTCCGCCTTATAACAAAGTGAATCAGTTATACATATATTCCCATATCTCTTCCCACTTGTGTCTCCCTCCCTCCCACCCTCCCTGTCCCACCCCTCCAGGCGGGCACAAAGCACTGAGCTGATCTCCCTGTGCTATGCAGCTGCTTCCCACTAGCTATCTACCTTACGTTAGGTAGTATATATATGCCCATGCCTCTCTCTCGCTTTCTCACAGCTCACACTTCTCCCTCCCCATATCCACAAGTCCGTTCTCTAGTAGGTCTATAGCTTTATTCCTGTCTTATCCCTAGGTTCTTCATGACATTTTTTTTCTTAAATTCCATATATATGTGTTAGCATACGGTATTTGTCTTTCTCTTTCTGACTTACTTCACTCTGTATGACAGACTCTAGGTCTATGCACCTCATTAAAATAACTCAATTTTGTTTCCTTTTATGGCTGAGTAATATTCCATTGTATATATGAGCCACATCTTCTTTATCCATTCATCCGATGATGGACACTTAGGTTGTTTCCATCTCCGGGCTATTGTAAATAGAGCTGCAATGAACATTTTGGTACATGACTCTTTTTGAATTTTGGTTTTCTCAGGGTATATGCCCAGTAGTGGGATTGCTGGGTCGTATGGTAGTTCTATTTGTAGTTCTTTAAGGAACCGCCATACTTTTCTCCATAGTGGCTGTACCAATTCACATTCCCACCGGCAGTGCAAGAGTGTTCCCTTTTCTCCACACCCTCTTCAGCATTTATTGCTTCTAAATTTTTTGATGATGGCCATTCTGACTGGTGTGAGATGATATCTCATTGTAGTTTTGATTTGCATTTCTCTAATGATTAATGATGTTGAGCATTCTTTCATGTGTTTGTTGGCAATCTGTATATCTTCTTTGGAGAAATGTCTATTTAGGTCTTCTGCCCATTTTTTGGATTGGGTTTTTTGTTTTTTTCTTATTGAGCTGCATGAGCTGCTTGAAAATTTTGGAAATTAATCCATTGTCAGTTGCTTCATTTGCAAATATTTTCTCCCATTCTGAGGGTTGTCTTTTGGTCTTGTTTATGGTTTCCTTTGCTGTGGAAAAGCTTTGAAGTTTCATTAGGTCCCATTTGTTTATTTTTGTTTTTATTACCATTTCTCTAGGAGGTGGGTCAAAAAGGATCTTGCTGTGATTTATGTCATAGAGTGTTCTGCCTATGTTTTTCTCTAAGAGTTTGATAGTTTCTGGCCTTACATTTAGGTCTTTAATCCATTTTGGGCTTATTTTTGTGTATGGTGTTAGGGAGTGTTCTAATTTCATACTTTTACATGTAGCTGTCCAGTTTTCCCAGCACCACTTATTGAAGAGGCTGTTCTTTCTCCACTGTACATTCCTGCTTCCTTTATCAAAGATAAGGTGACCCTATGTGCATGGGTTTATCTCTGAGCATTCTATCCTGTTCTATTCATCTATATTTCTGTTTTTGTGCCAGCACCATACTGTCCTGATTACTGTAGGTTTTTAGTATAGTCTGAAGTCAGGGAGCCTGATTCCTCCAGCT
This sequence comes from Tursiops truncatus, assembly GCF_011762595.2. Lineage (NCBI taxonomy): Eukaryota > Metazoa > Chordata > Mammalia > Artiodactyla > Delphinidae > Tursiops > Tursiops truncatus. Next base: position 57,081,813 of record NC_047055.1, read on the forward strand.
CCATTTTTCGTTCTCAAGATTGCTTTGGCTATTCGGAGTCTTTTGTGTTTCCATACAAATTGTGAAAATTTTTGTTCTAGTTCTGTGAAAAATGCCAGGGGTAGTTGGATAGGGATTGCATTGAATCTGTAGATTGCTTTGGGTAGTAGAGTCATTTTCACAATGTTGATTCTTCAATCCAAGTATACGGTATATCTCTCCATCTATTTGTATCATCTTTAATTTCTTTCATCAGTGTCTTATAATTTTCTGCATACAGGTCTTTTGTCTCCTTAGGTAGGTTTATTCCTAGATATTTTATTCTTTTGTTGCAGTGGTAAATGTGAGTGTTTTCTTGATTTCACTTTCAGATTTTTCATCATTAGTATATAGGAATCGCAGAGATTTCTGTGCATTAATTTTGTATCCTGCTACTTCACCAAATTCATTGATTAGCTCTAGTAGTTTTCTGGTAGCATCTTTAGGATTCTCTATGTATAGTATCATGTCATCTGCAAACAGTGACAGCTTTACTTCTTCTTTTCCGATTTGGATTCCTTTTATTTCCGTTTCTTCTCTGATTGCTGTGGCTAAAACTTCCAAAAGTATGTTGAATAAGAGTGGTGAGAGTGGGCAACCTTGTCTTGTTCCTGATCTTAGTGGAAATGCTTTCAGTTTTTCACCATTGAGGATGATGTTGGCTGTGGGCTTGTCATATATGGCCTTTATTATGTTGAGGAAAGTTCCCTCTATGCCTACTTTCTGCAGGGGTTTTATCATAAATGGGTGTTGAATTTTTTCAAAAGCTTTCTCTGTATCTATTGAGATGATCATATGGTTTTTCTCCTTCAATTTGTTAATATGGTTTATCAAATTGATTGATTTGCATATATTGAAGAATCCTTGCATTCCTGGAATAAACCCCACTTGCTCATGGAGTATGATCCTTTTAGTGTGCTGTTGGATTCTGTTTGCTAGTATTTTGTTGAGGATTTTTGCAACTATGTTCATCAGTGATATTGGCCTGTAATTTTCTTTCTTTGTGACATTCTTGTCTGGTTTTGGTATCAAGGTGATGGTGGCCTTGTAGAAGGAATTTGGGAGTGTTCCTCCCTCTGCTATATTTTGGAAGAGTTTGAGAAGGATAGCTGTTAGCTCTTTTCTAAATGTTTGATAGAATTCGCGTGTGAAGCCATCTGGTCCTGGGCTTTTGTTTGTTGGAAGATTTTTAATCACAGTTTCAATTTCAGTGCTTGTGATTGGTCTGTTCATATTTTCTCTTTCTTCCTGATTCAGTCTTGGCAGGTTATGCATTTCTAAGAATTTGTCCATTTCTTCCAGATTGTCCATTTTATTGGCATAGAGTTGCTTGTAGTAATCTCTCATGATCTTTTTTATTTCTGCAGTGTCAGTTGTTACTTCTCCTTTTTCATTTCTATTTCTATTGATTTGAGTCTTCTCCCTTTTTTTCTTGATGAGTCTGGCTAGTGGTTTATCTATTTTGTTTATCTTCTCAAAGAACCAGCTTTTAGTTTTATTGATCTTTGCTATTGTTTCCTTCATTTCTTTTTCATTTATTTCTGATCTGATTTTTATGATTTCTTTCCTTCTGCTAGCTTTGGGGTTTTTTTGATCTTCTTTCTCTAATTGCTTGAGGTGCAAGGTTAGGTTGTTTATTCGAGGTGTTTCGTGCTTCTTAAGGTGGGCTTGTATTGCTATAAACTTCCCCCTTAGATAGGCTTTTGCTGCATCCCATAGGTTTTTGGTCGTTATGTCTCCACTGTCATTTGTTTCTAGGTATTTTTTTATTTCCTCTTTGATTTCTTCAGTGATCACTTCATTATTAAGTAGTGTATTGTTTAGCCTCCATGTGTTTGTATATTTTACAGATGTTTTCCTGTAACTGATATCTAGTCTCATGGCGTTGTGGTCGGAAAAGATACTTGATACAATTTCAATTGTCTTAAATTTACCAAGGCTTGATTTGTGACCCAAGATATGATCTATCCTGGAGGATGTTCCATGAGCACTTGAGAAAAATGTGTATTCTGTTGTTTTTGGACGGAGTGTCCTATAAATATCAATTAAGTCCATCTTGTTTAATGTATCATTTAAAGCTTGTGTTTCCTTATTTATTTTCATTTTGGATGATCTGTCCATGGGTGAAAGTGGGGCGTTAACGTCCCCTACTATGAATGTGTTCCTGTCGATTTCCCCTTTTATGGCTGTTAGTATTTGCCTTATGTATTGAGGTGCTCCTATGTTGGGTGCATAAATATTTACAATTGTTATATCTTCTTCTTGGATCGATCCCTTGATCATTATGTAGTGTCCTTCTTTGTCTCTTCTAATAGTCCTTATTTTAAAGTCTATTTTGTCTGATATGAGAATTGCTACTCCAGCTTTCTTTTGGTTTCCATTTGCATGGAATATCTTTTTCTATCCCCTTACTTTCAGTCTGGTTGTGTGTCTAGGTCTTAAATGGGTCTCTTTTAGACAGCATATATATGGGTCTTGTTTTTGTATCCATTCAGCCAGTCTGTGTCTTTTGGTGGGAGCATTTAGTCCATTTACATTTAAGGTAATTATCGATATGTATGTTCCTATTCCCATTTTCTAAATTGCTTTTGGTTCGTTATTATAGGTCTTTTCCTTCTCTTGTGTTTCTTGTCTAGAGAAGTTCCTTTAGCATTTGTTGTAAAGCTGGTTTGGTGGTGCTGAACTCTCTCAGCTTTTGCTTGTCTGTAAAGGTTTTAATTTCTCCATCAAATCTGAATGAGATCCTTGCTGGGTAGAGTAGTCTTGGTTGCAGGTTTTTCTCCTTCATCACTTTCAGTATGTCCTGCCACTCCCTTCTGGCTTGCAGAGTTTCTGCTGAAAAATCAGCTTTTAACCTTATGGGGATTCCCTTGTGTGTTATTTGTTGTTTTTCCCTTGCTGCTTTTAATATGTTTTCTTTGTATTCAATTTTTGACAGTTTGATTAATATGTGTCTTGGTGTATTTATCCTGTATGGGACTCTCTGTGCTTCCTGGACTTGATTAACTATTTCCTTCTCCATATTAGGAAAGTTTTCAACTATAATCTCTTCAAATATTTTCTCAGTCCCTTTCTTTTTCTCTTCTTCTTCTGGAACCCCTATAATTCTAATGTTGGTGCATTTAATGTTTTCCCAGAGGTCTCTGTGACTGTCCTCAGTTCTTTTCATTCTTTTTTCTTTATTCTGCTCTGCAGTAGTTATTTCCACTATTTTATCTTCCAGGTCACTTATCCGTTCTTCTGCCTCAGTTATTCTGCTATTGATCCCATCTAGAGTATTTTTAATTTCATTTATTGTGTTGTTCATCGTTGCTTGTTTCATCTTTATTTCTTCTAGGTCCTTGTTAAATGTTTCTTGCATTTTGTCTATTTGCAAGATTTTGGATCATCTTTACTATCATTATTCTGAATTCCTTTTCAGGTAGACTGCCTATTTCCTCTTCATTTGTTAGGTCTGGTGGGTTTTTATCTTGCTCATTCATCGGCTGTGTGTTTTTCTGTCTTCTCATTTTGCTTATCTTACTGTGTTTGGAGTCTCCTTTTTGGAGGCTGCAGGTTCGTAGTTTCCACTGTTTTTGATGTCTGTCTGCAGTGGCTAAGGTTGGTTCAGTGGGTTGTGTCGGCTTCCTGGTGGAGGGTACTAGTGCCTGTGTTGTGGTGGATGAGGCTGGATCTCGTCTCTCTGGTGGGCAGGTCCACGTCTGGTGGTGTGTTTTGGGGTGTCTGTGGAGTTATTATGATTTTAGACAGCCTCTCTTCTAATGGGTGGGGTTGTGTTCCTGTTTTGCTAGTTGTTTGGCATAGGGTGTCCAGCACTTTAGCTTGCTGGTCATTGAGTGAAGTTGGGTGCTGGCGTTGAGATGGAGATCTCTGGGAGATTTTCGCCGTTTGGTATTCTGTGGAGCTGCGAGGTCTCTTGTTGAGCAGTGTCCTGAAGTTGGCTCTCCCACCTCAGAGGCAGAGCCCTGACTCCTGGCTGGAGCACCAAGAGTCTTTCATCCACACGGCTCAGAATAAAAGGTAGAAAAAGTAGAGAGAATTAGTAGAAGTAGGAAGGTAGAAAGAAAGAAAGAAAGGAGGGAAGGAAGGAAGGAAGGAAGGAAGGAAGGAAGAAAGAAAGAAAAAGAAGTAAAGAGAGAAAGAAAAGGCAAGAAGGAAACAAAGGAGGGAGGGAGGAAGGAAGGAGGGAAGGAAGGAAAAAAGACAGAAAGAAGATACAGTAAAATAAAATAAAGTATAATAAAGTTATTGAATTAAAAAGTAATTAGGGAAAAAACAGGACGGATAGAACCTTAGGACAAATGGTGGAAGCAAAGCTATACAGACAAAATCTTACACAGAAGCATACACATACACCCTCACAAAGGTAAAGGGGAAAAAACCGTAAATCTTGCTCTCAAAGTCCACCTCCTCAATTTGGTATGATTTGTTGTCTAAAGGAGGGAAGGAAGGACGGAAGGAAGGAATAAAGAACAAACGTAAAGTATAATAAAGTTATTAAAATTAAAATTAATTATTAGGAAAAATATTTTAAAAAATGGACGGATAGAACCCTAGGACAGATGGTGGAAGCAAAGCTATACAGACAAGCTCTCACACAGAAGCATACACATACACATTCACAAAAAGAGGAAAAGGGGAAAAAATCATAGATCTTGCTCTCGAAGATCTTGCTCAATTTGGGATGATTCGTTGTCTATTCATGTATTCCACAGATGCAGGGTACATCAAGTTGATTGTGGAGCTTTAATCCGCTGCTTCTGAGGCTGCTGGGAGAGATTTCCCTTTCTCTATTTTGTTCTCACAGCTCACAGGGGCTCAGCTTTGGATTTGGCCCTGCCTCTGCGTGTAGGTCGCTGGAGGGCGTCTGTTTTTTGCTCACACAGGACGGGGTTAAAGGAGCAGCTGATTCGGGGGCTCTGGCGCACTCAGGCTGGGGGAGGGGAGGGAGGGGCACTGCGTGTGGGGCGGGCCTGCGGCGGCAGAGGCCGGCATGACGTTGCACCAGCCTGAGGCCCGCCGTGCATTCTCCCGGGGAAGTTGTCTCTGGATCCCGGGAACCTGGCAGTGGCGGGCTGCACAGGCTCCCCGGAAGAGAGGTGTGGATAGTGACCTGTGCTCCCACACAGGCCCCTTGGTGGCAGCAGCAGCAGCCTTAGCGTCTCCCGCCCGTCTCTGGGGTCTGCGCTTTTAGCCGCGGCTCGGGCCCGTCTCTGGGGTTCCTTTAAGCAGCGCTCTTAAACCCCTGTCCTCGTGCACCAGGAAACAAAGAGGGAAGAAATAGTCTCTTGCCTCTTCGGCAGGTGCAGACTTTTCCCCCGGACTCCCTCCCCGCTAGCCGTGGTGCACTAAGCCCTTCAGGCTGTGTTCAAGCCGCCAACCCCAGTCCTCTCCCTGCGCTCCGACCAAAGCCCAGGCCTCAGCTCGCTGCCCCGCCCGCCCTGGCGGGTGAGCAGACAAGCCTCTCGGGCTGGTGAGTACCGGTCGGCACCAATCCTCTGTGCGGGAATCTCCCCGCTTTGCCCTCCGCACCCTTGCTGCTGGCTCTACTCCACGGCTCCGAAGCTCCCCCCTCCGCCTCCCGCAGTCTCCGCCCGCGAGGGGCTTCCTAGTGTGTAGAAACCTTTCCTCCTTCGCAGCTCCCTCCCACTGGTGCAGGTCCCGTCCCTATTCTTTTGTCTCTGTTTTTTTCTTTTTTTTCTTTTGCCCTACCCAGGTACGTGGGGAGTTTCTTGCCTTTTGGGAGGTCTGAGGTCTTCTGCCAGCCTTCAGTAGGTGTTCTGTAGGAGGTGTTCCACGTGTAGATGTATTTCTGGTGTATCTGTGGGGAGGAAGGTGTTCTCCGCCTCTTACTCTTTCGCCATCTTCCCAGCACCCCCCACAAATGCTTTCTTTTTCTTGATTTCTTGTAGGAATTGAAAGACTACTCGGTAGGTGTCAGACTTCTCCGGAGGGATCGAATCAGCGCATGTCCCCGGCGCGGGGTGCCCCAGGGCCACAGCTCCGCCGCGCCGGGTCTGTGCTTGGTCAGCTCGGCCGGCCCCCACCACACCTGCAAGCTGCAGCAGCTGCTCCCCTACATAGATATTATTAACAGTATTTTCTCCCATGAGGAAGAAGTCCATAGATATTAAATTTATTAGTATGTTTGATATTTCGTGTGGGTCAAACTGAATTACAATAATTGTCAATTTAAAAACAGTCTTTTTATCTATACTTCTTGGAGTTTCCCTAAGCTACTTCACTGGCAGTTTTTTTTCTTTTTAAGGTAACCACTAAAAAGTAAATATAAGATATAAACCTTTTAACTTATTATTTAATAGGAATGAACAAAACTACTTAAACCTGCGTTGAAATTTAATTTCTGTCTAATTTTGTGATGTCACTTTGAGCAGCTGTGACATGAGTTAAGTGGGTCGTTTTACCTTTGCATTGCTTAATCTAGTCAGTTCTGTACCTAATGTTGTTTATGCTTTGTTTACGATGGTACAGAAGGTCTGTACATAGGGTTGTTTAAATAGTAAAGGATGTGGCTCTCTAAAAGCTTCTTATACTCACAAGTTTTTCCTTGCCAGTAATTCTACTTTATTCCTAAAAAAAAGAAGTTATTCTTTATAAAAAGTCGCAGTAAATTTTCTAGTTGTATGTAATTTTCTTTCCATTCTGGTCTTCACTAGTTATAAATAACACATGAAATGACTTTCAAGGTAGAAAGCAGGAATCCATTTTGAAATGTTCTATAAAATAAAGAGTGATTTATGGTTTCATATGATTTGGGCTGAAAGCACTCAGGCTTTGCCAGGTCATCAAAGTCCTGTCAGGGGAATCTGTTATATATTGTTTGATATGCTGGGAGTGGTGTAAGTATTTAATGCTTATCTTATGTAAGTATAGTGTTAGGAAAAATCAATTCCAGATACTAATACAATTTTAAGAATAGATCATAGAGTGCTAACCTAAATATTGTAGTTGTAAGTGATGAGGTTCAACATTAAGGATTTGGATTAAAAGGGGATTTTGAAAAATGAATAAATAATGGTTTCATTCCTATAAAATATTTTAGATAAGATTCTTGAAAATGCTAATTTCATACCTTTTTGGGCTTGATTTTAGCTTAGCTTCGTTTGATAGTGAAACATCTTTTTATCTAGACAGGTTTTGGAAAATCATAGAGCTGGGACTATGTGTTTGTTATATGATCATATAACATTCTATAAGCTTCTAATATATTTTTTCTAGTTGCCAACTTTATAACAGAACCTCAACTTAGAGGGACGTAATGTAACAAACCTCAGTTTCCCCTGTTACAAGCTGTTATGAAATGCTAATATAATACCTAGTATTTACCTGTGTTTGATAAAAATGACTTGCCAGTAAAATTGATGATCTTGCATCAGATTTATACATTTTTCCTACAATCCTTTGGCAGAGTTCTTTGAAACAGCCTCACTAATGAATTTAATGATCATATTTAATGATGTGAAATGTTTAAATGATATTAAGTATTTGATGAACTTCTGTAGCATACATCTGGAAAAGCCCTATAGTGTACGTATAGGAAAGGCTATTGGACTTTCTTTTCAAGAAACTATTTTAAGTTGTTAGATCTTTGAGGATAACTTAAGTCAATAGTAAACAAATGGTAGTTTTTTTCCCTTCAAATAGCTTAAGTATAACTTCAGGTAACTTCAGATTTGTTATTGAAGGGGTAGGAAGAGAAGGGAAGAGAACCAATATTTATTGAATGTCAGCGACATGCTAGGAGACACTGTGTAAGGTGTTTTATATCATTTTTTAACCTATTCTTCCATATATCCCTATGAGATATATTATTAGCCCTATATTACAGTTGAAAACATTGTACTTGTATATTTGTACTCAGATTTTTTACAGTGTGTTTCCAGTGTAATGCTGTGTGACTTAACCCTGATTATTTGTTTCTAACTCATGTCTGGCTTTCCCTTGTGGGAGAGACTGTATAATTCATTGTAGTAAGCCTATATATGTTCCATATAAATGCCTCACAAGGATGTTGTGTGAATTTGAGTAATGATTCAGAAGCTAAGTAGTTCACTTTTTATGGTGCCAAGTGTTAAAAAAAAAAGGCTTTATTTTGAAATTAGTCAAGGGTTTAAAAGCTATTAAAATTGAGCTTATAAATATTAATTTAAACAAAACAAGCAGTTAGTTGTTTTACTTATTTTGCTAAATTATAAGTAAGACCAAAAAGTTTAATTATGTTAACTTTTCCTAAATAAGAATTAAAAAAAAAATGAAACCTAAAGCTCCAGTTTTATGCAAAGTCATCCTTCGTGCTGTGCCTAGAGTTATTTTTCTGAAACACTGATTAGATCTTGTTCTTATGGCTAAAATCTTAGACTCCCTGTTGCTTACAGGTTCAAGTTCAGACTCCACAGTTTGGCTCCAACCACTCTTTGGGCCATCACTTTTTGGTACTCTCTTCCTTCACCCTTTGCCAAGAATATTCCCTTCCACTTTCCCTTTTCCTTCAGCTTTTTTCTTCTACACTTTTCAGTTGTGTTATTACAGATCTGAAAGACCCAGCTGGTTAGTGTCCCCTGCTCCTTGGAGCTTTCTATGACTCACCTCTACAGAGGGAATGCTTCTTTCCTTTGTGTTCCTCTAACAGTTTTAATTACCTTTATTATTTCAGTCCCTTTAAATTCTTATTCTTTAGACTCTGAGCTCTTTTAGGCTAGGCATTGCCTTTATCTTTTTTTTCCCCTCACTACCTATCACAGTCTGTTCTATCCCTCTCTCTCTCTTCCCTTTCCCCATTATTGTATGTATTTCTTCTTTTCTTTCCTTAAACAGGTATTTATAGAGAATCTACTATGTGCCTCCTCTGTTCAAGGAACTCGGTGTTTATTGAATGGATGGGAAGAAATATGAAATCCTGGCCAGGAAGACATTATTAACTGTATTATTAGTCTGTCGCTCTAATCATTCTAAGCATGAAGATACCTTCTGTTCAACACATATTTGTTGAAAACCTACCACAAGCGCTGCTTTACTGGGGATTCAGTGGTGAATAAAATATACACAGTCCCTGCTCTTATGAAGCTGACATTCCAGTAGGAAAGTGAGTTGTGGCCACAAAGAGACAGGGAGCCCAACCTTGTAAAGTCAGACAAATTGTCCAGACCTCTATGTGTCTGTGGCTTCTTTGTCTATAAAACTGTGTAGCATTATATAACATTAAAGCGTATTGAAAATGCAGCACTTCAAAGGATCTAGAATGGCCAAGACAATATTTAAAAAGGATGAAGTTGGAGGACTTATTCTACCTGATTTTAGGACTTAACCGTAAAATGTACAATAATCAAGACAGTGTGGTAGTGGTATAAGGATAGACACATGGATTAATGCAACAGAGAGTCCAGAAACAGACCCACACTGACATGGTCAATTGAGTTTTGATGAAGTTACCAAGGTAGGAAATAGTCTTCAATAAATCATGCTGGAATAATTGGATATCGACATTAAGAGAGGTACCTAAACCTTTTCCTCATGACATACACAAAATTTAAGTCAAAACAGATCATTGCCATATGGACACCAAAGGGGGAAAGGGTGGGGGTGGGATGAAGTGGGAGATTGGGATTGACCTATATACACTAATATGTATAAAATAGATAACTAATGAGAACCTGCTGTATAGCACAGGGAATTCCACTTCGCTGTACAGTAGAAACTAACACAACATTGTAAAACAACTATACCCCAATAAAAACATAAAACAAACCAAAAAAACCCCAGATCATTGGCCTAAATCTAAGAGCTAGCACCGTAAATCTTCTAGAAGAATTTAGGAGAAAATCTTTGTGACTTTGAATCAAGTAAAAGTTTCTTACATAGAATACAAAAAGCATGAATCATAAAAGAAAAAATAGTAAGTTGGACTTCATAAAGATTAAAACATTAGCTTATCAAAAACACAGGAAATGAAAAGGTAAGCCATTGATAAAGAGAAAATACCTGTAAGGCATATATTTGAAAAAGGACTTGTATCCAGACAATATAAAATTCTCTTAACAACTCAATTATAAAGCAATCCAATAATAAAATGAGAAAAATACTTGAATAGATACCACACAAAGGAAACTATATGGATGGTCAAAAAGCACATGAAAAGATTCTCAGCGAAATGCAACTTAAAACCACAATGAGGTGCCACTATACCCACACTAGAGTTGGTAAGATTTAAAAGACTAAAAATAAGAAGAATTGGTGACAGTGTGGAGCAACTGGAAATCTCATACAGTGCTGGTGGGAATGCAAAACTATATAGCCATTTCAAAAAATGAAGTTTCTTAAAATGTTAAAATACACTTACCATATGACCCAGCAATTCCACTCTTAGGTATTTATCTGAGAGAAATGAAAACATATGTCCACTGGAAGACTTATACATGAATGCTCATAGTATCATTATTTCATGATAGTCCCAAACTGGAAACAATCGAAATGCCCATCAACTGATGTACAGATAAAAAAAGAAAATGATGATATACAATGGATTAGTAACAACTAGAAAAAATGGAGTGCTGGTACAACAACATGGATGAATCTCAAAATTATCATATTAAGTAAAAAAATCAAGAAAAAATTATATATACTGTTCTGTATGATTCCATTTACATGAAATTCTAGAAAAGGCAAATCTGGTTTCCTGGGGCATGAGGAAGGGATGAAGGTTAATTACAAAGGGGCTTGAGGAAAATTTGGTGGTGATGGAAGTGTTCTAAAATGTGATTGTTGTGGTAGTTGCATGACTCTACATTTACTAAAATTTATTCACAGTTAAAAAAAAAAGCATGAAGATAATAGGCCCTTACCATTTAACACAGAAATAGCCTATCAGTTTCACGAACTTGAGGGGATGTCTGGATGGAAATATTAAGGGAAAACACAAATGATAATCATTTTGGTTTTATGTAATTTGAACTTAAATCATATTCAGTATTGAAATCTATCCTTGGTTTTGCCTTGTCAGCAGAGACATGACTCCTGACTGTGTTGATCGCAACCGTGGGAATAACCACATGCCTATTTGCCTATCCAAAGTAACAGCTAATTTGATCCAAATAGAGGAGGGTAATTTTATTATTGTTTGCCATTGGAGTTGGCATCTGGTAAAAATGGGTGTATGTTTGGAGTAGTATTTAGGTGAAAATGTAGTGCTTCTAAAATATCTTTCTGAAGAAAATAAAAGTAGGTATTCTTTATAGAGCAAGTACCCTCTGCTAACAACTGAACAACCCTATGAGGTAGATGGTGGTATTCCCATTGATGGATGAAGAAACAAAAGCTAAGAGAAGTCAAGTGACTTGCCTGAGATCTCATAGCTAGTTAAGCAGCAAAACTAAGATTCAAACTTAGCTCTGTCTGACTGGGACCATGCCCATTTCATTACGTTGCTATCCTGCCCTTACATCCTCATTCTCAGACTCTTGTCCAAGTTGGAGAGAGTGAATTTACCATGGTAATTTGAATTTGTGATGCCGAATTACTGAATTACTTGATCTTTGGCAAGTTGTTTAACGTTTCTCATCCCATTTTTTTCGCATGGATAATACTGCCTGCTTCCCAGAGTTATAATGAGGAATAAATGAGATGATGTGTATGAAAATGCATTGTGAATCATAAAGCCCTGTACTGATGTTTGGTGATGTAATATTAATGCTGTCATTATTACACACATAAACATACTACTAATCCTGCTTCCTGAATATTTCTTTGCTATTGTCCTTTTTAAGCCACTTAGCAGCTTTTACAGTACCATAGTGACTGAATTTCATTAATAAGGAAAGTTATTTTTTAGATATAAAAATTCAGTTAGTCTTAAGACAAAAGACATTAGAACAATACAGTTTTAACCGTTTGAAGAACTAAGTATGCTTAACTATTTAGAATTTTCCTTTCTTCCTTCTATTTCCTCCTACACCACAAAATTTTTTCCTGTGTATTATATCCAAAGTTAAGGTTGCAACTTTATGATGGCTTATTTCCAATAATTGATATTTAATGGCTATATTCAGTACATTTGGTCAGAACTTCTTTTTTGAACCAAACATTTTATACCCACAAAGCGTTCACCACTAGAAAACTCTAGTTCTTCCATGAATGCAGCTGAATCTTTTGTTTAATGTGGTTTTAACTACAGATTGACTACATAAGTTGCTTCCATATGCATATTGCTTTTTACATAAAGAAGATAATCATTCTCTTTTCTTGAAATCCTTGATGCTTAGTGTGTAGTTTAAACCCTTGCCAAAAGAATGCTATTTCTTTTCTACTAGGTAAAATTCCAAGAGGTCCGTGATATCTCATTGTAGTGAAACAGTAGCAGCACTAAACTTTCAAAACATGCTTTGTTCATCGGACTGATATAAAAGATTTAATAGCCTCTGTTGAAATGGTAGCTCTTATGATAAAAAGTTATGGAAGAGTCTTAAATTTACAACATAGAGTATTAACTAGTTGATGTAGCTGAACATCTGAATTTTTTATTATAAAATTGTTATCTTTAGTAAATTTTTTTGGTACTGGTAGTAGTAATATATATATTTCCTTTTATGATAACAAACTTTATGGTGTGGCTTAATTTAATTCCCAAACAGTAATATTCTTATCAAACTGCTGTATTAACCAGAAGTAAAATAATATATCATGTAAATGGCCTCTTTTTAAATTAGTTAAGCTATTGCTTAAACTGAAAAATGTATGCCATTCCCCCAAAGAGGCACTGTGGCTTGGAGTTAAGATTTGGGTTAAAATTTCAACTCTAGAACTTTTTTTTTTTGTAAAGCATTGGGCAGCAAGTTAACCAATTTGCACTCTAGTTTCTTCTTCATCTCTAAAATGTGTATGCAGATCCTTCTCTCTCAGTGCATTTGGGAGAATCAGATGAGCTAGTGTGTGAACATAGTTTCTTTTTTTTTTTTTTAAACATCTTTATTGGGGTATAATTGCTTTACAATGGTGTGTTAGTTTCTGCTTTATAACAAAGTGAATCAGTTATACATATGTTCCCATATCTCTTCCCTCTTGCGTCTCCCTCCCTCCCTCCCACCCTCCTGAACATAGTTTCTAAATAACAAAGTGCTATATGAACAATATTTTGACAGTTGCTCATTTATGGTAATTGGTAGATAAAAAGAGTTTAAGTACTTGATTTTTAAAAACCTCTCTTCCACATGATAAAATTTTCAGTATTAGTAGTATATGTTTAAGAAACATCATTCAACAGCATAATAATACAAACTATAATTTTGAATACAAGAATGAGCCTCTTTTGTTAAACTCTTCTATACAGCGACGGCATGAATATTTTTTGTGTTTTTTATATATATATATATATATATATTTCTACATTCTAAATGATATAGGTGTATGTTTTTATAGGTTTGCCTGAATCCATCATTGCGGCTGCATGTTCAAGAAGTGGCCAGAGGGTTCTGCATGTTGATTCGTAAGTTTATCAATGGTAGCGTTTGATACTTCCTAAATACCTCTATACAAAATTAAAATTTAAATATACACACGTGTTTGTGTATATATATACATCCTATATAAACTTTTTAAGTTAGGAAAATAATTGGAATTGTTTAATTTTCACCAAAAACGTGAAATATATAATGTACAGGCTTTACTATTATACTCTGTGAAATAGTGTACTGTTTCCTTTGAGGATAAACCAAATGTACCATAATTTTATTTTTCACATGAGTGATTTTGTTTTTTTAAATGATAATTCTCCAAGAGGCTTGGAAACCTCACACCTGACCATTTAATTATATACATGTGTGGGTGTGTAAAACCTGTATATGCTGTTGTATTTTAGGCTTTGTATTTGATTGTTGAAAAAATCAGCTGATAAGAGTATGTGGTTTTCTTAAAATTCATCAAAATTTAAACTATTAGAAAAATCTAGAATATCTAGAATTTTGTTTTCCCCTTTTTCCTTAAATGTGATGATAAAAAGGAAGTTAATGGAAAATTCAAGTTTAAGATAAAGCATAAATCTTTCCCTTCCTGCTTCCTCCTGAAACAAACCCTTAACTTTTTGCCTATTTATTTAGTGCTTTTGACTGTTGTATTTTGGCCCTTTAATTGTTCATTAAATAGGAGTAGAAAGGAAACAAGAAATAATGACTTTATATTTTCTGTTTGATAGTAACTGCAAGTTTTTCAGAATGTCAGAATACTAAGAATAACAAGATTTGCTATAGTTCACAGTGCCTTCTCATATATTATCCCATTGTAAATATGTAGGAATCCAAAAGTGGTATTAGTTCATTTACCCTTTCTAAATTTATTTTCAAAGCATAACTCCTCAGTTATTGGATGAAATTTCTAAATTAAATTAGTTTCTGTTCTCAAGTCCTGCTCTTGGAATTCTCTTTCACTATCATATGTGTAACTGCTGTGTTAATGTCTTAATTCAGTCTTTTTGACATATGGATTCACATGCTGAAAAACTTGCTGCCTTGAAAGCTGAGGTACTGGGCCAGTGTGCTTTAAAAAGGCTTAATAAGAATGTAAATTCAAATTTATTTCTGATAATGTTAATTAACCTAAAATTGAAAATAAAATCTTAAATTTCCCAAAGTTATTTGTTGTGCTCACACTGTAAGCTACTTCCCATATCAGTTTCTTTGCACGTTATATAATTTAACTCTCGTCACAGCTGAGTGAGGAGGGTGGTGTTATCCCAATTTAGCAAATGGGGGTGGGATGTGAGGCATAGAGAGGTTAAGTAATTTTTCTAACTTTACCCAGCTAGTGCATGTCTAAGTTTAAATGCAAATAACTTTTAAATTGTGGTAAAAATAACACATAACATAAAATTTGCCATCTTAACTATTTCTAAGTGTATACAGTTGAGTAGTGTTAAGTATATTCATATTGTTGTGTAGCAGATCTCCAGGACTTTTGATATTACAAACCTGAACTCTATGCCCATTAAACAATAACTCTCCATTCCTCTTCCCCCCAGCCCTGGCAACTACCATTCTACTTTCTGTCTCCATGAATTTTACTTCTCTAGATTCCTCATATAATTGGAATTATACGTTATTTGTCTTTTTGTGATTGGCTTATTTCAGTCAGTATAATGTTCTCAAGGCTCATCCATTTTGTATCATGTGTCAGAATTTCCTTCCTTTTTAAGGCTGAATAATATTCCATTGTATGTATATACTATATTTATTCATCTGTTTATAAACATTTGACTCGCTTCCACCTCTTGACTATAGTGAATAATGCTGCTATGAACATGGATGTGCAAATATATCGTCAAGATCCTGCTTTCAGTTCTTTTAGATATATACCCAGAATTGATATAGTAATTCTATTTTTAATTTTTTGAGGAACTGCCTTACTACTTTCCATAGCAATGGTGCCTTTTACATTTCAACCAACTTCCCGTGCTTTGGCTCCAACTGGGAAGTTGTATATGGGCTTTTAAGCTAGTATACCTGGGTTTAAGTCCTGGTTTCTTCACTTACTAGGTGTGTAACCTTTGACAAATTAATTAATCTTTCTGTAACTCAGTTTCTTGATATAAACTGCAATTGTAATAGTAATTTATAAGATTGTTTATTGGATTAAATAAAATAATCAATGTAATGGATTTATAACAGTGCCTGAAACATAGTAAGCCCTTAGTAAATGTTAACTTATATTACTCTAACAATACTGTTGTTTGTTGTTGTTGAGAAATGTTGTTCTTTGGTAGGTGAATTCTCTTTTTTATTTTCTGATTGCTTTGATATTCTTCTGTTTGTCTTTATAGTTATATAGTCTTCCTCTTATCTGTCAAGGTGTGGATTTTATTTCTATTTATACTGTTCAGAAATTGTTTTGTTTCTTGAAATCAGATGACTTATGCCTTTTGTTGGTGGGAAAACCCTCAAAAGGTTTCTTCAAAACCCTTTTTGAAGAAACCTGTTTCTTCAAACATCTCTCTTCTTTCTTTTGGAAATTCTCTTATAAATTGCACCTTTTCATTCTATCCTTTATGCCTTTTAATGTCACTTTCATATTTTTCATCTTTTTACCTTTTGATACAGTATTCTGAGTAGTTTTCTCAGCTTTATCTTCTTGTTCTGGGGTTAGCAACTATGGCCCACAGGTCAGCCACTTTTTTTTTTTAATAAAGTCATATTGGAACACAACCATTCTTATTATATACTTATAGATATACATGTTTACATATTGACTATGGCTGCTTTCACACTACAAAGTCAAAGAGTTAAGTAGTTGTAACAAAAACTGTGTGGTCTGCAAAGCCTAAAAATTTACTATCTGGCCCTTTATAGAAAATGTTTGCAGACCTCTAGTTCATTAACTCTGTCTTTAGATGAGTCTAATTTTCTATTTATCCTAGCTATCATTTTCTTCAATGACTTTCATTTCTAGAAGTCCTGTTGGGTTATTTTTTAAAGCCATCGTGTTCTTTCTTTGTGTTTCAATTCATTTTTTTAAAAACGTGTGAAATAGTTTATGTGAAGTTCTTTGAGGTTTAATACTGCTCTTTGTCATTTTCTCTCCATCTTCAGGGTCAGTACTTTTTCTTATTTCCTTTCCCTAAAATTTCCAGTTTTTCTTTAGCGGGGCTTTATCTGTGGGAATGCTGTGTGACCTGTTTGAGGGGGTATGTTCGTACTAAGTGGTTTTGCATTTACTTTTGCCTGGTCAGCCAGTGCTATTACTGACCATATTAGTTCCTATTGCTGCTGTAACAAATTACCACAAATGTAGTAGCTTAACACAACACAAAGTTATTCTTTTACAGTTCTGCAGGTCAGAAGTATGAAATGAATCTTACGGGTCTGAAATCAAGTTGTAGGCAGGCAGTGTTACATTCCTTTTGGAGGATTCAGGGGAGCATCTGTTTCCTTATCTTTTTCAGCTTCTAGAGGCCACCTCATTCCTTGGCTTATGGCCCCTTCTTCCATCTTCAAGAGCCTCACTTCACCCTCTATCATGCTACCTTGTTTTTCTGCCCCTGACCTTCTTGCCTCTCTCATAAGGAACCTTGTGTTTACATTGGGGCCTACCTGGATACTGTAGGATATTCCTCCCATCTCAGGATACTTTATTTATGCATGTTAGCAAAGTCCGTTTTGTCATATAAGAAAGCTTATTCACAGCTTCTGGGGATTAGGACATCGACAACTTTGGGGAACCATCATCTACTACACTGGCTCAAAACAATTTGTATGTTAATTTCTAGGCTTGAGGTTTCTTGGTTTATGTGAGTAGCATGTATTAGAACACCATAATCACCTGTGGTTCAAGTTTGCAGTTGTAAATTCTCATAGAAATTTCCCCTTCCGCCTACAGCCTGCTTCAACAGTATCCCATCATGTACTCTCTCTAAGTATACAGTATTCTCTCACATCTTTATGCCTTTTTTCATGCTGGTCCCTATTCTATGCGAATAGAGTACTCCTTCTTTAGGACATAGCTAGTATACCACTTTCTAGTGATGTCTTCCTTGATAATCCAAGTAGTATTAATTTTTTCTAGTTGTCTGTACTTTCAAGTCTTCTGTACATTCTTATAATATTTTTCACACAGTATTATTATTGTTTATAGATCTCTTGGCTCTATTAGACTTTTAGAGATTAGGGATCATGTCTTAGTCATCTTAATATCCCCAGTGCCTGAGAGGTCTGGAATACAGCAGTCCCTAAATAAATATTTGATAAATATTATATATGCCAAGCCACTGTTCTAGTGATGGGAATTTAGAATTGCCTCATATACGCTCAGTGCAACATTGGTCCTTGCTCATCTACAGATGGTAGATTCATGGTAGTTTGGAAGGCAGTTATCTGTTGATGAGAAAGTTGAGGTTTGCCAATAGTCAAACAAGCAGATGACTGGGGAAAAACTCAGTTCTTATTCCTATTCCAACATTCTTTGAAATATACCACACTGTCTTTGTTGTTGATGTACCTGTATGTATTTATTAAAAACCAATTAGTTGAATTATTCTAACTAATTCTAATTTGTAGACAAAGTAGAAAATCATTACCTTGTATTTTTGCTTATTTCTCAATTAAGTTCTACTGTTGAATAGATTAGAATCATGCTTCTCAAACTGTAGTGGTGTTCTGGCACTTGGGGTGGTGGTGGCATATGAAGCCAAAGGATAAACAGTGGAGCATCTGCCTGGTGTGTAAATTTTATAAACATTATAATACATTAAATGCATTAAAATATTAAGATTTTCTGAACAAATTTTAGATTTGTGGTAAAGTTGAAAAAT
This sequence comes from Tursiops truncatus, assembly GCF_011762595.2. Classification (NCBI taxonomy): domain Eukaryota; kingdom Metazoa; phylum Chordata; class Mammalia; order Artiodactyla; family Delphinidae; genus Tursiops; species Tursiops truncatus. Next base: position 57,100,135 of record NC_047055.1, read on the forward strand.
TAGTACAGAGAGGTTCTGTATATACTTTATTCAGCTTCTCCTAATGCTAACATCTCATGTAGCCGTAGTACCATGATCAAAACTGAGAAATTAATATTGGTGGAATACTAACTACTAAACTGTAGACCTAATTTGAATTTCACTGATTTTTTTCAATAATGTTATATTTCTGTTTCAGGTTCTGGTCCAGGATCCCACTTTGCATTTAGTTGTTAATAGTCTCAAATTATCTCCCCCAAGGTACACTAATGTTTGCCTAATGGTCATTTTCTATTTTCCTCTTCCCATTTTCACTTATTTATTGCAATTCTTCTGTAAATAAGAGCTGTCTCTTCTTCCTCATTTATTTATTTATTAAATTATATGTATCACTGTGGGTTCATAGATATTTATTTTATACTATGGGTTATAATCTCATACTACCATTGTTTATTTTGTTGTTCAAATTGTTTCAGCTTTGGTCATTGTGAGTTCTTTCCAGTTGGTTCTTGTGTCCTTGTGAAATAGCCTATCCTTGTTTGAGCACTTCCTTTCTTTCTGACACTGCAGGATGCTCCAGCCTCATCTTGTGTTTTCCCTGTTCTAGCCCTAGAATCAACCACTTTTCCAAGAGCCCTCTCTCTGTGTATTTAAGAATGGGATTTAGAAACCAAGTTCTGAATACTAGGTATCATTCCTACTGGGCTTCCCTTTTCTCCACATCCTCTCCAACATTTGTTATTTGTGTTCTTTTTGATAATAGTCATACTGACAAGTATGAGGTGATATCTCATTGTGGTTTTGATTTGCATTTCCCTGATGATTAGTGATGTTGAGCATCTTTTCATGTGTTAGAGAATGTTCTGATTTCATTCTTTTACATGTAGCTGTCTGGTTTTCCCAGCACCAGTTATTGAAGAGACTGTCTTTCCTCCATTATATATTCTTACTTCCTTTGTTGTAGATTAATTGACTATAAGTACATGGTTTATTTCTGGGCTCTCTGTTCTGTTCCACTGATCTATGTGTCTGTTTTTGTGCCAGTACCAGACTGTTTTGATTACTGTAGCTTTGTATTATAGTCTGAAGTCAGGGGGCATGATTCCTCTAGATCTGTTCTTCTTACTCAAGATTGTTTTGGCTATTCGGGGTCTTTTGTGTTTCCATAAAGTTTTTGAATTATTTGTTCAGGTTCTGTGGAAAATGCCATTGGTATTCTGATACAGATTGCATTGACTCTTTAGATTTCCTTGGGTAGTATGGTCATTTTAACAATTTTACTTCTTCCAATCCAAGAGGACAGTATATCTTTCCATCTGTTTGTATCCTCTTCAATTTCTTTCATCAGTATCTTATAGTTTTCTGAGTATGGGTCTTTTACCTCCTTAGGTAGGTTTATTCCTAGGTATTTTATTCTTTTTGATGCGATGGTAAATGGGGTGTTTTTTTTTTTTACTTTCTCTTTCTGATAGTTCATTGTTAGTGTATAGAAATACAACAGATTTCTGTTCATTAATTTTGTATTCTTCAACTTTACTGAATTCATTGAGCTCTAGTAGTTTTCTTGTGGCGTCTTTAGGATTATCTATGTATAGTATGATGTCATCTGCAAACAGTGACAGTTTTATTTCGTTTCCAATTTGGGCTCCTTTTATTTCTTTTTCTTGTCTGATTACTGTGGTTAGGACTTCCGATACTATGTTGAATAAGTTTGGTGAGAGTAGGCATCCTTGCCTTGTTCCTGATCTTACAGGAAGTGCTTTCAGCTTTTCGCCATTGAGTATGGATTTTAGCTGTGGGTTTGTCATATATAGCCTTTATTACATGGAGGTATGTTCCCTGCATGCCCACTTTCTGGAGAGTTTTTATCATACATGGATGTTGAATTTTGTCAAAAGTTTTTTTCTGCATCTATTGAGATGGTCATATGGTTTTTATTCTTCAATTTGTTAATGTGGTGTATCACATTGATTGATTTATGGATATTGAAAAATTCTTGCATTCCTGGGAAGATGTACTTTTTTTTGTTTTATACTTAAACAACATTTTAACTTGCCAAAAATGTGATTTTCCAATTAATTGTAATGGGCTATATATTATTTTATTCATACAAACACACTACAATTTATTTAACCAATTCTCTACTGCTGTATTTGAGGCTGTTTCCAGTTTCCTGTTATAAGCAAAATGTGGACATCCATATACATATGGCTTTTATTTATAAATTTCTAATATTTTGGGAAAAAGGCTATTTTCCCAAATTTTTACCACATTTGTATATTTGTAAAATCACCTTATGATCTTTTTCTTTAATTTAAAAATTCACAAAGTCAGTGACTTTAATGAGATTGTGTAACTGCTGTGCCTCAATAAGCTTAAGTGTTATGATAAGGAATTAGGTAAAATTCTCTCTTTTTTTTGCAGGAAGATTTATATAGTTAGCCAGCAGAATAGTGACCTGAACTGATTATTTCATCCTGATGAACTGTTGAGTGGTATTGTTTTTCTAATCTTGGTTAAAGTCTTTCTTACATTAAAACATTAAATATTAACTGAGACAAAAGCTATAGGAATAACAGCAGACAAAAGTGTACTTTGAGTTTTTTTATGTGTATGGATTACATTCATGATTTTGTGAAGATCAACTTAGTACTTTAACCTCCTGACACTGTTTACATTTATATACCATTTAAGTGATGATAGTTGATGGTTCTGAAATGACTCATTATAAAATCCTAAGTACAACCTCTGTTGATTTATAAGCACTATCCAAGCATTATCACTATCAACAGCAGCTAATCTCATTTAAAATAGTCATTTCATTGCTGTGTTGTCATAAAATTCACAGGCAGATTTTAAATTAAAGTTAACTTCTGCCAAATTGTAATTGAAGGAGCTCTATTTTTGTGTGCCAGTTATCTTTCTAAATAAATGTAAAATCTGTGGTTCTTTTTAGAGAACTACATTTACAGTAGATATTAATGAGCTGTTGACATGTGAAAGTTCGAGAATAGGTGCTGTGATTTAGAAAAGCAATTAGCAATTCAGAATGTAGAGATTGGCATTTACTTTAATCTTGAAGTTGCTGGAGGGAGGTGCAATAGGACCAAAAGTTTACACTTGAACAGAATCTACTTCTACCAATAATTGTTCATCTGCACATCCTCAATCAGTCTTTTCTTCTAATCATATATGTCATTGTTTAGTTTTATTTTGTTTCCTATAAGTCTTTACTTTCTACTGTAACTGCTTCAAAGAGAAAATAAACTAAATAAATTGAAAATGATGATGTTACCTCACTGAATTAATCCAAATTCATGATTTCTTAGAGTCTTTTTTAAAAAACGAGTATTCAGTGTTTGAAGTCTTTACATCCGATTCTGTTAAGTATTTAGTGGATTTATGATGTCAACCCAAATGAAAGTCACAGATACAGCTGTTGATGTTTTAGTCTTATGTAATAACCATATTATTATTTCTAAAAGTTGAAAACATTGTTATACTTTAATAGTTTGACCAAAGAAGGATATTAATCTAAATAGTATTATCTTGTGGGGTTAGGAACTGATGTCACCATTACATGTCTATCAGTTTCTGGGCTAGATTTCTCTTTGGTCTGACAAACAACATTTTTGTTTTCTATTTAGCAACTGTGTCTAGTTAAGAATTATTTAGGAATTGTGATAAAGAGAAGTAAACAATTATTTTGTCTCTGGTTTGTTTTCTGTTTTTGTTTGTTTGAAAAAACTTTTTGCCTTTAATCAAAAATATTCATATGTTCATCATAAAAATTTAAGCAATGTATATGTCTGTATATTACATGCACATATACATAAAAATATACATGTCATTCTGCCCACATACCACTCCCGAGAGACCACTGTTGGTGTGGTGTATTCTATCTGGTGGAATTAAAGATAGTTTTATGAGAATGGATGAATGCATGAGTGAAAGGATAAAATGAATTGAATTGATGAGGTGAAAATATGCCATAACGGTGTCTCATCATCATGTCTGTTTGCACATTCTTTTCACATTTAAGGATATTATTTAGTAATATTATGTTATGGTACTAATAGTGGAAAAAACAATTTTTTACACAGATAAATAGTTGATCAAAACTAGATGAGATCATATAGGATTGTATTAGGAAAATTCATCCCAGTAAGTTTCTTGAGAGTTGTAGAGCTATGGTTGACCAGGATTTCAAAGGACACTTTCTGGGTTCACTGTTTCTCCACCATTGATTTGACATTATTTTGACATCCCCTTTTCCTCTATATCATTTTTCATCTTTATGTTTTGGCACTGAGGTGGGAGACACTAAAATTTGCCAAGAATTCTCACTTCTCAAGAAATGTATACATTATGATTAGAAACCAGTTGTAAACCCAGATGAGATTATGGGTATTGCTAGTCCCCGAGTATTGAGAGGTGGACAACAAAACAGATCATGACTCCTGCCCTCATGATGACCTTGGACCCTAAGGGGGAAATAGACATTAAACATGCTTAAATTTTATATTATAAATTGTGCTTATGAAGGAAAAAAGAGTAGTGCTCTAAGAGAGTAATGGGGGTATTATTTAGATTTGGTGGTAGGAGGGTGGCTTGAATGGGAGTGGTTACAATAACTTCTTATTGACTTCTCACCATGGATATGGGACTATAAGGATCTTTGAGAACTAGCATCATTTTCCTTTTATAGAAAGAGTTAAAGTGATTTCTTATTAGAGGCATTATTTTTGTGTGGCTTAATAGAACTCTACCTCATTGAGTCACCTCAGAAATTGCATCTGCAGTTGTGTGTCAAATGAATTTTATGATGTTTTTCTGCCCTGGAAATTAATACGTGGAATTGTGTGAAAAATTTCAGTCTGATGCCTTGCTTCTGCAGTGAAAGAACAAAAATAATCTGTTCAGATGTTCAATGATTATTGGCTCCTAAAAAAAGGAACCAGTATTGATTCAACAGCTAATCCTATTGTAAAGTTTCTTTTTAGTGGTTTTAGTTTGTGAAAATTCAGGTCTGTTTATGTTTTTTTTAATGCAAAAATAAAACAACATGGCTGTTTCTCTTATACTGGAATACTTGCACATATGTCAATAAGGTAGCTCAAAGATAAGTATTTGAAAGGTTTTAGATTTAAGACTACCATAAAAGGATAGGGAAGTAAAAGAAATGTAACCTCACTTAGAAGAAAAATTTTTTTTTTACCTTCTGTTACCTAGATGAAAGGAAGAAAACCTCGCTGTGTCTCCTGTAAGGATGAGAAAAATATATCAAAGAAGGAAGTGTTACCCTAGCTTTTCCCTTTCTCTGTTCCCCCATGTTAAAGACATTTCCTGAGGTCTGTGGCACTAATTTATGAATGAAAGTAGTTTTCAGTTGCTTAACATAATCTAGTATTCAGGATGGTGTATGCTGTTACAAACAACGTGACGTAATAATAATAGCTACCATTTACTGAATATTTGCTCAGTACTGTGTTAGGTACTTTACAAATATTAAGCTATTTAATTTTTATTATATTTCTCTAAAAGAAGTATAAATTCTCTCCTTCTGCAGATGAGGAAACAAACTCAGAGAATTGAAATAACTTGTCCAATGTCACATTTCTATTAAGGGGACGAACCAGGATTTAAAGCCAGGTCCATTAGACTGCAACGCCTATGCTCTTTCACTAAGATAAGCTGTAGGGTTGGAAGACAAACAAATCCTGGGTTTGATGATCAAGAGACCCAATTCAGGCTGTTACTCTGTCACTGATTAGTTATGTGACTTATGTTGTTTTCTTCAACTGTAAAATTGGCGTAGCGTACCACCTACCTTGAAGAGTCCCTGTGAGGGACCAGTGGGATACATGTAAAAAATTGAGGTGTGGCCAGCAAGGTCTGACAGTCATATGTACCAGGTTCACTAAAAGGCTTTTACTTTGGAATCACTGGGAATATGTTCAGTCTTTATTTTGGAGGGCAGTGTGGGGGAAAAAAAATCCTTGGAAGCAACTTGTGAATTTTTATGGTTTCGAGACAGAAATGTCATTTTATCTTTAGTTCACTGAAATCTGTATGACAGGAGCTTCATTTGCAAATGACAATTCTTGCATAAGGAGGCTTTTTTTCCTATAGAGCTCAAACAGAGGCTAGATTGATTGAGATAGCTCTTTGCAGAAATCATGATATATCAGCATCTCTCTAGATATTACTAACTTTTACTTGTTTTATTCAGTGGGTTTGAATGAGGATAGCTTTTACACAGACCAGAAAACTACAGGCAAAGATAATTGAATGTACATATGCATTTTTCACTACCTCTCCTTGCCCCCCCAACCTTCTTCCTCTTGAGCAATTTCTTTATCATTCACCCTCCTTCTCCTTCGAAAAGGAGGGTTTTGTGGGTTTTGTTTTTACTTTGAAACGGCAACTGTTCTTACCAGCTCCTTGGAGCTTTGAAGACTATTAATCAGCTTGACAGCTGGAAGCAGAGTGATCGACAGCAATCAAGCTTAAAGCTTTTTCTTATCACTCTGATTTCTCTTTTTTTCCCCATTAATGAAACTAGAGTTTGATTTGCCTTTCCATGGCAAAGCAAGGGTAAATTTTAGGAGCTGTGCCTATGAAGTAGAGGATAGGGAAAAAGGGAGAGGGGGTCAACAATCTTCAATCCTTTGACTTGTCAGCTCTGTTGTTCTCTCAGCAGTCCCCATTCTTGTCTCTCTCTCTTCTTCCTTCTCAGGGTTGTCAGTGAACCTAGCTATGCCTGGCTGGCACTGGACTCTGGTAATTGTCAATGGAAAGGGCACTGGAGACTCCTGTGGGTGTGTTCTGTGTCTACACTTGGCATGGGAGGGGGAGAATGATAACTTACTATGTGCTAGGCACTGCTTTAAGTGCTTTCATTCCTATATTTAAGATAAATCGAGGCTTTTAAAGAGTAACTGTAAGGTTATTGGCTGAGGTCACACAGCTAGTAAGAGGCACAGCTGGGGTTTGAACCCAGGTCCATATGATCCTGAAGCCTTGATTAATAGCCATGCATTTACTCCTCTTAGTTAACAATTATGACCATGCATTAAGGGTTCCAAGATGACCAAACTGCTGTTATTGCCCTTAAGTTTCTCCTGGCCTAGTCAGAGGAAACACTCATGCAGTCTAATTACAAGACAATATAAAAATTGTATAATGATTCATTCATTAGTGTATAGGCTAGGCTACCATGAAGCAATCATATCGGTTATACTGGGCTACAGTAAAGCAATCATATTACTACCTCTCTATCAATGCATGAATTGTTATACCTGTAAATAAATGTGAATTTCTTTTTTCACATTAAAAAAGACAGTATGGGGCTTCCCTGGTGGCGCAGTGGTTGAGAGTCCGCCTGCCGATGCAGGGAACGCGGGTTCGTGCCCCGGTCCGGGAAGATCCCGCGTGCCGCGGAGCGGCTGGGCCTATGGGCCATGGCCGCTGGGCCTGCGCGTCCGGAGCCTGTGCTCCGCAGCGGGGTGGGGCGCAGCAGTGAGAGGCCCGTGTACCGCAAAAAAAAAAAAAAAGACAGTATGACAGCTCTTACAGAAGTATGTGCAGAGCTCTAGAAGCACAAAGATCAGTTTTATTTGTATATTGGAGAGCTGAAGCCTTCACAGGGAAAATGATACTGGTTTTGAGTAGTTCCAACTGGTTTGACTAGTTCCACCATTAGTTTTGTGATGGAATAACCTTGGGTATAGGATATAGCATTAATAAAAGCAGAGAGACATGCAGGCACTTGACTCACTCAGGCAGTGTTAACTGTGGTTGTGGCTAATGCATTGGATGCATGGCAGAGAAGAGTGATGTCTAGAGATAAAGCTGGACAGTAAGTTGGAAGTAAGTTTTGAAGGTTCTTAGAGCGATGCCAAGGATTTTGGACTCTACTCTAGAGGCATTAGTAAACCATTAAACATCTTAATGCCAGGGAATGACATAATGTGTTCTGCCAAGACCTGATCACAATGGCAGTAATGTGAAGGTTGGGTTGGAAAGGAAGAAACTAGAGGCAGGGAAACCTTTGAGGAGGCTAATGAAAAAAAAAATGGGATAAGAGAGAGGGCCTGAAATAAGGCAGCAGTGGTAAGGATCCAAAGATAGAAGGGGTTTGAGGAATTAACTAGAATTGACAAATGAGGAAGGGATGATGAGTGAGTTCAAGATTTTCTAGCATTGGCAGCTGTGAGAATCGTGTTGGCATTTATTGAAATGGGGAAACCAAGAGGAAAACCAAATTTTGGGTGGGGGACAGTTAATAAATTTGCCTTTTGGACCTGTAGAGCTTAAAATTAATCTGGGATATTTAGTGGAGGGAGATGTCCAGTAAGCTAATGACTCATGATATGTATTTTCAGTACAGAAATATCAATAGCTATGAGTCTGGAGCTCTCCCCAGAGGGCCCAGATTGGAGATGGCAATTTGTGAGTCATTGGTAGAGAAGTGATGATTGAGTCAGTAGGAATAGATGAGATCATAGAGGAAGACAAGAATTGAGGGCAGCCTTTGTACATTACCCACTCGTCTACCTGTCTAAAAATGGATTTGAATGGGTGGACTAGTGTGGAATGACTAATAACTCTAAAGATAGGAAGGTCTCTTCTCCAGCCCTAATGACTGGGAACACAGCCTGCCATTTCGTTCTGGCAGACTGAACTGATTGCCAAAGCAGCTTCCTATAGCTTTATAGGATTCTAAAAACCAAGTAAGGGTTTGGTCTTCCTCTCTAATATTAGAACTGCATCTGCGTACTCTACCAAGGAGGCTGACCTTCCTTGATCTTAGAATGAGGGTATGGTGAAAGGAGCTTGACTTTCTTGTGTATCAAGTATATGGAGCTTTTAGTAAATGAGAATTTGTGTAGGGGGTAACTCTATTATATTCCCTAAGCTGTTCTGTTATTTGTCAACAAGGAAGACAGAAACATGTCATGGTTCTTTGTAATACTACAACCAAATTTAAATAGAATAGAGCCTCTTTCAGTGTGCATGGTGTATAGCTGGCAAATTGATACAAGTAGACATGCCACACTATTATTTTCCTACTCCTATCATATACAGAAAGATATTTGTGCACATTAAATATGAGATATGTAATAAAATTGATTGTAATTTAGGTCCTAGAAATGAATAGTCCCTCCAGGTTTGGCATTAGAGTAGATGTAGTCATGAAGTTATTATTCCATTTTCATTATCCAGATGAGTTGGAGAAACAAAACAAAAATTAGACTTCATCCCATCTAATGTCTGTAAATATCAATAGATCCCATTGCCTTTACTCATAGTAAGTCAGATTCCAAGATTTGTATTATGTGCTTATGTTTATAATTTTAAGTATTCCAGTCTTGTAGATTATAGCAGGCAGTGTTTCATATAGTGGAAAGAGCATAGGCTTGGGGGCCTGATATGTCCTGGGCTTAATTAAGGGCCGGCTCTGCCATTTCCTAGCTGAGTGAGTTAAAACAAGATACTCAACTTCATGGTTGGTTTTTTTCTTTTTTCTTCTAATTTTAAAATGGGGATAATTATAGCACCGATCTCTCAGGATTCTTGTCAAGATTAAATGAGATAGTGAATGGAAAATGACAAGCTCAACATATATAGTACCTATTTTTCTTCTTCCCCTTAACATGAATTAAGCCAGCATTTCTCAAAATACGTTGTTGAACCAAATGCTATTTCAAAAAAAAAAATGCTCATTGGTTAACTGAATTTATTCCTTCTTGGAGAGAACAGACATTAACATATTTAATGGTGCTGAGAAGGTCTGCCATAAATAAACCATTTTCTGGTGGTTTTACTCTTTTAAACATAGCATGTTCCAAATTTATTTTGTCATTGTAACTTTTTTCTTGGAATCCCTGTTAACAGCCCATGTTACTGATGGGATACAGTTTGGAAAAGGTGAATTTAGTAATTGGGTCCAGGTGCTATTTGATATCTAAGTGTTTGGCTTCATTAAACCACAGCAACCATTACAATATCCTATGGTCTAAATGTTGCTAGCCAGCTTAGATGTTTGGGATTGTTTATGTTGCAGTGGACGGGATTAGGGTTTGGAAAGCTAAGTTTCAGTGGCAGTCCTGCCAGTTGTAGCTGTGTGGCCCTGAACTGACTTAATCTCTACATAGACTGTTTTCAGTGTCTTCATTTGTAAAATAACAGCCTTATCTGCCTCACAAGATTGTTGGGAGAATCCATGAGAAAATAGTTGTGAAAACGATTTTGAAAATGAAAGATGCTGTCAGTGGAAGGTGGTATTACTACTCTCCTAGGAAAAGGAATTTAGGAGCAGTGAATATAGAATAGGGGCATCTAGAGTTTAGGCTAAGCTGCTTCTCTTTTCTGTTGCGCAGGTTTGCCCTCCATCTGCTACCTTCCTGAAAACATTTCCAACTCCTCAGTTTCCTAATAATTAAAATGGTTCCCAGATGAATGTGCCTGAATGTCAGTAGCTCTATCTTTTGTCAATGTTCTTGTCCTTGTTTACAGAAGCCATTTCCCAATACAGGATGTAGTTTAGCATCATGTAACTATGGCTGTTGCTAAATATTCAATACTGATTTGTAATTATGATGCACAATAGAAAAGAAAATTGTTAGGATTTAATTAATAGGCTCTAATTAATAGGTTTAATCCTCTGCCTTCTCTTACAGTTCAACTTTCTTTATGTCTACCTGTAATGTATTTCTTTTCTGTTAGTAGACATTAAGCAAAGTGATGTTGCTTTAACGTTAAACACTGTAAACGACGAGAAATCTCTTGTTACTCTTTTATACTATTTTTTCTGTTTTACTGGTTGGTGTTAATGAAGACAGTTGTGTAACTCATTTCCTTTGTGTGTCTGGAAAAACGTAGGTGGTACTTTGAGTAAGCTTTATGAAACTTTAGAAAGATTAAAACCATGTTTTCTACAATTGTAAAGTCAATATTTCACACAATGCAAAGCTGTACCTCAGTATTGTGATAACTGGGCTTTTCTGCCTTTGAAAATAAAAATGTCTGTTTGTGATTTTTACTGTTCTAGCTGAAAATTATAGGTCACTTTTCCATCATGAAACTTGAGAGGGCTTTAGATAATAGTTTTATGTTTGCTGTTTAAATACTGTGAATACTCACTCTCCAGTTTCACAGATAAACTCTAGTTTTAAGGAAGTCTTTTTCATCATATAAAATAGTGTTCCTGGCAATAGAGATAAACGTCGTCCTTCATCATAAACTACTTTTTCCTTTACTTGATGTACAGAGACAGATGTGACACAAAATTGGCAGAAAATGTTCCATTCCCCTTTTTCCTCAGTCAGGAAGTTCTCACTTTGTCCTTAAAATAAATTGTATCTATGGTTTTAAAAACAAAACCAGTAACTTAGCCTTGTTATTCATTACAGAAACAGTTTTAAGGACTGTAGAAATAGTATTTTATAATTGAATTTGAATGTCAGAATTCTGAAGCTATATCTTTAAAGATAAAATTTAAGAAAATATTTGCAATAATGTTCTAGAGAGCATATTACAATGTTGTATTGATTTTTTATTTTTCTTTTTGTCATGATTTTGACACCTAAATTCTTTGGCTTTTTCTTTAGGGTATTGTAAACAATATTTAGAACCATGCAAATACCAAAATGAATTTAGTCAAAATCTGCTTTGGTTTTATAGTGAGTTTATTAATAATTATGTTACCCTCTTTTGTCAGAAAGACCACAGTAATGAAAACCATGTTTCACCTTTTACATACATAATTGGATGAGATCACCAGATGCTGATGTCAAGAGCACATCAACAGGAAAAGTTGAAAATAGGAGCTGCATGGAAAAATACTAGAACCAGTTAGCTCTGTCAAAAACCATATGACCAAGTATAGGGGAGAAAAATAGAATTTGACCATGAACTGACCTCAGGTCATTTAATAATGGAAAGAAACATTCTGATGGCCCTTCTTAGAGCTTTTTAAGACTTTTAATAATAGCAGAAAATATCTTGGAAATTGGCACATTGTGGTCAGTGTTTGGAAAACTCACGTTAGATTACTTTTGTTTTTCTAAAATTTTATTATGATAATTTTCAAACATACACAGAAAAGTTGAGAAAATTGCACTGTGAACAGCTGTGTTTCCCCTACCTAGATTCTACCACTAACATTTTGCTGTATTTGCTTTATTATATAATTATACATTTACTGATTTTTCTATCCATCTGTCATTCCATCTTACTGTTTTATGCATTTCAGAGTAAGTTGTACCTGTCCAGTACCTTCAGTCTGGAACACTTCATGCATATCATTAACTAGTTATTTATGGTTCTTTTTTTTGAGATAAAATTGCAAGCAAATGCACAGATCTTAAGTGTACCACTTAATAAGTTTTAGCAAATGCATACACTTGTGTAACTAAGAACCTTATCAAGATAAAGAACATTGCCATCGCTCCAGAAAGTTTCCTCACGCCCCTTCAAAGTCAATTCCTGCCCTCATTCCCACCCTCAAAGGCAACCATTCTTAGGATGTTTTTCACCACAGATCAATTAATTTAGCTTGTTCCAGAGCTTCATATAAAAGGAATCATGGATAGTTCACTCTTTTGGAACAAAGCTTCTTTCACTTAGCATAACGTTTTTTGAAATTCATTGACGTTGTTATATTTGTATCAGTAGTTTATTCCTTTTCATTAGTGAATAGTATCCATCATATGGATATACCACAGCTTATTTATGTAGTCTCCTATTGATGGATATTTGAATCATTACCAGTTTGGAGCTATTGATGAATAAAGATGCTATGAAAAAACTTGTACAGCTCTTTTGTGAACATATGCTTTCCTTGTGTGTAAATACCTAGGAATGGAATTACTGGGTCACAGGGTTGGTATATGTTTAGTTTTGTAAGAAACTGCCTGACAGTTTTCCAAAGTATTTGTATCATTTTTTATTCCCACCAAAATGTGTGAGCATTCTGGCCATCCACACCAACACCTGGTCTTGTAAGTCTTTTTCATTTTAACTATTCTGGTGTATGTGTATCGGTATCTCATGTTCATTTTTAATGCTTATTTTAATGTATATTTACCCAATGACTAATGATGTTGAGCACCTTTTCATATGTTCATTAACCACATCTATCTTCCTTTGTGAAATGTCTGTTCAAACCCTTTGCCCACTTTAAAATTTGCATATTTGTCTTATTTTTAAGTTGAAAGAGTTCTTTATATCCTGGATACCAGTCCTTTGTCAGATATGTTTTGTGAATATTTCTCCTACTTTGCCTAGCCCATTCATTTTTTAAAATGACGTATTTTGTGGAAAGGTTTTTCATTTTGATGAATTCTAGTTTATCGATAGTTTTTTTTTTTTCCAGAGGTCCTTGAATGCCATTCTAGAGTGTGGCATTTCCCAGGAGTAATTGATCCAATAAATACTATTATTTGGAAATAATGACATTAATAGCTAACACTGCACAGTACTTCCTACACCCCAGGCAGTATTCCAAGCTCTGTAGAGTAACTGGCCAAGATCAAAAAGCTGGCAAGAGTGCATGGAGGCTTAAGGTTTTTCTTGCTGTAAATCTCATGCTGTCTAAAATACTACAGGCAGACCTTGTTTTATTGCACTTCGCTTTCACAGATACTGTGTTTTTTACAAACTGAAGGTGTGTGACAACCCTGTGTCAGGCAAGCCCATTGGTGCCATTTTTCCAACAGCATTGGCTCACTTGGTGTCTCTGTGTCACATTTTGGCAATTCTCACAATATTTCAAACTTTTTCATCATTACTGTATTTGTTACGGTGATCTGTGATCAGTGATCTTTGATGTTATGACAGCCAAAAGATTGTGACATGCTGAAAGCTCAAATGATGATTAGCAGTGTTTAGCAATAAAATACTGTTCAGTTAAGGTATGTACATTGTTCTTTTTTAAATTTAATCAATCAATTAATTAATTAATTTACATCTTTATTGGAGTATAATTGCTTTACAACGGTGTGCTAGTTTCTGCTTTATAACAAGGTGAATCAGTTATACATATATATATGTTCCCATCTCTCATCCCTCTTGCATCTCCCTCCCTCCCACCCTCCCTATCCCACCCCTCTAGGTGGTCACAAAGCACCAAGCTGATCTCCTTGTGCTATACGGCTGCTTCCCACTAGCTATCTATTTTACATTTGGTAGTGTATATGTCCATGCCTCTCTCTCGCTTTTTCACAGCTTACTCTTCCCCCTCCCCATATCCTCAAGTCCATTCTCTAGTAAGTCTGTGTCTTTATTCCTGTCTTACCCCTAGGTTCTTAATGACATTTCTTTTTGCTAAATTCTGTATATATGTGTTAGCATACGGTATTTGTCTTTCTCTATCTGACTTACTTCACTCTGTATGACAGACACTAGGTCCATCCACCTCATTACAAATAGCTCAATTTCGTTTCGTTTTATGGCTGAGTAATATTCCATTGTATATATGTGCCACATCTTCTTTATCCATTCATCCGATGATGGGCACTTAGGTTGTTTCCATCTCCGGGCTATTGTAAATACAGCTGCAATGAACATTTTGGTACATGACTCTTTTTGAATTATGGTTTTGTCAGGGTATATGCCCAATAGTGGGATTGCTGGGTCGTATGGTAGTTCTATTTGTAGTTTTTTAAGGAACCTCCGTACTGTTCTCCATAGTGGCTGTACCAATTCACATTCCCACCAGCAGTGCAAGAGTGTTCACTTTTCTCCACACCCTCTCCAGCATTTATTGTTTCTAGATTTTTTGATGATGGCCATTCTGACTGGTGTGAGATGACATCTCATTGTAGTTTTGATTTGCATTTCTCTAATGATTAATGATGTTGAGCATTCTTTCATGTGTTTCATGTGTTTGTTGGCAGTCTGTATATCTTCTTTGGAGAAATGTCTATTTAGGTCTTCTGCCCATTTTTGGATTGGGTTGTTTGTTTTTTTGTTATTGAGCTGCATGAACTGCTTGTAAATTTTGGAGATTAATCCTTTTTCAGTTGCTTCATTTGCAAATATTTTCTCCCATTCTGAGGGTTTTCTTTTGGTCTTGTTTATGGTTTCCTTTGCTGTGCAAAAGCTTTGAGTTTCATTAGGTCCCATTTGTTTATTTTTGGTTTTGTTTCCGTTTCTCTGGGAGGTGGGTCAAAAAGGATCTTGCTGTGATTTATGTCGTAGTGTTGTGCCTATGTTTTCCTCGAAGAGTTTGACAGTTTCTGGCCTTACATTTAGGTCTCTAATCCATTTTGAGCTTATTTTTGTGTATGGTGTTACGGAGTGTTCTAATTTCATTCTTACACACATAGCTGTCCAGTTTTCCCGGCACCACTTACTGAAGAGGCTGTCTTTTCTCTACTGTATATTCTTGCCTCCTTTATCAAAGATGAGGTGACCATATGTGTGTGGGTTTATCTCTGGGCTTTCTATCCTGTTCCATTGATCTATATTTCTGTTTTTGTGCCAGTACCATACTGTCTTGATTACTGTAGCTTTGTAGTATAGTCTGAACTCAGGGAGCCTGATTCCTCCAGCTCCATTTTTCGTTCTCAAGATTGCTTTGACTATTCGGAGTCTTTCGTGTTTCCATACAAATTGTGAAATTTTTTGTTCTAATTCTGTGAAAAATGCCAGTGGTAGTTTGATAGGGATTGCATTGAATCTGTGGATTGCTTTGGGTAGTAGAGTCGTTTTCACAATGTTGATTCTTCCAATCCAAGAACATGGTATATCTCTCCATCTATTTGTATCATCTTTAATTTCTTTCATCAGTGTCTTATAATTTTCTGCATACAGGTCTTTTGTCTTCTTAGGTAGGTTTATTCCTAGATATTTTATTCTTTTGGCTGCAATGGTAAATGGGAGTGTTTTCTTTATTTCACTTTCAGATTTTTCATCATTAGTGTATAGGAATGCCAGAGATTTCTGTGCATTAATTTCTGCTAGCATCTTTAGGATTCTCTGTGTATAGTATCATGTCATCTGCAAACAGTGACAGATTTACTTCTTCTTTTCCGCTTTGGATTCCTTTTATTTCATTTTGTTCTCTGATTGCTGTGACTGAAACTTCCAAAACTATGTTGAATAAGAGTGGTGAGCGTGGGCAACCATGTCTTATTCCTGATCTTAGTGGAAATGTTTTCAGTTTTTTCACCATTGAGGATGATGTTGGCTGGGTTTGTCATATATGGCCTTTATTTTGTTGAGGAAAGTTCCCTCTGTGCCTACTTTCTGCAGGTTTTTTTTTATCATAAATGGGTGTTGAATTTTGTTGAAAGCTTTCTCTGCATCTATTGAGATGATCATGGTTTTTTCCTTCAGTTTGTTAATATGGTGTATCACGTTGATTGACTTGCGTATATTGAAGAATCCTTGCATTCCTGGAATAAACCCCACTTGATCATGGTGTATGATCCTGTTAATGTGCTGTTGGATTCTGTTTGCTAGTATTTTGTTGAGGATTTTTGCATCTATGTTCATCAGTGATATTGGCCTGTAGTTTTCTTTCTTTGTGACATCCTTGTCTGGTTTTGGTATCAGGGTGATGGTGGCCTTGTAGAATGAGTTTGGGAGTGTTCCTCCCTCTGCTATATTTTGGAAGAGTTTGAGAAGGATAGCTGTTAGCTCTTTTCTAAATGTTTGATAGAATTCGCCTGTGAAGTGATCTGGTCCTGGGCTTTTGTTTGTTGGAAGATTTTTAATCACAGTTTCAATTTCAGTGCTTGTTATTGGTCTGTTCATATTTTCTATTTCTTCCTGATTCAGTCTTGGAGGTTGTGCATTTCTACGAATTTGTCCATTTCTTCTAGGTTGTCCGTTTTATTGGCATAGAATTGCTTGTAGTAATCTCTCATGATCTTTTGTATTTCTGCAGTGTCAGTGTTACCTCTCCTTTTTCATTTCTAATTGTATTGATTTCAGTCTTCTCCCTTTTTTTCTTGATGAATCTGGCTAGTGGTTTATCTATTTTGTTTATCTTCTCAAAGAACCAGCTTTTAGGTTTATTGATCTTTGCTATCGTTTCCTTCATTTCTTTTTCATTTATTTCTGATCTGATCTTTATGATTACTTTACTTCTGCTATCTTTGGGGTTCTTTTGTTCTTTTTTCTCTAACTGCTTTATGTGCAAGTTTAGGTTGTTTATACGAGATGTTTCCTGTTTCATAAAGTGGGATTGTATTGCTATAAACTTCCCTCTTAGAACTGCTTTTGCTACGTCCCATAGGTTTTGGGTCGTTGTGTCTTCATTGTGATTTGTTTCTAGGTTTTTTTTTTTTATTTCCTCTTTGACTTCTTCAGTGATCACTTCGTTATTAAGTAGTGTATTGTTTAATCTCCATGTGTTTGTGTTTTTTACAGGTCTTCTCCTGTAATTGATGTCTAGTCTCATAGCGTTGTGGTCAGAAAAGATACTTGATACAATTTCATTTTTATTAAATTTACCAAGGTTTGATTTGTGACCCAAGGTATGATCTATCCTGGAGAATGTTCCATGAGCACTTGAGAAAAATGTGTATTCTCTTATTTTTGGATGTAATGTCCTATAAATATCAATTAAGTTCATCTTGTTTAATGTATCATTTAAAGCTTGTGTTTCCTTATTTATTTTCATTTTGGATGATCTGTCCATGGGTGAAAGTGGGGTGTTAATGTCCCCTACTATGAATATGTTACTTTCAATTTCCCCTTTTATGGCTGTTTGTATTTGCGTTATGTATTGAGGTACTCCTATGTTGGGTGCATAAATATTTACAATTGTTATATCTTCTTCTTGGATCGATCCCTTGATCGTTATATATGTATCTTTGTCTCTTCTTATAGTCTTTATTTTAAAGTCTGTTTTGTCTGATATGAGAATTACTACTCCATCTTTCTTTTGGTTTCCATTTGCATGGAATATCTTTTTCCATCCTCTCACTGTCAGTCTGTATGTGATTCTAGGTCTGAAGTGGGTCTCTTGTAGACAGCATATATATGCGTCTTGTTTTTATATCCATTCAGCCAGTCTGTGTCTTTTGGTGGGAGCATTTAATCCATTTACTTTAAGGTAATTATCGATATGTATGTTCCTATTCCCATTTTAATTGTTTTCGGTTTGTTATTGTAGGTCTTTTCCTTCTCTTGTGTTTCTTGCCTTGAGAAGGTCGTTTAGCATTTTTATAAAGCTGGTTTTGTGCTGCTGAACTCTCTCAGCTTTAGCTTGTCTGTAAAGGTTTTAATTTCTCCCACAAATCAGAATGAGATCCTTGCTGGGTAGAGTAATCTTGGTTGTAGGTTTTTCTCCTTCATCACTTTAAATATGTCCTGTCAGTCCCTTCTGGCTTGCAGAGATTCTGCTGAAAGATCAGCTCTTAACCTTATCGGGATTCCCTTGTGTGTTATTTGTTGTTTTTCCCTTGCTGCTTTTAATATGTTTTCTTTGTATTTAATTTTTGACAATTTGATTAATATGTGTCTTGCCGTGTTTTTCCTTGGATTTATCCTGTATGGGACTCTCTGTGCTTCCTGGACTTGATTAACTATTTCCTTTCCCATATTATGGAAGTTTTCAACTATAATCTCTTCAAGTATTTTCTCAGTCCCTTTCTTTTTCTCTTCTTCTTCTAGAACCCCTATAATTCGAATGTTGGTGTGTTTAATGTTGTCCCAGAGGTCTCTGAGACTGTCCTCAGTTATTTTCATTGTTTTTTCTTTATTCTTCCCTGCAGTAGTTATTTCCACTAGTTTATCTTCCGGGTCACTTATCCGTTTTTCTGGCTCAGTTATTCTGCTATTGAATCCTTCTACAGTATTTTTAATTTCAGTTATTGTGTTGTTCATCGTTGGTAGTTTCATCTTTACTTCTAGGTCCTTGTTACATGTTTTTGGCGTTTTGTCTATTCTATTTCCAAGATTTTGGGTCGTCTTTACTATCATTATTCTGAGTTCTTTTTTAGGTAGACTGCCTATTTCCTCTTCATTTGTTAGGTCTGGTGGGTTTTTATCTTGCTCCTTCATCGGCTGTGTGATTTTCTGTCTTCTCATTTTGCTTATCTTACTGTGTTTCGGGTCTCCTTTTTGCAGGCTGCAGGTTCGTAGTTCCCGTTGTTTTTGGTGTCTGTCCCCAGTGGCTAATGTTTCAGTGGGTTGTGTAGGCTTTCTGGTGGAGGGGACTAGTACCTGTGTTCTGGTGGATGCGGCTGGATATTGTCTTTCTTGTGCGCAGTCCACGTCTGGTGGTGTGTGTTGGGGTGTCTGTGGACTTATTATGATTTTATGCAGCCTCTCTGCTAATGGGTGGGGTTGTGTTCCTGTCTTGCTAGTTGTTTGGCATAGGGTGTCCAGTTCTGTAGCTTGCTGGTCGTTGAGTGAAGCTGGGTGCTGGTGTTGAGATGGAGATCTGTGGGAGATTTTTGCCATTTGTTATTATGTGGAGCTGGGAGGTCTCTTGTGGACCAGTGTCCTGAAGTTGGATCTCCCACCTGAGAGGCACAGCACTGACTCCTGTCTGCAGCACCAAGAGCCTTTCATCCACATGTCTCAGAATAAAAGGGAGAAAATGTAGAAAGAAAGAAAGAAAGAAAGAAAAGGCAAGAAGGAAACAAAGGAGGGAGGGAGGGAGGAAGGAAGGAAGGAAGGAAGGGGAGAAAGAGAGAGAGAGAAAGAAAGAAAGAAAAAGAAAAGGAAAAGAAAGAAAAGGGAGAAAGAGAGAAAGCAAGGAAGGAAGGAAGAAGGAAAGGAAGGAAAGGAAAGAGGATAAAATAGCATAAAGTAAGAAAATAAAATAGTTATTAAAATAATTAAGATAGTTTTTTTAAAAAAGAAAAAAAAAAAAGACGGATAGAACCCTAGGACAAATGGTGACAGCAAAGCTATACAGACAAAATGTCACACAGAAGTATACACATACACACTCACAGAAAGAGGAAAAGGGGCAAAAATAGTAAATCTTGCTCTCAAATTCCACCTCCTCAATTTGGGATGATTCGTTGTTTATTCATGTATTCCACAGATGCAGGGTACGTGAAGTTGATTGTGGACCTTTCATCTGCTGCTTCTGAGGCTGCTGGGAGAGATTTCCCTTTTTCTTCTTCGTTAGTACAGCTCCGGGGGCTCAGCTTTGGATTTGGCCCTGCCTCTGCATGTACGTCGCCAGAGGGCGTCTGTTCTTCGCTCAGATAGGATGGGGTTAAAGGATCTGCTGCTTCAGGGACTCTGGCTCACTCAGGCCGGGGAGGGGAGGGAGGGGCACGGAGTGCGGGGCGAGCCTATGGCGGCAGAGGCCGGTGTGATGTTGCAGCAGCCGGAGGAGCGCCGTGTGGTGTCCCGTGGAAGTTGTCCCAGGATCGCGGGCCCCTGGCAGTGGCAGGCTGCAGAAGTTCCTGGGAGCGGAGGTGTGGAGAGTGACCTGTGCTCACACACAGGCTTCTTGGTGGCAGCAGCAGCAGCCTTAGCCTCTCATGCCCGTCTCTGGGATCCGCGCTGTTAGTCGCAGCTCGCGCCCAACTCTAGCTCCTTTAAGCAGCACTCTTAATCCCCTCTCCTCGCGCATCAGGAAACAAAGAGGGAAGAAAAGGTCTCTTGCCTCTTAGGCAGGTCCAGACTTTTTCCCGGACTTCCTCTTGGCTAGCCGAGGTGCACTAACCCCCTGCAGGCTGTGTTCACACCGCCAACCGCAGTCCTTTCCCTGCGCTCTGACCAAAGCTGGAGCCTTAGGCCCCAGCCCCGCCCGCCCCAGTTGGCGAGCGGACCAGCCTCTCGGACTGGTGAGTGCCGGTCCGCACTGATCCTCTGTGCGGGAATCTCGCCGCTTTGCCCTCCACACCCCTGTTGCTGTGTTCTCCTCCGCGCCTCCGAAGCTTCTCCCCCTGCGCCACCCGCAGTCTCCGCCCCCGAAGGGGCTTCCTAGTATGTGGAAACCTTTCCTCCTTCACAGCTCCCTCCCACTGGTGCAGGTGCCGTCCCTATTCTTTTGTCTCAGTTTTTTCTTTTTTCTTTTGCCCTACCCAGGTACGTGGGGAGTTTCTTGTGTTTTGGGAGGTCTGAGGTCTTCTGCCAGCGTTCAGTAGGTGTTCTGTAGAAATTGTTCCACGTGTAGATGTATTTCTGGTGTATCTGTGGGGAGGAAGGTGATCTCTGTGTCTTACTCTTCTGCCATCTTCCCAATTCCCCCATCTATCGATAGTTTTTATTGCTTTCTGTGTCCTGTCTGAGAAGTCTTTGTCTACCCTGATTGTCAGATTTCTGATATATATTTACTAGTTATAAATTGATGTAGCCCTTAAAAAATTTTATTTAGGTCTTGAAGCTTTCACCCAGTAGTCAGAGCTTCTCATTTAGGACCTTATGGTGGCTTAAAAGAAATCTAAATATCTCAACAAAAAATTTAAAGACAGTGGTTTTTATCACTGCTTCAGGGTTATTTTTTTCAACACTCAGGATATTTTATAGTTTTGTTGAGTGATATATTTAGAGGATGGGAAGGGATGGCAGAAGTGTATTATTCTCAGGCAAGGGAGAGGAGAGTATAAATTTGCTATGGGAAAACTCTAACATCCCTCTCTTTTCCCTCCTTCTCTATACTGGCTATTACCCACCTTCTCCTTCCACTGTTGTCTCTGATCCAAGGGATCATAGCTTCTAGGCTTCCTTGATTCCAACACCTAGAATTGTTAGTATAGCTGAAATTTTTCCTGAATTTTAAAGCTCTGTAGAGATCTGGATAGTGTAGGAATTTGCATCATCCCCAAGAGAATTATCAGATTATAAGTAAAGTAGTGATCTGTATTAATAGACCTACTTTCAAAGGTGTTCAGTTTAACCATTTTCTCTGTTAGAGCAAGCAGTGATTTTTGGTAAAATATTTGAGCCTAAAAACTGACTGTTCTTGAGACCAACCAAGAGTTGATTGAGGAGAAATCTATCAGAATTTTTAGAGGATATCCAGTAGCATTATGGATGAGTAATTTTAGATATCATCTTAAAGGTTTTAGTTTTTGTTTAAAAAAGACCTTTTATAGATTTTTATTTCATTAGAGAAGGATACAGAGAAGCAAAAATGTAAACAAAACCAAGAATCTCTCAGAATTAAAGTAGATATTGTAGGTGGGTTTGAGTGTACTTTGGGGCTCATCATACAAAGAATCAGTATAACGTGATGAGTTTTGCAAGGATTGGGAAGCCCTGTGTGTAGTGCTGAGAGTTCTGGTTGCCAAAAGTCTGCTACTTACAGAAGTTAATCAGAAGTCCAGTGTCTACAAGGTTTACCTGATCCTAGCTAGGAGACCTCTGGGTTCTCTAAAATGGAGTGATCTTCACAGGACTGTGGAGTGAAGAATAGTTTACCCAGTTACCAGTGGAAATATTGTTGTTGTTATACTTATCACAGAAGTCTTGATGTGAATGACTGTGTCCCAGGATCTACTTTTATTTGTGGCCCTGAAGGCTTAGAATGGCACAGGGCCTTCCAGCAGATCTCGAGTAGCCAATTATATATGTGTATATACAAAATTTATTTAGGCATGGGAGATGGGTTTGGTGGCGGTGCTAGCAGTGGATATTTACTGCTTGTGGAAAACTTAGCAGTTTTTTCCAGTGGCTTTCTTTGAGATCTACCAAGATTTTCTTCCCAGCCATTTTTATTAACCCAGGAGTGAGATTTGTTTATGTTAAAACAAATGTACTGCTCAGTGACCATATCAGGATGTTCACAATCACATGATCCAGTGGCACTTGATCAGTGCTGAAAGCTCTAAGGAGGCCAAAGCGATCTTTTAACTCCTTATACAATGAAAAGTTGACTTTGAGATCTGAAAGGCCCACTTCTATTTATTTTGTTCTACTGTCTCCTCTAATCTCAGCATCCCTATTATGTGTGCTTTTGAACTCTGGGGTAGCAATGTTGAAAATGACATGGGATGAAGATCAGTGACTTGATTTTTTTATACCCTTTTCTTTACTCTTATTTTTTATTGTTACAGAAGAAGCTACTATGGAGGAAACTGGGCCAGTTTTAGCTTTTCAGGACTGTTGTCCTGGCTAAAGGAACACCAGGTAAAGTTCTTATCTGATTTTTTAATCTACTAGGTTATATTTTGTGTCACGTAATAACCCTGCATTGAAGAAGACACTAAGTTTCCTCTGTAATATAGGATTGATAACTTATTTACTTATTTAACAAAAACTGTGCAGTCACCTTTTCAGCTAATATTTTTCCAATACCTCTAAAATATAGATTTCACTTTTTAAGTATAAACAGATAACATTGGCTGAAGAATAAATCATATATGTTTCATACCGTTTGCTAATTACTCTGTACGCCCAAATATCAGGCAAGATTTTTTTTCTCCCAGTCTTTCAGAAAAAATATTTCAGTCCTTATAAAATCTCACATATTACTAGTTGTTCTTTCAGTTAGTATGTTTTGGAAAAAAACCTAAGTGTTTGGGGAAGATACATTAATTTGAAATGATCTCAGTCATTGGTGGTTTTACATATTTATAGAAGTCACCTGACAGAATCATACCTGACAGTAAAAACAAAATGCAAGGAAAGAAACAATATAAATTTAGTAATTTTTTTCCCTAAGGGTAGGATCTCACTACTACAACTGTTGGATATCATTGTAAAGAAGTTTTTAGAGATCATTTACAGCGTACGTTTAACACGGGGAGTTGATTGTCATGCAGTTTACCAGTTTTTATGAGACATTAAAAAAACTGTCCTAATTTTATGTAAATGGTGCATGTGGCTTGAAATGGAATTCCTACTGAGAGCATCATACATAGAATCAGAAACTGCTGTATCTCAAAAGGGTTCAGACATTTGGGAAAGGAGGATGATAGACTCTAGAAAATTGTATTCAGTTAACTAAGAATAATATAGCTAAGACTTAACTAAGCACTTACCATGTACCAAGCTAAGCATTTTAGTTTTCTTGATTGATTTAATGGTATATATGACTCAAAAAGTGTAGTGATGACAAAGACATTGACATTGAAGATACACTGAAGATTCAGTTTGAATCTTATTATTGTATGAAATGAGAGTGTGGAGAAACAAGCAATATTTGTAAAGTAACATTTCATGTAATGACTCAAACTATGTATGAATCAAGAAAGTAAATGTTATAAATAGATTCATTTAACTGTTTAAATGAATATGCCTCAAATATTTTATGTTGATCAGAAACCCTTTTTTGAACCTTATCCTTGGGAAGTGTGTGTGAGGATCACCTCATGTTGAGTCATATTCAGTACTTCCATGCAAAAATTTAGTCTAGATTCTCAGAACAACAGCAACAAAAATACCCTAATTGTCTGAATGGAAAATTTTTGGTGAGTGAAGGGATTTTTAAAAAATAAACTTTGGTAATGGGTTAGATTTATTAAAACAAAATATTTTTGTAGATGTTCCTTTTATTTTAATGCTTCTTTTACTCCAACATCTTGACTCTGTCACCATATCCTTTTTCCCTTCACTCTCTGTCCCTGGTCCATAGTTCTTTTTTCAGGCTGTTAACCCCTGTCTATATGTTCAAAGTTCCTGTACTTCACCTCCTCTTCTATTTATGTTGGGATGTTTAATGCTGTCTAATAATTACACTTGATAATAAGAGCCATCTGCCACTACTTTTCTTCAGCTTAAAATATTAAATTCAGGACAGTGCAGCCTTTTAAAAATAATTATTGCCCTACTTTATGAAATCTGTAACTTTAGAAATTTTCTGAGGTGAATTTACTTAAAACAAAGGCTACTGTAGTTATATTTCACTACTAGTTTGTTGAGTATATATAATACGTTAAAAAAATTTTCTCTCTGAGAGATGGGTAACAAGTGGATTAAAATTTTAAACAGATTAAAAATTGATCCTTGACCTTTGGAAAAGGTTTATCTTGACATCTTCAAAAATCCCCTGTATTCAAATATTGTATCATATAACTTTCTCCATAAAATATAATTAGGAATTATTGAAAAACTTAAAGAACCACTTTCAGTCCTTAGTGAGAGTTTATATACTTTGTTATACATTCTTGTTTTTATTGTATTTCTAAATATAAAATATTCAGGTTGATTATTATAAAGTCCTTAGTTATATTGGGCTGAGTACTTTTCAAAAATACTTTTACATATAATTAAAATTTGACACAGCTAATGACCAACCTTCAAAAATCTGAAAGTAAGCAGAATGAAGTAATTTTGGGTCTGCTTTTTTAACAACAAAATGTAAAACTTTATTATTAATAAGTAATATGTGCCTTTTGATGTGATGAGAGGCAAAGCATGAATTTAGAAAGGTATAAATTTTATCAGAAAAGTAGAGGTTCAGAGTACCCAATTTAATTACAATTTCTTATCTGTATATTGTTTAGGAAAACAGTGATATTGTAAATGAATGCCCACTGTGGCAAGAGAAGATCCTTGAAAATGAAGAAGCTATTGCTCTTAGCAGGAAGGACAAAACCATTCAACATGTGGAAGTGTTTTGTTATGCCAGGTATGAAAATTATTTATTTACAATAAACTATGTTCATGACTTCTTATTCACATGTCTTCAGAAGAAGCCAGCAGTAAGAATTTATATGGCACTGGTTGCTACAAGTCTACTTGATATGCTGGTTTGCATTTTTTAAAATGTAACATTAGTTTTGTTAGGTTTGTTCATTTGTATTATTTTTTAGATTCCACATATAAGCGATACCATGTAGTACTCGTCTTTATCTGACTTATTTTATTTAGCATAATACCCTCTAGGTCCATCAGTGTTGTCGCAATTAAACTTCAAAAACCAACAAACTCATAGAAAAAGAGATCAGATTTGTGGTTACCAGAGACGGGGGTGGGGGGGGGTGGTGGTGGTGGCAGGGTGCGGGGAGGATTGGATGAAGGCAGTCAAAAGTTACAAACTTCCAGTTATAAGATAAATAAGTACTAGGGATGTCATGTACAACATGATTAATATAATGAACACTGCTGTGTGTTATATACGCAAGTTGTTAAGAGTCAATCCTAAGAGTTCTCATCACAAGGAAAAATATTTTTTCTATTTCTTTAATTTTGTATCTGTATGAGATGATGAATGTTCACTAAACTTATTGTGATAATCACTTCATGATGTATGTAAATCAAATCATTATGCTGTATGCCTTAAACTTATACAGTGCCGTTATGTCAATTATATCACAATAAAACTTTTGTGGAAGAAAAACATAAAACTTTCAGTTGTGGAAGAAAAAAATAAAACTTTCAGTTTTCTCTGTTTAGATAATATATTAATGACTTATAATTTACTGAGCTCTTTTATTTTTACTTTTTATTAAAAAAATTTTTGTGGCCGCACTGCGTGGTATGTGGGATCTTAGTTCCCAGACCAGGGCTCAAACCCACACCCCTTGCAGTGGAAGCACGGAGTCTTAACCACTGGACCTCCAGGGAAGTCCCGTGAGCTCTTTTAAATACATTATCTTATTTGATCCTTACAATGGTCCTGTGCTAGGATAGAGCACATAGTATTAGATTTTTCACAGAGTCCTCAGTGGAGCTCAAAGAGTTTAATTTGCTGAAGGTCACATAGCTTGATAAATATCAAGGCCATACCTAAGCTAGATAGTGGTGGAGTCCAAGATTAAAGCCCAGGGTTTTATAATCCTAATTCAGTGTTCTTCTAACTCTTAGATAACAGTCAGTGTAGCAAAATGGAAAATTATAATTTTGAATTAAAGAAATCAAATTGAGTGGCCATGACATCTGGGGGCATGTTTTTGTAAATCAAGAGAGAAGTGGGGGGAAAGTAATGTTTTCAGTGTCTCCTTCTCAGTGAAAGAATTCATTATTTTAAAACAATTGGAATAGTTTATTTTTTCAAATGACATGGTCGATGGGCTGAAAGGTAACAATCACATAGTTCACTTCAACTGTTATGGAGTTATGGAGTTGAGGGTTTTAGAAATCAGACTGTCAAGCTCTTTAATAGTAATTAAAACTTAAAATCCAAGATACTAGAAATTTTTCAGAACCTGTACTGTCATCATACATATCCTTGCTGTGGTACAGTGGTAAGCGTGACCTGAGCCCGTGAAAAGTTGGGGAACCTGTGGTTGATTTCTTAACCTATATTCATATCTGTCAGGTGACTAGCATTTTCTGCCATTAATACATAGTTAATTTTCTATGATTTTCTGCAAAAGGACAGCCTTTGAAATATCAGATACAGATTATAATTTGCATAATGCTAAATGGCATTCAGTATGGAAAGGTATAACTCTCTGATATTGTTTAGACCCAGCGTAGACAGATCTAGAACAGAAGGTGATCTCAAGTGAAAATTCATACGCTTTAATGAAACCAGGAATAAATATTTGGTAACTTTCTTGTGTGTCCATGAATACTACTTGACTAGAATATAGTGACAGTCACACTCAGGCCCTTTGAGAGGTACTTTTGCTATTTCAAGGCCTTTGATTTCTCTATGCTTCATGACAATTAGTGTTTATGGTTTCTGGTGACTGAAATGACACATTTTGAGTGCAGAGGAAATCATCTCGTTTTTTATTTCTGATCTCTACAGTTTCATTTTTGGAACTTCTCAAAGTGATAAAAGATTGGTGGTGGAAGGTTTGTTTTAAAACAGAGAAGTAGGACTCTGCTGTATATTTTCATTGCCCATTAGAGGTTGGAACAAGAGGTGAACTGGGATAATGTTCTATATGTCTTCATTTACTTGGAAAGGGTAGCTAGTTATTAATGCCATAGTAAGCAGGATGAGCCCTGAGAGCATCCAGTGGGGGAATGTACAGAAAATCTACTTGTCTATAATAAGTGCTACAAACATGAGTAAACAGGAATAACAGTACCTTTCTTAGCCCCAGCCAGACTATGGCATCCTTAACCTTTTGGATCATGACCACAAACTTGGCATTATATGAAAAGGGCTAGGGCCAAAATACCTGTCACAGAGATTTACTTTATATGAGAATTCATCACCCAGGACCCACTGGCTTAAATCAGAATCCTTGTTGAATACA
Source organism: Tursiops truncatus (assembly GCF_011762595.2). Taxonomy (NCBI): domain Eukaryota; kingdom Metazoa; phylum Chordata; class Mammalia; order Artiodactyla; family Delphinidae; genus Tursiops; species Tursiops truncatus. The sequence goes on from NC_047055.1 coordinate 57,128,142, forward strand.
TATTTCTGACAACCCTATTTTCTGGTTTTCCTACTATAGTAGTTTAAAGCAGCAAATAGGAAAGGGGTGTCTGCTGGAGGCAGGCACACTGAGAACCACACTGAGACCAGGGTTATACTCCTGCCTTTATGATTCAACTTACTGTATGATACTGAGCAAAAGATGTCCTCTTGGACTAGGTCATCTCAGAAGTCCCTATGGGCTCCAACATGCTGCTGTTTTATGTGTTAGTTGATAGAGTAACAGAGGAAAAGTAGACAGAATCAGCAAGCTGAGAGCAGGCTTTGGGCCATTTAGTGTAGGGGCAAATGGCTTTGAATCAGGATCCCTCAAAGACATCACTGTATTATAGCACAGTATAACAATTGATGATCATAATTCTATCCCGATGTCTTCAGGAAAAAGTTAAATTATGTTCTCTCTACTCCACTTGAAAAGGTGGGGGTATTTGAAATACACTTTAGAAAGATGAATATTAAAACTGATTAGAGGGCTTCCCTGGTGGCACAGTGGTTAAGAATCCACCTGCCAATGCAGGGGATGCGGTTTCGAGCCCTGGTCTGGGAAGATCCCACATGCTGCAGAGCAACTAAGCCCATGCGCCACAACTACTGAGCCAGTGCTCTAGAGCCACAACTGCTGAGCCCACGTGCCACAACTACTGAAGCCCATGCACCTAGAGCCTGTGCTCAGCAACAAAGAGAAGCCACCTCAATGAGAAGCTCGCGCACAGCATCGAAGTGTAGCCCCCGCTGGCCGCAACTAGAGAAAGTCGGCGCACAGCAACAAAGACCCAACACAGCCAAAAAAAACCAAAAAAACAAAACTGATTAAAATAAAAATTTTATCATTTTAAAAGATTACTTTTGGTGCTCTTAGAAAATTCCCTCATTTTCTCCCTAAGAAAGGATATCACTATGTAGTAGATCCTCGACGTTCTTGTGGGATACATCACAAAATTCCTTGTGAATCCCCTTTTGTAAATATGTAATGAAGAATATGGTGCAGGTTCCTGGCTTTTTGTTGTTATTGCTGTTTACATATGTGTTATTGATGTTACTGTTACATTTTGTGGATATAGTGTGTGTGTGTGTGTGTGTGTGTCTGTGTTTCATTCTGTACAGTTTTAACACATATGTGGGTTCATGTAACCATCACCACAGAGAACAGATCAGTTCCATCACCACAGGGATCCCTCCTGTTGCCATTTTATAGCCACACTTCATCTCCTTCCCCAAAGTCCTAACTCCTGGCAACCACTAATCTGTTTTCCAACTCTATAATTTTGTCATTTTTGAGGACATTATGTAAATGGAACTGTACAGTATGTAACCTTTTGCCACTGGCTTTTTTCGCTCAGCATAGTTACCCAGAGATTCATCTAGGTTGTTGCTTGCATCAGTATTTTGTCCCTTTTTATTGCTGAGTAGTATTCCATGGTAGCAATGTACCACAGTTTATTTAGTCATTCATCCACTGAAGAACATCTGGGCTGTTTCCATTTTGTCTGTTACAAATAAGAATGCTATAAATGTTGGTTTACAGGATTTTGTGTGAACATAAATTTTTATTTTTCTGGGATAAATGCCCAAGTGTACAATTCCTGGGTCATATGTATGTTTAGTTTTAGAAGAAACTGACTTTTCCAGAGAAGCTGTACCATTTTACATTCCCACCAGGCATGTGTGAGTGATTCAGTTTCTCCGTATCCTCACCATCATTTGGTGGTGTAACTTTTTTAGTTTAGCCAATCTTATAGGTGTGTAGTAGTGATATCTCATTGTGGTTTTAATTTGCATTTCCCTGATGGCTGATTTTGAATATCTTTTCATGTGCTTATTTGCCACCCATATGTCCTTTTTGGTGAAATATCTGTTCATGTCTTTTGCTCATTTTTTAATTGGATGGACTTTTTTTTTCCTGTGGAGATTTAAGAGTTCTTTATATATTCTAAATGTATCCCTTGTTAGATATGTGGTTTACAAGTTTTAATTTTTGTATAAGGTGTGAGGTTTAGGTCAATGTTCATTTTTTTTAACCTATGGATATCCAGTTGCTTCAGTACTATTTGTTGAAAAGGCTGTTTTTCCTCCATTGAGTTACTTTTGCATCTTTGTCAAAAATCAACTGACTGTACTTGGATGGTCTGTTTCTGGATTCTGTTTTCTGTTCCATTGATGTCTATGTCTTTTCCCACACCAGTATCACACTGTTTTGATTACTGCAGCTATACAGTTGGACTTAACATCAGTTTGAATGATTTCCCTCAATTTATTCTTCTTTACCAAGATTGTTTTAGCTGTTCTACAGTTTGTGCCTTTCCATATAAATGTTTTAATAAGCCTGTCCATGTCTAGAAAACATTGCTGGAATTTTGATAGGAATTGCACTAAAGTTACAGATCAACCTGGGGTGAATTGACGTCTTTATTATTTTGAGTCTTCCAATCCATTGACAAGGTAGGCCTCTCCATTTAGGGAGGTCATCTTTGATTTCTTTCTACAGGATTGTGTAATTTTCAGCATACCAGTTCTGTACATGTTTTGTTAATTGTATACCTAAGTATTTAATTTTCTTTGGAGCCAGTGCAATTGTAAGTGGTATTATTGCTTTTTTAATTTTGGTTTTCACTTGTTCATTATTCATATCTAGAAATATAATTGGTTTTTATGCATTCATCTTTTATCCTGAAATCTTGCTGAACGTGCTTATTCTAGGAATTTTTTGGTAGATTCCTTGGGATTTTTGCATAGGAAGTCATGTTTTCTGCAAAGAGGAACAGTTTTACGTCTTCGTTTCTATTGACTTTTTTTTTTAGTCTATTTTCTATTGAGAGTCATGTGTTTTCTGTCCATAGCCACATACTGCAAGTTAATTGTATTTTCTACTTATCCTTAGGCTCACTTAATGAGCATTTTTTTCATAAAGGAAGTTATTATCACTTCCTGAGGACTTTGTAATTATACACTAACGCTGGGCAATCATTTAGGTTCTCTCACTTGCTAATTATCTTGATCTTGTACACTACTCTCTCAGCATATGCAAGTCAAATCCACAATCTGACCAAATGACAAATTACCAAAAACCTTACACTTTAATGGTCATTCATGCCAAGAGTTTATTTAGTTGCATCAGGCATATAGAGAGAAGTCAAACCTCAATCCCTGGTAAATTATGCATATAGAATATTGTTTTAAATATTGATATTTTGGTAAATTTCCAAAATATCATGTAAAGATAGCTTTATAATGATATGAATGCTGAAATATTATGACTTGTCTTCCCATCTTAGACCAGATGAGTTAGCTTATAGAGTTGACGTTTATTAGGCCAAAATCTATGGCTTGATTCTTGTAGATGTCACTTGATATTTCATCAAGGAAGAATAGTGTCTATCTCTTGGCCACAAACAATATTATAGTCATAACCAGTAGCCTTTTGATTTTTAATCTTTGATTACAAGGAGGACAGGGCAAGGATTCAAGTAGATCAGTGCAAACCCATCACCACTGCTTGGAAAATACCTCAAACTACATGGCAAGTCAGTAACACCATATTCTAATGTAAACATATAGGATAGCACATTATTTTTTTTTATGATTGTTGACTTTACTTATTTTCAAAAATAATTCTTAAGTGTTCAATCTAAAGGTTTTAGTGATCTTTTGAACTTTAAAGTTAGTATTTTTTGGTTATTGCATAGTTAGGCTAAATATTAAAATAGAAATTGTAGGGATTAGTCTCTTTTCATAACTTAAGTCCAGTTAACACAAATTCTATAAAAAACTACCCAGATTGTTTTGTTTTATCAGTGCTTTGTTACCCTGAATGCTGCTTGTAATAGGTGAGTTAATCTCTAGTTTGGGCCAGAAATACTTTTGCTATACATAGATTATCTTTCTTTGAAACAAATTTTGTGATTATACAGTTGACTTATAGAAGGGAAGAATAAAAGAACTATAGCATTTATTGGATATTATCTTTGTGGTAGCTGCTATAACTTGCTTCCTTACATATTTTATTTCATTCAGTTTCATTTAATCTGTGCTATGACCAGGGAGAGCCAGAGATAGGAGAGCCAGGATTTGAGCCCACATCTATCTAACTCAAAAGTTTGTGCTGTTTCCATTGTGTCACATTGTATTTCAGGAATCAGATAAATACATGTATGCGTATCAAGGAAGCCATTCCACCAAGTGAATAAAGTATTTCCTTTGTGAAGACTAGCACCTAAAGAAGTACATTTACTTCTTTAATTTACTAGAGTAGTGTTTAGAATTGTAAAGTAATTATACCTATATTGGGGAATGAAAGTGCCTAACTCCCAATGTTCGGAAGATAAGGGATGAATCCAGTAACCTTTAGTTGTTGTGACTGTAGTTTGTACGCCACAAGATACAGTAGTTTAGGTGAGGGGATAAAAGCAGCTGCTATTTCTGGTTTTAAATATCCAACAGAAGATGAAAAGGCACAGTACATTAATCCACGCAAACCCAAACAGTTCTTAGGTAAAAGATGATTGCCTATTAATTGCATAATGTCATGTAGTTTCTTTAGTGAGAAGAGATTTTTATCTTTCTAAAATATTGGCAAGAACTTGTACCTTTTCTGTCCTTTCTTTTTTTGCATAATACTGAACATTGTTTCCCCTGTTCTGGCGTGATAATGTTAAAACAGGATGAAAACTTGCTTCTTAGATTTATAGACGAACCAGCTCTTTCATGGATTGATACTAAAATAAAGACATTGTAATACTCATCTAAAATTCTGTTTATTTACTTTAGGTTCTAAAACTTTAATTAAAAAATTTTATAAGTAACATGAGCCTTTTAAGCAAAAACGTAATAATACCAATAAGAAAGAAATACAAAATTTAAAAAAAATGAAAAATCACGTATAAGTTTTATAATTTAGAGGAAGCTATAATTTACCACTGTGTACAAGTAAGTTTGTTTTAGGCTATAAGTGACACAGTGCCCAACTAAAAGTGGATGGGTAGGTGGGAGGGTAGGCAGGTGGGTGAGTTGGTTGGTCCTGTTGCAGAATTCACTAATTGAGAATCTTAATCACATCAGAGTTGGGGTAGGTCCCCAGCACTTCTCTTAGCTTCCTGTCCAGAGTTACAAGATAGTTGCCACGATTCTGAACAGGTTTTCACACAGCAGAAATCTCAACGTGAAATGAAGGGGGAGAGATTTTCTTCTAACATGTGTATGCTTTTTTTTGTTTGTTTGTTACTATTATACTAGGGAGTCTTTACCAAAGCCCCCAGCAGATTCTCCCTTGTCTCGTTGGCTAAAACTAGATAACCAGCTCACTCTTAAATCAGTCACTAACAAAGGGCAGTAAAATTACCATAATTGGTTTTAATCAGTCATGATCCATCCCCTAGTCCTGGGTATCTTCTGCCTGATATTGGAACAAAATTGCAGCTCTTGTGGCAGGGAGGAAGACAGTAATCGTTGTTGAGTAGGCAACCAATAGTACCTGCTGTACACCACCTTATGCTATTTTGTTCTTGGAGAAATGTGACAAGAGGTTGATACTTCAGCTATATTCTACTGTACGTGTTAACATTTTAAGTTGGTAACAAATAAGGAAATATATCTACCAATATATTATATTGCAGCAATTCAAAATCGACTACAGTGGTTTTTTTATATTACTGTTTTCTGGAACAACAACTTTTTGATAGTCTGATTCTTATGAGTAACCATTAAACATTTATTTGCAGGAATAAACAGCTGGGTAGCAGTGTAACGTGTACTGTGCAAATCAAAAGTGAATGGCCTTAGCACAAAGTGCATACATCAAAGTAAAAGAATACAATTTCTGCAACAAGCTATACTGTGGGGAAAAAAGGTGCAAATGACTGAAAAATAAATAGTGAACACCTGTGCTGAATAAATTAACCAGCTGGTTGGCAATTTTTCATTTGACTTATCTAAAAGGGTGACTGTTACAAGGCATTAATAAGACATATTCACTTTGAGGTGTTCCCTTGTTACTACCATTAATTGATAAGCAATACTAGATAATATCAGAATTTATACCCCTAAATTCTCAGAGTTATATGTAGATTGTGGCAAGCGGTAAAAAGTGCATTCAACTAAGCAGTTATTCAGCAGTTGCAATTAGGTAAAATTATCTCAAAAATACTGTTACACTGTATTGTAAATATCCTTTGAAATTCAGATAAGCAATATGTGACATTAGATTTCATCTGTCAATTTATTTTCATATTGAAAAATTTTATAAGAACTAATGATGCAGATTTTTCCCCTTTGTATGTTAAAATCATAGTAGTGTTTTAGAACTCAAAGTTTCCCTTGAGAGCTTATAATTCAGCCACATTCATTTACAAATGGCAAATGTGTTTTTATACTTTTCAAACTTTAAAATTAATAAAATTGAGTTATTATTCTGAGGTGTTCTCCAAAGTTTGAATTATTTTTTTAAGAAAAAAAATTTTTTTTAACCACAGTATAAAGTTTTAAATTTGAGGGACGATAAGTCCTTTTTGATGAACAGAATTTTGCTTGCTGAGGAATTAAGTGGAATTTGGGGAGTTTTCTGGTGTCGTTATAACTTCTAGTTAGGTATTAAATTCAATGTTGGCAGAACTCCAAAAAATATTTTAGTTGTCGTTAATGGAAAGTAAGGAAACTATAGTGTTTCTATTGCATGTGTTTTCCATAGTGCTAGGAATTTCACCAGATTATGATGTTGAGAATAGTAAAACTTAATAGCTTATGCATGTAAAACAAATTCACAAAGAATAACTCCTTTCCTTAAACTTATACCCTTAATTAAGTATTTGGACTTATATTTTCCAGATTGTCCAGTACTGGTTAATGCATTTCATTCACTCTAGAAAGCTCTCTTTTTCAGAATATAATAGAGAGCCACTGACCAGATAGTAGCTGTGCTCAATTTTCGTGGTGTCATCATCATGCTCTGTAATAAGAGAAATTGCCATATTCTGTCTTACCTGTAAAGTATAATTAATTATCCTGCCATTTCTTAGTTTAATCTTTAGATGTGGAACTTTTTGCTGAAAGTTGTCACCTTAGATCCCTCATGGAACACACTTTGGTTTACTGGTTTTCAAACTAATGAAAATGAATACAAAGCATGAACAATTCTGTAGAAAATATACAAATCACATTTCATATTATTGCTCTTCATTTTTAATGTTGCTTAATGGCAGTGGTGCTCTTACGTGGTTATGTGGCCAGAGAGCTTTCAACATGTGATTACAAACCTAAGAACACATGTTTTGAGTTGCCTGTTGACCTGTGGGAAATTTAACAATAGCTTAGGTTTGATTAATATCTCATGTTTGATTAACCTTTTGGAGTTTATGAAAAATACTCTTCATATATGTTAGCTCATTAATCTTACAAAACCCTCATGAAAGTTAAGGCAGATGAATGATCTCCCATTTCATAGATGGGGAATCTGAAAGGTTAATAAATACATTCAGGACTAGAATTTTCCCACTACCATTTCCTAGATCTGAAAATGGTTTTGACATTAATGATTTCATCCTTTTTTCATTAGATTTAATTGAAATTACTAGATTATAACAGTAACCATGGTATTTTATTTCTTAACATTTAAAATAAGTTATTCTTTCCTTGTAACCTTTCTTATTGTAGTGTTTTTTTGTGTTAATTTCAAAGAGGCACTTTTTGTTCACTGCCCACAAACTTTTTTTAAATTATTTTTTTTATTTTTAATTTTTTTAAAACTCTTTATTGGAGTATAATTGCTTTACAATGGTATGTTAGTTTCTGAGTGAATCAGTTATACACATACATATGTCCCCATATCTCTTTCCTCTTGTGTCTCCCTCCCTCCCACCCTCCGTATCCCACCCCTCTAGGTGGTCACAAAGCACCGAGCTGATCTCCCTTTGCTATGCGGCTGCTTCCCACTACCTATCTATTTTACGTTTGGTAGTGTATATATGTCCATGCCACTCTCTCACTTTGTCCCAGCTTACCCTTCCCCATCCCCGTATCCGCAAGTGCATTCTCTAGTAGGTCTGTGTCTTAATTCCCGTCTTACCCCTAAGGTTCTTCATGACCATTTTTTTTTTACATTCCATATATATGTGTTAGCATACGGTATTTATTTTTCTCTTTCTGACTTACTTCTGTCTGTATGACAGACTCTAGGTCCATCCACCTCACTACAAGTAACTCAATTTCGTTTCTTTTTATGGCTGAGTAATATTCCATTCTATATATGTGTCACATCTTCTTTATGCATTCATCTGTTGATGGACACTTAGGTTGCTTCCATGTCCTGGCTATTGTAAATAGGGCTGCAGTGAACATTTTGGTACATGACTCTTTGAATTATGGTTTTCTCAGGGTATCTACCTACTAGTGGGATTGCTGGGTCATATGGTAAATCTATTTTTAGTTTTTTAAGGAACCTCCATACTGTTCTCCATAGTGGCTGTATCACTTTACATTCCCAACAACAGTGTGAGAAGGTTCCCTTTTCTCCACAACCTCTCCAGCAATTATTGTTTGTAGATTTTTTGATGATGGCCATTCTGACTGGTGTGAGATGATATCTCATTGTAGTTTTGATTTGCATTTCTCTAATGATTAATGATCTTGAGCATTCGTTCATGTGTTTGTTGGCAATCTGCATATCTTCTTTGGAGAAATGTCTATTTACGTCTTGAGTCCATTTTTGGATTGGGTTGTTTGTTTTTTTTCACACACAGACACTACATTTTATTTTTACAAGAGATAAATAAACTGACACCAAGCATTGTAAATGGATGACCACAACAAAAGCAACAATGATTGAAATTACCAAACACAAAACACACTCATACTATGTCATAATATTGACATTCAGTCCAGTAATCCTCCACTGGAACAGCTCCTTTACTTTGTAGTGAAAATTGATTTGTATATTTTTTGCCTCTGAGTCCTTGTGGGACTTTTATTTTTTAATTCAAACAGAAAGTCACAAAAATTATAATCATCCTCATCAGTTCACTCAGTCCCATGTAATTAATATTTTTTTCATCTTGATCTTTTGTTAGCACTTTTATGAATTCATCAGTTTTCCATTAGAGTTCTGAAAATGCTTATTCATTCAGTTCAGCAGTATAGTCAGTTACCAGAAACCTGTACTTGTCAGAGTCTTTTCCATGAATTCCTTGAAGATGAAACCCTTTTATAGGAACATTTTTGCAAAAGCATCACAGTACACCCAGAACTGTCTGTAAATGACAAAAGACTTAAAAATGACCACGGTTAAAGATTTGATGAAAGTTCATAATAATGCAATTGACAAGGAAATTTAGTTATTTCAGAGATACACATTTTAAAGTAATAACTAGAATTATGACTTATCATACCAAAACATATAAGATTTCTAGAAATTTCATGTAATGTCTGAAACATTTAAATTAACATATTTCCATACAAATAACCGAAAGAAAGTTTAGTATTAGTTATTTTTTGTTTGTTTGTTTGTTTGTTTATACTGCAGGTTATTAGTTATCATTTTTATACACATCAGTGTATATATGTCAATCCCAATCACCCAATTCAGCACACCACCATCCCCACCCCACCGCGGTTTTCCCCCCTTGGTGTCCATACCTTTGTTCTCTACATCTGTGTCTCAACTTCTGCCCTGAAAACCAGTTCATCTGTACCATTTTTCTAGGTTCCACATGTATGCGTTAATATATGATATTTGTTTTTCTCTTTCTGACTTACTTCACTCTTATGACAGTCTGTAGATCCATCCATGTCTCAACAAATGACTCAATTTTGTTCCTTTTTATGGCTGAGTAATATTCCATTGTGTATATGTACCACAACTTCATTATCCATTCATCTGTCGATGGGCATTTAGGTTGCTTCCATGACCTGGCTATTGTAAATAGTGCTGTAATGAACATTGGGGTGCATGTGTCTTTTGGAATTATGGTTTTCTCTGGGTATATGCCCAGTAGTGGGATTGCTGGATCATATGGTAATTCTATTTTTAGTTTTCTAGAAATGTCCATACTGTTCTCCGTAGTGGTTGTATCAATTTACATTCCAACCAACAGTGCAAGAGGGTTCCCTTTTCTCCACACCCTCTCCAGCATTTGTTGTTTGTAGATTTTCTGATGATGCCCATTCTAACTGGTGTGAGGTGATACCTCATTGTAGTTTTGATTTGCATTTCTCTAGTAATTAGTGATGTTGAACAGCTTTTCATGTGCTTCTTGGCCATCTGTATGTCTTCTTTGGAGAAATGTCTATGTAGGTCTTCTGCCCATTTTTGGATTGGGTTGTTTGTTTCTTTAATATTGAGCTGCATGAGCTGCTTGTAAATTTTGGAGATTAATCCTTGGTTACTTGCTTCAGTTGCAAATATTTTCTCCCATTCTGAGGGTTGTCTTTTCGTCTTGTTTATGGTTTCCTTTGCTGTGCAAAAGCTTTTAAGTTTCATTCGGTCCCATTTATTTATTTTTGTTTTTATTTCCATTTCTCTAGGAGGTGGGTAAAAAGGATCTTGCTGTGATTTATGTCATAAAGTGTTCTGCCTATGTTTTCCTTTAAGAGTTTGATAGTGTCTGGCCTTACATTTAGGTCTATAATCCATTTTGAGTTTATCTCTGTGTATAGCGTCAGGAAGTGTTCTAATTTCATTCTTTTACATGTAGCTGTCCAGTTTTCCAAGCACTACTTACTGAAGAGGCTGTCTTTTCTCCAATGTGTATTCTTGCCTCCTTTATCAAAGATAAGGTGACCATAGGTGCGTAGGTTATCTCTGGGCTTTCTATCCTGTTCCATTGATCTATATTTCTGTTCTTGTGCCAGTACCATACTTACTGTCTTGATTACTGGAGCTTTGTAGTATAGTCTGAAGTCAGGGAACCTGATTTCTCCAGCTCCATTTTTCTTTCTCAGTATTGCTTTGGATCTTTGGGGTCTTTTGTGTTTCCATACAAATTGTGAAATTTTTTGTTCTAGTTCTGTGAAAAATGCCAGTAGTAGTTTGATAGGGATTGCATTGAATCTGTAGATTGCTTTGGGTAGTATAATCATTTACACCATGTTGATTCTTCGAATTCAAGAACATGGTATATCTCTCCATCTATTTGTATCATCTTTAATTTCTTTCATCAGTGTCTTATAATTTTCTGCATACAAGTCTTTTGTCTCCTTAGGTAGGTTTATTCCTAGATATTTTATTCTTTTTGTTGCAATGGTAAATGGGAGCATTTTCTTAATTTCACTTTCAGATTTTTCATCATTAGTGTATAAGAATGTCAGAGATTTCTGTGCATTAATTTTGTATCCTGCTATTTTACCAAATTCATTGATTAGTAGTTTTCTGGTAGCATCTTTAGGATTCTCTTTGTATAGTATCATGTCATCTGCGAACAGTGACAGCTTTACTTTTTCTTTTTCAATTTGGATTCCTTTTATCTCCTTTGCTTCTCTGATTGCTGCTGCTAAAACTTCCAAAACTATGTTGAGTAATAGTGGTGAGAGTGGGCAACCTTGTCTTGTTCCTGATCTTAGTGGAAATGCTTTCAGTTTTTCACCATTGAGGAGGATGTTTGCTGTGGGCTTGTCATATATGGCGTTTATTATGTTGAGGAAAGTTCCCTCTATGCCTACTTTCTGCAGGGTTTTTATCATAAATGGGTGTTGAATTTTTTCAAAAGCTTTCTCTGTATCTATTGAGATGATCATATGGTTTTTCTCTTTCAATTTGTTAATATGGTGTATCACATTGATTGATTTGCGTATATTGAAGAATCATTGCATTCCTGGGATAAACCCCACTTCATCATGGTGTATGATCCTTTTAATGTGCTGTTGGATTCTGTTTGCTAGTATTTTGTTGAGGATTTTTGCATTTATGTTCATCAGTGATATTGGCCTGTAGTTTTCTTTCTTTGTGACATCTTACTGGTTTTGGTATCAGGGTGATGGTGGCCTCATAGAATGAGTTTGGGAGCATTCCTCACTGTGCTATATTTTGGAAGAGTTTGAGAAGGATAGGTGTTAGTTGTTCTGTAAATGTTTGATACAAGTCGCCTGTGAAGCCATCTGGTCCTGGGCTTTTGTATGTTGGAAGATTTTTAATCACAGTTTCAATTTCAGTGTTTGTGATTGGTCTGTTCATATTTTCTGTTTCTTCCTGGTTCACTCTCGGAAGGTTGTGCATTTCTAAGAATTTGTCCATTTCTTCCAGGTTGGCCATTTGATTGGCATATAGTTGCTTGTAGTAATTTCTCATGATCGTTTGTATTTCTCTAGTGTCAGTTGTTACTTCTCCTTTTTCATTTCTAATTCTGTTGATTTGAGTCTTGTTCCTTTTTTCCTTGATGAGTCTGGCTAATGGTTTATCAAGTTTGTTTATGTTCTCAAAGGAGTAGCTTTTAGTTTTATTAATCTTTGCTACCGTTTCCTTCATTTCATTCTCATTTATTTCTGATCTGATCTTTATGATTTCTTTCTTTCTGCTAACTTTGGGATTTTTTGTTCTTCGTTCTCTAATTGCTTAAGTGTAAGTTTAGGTTGTTTATTTGAGATGTTTCCTGTTTCATAAGGTAGGATTGAATTGCTATGAACTTCCCTCTTAGAGCTGCTTTTGCTGCATCCCATAAGTTTTTGGTCCTTGTGTTTTCTTTGTCATTTGTTTCTAGGTATTTTTTGATTTCCACTTTGAATTCTTCAGTGATCACTTGGTTATTAAGTAGTGTATTGTTTATCCTCGATGTGTTTGTATTTTTTACAGTTTTTTTCCTGTAATTGATATCTTGCCTCATAGCATTGTGGTTGGAAAAGATACTTCATACGATTTCAAGTTTCTTAAATTTATCAAGGCTTGATTTTTGACCTAAGATATGATCTATCCTGGAGAATGTTCCATGAGCACTTGAGAAAAATGTGTTTTCTGTTGTTTCCGGATGGAATGTTCTGTAAATATCAATTAAGTCCATCTTGTTTAATGTATCATTTAAAGCTTGTGTTTCCTTATTTATTTTCATTTTGGATGATCTGTCCAGTGGTGAAAGTGGGGTGTTAAATCCCCTACTTTGATTGTGTTACTGTCGATTTCCCCTTTTATGGCTGTTAGTATTTGCCTTATGTATTGAGGTGCTCCTATGTTGGGTGCATAAATATTTACAATTGTTATATCTTCTTCTTGGATTGAACCCTTGATCATTCTGTAGTGTCCTTCTTTGTCTCTTGTAATAATCTTTGTTTTAAAGTCTATTTTGTCTGATATGAGAATTGCTACTCCAGCTTTCTTTTGATTTCCATTTACATGGAATATCTTTTTCCATCCCCTCATTTTCAGTCTGTAGGTGTCCCTAGGTCTGAAGTGGGTCTCTTGTAGACAGCATATATACGGGTCTTGTTTTTGTATCCATTCAGCCAGTCTATGTCTTTTGGTTGGAGCATTTAATCCATTTACATTTAAGGTAATTATCGATATGTATGTTCCTATTTCCATTTTCTTAATTGTTTTGGGTTTGTTATTGTCGGTCTTTTTCTTGTGTTTCCTGCCTAGAGAAGTTCCTTTAGCATTTGTTGTAAAGCTGGTTTGGTAGTGCTGAATTCTCCTGGCTTTTGCTTGTCTGTAAAGGTTTTAATTTCTCTGTCAAATCTGAATGAGATCCTTGCTGGGTAGAGTAATCTTGATTGTAGGTTTTTCTCCTTCATCACTTTAAATATGTCCTGCCACTCCCTTCTGGCTTGTAGGGTTTCTGCTGAGAGATCAGCTGTTAACCTTATGGGGATTCCCTTGTGTGTTATTTGTTGTTTTTCCCTTGCTGCTTTTAATATTTTTTCTTTATATTTAATTTTTGATAGTTTGATTAAATTGTGTCTTGGTGTGTTTCTCCTTGGATTTATCCTGTATGGGATTCTCTGTGCTTCCTGGACTTGATTAACTATTTCTTTTCCCATATCAGGGAAGTTTTCAACTATAATCTCTTCAAATATTTTCTCAGTCCATTTCTTTTTCTCTTCTTCTTCTGGGACCCCTATAATTCGAATGTTGGTGCGTTTAATGTTGTCCCGGCGGTCTCTGAGACTGTCCTCAATTGTTTTCATTCTTTTTTCTTTATTCTGCTCTGCAGTAGTTATTTCCACTCTTTTATCTTCCAAGTCACTTTTCTGTTCTTATGCCTTAGTTATTCTGCTATTGATCCCTTCTAGAGAATTTTTAATTTCATTTATTGTGTTGTTCATCACTGTTTCTTTGCTATTTAGTTCTTCTAGTTCCTTGTTAAACGTTTCTTGTATTTTTTCTATTCTATTTCCAAGATTTTGGATCAACTTTACTATCATTATTCTGAATTCTTTTACAGGTAGACTGCCTATTTCCTCTTCATTTGTTAGGTCTGGTGGGTTTTTTTCTTGCTCCTTCATCTGCTGTGTTTTCTTCTGTCTTCTTATTTTGCTTTTCTTCCTGTGTTTGGGGTCTCCTTTTCACCGGCTTCAGGTTCATGGTTCCCGTTGTTTTTGGTGTGTGTCCCCAGTGGCTAAGGTTGGTTCAGTGGGTTGTGTAGGCTTCCTGGTGGAAGGGACTGGTGCCTGTGTTCTAGTGGAGGAAGCTGGATCTTGTCTTTCTGGTGGGCAGGTCCACATCTGGTGGTGTGTTTTGGGGTGTCTGTGGCCTTGTTATGTTTTTATGCAGCCTCTCTGCTAATGGATGGGGTTGTGTTTCTGTCTTGCTAGTTGTTTGGCATAGGGTGTTCAGCACGGGAACTTGCTGGTCATTGAGTGGAGCTGGCTTGGTGTTGAGATGGAGGTCTCTGGGAGATTTTCTCCGTTTGATATTACGTGGAGCTGGGAGGTCTCTTGTGGACCAGTGTCCTGAACTTGGCCCTCACACCTCAGAGGCACAGCCCTGACGCCTGACTGGAGCACCAAGAGTCTGTCATCCACACAGCTCAGAATAAAAGGGAGGAAAAAAAAAGAAAGAAGAAGATAAAATAAAGTACAATAAAATATAATAAAGTCATTAAAACAAAAAAAATAATTAGTAAAAAAAAGCATTTTTAAGTAATTAAAAAAGGGAAGACAGGCTATACAGACACAGATCACACACGGAAGCAAACAGATACACACTCACAAGAAGAGAAAAAGGGAAAAATTTATATATATCGTTGCTCCCAAAGTCCACTTCCTCAATTTTGGATGATTCGTTGTCTATTCAGGTTTTCTACACATGCAGGGTACATCAGGTTGATTGTGGAGATTTAATCCGCTGTTCCTGAGGCTGCTGAGAGAAATTTCCGTTTCTCTTCTTTGTTCATACAGCTCCCAGGGGTTCAGCTTTGGATTTGGCCCCGCCTCTGCGTGTAGGTTGCCTGAGGGTGTCTGTTCTTCGCTCAGACAGGACTGGGTTAAAGGAGCAGCTGATTCTGGGGCTCTGGCTCATTCAGGCCGGGGGGACGGAGGGGTACGGTGTGCGGGGCGAGCCTGTGGCGGCAGAAGCTGGCATGACGTTGCACCAGCCTGAGGTGCGTCGTGTGTTCTCCCAGGGAAGTTGTCCCTGGATCACTGGACCCTGGCAGTGGCGGGTTGCACAGGCTCCCGGGAGGAGATGTGGGGATAGTGACCTGTGCGTGCACACAGGCTTCTTGGTGGCTGCAGCAGCAGCCTTCTCGTCTCATGCCCATCTCTGGGATCTGCGCTGATAGCAGCAGCTCGTGCCCGTCTCTGGAGCTCCTTTAAGAGGCGCTCTTAATACCCTGTCCTTGTGCACTAGGAAACAAAGAGGCAAGAAAAAGTCTCTTGCCTCTTCAGCAGCTCCAGACTTTTTCCCGGACTCCCTCCCGGCTAGCTGTGGCCTGGTAGATCCCTTCAGGCTGTGTTCACGCAGCCAGCCCCAGTCCTCTCCCTGGGATCCGACCTCCAACCTCCGAAGCCCGAGCCTCATCTCCCAGCCCGAGCCCGCCCCGGCAGGTGAGCAGACAAGCCTCTTGGGCTGGTGAGTGCTGTTTGGCACCGATCCTCTGTGGGGGAATCTCTCGACTTTGCCCTCCGCAGCCCTGTTGCTGCACTCTCTTCCGTGGCTCCGAAGCTTCCGCCCTCTGCCACCCGCAGTCTCTGCCCGCGAAGGGGCTTCCTAGTATGTGGAAACCTTTCCTCCTTTACGGCTCCCTCCCACTGGTGCAGGTCCCGTCCCTATTCTTTTGTCTCTGTTTTTTCTTTTTTCTTTTGCCCTACCTAGGTACATGGGGAGTTTCTTGCCTTTTGGGAGGTCTGAGGTCTTCTGCCAGCGTTCAGTAGGTGTTCTGTAGGAGTTGTTCCACATATAGATGTAGTTCTGATGTATTTGTGGGTAGGAAGGTGATCTCCATGTCTTACTCTTCTGCCATCTTGAAGCTCCTCCCCACAAACTTTTGAATGTAAAGTTTATTGTTTTTTACTGTCCTAGTTTTATGTGTTTTCTATAATACAAATGTTTGTTTCATATTTAAATATGTATATTTATAAATATGTATTTATAATTTTTTATATAAATGTATATTTATACTTTATATATTATATACTTTATTATTTATTATTTATTATTATTTATTATTATATATTATATACTTTATATAATATAAATGTATATTTATCCATCTTTTGCTTGTATAAACCATTTATTCATCACGTATTTATTAAATACCACATCTATAGAGCAGTGCAGTAAGTGTTGTGAGGTGCACTCAAGACAAGATGTTAGGGTCTTCCCTCAAGGAGAATAAAGTCTAGTTGAAGATAAAGTATATATGGGACAGCCAAAAGGCTATTAACAAGGAACTGATAAATAAATGCAAGGTAAACTGCATGTGTGTACTATGGGGCATGGAGTAACAGAATGATGAGTGTGGTTGGGTTAAGGAAGACTTCCTGGAAGTGAAATTTAAACTTTTTCTTAAAATGTGTCAATTGGTGAAGTATGTGATTATGTTTGGGGATGAGGGAATTGTGATATTACAGGAAGTGGGAAGAATAGCCCAGAAGAAGCAATTAACATGGGCCAAATCATGGAGATTTGAGTTGATAAATTAGGAGTTAGAGATGCCATTTCAGAAAGTAGGAGAGATGAGACAAAGAAGATAGTTGATAAAGAAGGTGATTTTGTTTAGAGACTGGAAGAGGAAGATTTTGTGGAGTAGGGTTGAGATTCAATATGAGAAAGAACTGCTGTTAGTTCTTGAGCAATCAGTTAGCAGATGTTTACTTCCCACAGCCTGTCATGTACAAGGCATTTTTAGTGTTGAGCAGTAGGGCAACTCAGTGAAAACATAGGTTCTGTGGAGGATAAAACATCATGGAGAGATACATGATGCAGGCACAGCGAACGGGAGCCTGTTGTGTCAATCAAGGCAATAATGGACTGAGAATGTTCACTCTAGTAGTAACTTTGGAAGTGGCGCTTCCAGGAAAGTAATAGACACTAACAATAAAACAAAGTACAGCAGGAAAGAATTCAGAAAGATACCACATTGTGATAAGCCAACTTACACTTTCACAGCAGTTTTTTTCTAGCTCTGTCACACTACAGTAATAATCTTTGAATAATAATCTTTGCTTAACAGTAATTACCACTGTTGAGCATTTACTGTGTGCCAGGCACTGTGTCAGGTTCTTTGCATGTGATACTTCATTTAATCTCCAAAACAACCTTGTGAGGTAGGTGGTATTATCCCTATGTTATAGATGGATAATTTAGGTCAGAGAGGATAAACAACTTGTCTACATTCACAGAATTATCTAGTCCTAGGGTGAGGCTTTGAACCTCGATCTTTTTATTCTGAGGGATGTACTTGTAAGCACTGTGTTGATTTGTTTCTAAAATGCAGTTCCCCTGTCTGCCTTAAATTCTCAAAAATATACATGTGATTAACATACACACTACTATATATAAAATAGGTAATCAACAAGGACCTACTGTATAGCACAGGGGACTCAATATTCTGTAATAACCTATATGGGAAAAAAATCTGAAAAAGAATGGATATATGTATATATATAACTGAATCACTTTGCTGTATACCTGAAACTAATGCAATATTGTAAATCAACTATACCCCAATATAAAATAAAAATTAAATAAAAAAATAAGAATCTGCTTTTCACCAAAAAAAAAAAATACACACACACACACACATGGCATGGCCTGCTAAACCCTGAAATCTTTATGTATATTTTTCAGATCTTAAGTATGTTTCATATCGTATTGAAACCTTAACAGATGAATGTTTAATGTGTGTGTCTCACATAAAGCAATGCATCCAAGATAAATGAGGTAAAGAAATAAAAATTGCCATTGAAAGTTAAAATAATAAAAAAAGGTAGCCAAGTATAATTATCAAAAACCTGGTGTGGATTATTATTATAATTTCTCATTAGTCAGGATTTGCATGAAGATGTCGAAGAAGCTGGTGCACTGCAGAAAAATCACGCTTCTGTGACATCTGCAAACTCCACAGAAGCTGCAGATTCTGCCTGCCTGCCTACAGAAGATCAGTCATTAAGTACTGCAAGCTGTGAAATACCCACAGAACACACTCCAAGCAGTGATCCAGAGGGTGCCCTAGAAGTAAATGATTTTGAAGCGACAGGGGAGAAAGAAAACCATTGTGATGATAAATCTTCTATGCCCTCAACTTCAGAAAAGGAAACAAGTGAAAATGTGCCTATGGCCGAAGAAACTGCAGAGCAACCAAAGAAAAATAGGATTACTTACTCGCAAATTATTAAAGAAGGCAGGAGATTTAATATTGATTTGGTGTCAAAGGTAAGTACCAGTTTTACCCATCTTTTCATAGAACAATACTAAATTTTAATTGATTGAAAATAGCATCCGGGTCCATAAACCCACTTTTAATAATTTTATTCTCTGAAATGTAGAACATTTACTTTATAAAGAGATAGTATCTGAAGTTTATAGCTCCATTAAAATATTCTTTAAACATAGTTAAAAACACATTAAGAATGCTCAGTACTATATCAAGGATACTTCTGTATTGGAACACGTTTTCCACCCTAATATTCTCCTCTTACTGCATGGGCACTATGAATTCTACCAAGAAAAAAGTCTAATGAACCTAATTACAGATCCATGTTATTTATAGTCAGTCTATTAAATGAACTTTTGTTTAGCCCTTATTTATATAGTAACTATTTTAACATCTATATGATGATGAACATTTTGAAAAAAAACAATGCATTTTTGAAAATTATCGGTTCAGGTGTGAGGACTTTGGAGGATAATTTAATAGTAGTGGGGGCAGGGAGATTGGTAAGAATGCTATTTACTTCAGTTATTTTTCTATCCTTACCTCTAATGTTAGGTCAGTATGACTTCAGAAGAGGTTCCTGAGTCTTAGGAGGATATAGTGTTGTACTGGGTTTATGGGAAGCAAGGCTAATTTAGTGCAAAAGCACAGAAAACCAGTAACATAAAAGGTAATAGCCTTAAAGGGTTACAGTATAGGGCTGGGTGAAAGTAGAAAGAAACAGACCAAATACCGTAAGTTGAGGGCAAACGAGAAATTGAAAAGAAGTAGGAGAGGGTGGTGAATAACATCAGACTTGCCTCAAAACTAGGCTTTTCTATTTAATGTGCTCTCCTGAAGTTCCAGGTTATAAAGAGAGGGACTAATGCTCCTCACATTTTGCTGATCCAATCACACATCCTCATACTGCTGATATCTTTGAACCTGATGCCTGAAAATATGAATATCTTTTTACTACTCATAGTTTCTTTCTGACATAGCTCTCTGTGCCTGATTCTGCCTTGGTCTGAGTTGGCTACTGCCTTGGTCCTACCTAATATTTCTGTACCATCTATTCCACCTACTTTGATCCTGCCATCCTTTGAAATCTAGCATTCTTTCCATGTTACCTTGGCTATTAATTCCTGGGTGGAAGTTAAATCATAGCTCACTAATAGTCTTCCTATTCTCATGAGCAGGAAAGAATTTTAAAAAAACAATAAATAAGACAAAACACTGAAGTAGTCAAGTAACAAATAGGTTTTGTTCTGAAATTTTCATTTTGAATTAGTTACTTGGAATTTGAAATGCTTAACTGAAAGAAACGGTGAATGGTGGTTAAGAATCAAGACTACTTCATAAAAGTCTCTAACTTTTATGTTAGCTGAAATATAGTATAAATCTTGCAAAGAGAAATGGTAAAAGAAGTGCTGTTAGAATTTTTGGAATTATTGTAGGAAATGATTCAGTTGTATAAGAAAATGCATGCTGGTTGTGGTGCAGGGGGAGATAGTTTAATTAGATGCTGAGATATTTGAGGAGACTCTGGAGGAGATTTCTGGGTATTTTCACAAGTTTGAACAGTTAATAATAGTGGTTCTCTTAGGGTAAATTAAAAACAAACACATTAAGGCAGTTGTATTTTGTCCTGCATAGGTTTCATGGGTTCACATGTTTAAAAAATAACTAATAATGATTTACTGTACTCATCCTACAAAAGCAGGGGTGGCTAAAGAATGTATAACCATAGCAATACAAGAGGTTTATTATCATTTTTAAAAAGTGAGTCATTTAATGAACATTTATTGAGTACTTACTGTGTGGAAAGCAGTATATTCCATGACATTGGGTCAATCAGTTACTCCTAGGAAATTCCATCTGTTGTAATAATTGCAGTTATTGCATCTGAGTGTAGGGTGATTGACAAATATCTGTCTGAAGCCCTACCTCTTTCCTAAAGTCCAATTTGATATCGCCAAACTATTTGACATTTCTACATGCATTCCATTTCAGAGTCATCATGATAAAACTGACAAGTATTGTGGTGCTTTACAGTTTACAAAACTCATCCCTATATACAGCCTTTTAAAAAGAAATCTTATAGCTCAGGGTAGGTTAGTTAAATAAAATATAGTACTTTACTGCTTATGCTTATAGAGAAGATGATCAAAGATGAAGTTCTTACAAATAAAACTCATTTCAAAGAAAGTCCATACCCTTAATAATTATGAAACCAACATGCCAAGTGAAGCAAGAGTTGTTAATTATTTAATTTAGTTGCCATTATTATAATCAAATTGAAGTATTCTTTAGCCTCTCACCATTGTGAAATTGCTATGGTAGGTCACTTACATAATGATGGAAAAGAAGCTTAGGTTTAAATATGGTACATAATCATTTCTAAGCTTCAGACAAAAGGTTATGTAGTTTTTATTGAAATGTGTTTTCACTCTTCAGTGGTATCTTAAATGCTTTATTTTTAAAGCTGGAATTAAATCTTAAGGTTTATTAGATCTTAAAATACATTCTGTGTTTGATATATTAATATTTGTGAAATTATTATGATACTGAGGGATCACTGAATCTTGAGTATTTGTGTTTTTAAACAAATAAGGTATTTGAAGTAACTTTTATTATAATTATAGAATTAAGACTTGGCAATATATTCTTAAAAGCATGAGCTATATCAGTTGTGTAGTTTATTAGGCTGAAGGTAATGAAGTAACATGCCATATTTAGTCAGGATAATTGATTTTTAAAAAAGCAGTGTCAATTTTGTTTCTTATGCACAATGTTAGACTGATATAATAGTTTTAAAAAATTTACCTAACTGATACTGATTTACAGAACGACTGTACTGAACCTCTTGCATACTCAAACTAATGGTTTTTTGTTTTATTTTGGTTTGGGTTTTTTTGGCTGGTTATGCTCTGTATAGGTTTTTTTTTTTTTAACATCTTTACTGGAATATAATTGCTTTACAATGTTGTGTTAGTTTCTGCTGTATAACAAAGTGAATCAGCTATATGTATACATATATCCCCATATGCCTTCCCTTTTGTGTCTCCCTCCCACCCTCCCTATCCCACCCCTCTAGGTGGTCACAGAGCACAGAGCTGATCTCCCTGTGCTATGTAGCTGCTTCCCACTAGCTATCTGTTTTACATTTGGTAGTGTATATGTCATTGCTACTCTGTCACTTTGTCCGAGCTTACCCTTTCCCCTCCCTGTGTCCTCAAGTCCATTTTCTATGTCTGCATATTTATTCCTGTCCTGTCCCTAGGTTCATCATAACGATTGTTTTTCTTTTTTTTTTCTTTTTTTTTTTTACATTCCATATATATGTGTGAGCATACGGTATTTATTTTTCTCTCTCTTGACTTAACTTCACTCTGTATGACAGACTCTAGGTCCATCCACCTCACTACAAATAACTCAATTTCTTTCTTTTTATGGCTGAATAATATTCCATTGTATATATGTGCCACATCTTCTTTATCCATTCATCTGTCGATGGACACCTAGGTTGCTTCCATGTCCTAGCTATTGTAAATAGTGCTTCAATGAATATTGTGATACATGACTCTTTTTGAATTATGATTTTCACAGGGTATGTACCCAGTAGTGGGATTGCTGGGTCATATAGTAGTTCTATTTTAAGTTTTTAAGGAACCTCCATAGTGTTCTCCATAGTGGCTGTATCAATTTACATTCCCACCAACAGTGCAAGAGGGTTCCCTTTTCTCCACACCCTCTCCAGCATTTATTATTTGTAGATTTTTTGATGATGGCCATTCGGACCAGTGTGAGATGATACCTCATTGTAGTTTTGATTTACATTTCTCTAATGGTCAGTGATGTTGAGCATCACTTCATGTGTTTGTTAGCAATCTGTATATCTTCTGTGGAGAATTGTCTGTTTAGATCTTCTGCCCATTTTTGGATTGGGCTGTTTGTTTTTTTTTGATATTGAGCTGCATGAGCTACTTATATACTTTGGGGATTAATCCTTTGTCAGTTGCTTCGTTTGCAAATATTTTCTCCCATTCTGAGGGTTGTCTTTTGGTCTTGTTTATGGTTTCCTTTGCTGTGCAAAAGCTTTTAAGTTTCATTAGGTCCCATTTGTTTATTTTTGTTTTATTTCTATTTCTCTAGGAGGTGGGTCAAAAAGGATCTTGCTGTGATTAATGTCAAAGAGTGTTCTGCCTAAGTTTTTATAGTGTCCGGCCTTAACATTTAGGTCTGTAATCCATTTTGAGTTTATTTTTGTGTATGGTGTTAGGAAGTGTTCTAATTTCATTCTCTTACATGGAGCTGTCCAGTTTTCCCAGCACCACTTATTGCAGAGGCTATCTTTTCTCCATTATATATTCTTGCCTCCTTTATCAAAGGTAAGTTGACCATAGGTGTGTGAGTTTATCTCTGGGCTTTCTATCCTGTTCCATTGATGTATATTTCTGTTTTTGCAAGTGCCATACTGTCTTGATGAGTGTAGCTTTGTAGTATAGTCTGAAGTCCAGGAGCCTGATTCCTCCAGCTCCATTTTTCTTTCTCAAGATTGCTTTGGCTATTCGGGGTCTTTTGTGTTTCCATACAAATTGTGAAATTTTCTGTTCTCGTTCTGTGAAAAATGCCATTGGTAGTTTGACAGGGATTGCACTGAATCTGTAGATTGCTTTGGGTAATATAGTCATTTTCACAATGTTGATTCTCTCAAAGCAAGAACATGGTATATCTCTCCATCTGTTTGTATCATTTTTAATTTCTTTCATCAGTGTCTTATAGTTTTCTGCATAAAGGTCTTTTGTCTCCTTGCGGAGGTTTATCCCTAGGTATTTTATTCTTTTGTTGCAATGGTAAATGAGAGTGTTTTCTTAATTTCTCTTTCACATTTTTTATAATTAGTGTATCAGAATGCAAGAGATTTCTGTGCATTAATTTTGTATCCTGCTACTTTACCAAATACATTGATTAGCTCTAGTAGTTTTCTGGTAGCATCTTTAGGATTCTCTATGTGTAGTATCATGTCTTCTGCAAACAGTGACAGCTTAGCTTACTTCTTCTTTTCCAATTTGGATTCCTTTTATTTCTTTTTCTTCTCTGATTGCTGTGGCTAAAACTTCCAAAACTATGTTGAATAATAGTGGTGAGAGTGGGCAACCTTGTCTTGTTCCTGATCTTATTGGAAATGGTTTCAGTTTTTCACCATTGAGAACAATGTTGGCTGTGGGTTTGTCATATATGGCCTTTAATATGTTGGGGTAAGTTCCCTCTATGCCTACTTTTTGGAGAGTTTTTATCATAAATCGGTGTTGAATTTTGTCAAAAGCTTTCTCTGCATCTGTTGAGATGATCATGGTTTTTCTCTATCAGTTTGTTAATATGGTGTATCACATTGCTTGATTTGCGTATATTGAAAAATACTTGCATTCCTGGGATAAACCCCACTTGATCATGGTGTATGATCCTTTTAATGTGCTGTTGGATCCTGTGTGCTAGTATTTTGTTGAGGATTTTTGCATCTATGTTCATCAGTGATTTTGGTCTGTAGTTTTCTTTTTTTGTGAAATATTTGTCTGGTTTTGGTGTCTGGGTGATGATGGTTTTGGTGTCTGGGTGATGATCGCCCCGTAGAATGAGTTTGGGAGTGTTCCTCCCTCTGCTATATTTTGGAAGAGTTTGAGAAGGATAGATGTTAGCTCTTCTGTAAATCTTTGATAGAATTCGCCTGTGAAGCCAACTCGTCCTGGGCTTTGGTTTGTTGGAAGATATTTAATCACAGTTTCAATTTCAGTGCCTGTGATTGGTTTGTTTATATTTTGTATTTCTTCCTGGTTCAGTCTCGGAAGGTTGTGATTTTCTAAGAATTTGTCCACTTCTTCCAGGTTGTCCATTTTATTGGCATATAGTTGCTTGTAGTAATCCCTAGTGATTCTTTGTATTTCAGCGGGGTCAGTTGTTACTTCTCCTTTTTCATTTCTAATTCTGTTGATTTGAGTCTTCTTTGTTTTCTCTTGATGATTCTGGCTATTGGTTTATCAATTTTGTTTATCTTCTGAAAGTACCAGCTTTTAGGTTTATTGATCTTTGTTATTGTTTCCTTCATTTCGTTTTCATTTATTTCTACTCTGATCTTTATGATTTCTTTCCTTCTGCTACCTTTGGGGATTTTTTGTTCCTATTTCTCTAATTGCTTTAGGTATAAGGTTAGGTTGTTTATTTGAGATGTTTCTTGTTTCTTGAAGTAGGGTTGTATTGCTATAAACTGCCCTCTTAGAACTGCCTTTGCTGCCTCCCATATTTGGGTCCTCGTGTTTTCATTTTCATTTGATTCTAGGTATTTTTTTTATTTCTTCAGTGATTTCTGGGTTATTTAGTAGCGTATTGTTCAGCCTCCATGTGTTTGTATTTTTTTAAGTGTTTTTCTGTAATTGATATCTAGTCTCATAGCATTGTCATCACAAAAGATACTTGATACGATTTCAATTATCTTAAATTTACCAAGGCTTCATATGTGACCCAAGATATGATCTATCCTCCAGAATGTTCCATGAGCATTTGAGAAGAAGGTGTATTCTGTTTTTTGTTTTGTTTTGTTTTGTTTTGTTTTGTATTGCGGTGCGCAGCCTTGTCACTGTTGTGGCCTCTCCCGCTGTGGAGCACAGGCTCCGGACGTGCAGGCTCAGCAGCCATGGCTCACGGGCCTAGCCGCTCTGCGGCATGTGGGATCTTCCCAGACCGGGGCACGAACCCGTGTCCCCTGCATGAGCAGGCGGACTCTCAACCACTGCACCACCCGGGAAGCCCTATTTTGTTGTTTTTTCATGCAATGTTCTATAAATATAATTTAAGTCCATCTTGTCTAATGTATCATTTAAAGCTTGTGTTTCCTTATTTTTCATTTTAGTTGATCTGTCCATTGGTAGAAAGTGGGATGTCAAAGTCCTGTATTATTTGGGTTACTGTTGATTTCCCCTTTTATGCCCATTAGCATTTGCCTTATTTATTGAGGTGCTCCTATATTGGGTGCATAAATATTTACAACTGTTATATCTTCATGGACTGGTCCCTTGATCATTCTGTAGTGTCCTTCTTTGGCTCCTGTAATAGTCTTTATTTTAAAGTCTATTTTGTGTGATATGAGAATTGCTACTCCAGCTTTCTTTTGATTTCCATTTGTGTGGAATATCTTTTTCCATCCTCTCACTTTCAGCCTGTATGTGTCCCTAGGTCTGCAGTGGGTCTCTTGTAGCCAGCATATATATGGGTCTTGTTTTTGTATCCATTCAGCCAGACTGTCTTTTGATTGGAGCATTTAATCCATTTACATTTAAGGTAATTATCGATATGTATGTTCCTATTCCCATTTTCTTAATTGTTTTGGGTTTGTTTTTGTAGGTGTTTGCCTCCTCTTGTGTTTCCTGCCTAGAGCAGTTCTTTTAGCATTTGTTGTAAAGCTGGTTTGGTAGTGCTGAATTCTCCTGGCTTTTGCTTGTCTGTAAAGTTTTTAATTTCTCCGTCGAATCTGAATGAGATCCTTGCTGGGTAGAGTAATCTTGGTTGTAGGTTTCTCCCTTTCATCCCTTTAAATATGTCCTGCCACGCCCTTCTGGCTTGCAGAGTTTCTGATGACAGATCAGCTGTTAACCTTATGGGGATTCCCTTGTATGTTATTTGTTGCTTTTGCCTTGTTGCTTTTAATATGTTGTCTTTGTATTTAAATTTTGATAGTTTGATTAATATGTGTCTTGGCATGTTTCTGCTTGCATTTATCCTGTATGGGACTCTCTGTGCTTCCTGGACTTGATTGACTATTTCTTTTCCCATATTAGGTAAGTTTTCAACTATAATCTCTTCAAATATTTTTCAGTCCCTTTCTTTTTCTCTTCTTCTTCTGAGACCCCTGTAATCGAACATTGGTGCATTTAATGTTGTCCCAGAGGTCTCTGAGACTGTCCTCAATTCTTTTCATTCTTTTTTCTTTATTCTGCTCTGTGGTAGTTGTTTCCACTAGTTTATCTTCCAAGTCACTTACCTGTTTGTCAGTTGTTCTGCTATTGATTCCTTCTAGAGAATTTTTAATTTCATTTATTGTGTTGTTCATCATTGTTCGTTTGCTCTTTAGTTCTTCTAGTACCTTGTTAAACGTTTCTTGTATTTTTTCCATTCTATTTCCAAGATTTTTAGATCATCTTTACTATCATTACTCTGAATTCTTTTTCACGTAGACTGCCTATTTCCTCTTCATTTGTTAGGTCTGATGGGTTTTTACCTTGCTCCTTCATTTGCTGCATATTTCTCTGTCTTTCCATTTTGCTTAACTTACTGTGTTTGGGGTCTCCTTTTTGTAGGCTGCAGGTTTGTAGTTCCTGTTTTTTTTGGTGTCTGCCCCCAGTGGGTAAGGTTGTTTCAGTGGCTTGTGTAGGCTTCCTGGTGGAGGAGACTGGTGCCTGTCTTCTGATGGGTGGGGCTGGATGTAGTCTTTCTGCTGGGCAGGGCTGCATGCAGTGGTGTGTTTTGGGGTGTCTTTGAACTTAGTATGATTTTAGGCAGCCTCTCTGCTAATGCGTGGTGTTGTGTTCATTTCTTCCTAGTTGTTTCGGCATGCAGTGTCCAGCACTGGAGCTTGCTGGCCGTTTGGTGGAGCTGGGTCTTAGCATTGAGATGGAGATGTGGGAGAGCTCTCACCGATTAATATTACATGGAGCCTAGAGGTCTCTGGTAGCCCAGTGTCCTGAACTCGGCTCTCCCACCTCAGAGGCTCAGACCTGACACCAGGCCGGAGCACCAAGACCCTGTCAGCCACACAGCTCAGTAGAAAAGGGAGAAAAAAAGAAAGAAAAAAAATTAATAAAATAAAATTATTAAAATAAAAGAATTGTTAAAATTTAAGAAATATTTAAAGTAATAAGAAAAAAGAAGAGATCAACCAAACTAATAAATCTATGAATGATAACAAGCACTAAAACCTATACTAAGATAAACATAAAAATCAGAAACAAGTCAATTGCAGACAGCAAATCCCAAGTCTGCAGTTCTCCCAAAGTCCACCGCCTCAGATTTGGGTTGATTCCTTGTCTATTCAGGTATTCCACAGATGCAGGGTACCTCAAGTTGATTATGGGAGTTTAATCTGCTGCTCCTGAGTCTGCAAGGAGAAAATTCTCTTTCTCTTCTTTCTTTGTACAGCTCCTGTGGTTCAGCTTTGGTTTTGGCCTCACGTCTTCGTGTAGGTTGCCCTCAGGCTTCTGTTCCCACCCAAACAGGATGGGGTTAAAGCATCGGCTGATTAGGGGCCTCTGGCTCACTCAGGCCGGAGGGAGGGAGGGGTAAGGTAGTTATAATTGGAATGCCAGATGAGCCTGCTGCAGCAGAGGCCAGAGTGAGTTTGCAACAGCCTGAGGCGTGCCTCGTGTTCTGCTGTGGGGTTTGTCCCTGGATCACAGGACCCTGGCAGTGGTGGGCTGCACAGGCTCGCAGGGCAGTGCGGCAGCGTGTGGGTAGTGACCTGTGCTTGCACACAGGATTCTTGGTGGCTGCAGCAGCAGTGTTAGCATTTCGTGCTCATCTCTTGTGTCTGAGCTGGTAGCCGGAGCTCATGCCCATCTCTGGAGCTAGTTTAAGCGGTGCTCTGCTTTCTGTGGGCAGACAGGGAAGGAATCCCCTCTCCTTGCGCTCCCCAAAACAATGGTCTCTTGCCTCTTAGGCAGGTCCAGAGTTTTTCCTGGACTCCCTCCCGGCTAGCTGTGGCGCACTAGCTCCCTTCAGGCTGTGTTCATGCAGCCAACCCCAGTCCTCTCCCTGAGCCCGAGCCTCAGGTCCCAGCCCCCGCCTGCCCTGGCTGGTGAGCAGACAAGCCTCTTGGGCTGGTGAGTGCTGGTCGGCACGGATCCTCTGTGTGGGAATCTCTCCGCTTTGCCCTCTGCACCCCTGTTGCTGCACTCTCCTCTGTGGCTCTGAAGCTTCCCCCCCCGCCCACTCCCCATCTCCACCAGTGAAGGGGCTTCCTAGTGTGTGGAAGCTTTTCCTCCTTCACAGCTCCCTCCCAGAGGTGCAGGTCCCATCCCTCTTCTTTTGTCTGTTTTTTCTTTTGCCCTACCCAGGTACGTGGGGATTTTCTTGCCTTTTTGGAGATCTGAGGTCTTCTACCAGCGTTCAGAGGTGTTCTGTAGGAGCTGTTCCACATGTAGATGTATTTCTGATGTATTTTTGGGGAGGAAGGTGATCTCCGCATCTTACTGCCATCTTGAAGGTCCCACCCCGAAAGTAATGGTTTTGATTGATTATTTAAATTTCCTTTTTTTTGTAGTTAAGCTGTTTTTTTCTTTTTCCCCCTTATTTAAGATGTAATATTTACATTTTTTAATATTTATCGAGTTATAGGTACTTAAAGGTATCTCAGTATAGGAATTAGTGAAATCTGTTGCATTTATCCATTTGGTTAAATTCAAAACATGCTAGATAATACTGTTGAAATTGTTTTTGTCTCTCTGAAGTTGATTATGAGATATATTGAAAGATTAAATCAGTCTCACATGCATGCTAGCAATAACCATCATCCTCACTTCTTGAGAAAGACGTATCATATAAATCTAGATAGCTAGGATTACAGAGACCGTATAATTTCACTCTTTGGGTGGACATGTGTAGCCAGTCTTTTTCTTTTTTAGTTTATGAGGAGGTCCAGCAGGCTGGTTTCTTCTTAATAACCACCTGGCCTTATGTAAAGCTATAGTCTTTTATCCAAAACCCTTGGGGCCTGGTGTGTTGTTATTTGAATTTAAAAAAATATATTTTAGAAAGTAATACAGTATATATGCTAGCTGATATTTTATATATGATGTAACATTCTTAACAGGGTCTGAAGAGTCACTCTATAATTAAACATATTAATATTTCTGCAGTGAGATGTATGAATATTCACATTAACTGGGACAAGCGGATGGAAGAGCCTTGTATCAGTTTGGGTCAGTTATGAAAAAACTTTGGATTCCAGAATTTTTTGAATTTTGAATTTCAGATAATCAGTGGTGAACCTATAATAAAGTGTGTTATGTATTATAATATTAATAGGTATAATGCTTTTTACAAATAATTTAAAATATAACAAAATTATATGTCTTTATTTAGTGTTTATCAGTTTTTCCACTATTTCACCTTTTATTTCATTCTCTAAAATATTTTCTTTGTACAGCTGTTGTATTCTCGAGGATTGCTAATTGATCTTCTAATCAAATCTAATGTTAGTCGATATGCAGAGTTCAAAAATATTACCAGGATTCTTGCATTTCGAGAAGGAAGAGTGGAACAGGTACTGTGCTGAGCAAGTATTGTAACTGGGTATGATTTTGAGTTACTGTGTTTTATTTGGGAAGGATAAGCAAATACGATTGTTATTTTCCTGGTAAAGCAGCAAAATCCAATCCTGCATGGTGATTAACAACTGTAAATAGTAAGAGATTGCCAATTAAAATGTCTAATGTTAATTTTCTCATGATTTATTCTGCAGCTTGATGTTGGTGTTGAGAAAGTGTTAATTTCAGACAGCGTTGCTAGATTTGAGCTGTCATTTGTTCCCAGTTAGGGGTGACATGCTGGTGGCCTTCTAATGGCCTAAAGAGCAACTTGGCAGGATTAAGTAAGAGAGCTCACAAGTTAATTAGCTCTGAAGTCAACAGGGATGCCATAAGAACTGATGGAAAGTAACATGAAACAGCCTGATTAGGAAGGAAATAATAATCTTGTTATACTTAAAGGGAAAGAAAACGTCATTTGGAATACTTGTATCACTAGGAAGCAGTTTCTTAACTTTTAAAATAATGTTTTTCAGGTTCCTTGCTCCAGAGCAGATGTCTTTAATAGCAAACAACTTACTATGGTAGAAAAGCGAATGCTAATGAAGTTTCTCACATTTTGTATGGAGTATGAGGAACATCCTGATGAATATAAAGGTATTGTTTTTCATTAAATTTGTTTTCTTACATTATTTGAGAGTTCTTATTATTTTAATATGCTTGCTCTGATTTAATGAGCCACTCGCTATGCTTTTAAAATATTTTTACTTTGCACTGTCCAATAGGTTAGCCTCTAGCAAAATGTAGCTATTTAAATTTAAATTAATTAAAATAAAATAAAATTTAAAATTTGTTCCTCAGTCTCACTAGCCACACTTCAAGTGCTCAGTGGCCACACGTGGCTAGTGGCTACTATGGCTACAGTGCAGCTGTAGAACATTTTCATCATGACAGCAATTCTGTGCTGGGTGTTCATTTTTATTCTTGTTAATTAAACACTGCAGTCAACTGGTTCTTCATAGATGATACTCCCTTTTCATTATCCATTAATTTTTTAATCATTTTTTAAAATTGAAGTATAGTTAATTTACAATGTTATGTTAGTTTCAAGAGTACAGCAAAGTGATTCAGTTATATTTATATTATATATATATATATTCTTTTTCATATTCTTTTCTGTTATAGTTTATTGCAAGATATTGAATATATTTCCCTGTGCTATACAGCAGGTCCTTGTTGTTTATCTATTTTACATATAGCAGTGCATATATGTTACTCTCCCACACCCCATCCATTAATTTTTTTATCAGTCATTAAAAAATCAGTATGTTTTTTCATTTTTCCAGGATCACTTTTGCTTGGAATGTTGAATTATTTATTTTGATTGATTAAAAACAAGCTAGATAGTATGGGGGTGGGAAACCCCTGGATTAGGCGAAGATATGGATGGTTTCTAGTCTTGGCTTTGACCCATCTCACTGTGTGATCTGGGACCAGTTACTTCAGAGTTTGTTGAAAGTTGAATACACCACTTTAATATCAGAGCTTTACACTTAAAGTGCATTGAGCTGGAAGAGTTATCCAAAATAGGAATATACTGACAATTCACTTATAAAGTTACAATGAGAAATACAGCAGTTTTTTTTATATTAGATGGAATATTAAAAGTCTAGCGCTTGTTCTTAAAGCTTCAAGTCCATTAGATACTGCCAGATTATTCTCCACAGTAGTATAAACTTATATTCTCTTAGGAAATTTTTATAATTTTTGTTTATATTATTTCTATGAAGTTTTTGTCTACCAATAACAGTCCAATTACATTTTTTCTGTTCTTGGCTTAAAGGAATAGTATTTAGGGGATCCTTATGTTTTGAGGTGTGATTATAAGGCAGTAAGACTGATTCCACTAGCCATACAGAAATTACTTTCATTACCTTTTAGTCATAGTTCATTGTTTGCAGTTTTAGGAAGAAATAGCAATTCAAAAAAAACAAGTATTACTCTATCGTTTTCACCAAAAAAATTGCCATTTGTCATATTTAATATTTCAAAGTATAATTATTGGCATTATTCTGCAGTTTTAATAATAAAGTAAGATTATTGCCAACTGTGGAAACCTGTTGTGATGATTTAATTATTTAATACTTTTAATATTATTTAATACTTTTCTAATTTTTTAAATCCATAAAATACTAAACAAAGAATCATCATTTAAAGCTAAATATTGTATCGTCAGTCCAATTAGGATAGTGAGATTGTTTCTAGTTTTTTTTTGTCCCCCCACAATCAATAGTCTCTGTTTAAAATGTAATAATATTACCACCTGTGTCCTTTGCCAAGTGTTTTAAACAGATCTGATCTCATTTTTGTGCAATGGTTTTAAGTGGAAATTTGGGTTTGATTTTAATTGATAAATTTTCATCTTTCTTTTCATAGCCTATGAGGAAATTACATTTTCTGAATATTTAAAAACTCAGAAATTGACCCCCAACCTCCAATATTTTGTCCTACATTCAATTGCAATGACATCAGAGACAGCCAGCAGTACTATAGATGGTCTCAGAGCTACCAAAAACTTTCTTCACTGTCTTGGGCGGTATGGCAACACTCCATTTTTGTTTCCTTTATATGGCCAAGGAGAACTCCCTCAGTGTTTCTGCAGGTAAGACAGGCATTGGTTTTCTTATCTCTTTTAAACTGATACTTGAATAACAGATGAAAAATAGAAAGACAAAAATGAGATTTAGTCAAGATTTAGTATATGCAAACATATACTTTGTTGTTCTACTCTTTTATAATCTATTTGCCTGCCTACCTACTTACCTAAATGCTATAATCAGTCTGGCCTGTTTTTGAACTTCATAAAATAGAGTCATACTGTAAATTCCATTTTCCACTCAGTATTATGTTTCAAAGCATCATCCTTGTTGTGTGTGGTTATAGTTAAACTTATTTTCATTGCTACATAGTATTCCATTTTGAATATACCACAAGTTATTATTCCATTTTTCTGTTGATGGACACAGGGTTTTTCCAGTTTTTTGTTGTTATTAACATCCTGTGTATGTTTCAGAGTATACAAGTTCAAGATTTTCTCTAGTATACATATCTAGGAGTGGAATTACTGAGTCATGGGATATATGAAGGTTCATACAAGATAGTGTCCAGTTGTTTCTCCAGAGAGTTGTACCAGTTTACCTCCCCCAGCAGTATAGTGTATAAGAATTCTCATAGCTCTACATCTTTGCCAACATTTGGTGTTATCAGACTTTTTAATTTTTGTCAGTCTAATTCACCTAAAGTATCATCACATTGTATTTTTATTTTACATTTCCTGGATTACTAATGAGGTTGAGCGTCTTCTCATATGATTATTGGCTATTCATGTTTTCTCTTTTGGGAAATGCTTGTTCATGTCTTTTACCCATTTGTCTCTTGGGTTGTTGTCTTTTTCTTATTGATTTGTAGGTGTTTTTATATATTCTGAATACTGATCTTTTCTCAGTTAAATGTGTTGCATGTATCTTGCCTTATGGTATTTATGATGTGTGGAGGTCATTAAGATTAATGTAGTCAAATACAGCAATCTTTTCTTTTATACTTAGAACTTTTGGGGGTAGTAGAGCATGGTAGTTAAGAACCTGGACTATGGAAACAGACTGCATAGATTTAAATCCTGGCTCCTCTATTTATTAGCCATGTAACCTTGGACAAGTTTCTCAATCTCTTTATTATGTTTTGAAAGAATCAACTTTTGGGTTTTTTGATTCTCTGTATCCTAGTTCATTAATTTCTGGTCTTTATTATCCTTTATTTTGCTTTCTTTGGGCTTTGTTCAACTCATCCCTCCCCTCCCCTGCCCTTGCAAATTCTTAGGCTGAAACCTAATGAGTTAAATAGTCACCTTTTTAATTTTCTAATATAAGCAATAATATGGTAAAGTTCTAACTATTGTTTTGAATCTTACACAGTTATTATATATTATTTTCATTTTAATCCTAATTATCTTAATTTCCATTGTGATTTCTTCATTGACCCATGAGTTATGTATTTTTAAATAGCTAATCTGGTTGATTCTTCTGCTCTTACCATCTCATTTAATTCTACTGTGTATAGAAAATATGTTTTTATGGTACTAATTCTTTGAACTTATGACTTAGTATGTCATCAATTTTTATAATCTTTCCACATGTGCTCAAGAAGAATGTGTTTATCTAGTTGTTGGTTACAGGGCTCTCTAATTATTGCTCTTGAAGTCTGATAAGTCAAACTTCGAGTTGTCATTTTCAAACTTTATTTTTATTGAAGTGTTTTTTCTTTGATCTGTCAATGATAAGAGTGATGTGTTTTGAAATCTCCCATTATGATTTTTGATTTGTCAGTTTCTCCCTATAATTCTATCAATTTTTACCTTATATTTATTTTGAGGCAATTTATTAAGATTATATAAATTTATAATTGTTTAATCTTCCTGATGAATTTAATGTTTTGTATAGTCTGCTGACTTTCTCCATCCCTAATAATACATTTTTTTCTTAAAGTCTAGTTTATCTAATATCAAAGAGCTACTCCAACTTTTTAATATTTGCCTGTTATATCTTTCTCCATCCCTTTATTTTTCAACTATATTTAGAGCTCTAAATAGCATATTATTACATATTTTTAATTCCATCTGACAATTTCTATCTTTTACCAAGTAGTGTAAGTGCAGTTAACAGGAGTCTGTTCCTTCCTTCAGAAGTATATAATTTTAAAAGTTCCTCTAGTTTATGCTCTGGGCAGTTAATGCTTTCTAGTTTGTGTGCATATGAAAATAACTTTTTTTTTTTTTGCCTTTTTTCTTGAGTGAATATTTGTTAGGTAAACATTTCTATGTTGGCAGTTCTTTTCTCTCAGTACGTTAAAATTTTATTCCACTGTCATTTGGGTTCCATTTTTGTTGTTGAGATGTTTGATGTCAGCCTAATTGTCATTTCTTTATAAGTGATATCTCTTTTTTCTCAGGCTGTTTTTAAGATATTTTGTCTACAGTGTTCTGCATTTTCACTACAGTGAATTTAGGTATTGGTTCCTTTGTATTTATCTAGCTTGATATAGGTCAAACCATATGAAATTAACAATATTAAAACATTTTGACCTACAATTCCATATGATTCAAACAACTACATTGCAAGTTCCTCTATCTTTGAATTGTCATTTATTATTTTAGAAAATTATCAGTCAGTATCTTGCAAATGTTGTTTTCATCCATTGTCTCTTATTTTCACCTTTTTGGAACCACAAATAGGTATGTTTTAGAACTTAGCATTCTCTCTTCCATGTTTTTTTAATCTCTCTTTCATATTTTCTATTTCCTTGTCCTTCCTGCTACATTCTGGATACCTAATAAAGGTCTGTTTTCCAGTTTATTCTCTTCACCTGTAACTAATCTGCAGTTTAACCCTTTTCTTTTACTCCAATATTTCTATCGTTCATTTTTAGAAGTTCTGCTTTTTCCCCCAAAATCTTCCTGTCATTGTTTGATAGACTCTTTTGCTTGGTCACTTCTTTCATATACAGATATTTTATATTCTGCCATGTGTTGTTTCTGTTGATTTACGTTAATGATTTATTTTCTTGTGCCATGCTTATTTTTGACTGAGAGTTTGTATCTGATTGATTTTAATCTGTGGAAATCTGGGGGCCCAAATTAAGAATGCTTTCCTTCAAGAATTATTTGTGTTTTCCTTCAGCCGGAAGGCACTAAGACTTGGGACCATTCTAACTCCCTTCAGGGGGTCTTTGCTTAATAAAGAAACCCCAGATACAGCTCCCACACTG
This sequence comes from Tursiops truncatus, assembly GCF_011762595.2. NCBI lineage: Eukaryota > Metazoa > Chordata > Mammalia > Artiodactyla > Delphinidae > Tursiops > Tursiops truncatus. The sequence continues at coordinate 57,164,037 of NC_047055.1, forward strand.
ATACGGGCAACACGACTTGTTTGTTTGTTTTTTTTTTAATTGCAGTGTTTGTTGCTCAAAGCTTTGAGTTCAGCTCAGGGTTTGTACTGTGCATATGTGTGTTTGGGGTTGTGGATTTCCTATGGACATTTCTCTTATTTCCTTCACTCTCAGCAGTGCAATAAAAATTATGTTTAATGTAAGAAATAGTCTTTTGTTAGTAATAGGAGGTCCCTTCACAGTATCTAGTCCAATATGTGATTTTATGAATGGTGGTAAGAATGTTATAAATTTGAAAGTAACTTAATTCTGAAAGATAGGTCTGTGTAATTCCAGACAAGTTCTTTCTCCTCCACCTATTGTCAAAGTAGGGATGAATGGGCAGTGTCATGTCCCCCAGGACCAGAGGTCCTCCTATCAATTGAAACTAATAGGGGAGTTGTATGGGTTTCTTAATCATTCTTTTCCTCTTCCTGTGGCTTTGCCCGATTCAGAGGGAGCTACACTACTTTCTCTCATGTTCCCACTTGCCACTTACTCCTACAGAACTTTAGGGTAAGGAATAGGGACAAAATCAACAGGTCACTGGGGAGTGAGCAGAAGATCACTGGCTTCCTTACCAGCACTTTATGAAAATGGATTATTTAACCTCATTCTTATTTTTTCACAAAATCCATTTATTTCCTTTCCTAATTCATATATTTGTAAATATATATTTAATGTTTGTTTATTTGTTATTTTTAAGGGAAACAACATTTAAAAGTTTCATTTGTCCTGTACTGATAAAAAATTTGAATGACACCCTTATGTGTTGAATTCTAGACAAAGGAAATATTTTTCGCCAAAGATGATTGTAACCTTCTTAAGGCTGAGGTTTTATCAGCCTTCTGTATCTTTTTATCCTCTGCAAGCCTATCTCAGAATTTTGTGTGTGGTTCATATTTAATGTTTGTTATAAAAATTATATCTCGCTCTCTCCAATTTGAAGTGAATTGAAATTTCAGGGAATGATATAATTAAATGTATATGTATTTGTGTAGATAGATAGATATTAAAGACAACAACAAAAGACTGTTATATTTGAAGTAGTATATTAAACTTCTGGGTGGTTCTTTGGCAACTCTGAGTTCTTCCTACATATTATATATATGAATCTGTGTGTTTATAAGTTATAATAAAATGCATTCACTTGGCCTAGGGATATTAACTTTTAATTTTATATTTGATTCCCTGCATAATGCTTTACAATTTCATATAAATATTGTTCTGTTTATATCCTAAAGTACTAACACTACCACCATCTGTACATCATAGTCTACACTTTTTATCACCAGGTTATCAGAATTAGGTATCACCTGTTCTGTGATTTCTAACCACCGTTTTATATTCTGTTTTAATATAACCCTCTTAAGCATTTCTCACAGCCAGTTACAGTGTGTTCTCATCAAGGCTACTGTTATAAATGGCATGCATGTATATTTATGTGAAGGATTCAAAGACTTTTGTAAGTCATATCCTTGCATTCTAAATGAACTCTGCATAAACTATAACATTTTAACTACTGGAGATAACTTTCATGAATGACCACCCTTTGAGGTTTTTATCAATTTAAATAGGTAGGGTTTTTTTTCAGCAAAGAAAATGAAGCTTATTTATTGTACTACCTATTACCCATTGATATGTCAAGATACATAAATTGAACCATACTGGAAGAAAGTCATTGAAACCTATATATTTTTCTAGTCTAGCAAGCCATAGAATTTCCCCTACTGTATATTCGTTGGTTAATATTTTTTCTGGCACACTGGGCAGGATATGTATGCAGTATATAGGTTTTTAAACTCTCACACTATATCTTCCAAACAGAAGTCCTTTTTAAGCCCTAACCAAGTAATTTGTTTCTGTTATCTGTGTGGTTGGTAACATGGTAGCCTTTAGAACTACTTTCTAGTTCAGAATGGGTTTCATATACTGTGTCGTGTTTTCATAACCTATGAAATGGAGCAGTACCTGTGGGAGCAAACAAACTCTACATTTTTTTTTATAAATAGACTTAGACTGCCTGGAGATTGTTACTTGTTTTTTGTAAAGAGAGAGAATTTAACTAATAGTTTACTAGGTAATTCTGCCTTCCATTCTTCAGATTTTAGCCTACATTTTATTTCCTTTTTTTCCTTTAATGTAATGGGATTGTTAAAACATACAGAATGAATATGTTTTACTTTTAACATGTAATATAAATTGTGTGTGTGTGTGTAAAATCACCACTGAATATTTTGTACCAAGTATTCGCATTCAAATATCATTTTCCTGAGTATTGTATATGGAAAATTGAATAGATGCATGATCTACCTCAGGAAATTGTGGAACACACATTGATTAAATTAGAGCTTTTTAAAAAAGAGAATGAAAGAACACCAAAAGTCCAAAACATATAAGTAACTTGCTCAAGATTATAGGAATAGCATGGAACAACAGGAAAGGGAATCTCCCATTTGATACATTCAATCAGTAATGGAAGAAAGAATGATGCCCCAAATGGGCCACATAGATGCTACTATGATTTTGTCATAACCATGGAATTGGTTTTTTAATATAAAGTGTAAGGTATTTTATATTTTGTCTTTTTTCCTCTGCTTTAAAAAAATAACTTCTTTAGTCCAAAGTCCAAGATCAAAACATACACTTTACTGAATGTTGTATTGTTCTATTTGGAGAACTCATAGTATAAAACATCTCTCAGACCAAAGTTGCCTGCTTATTTTCTTCTGTAATAACCAAGCTTTTTTTTTTTCTTTTTTTTTTTTTTTTTTTTGCGGTACGCGGGCCTCTCACTGTTGGGGCCTCTCCCTTGCGGAGCACAATCTCCGGACACGTAGGCTCATGGGCCATGGCTCACGGGCCCAGCGGCTCCGCGGCATGTGGGATCTTCCCGGACCGGGGCACGAACCCGTGTCCCCTGCATCGGCAGGCAGACTCTCAACCACTGCGTCACCAGGGACGCCCCCAAGCTTTTTTATTTAGAGAATTTTCAGAAATCTAAGAGATGTTTGTTAACCTGGATCAACATATTTGAAAACCAAGAGAAGCCTTAAAATTGATGAAAGATTATACTGATGGAAAATTTTATGAGTTTATTTATGGCTTCAACTGCATGTGAAGTCAGAAAAAGCAAAATTGAGATGGTTTTTTACTGTCTGCCCCCAATGTTCTTACCCCTTCACCCCAACAAGTGTGGGCTAGATTATGGATCTAGATTCTTTAATTGTACATTTTTTCCCCCTCAACAGCATTCTCCTTAATCTCTCTTCTTGTAAAAATCTCCCTACTATTTTGCTAGTGATATGACAGAAAAACTTAGAGTTGGAAGAATGCTGTTATATTGTTTTGACTGGTTGTCTAATTTTACAAATGAGGAAAGTTAAGGTAAAGAGAGGCTGAGACTAGAAACCAGATTTCCTGGTATGCATTCTACACAACTCACTTCTTCTACAATGTTTCTTTAAACAATGTTTTCTGGAAAAAATTAAGAGGAGATAGTTAATTAAAATATTGTTATTTGGGGGGATTTTTAAATATTTGTGGTTTAACAACTTGTAATTTGCTATGATTTCTTTTCTCACAGTCGATGCATAGTCATTCCCCCACCACCACCCACCACCCCCACAAAAAAGACAGGAGAGAATAAGGGCCATTCTTACCGTGTTCTAGAAACATGTTCTGATTCTGTGCCCAATAGGAAATACCAGTTTAGATGAATAAAGAAATTATGTCAAATTCCTAAATTTACCTAATTGATAAAGGTAAAAGGAGAAACAGACCATGAGCAAATCGATCTCCCCCCCCACCCCTATAACTTGTATGTATGCATTTGATAAACAGTAATGCAGATGAGCCCAGTAGCAGTTATGTTTTATATGTTTTGGGGACTAGTTAGCATTGATCTGTTTTATGCTCCAAATCCCATTGGTTTCCTCCCACAGTGTCATAAGTAGAACTCCACGATACACCTAGGTGCAGAATCTGGCCCTATGTCTAATTGTTGGTAGATTTGACCAATCCAAATGTATGTGTGTGTGTATTTATGTAAAGCTTGATTATTGAATCAAGCCTTAAATATTTGAAATTAAATGTTAAAAAATTGCCAGAGTGAATTTAAAAGAAACGGATTAATTAATTGGACATCAAGTATATAAATCATATGGTTAAGAAATATTTTCACAGTGGATCGCTACACACTATTGTTTTGCAGCAGTGCAGCTGAATAGAACTGCATTGAAATATACCAAAGGTTCTTAATCTAGGGTCCATAGGTCCTTGGAACTTATATATAACAGGTTATATGTATATCTTTATAAAAATATTGGTAGTTTCATCAGATTTTCACAGGCATCCGTGACCTAATAAGGGTTGAGAACCATTGTGAGAATTTTCTATAAAAGAAAGCATTATTTTTTTACTCAGATAATCATCCTTAAGAGCTTATAAAAAGAAGAGGTTCTAAAGAGTGAATAGCAAAGGTGCTTCTGGGCTCTAAAGACCAGGGAGAGATGGGAAAACTTGAAAATATTGCTATTGGAACTGTAATTTACAAGCGCCTCTTCGGGTAGATGCAAGCAGATATCTGTGCTCTAGTGGTGTGGGGGAGAAGTAAGTTCAGTGCAGTGAACCAGAGTGTACATTTTAGAGCCAGACCAATGGGGTCAAATTCTGGTTTCACCATGTGCTAGCTGTGTATCATTGTGCAAGTTATTTAAACTCTCTGTGTTCCAGTCTCTTCAGTTTTTCCATGGGGATAATAATAGTAGTATCTACTTCATAGGTTGTGAGGCTTAAAGTGAATTAATATCTAGAAAGTGCTTAAACAGTACTTGCCTTAGTAAGTACTACATAAGTGTTAGGTGTTACTACTCTTACTGTTACTATGATTATGATGATTACTGCTGCTGTTGCTGCTGTTGTAGAATGCTACCAGGGCAAGTATGAGACCAAGTTAGGGACTGAGCTAGATTTGTGTTCTAATCCAGTGGGTCAACAAACTTTTTCTGTAAGGGTCAGATAGTAAATAGTTTAGGCTTTGCAAGCCATATGGTTTTGGTTGAAACTATTTGCAGTCTTAGACAGTATGTAAAAGAATGGACGTGGCTGTGTTCCAAAAAAAACTTTATTTACAAAAATAGGTGGTAGTTTTTCCGACCCTAGTGTAATCAACGGGATAGACTTGTACCTACAAAACATGATAATAATTTTTTTAAAACCTTGATGTTAGGAAATTATAGAAAATTGCCTGAGTGCAATACCTGGTATTTATTAGTCATTCATTAAGTATTTGATGGATAAGTGAGTGAATAGTTGGTATTTATGAATTGCTGCAAAAATTAGGTGTTAAAGGGCCCATAGAGCAATATTTCTCAAGCTTTCACTTACGTCAGAATTTAACAGATTACTGTGTCCCATTCCCAGAGTTTCTGACTTGTAGATCTGAAGTGGGGCCTGGAAATTTGCATTCTAATAAGTTTCCAGATGTTGTTGATGCTGCTTGTTTAGGGAACACTGCTGAAGAGGAAGCAGCCAGGGGAATTGCTCTCCGGGCCCAATTCTAATCAACAAGAAGGAAAAGATTTAGTTAAAGTGACAGAAAACTTGTGAAGAAGCATCTCTGTCATTTGTTATAAGTTTGATTATTTTCATTTCTTCCCATTTTAATTCAACAGCTATTTTTTAAGCGTCTGTTCTCTACTTTATACTCTCCTAGGTGTAGTGGATATATATGAAAAAGAATATGATATAGTCAGACTTTGATGGCAGTGTCAATAGTGTTTACTGTAGTTGAGGAAAGAAAATAAAATGCACACTCATAGACCAATTAAAGAATAAGAAAACATATTTCATCAGGTTCCAGAGTGTGCAATGCAGGAATGAATGCCATCAGTACTCAGAAATGATTTGAAGGAGCCTAAACAGATATGACATGAAATTAATTTAATCAAAGCACACAGATGACACTTAGGAAGTTATAGGAATCTCAGACTGCTCTGTTAACCCATCCATTTCTAGAAAAGAGCAAGAAGATTGGGCTCCACTCTATGCTAAGAACCATCAGTGGTCTGACCCCACCTTGTCATTGAACATGGTCCATTTCTGTGAGATACATAATTGTTCTAGAGGCTCTTGATTTAGGCTAGCTTCTCAATTGAAGTATTGTTGACATTTTTGGCAGTATAATTCTTTGTTGTGATGTTGAAAGAGCTGTCCTATGCATTTTAGGATGTTTATTTAGCAGCATCTCTGGCCTCTATCCACTAGATGCCACTACCTTCACCTACCTACTTGTGACAGACAAAAATATCTCCAGACATTGCCAAATGTCCCCCGGGGCAAAATAGTCCCTGTTTGAGAAATACTGGTTTAGTCCAACTCAGTATATATTTAATTTGGTGTAGTCTACTCTAGTTAAATGTTGACAGGCAGGGAGAATAAAATGTTCTATCAGGTCTTTCTTACATTCTTCTTACTCAACTTTTGGTTCTATAATCTGGAACTATGTAAAAATTCTTTAAGGAACAGAACAGTTTAAAATCTCTTGGCACTTGAATCAATGGAATAATTCATGTAGGTCATTTAGCAAAGTATACCTGTCAGGAGATGTTAAATAGCCATTAAAAAGCAAATTTTGGGGTAACATATAATCTTAGTAGGTAGAAAAAAATGAAAATACTGAAAAAAAATAATAAAGCACACAGACACTCACTTTTATAAGGAAATGCAAGCCCTATTTCCCACCCTAGAATTCCACCCCCAGAGTTAACCATTGTTAAGTTAGTTACATATCTTCCCATATTTCCCATGCTTATACAGATATCTATGTATGAACATGTATGTATATGCATACTTAAAATGTTAAGGGCTGAACAGTTCTCTGGTATATGGACCTATGTGCCATAATTTATTTAATCATTTTCCTATTGTTGGTGTCATCATGCTTAATAAAATTATGTCTTTATTATATAAGAAATACAGGGACTTCCCTGGTGGTCCAGTGGCTAAGACTCTGTGCTCCCAATGCAGGGGGTCCGGGTTCAATCCCTGGCTGGGGAACTAGATCCCGCCTGCATGCCACAACTAAAGATCCCGTGTGCTGCAACTAAAGATCCCACATGCCACAACTAAGACCCAGTGCAGCCAAAATAAATAAATAAATATTTTTTAAAGAAATATAATTTCATGTACAGAAATTTTGGAAAACAGGAACAGAAGTATTACTATTGATTATTATAGTTAAATCCCATCACCTGTTAACAATAACCACACTAAATATTTTGGTATATTTTCTTTTCCTTTCTTTCAATCCACACATTTAAAGAATACATGTAATTACAATCCTCTTATTTTTTTTTAATTTGGGCATCTTCAATTATAGCATAAGCCAACTTATAGCCATCATCTTTAAAAACACATATCTCAGCTTAAAATAGATAGCAGTGGAAGGCCGGTATAATAATAGGCATTCTTCAAATTCAGGGGTCCTTAACCTGGCTTCCAATGCCTGGAATAAATCACCTGGGTTTCAGGAGTTTGGGGGTAAATACCCTGAAATCTCATGCCAAATTTTGTGGGTGTAATGTGCATAGCTGCATTTTTTAGGAGGTTCTTAGTTTCTGTCAGTGTCTCAAGGGATGTATCACAGCTCAAAAAGGTTAGGAACCACTGGGATGTACTATTTCAATTGAGAACCGTCCTTATTAAATTAGAATAGCATTGTAGAATAGGTTAACCAAAAGCTTGTCTCCCAATAGTTTGAGGACTATTTTTTGAATAGGCTTTTTATAAACTGTAAAATCCTAGAGGGTAAAATAAACAGTGACATACCTCATTTTTTGAGTCTTTTGTATATGATTTTCCAGACAGTTTTCCTTCTAGTTAATAGTTGATATTGGCATGGAGATGATACATAAAGTATAGGGGGTAAGCATGATGATGTTTGTATGATCACTTGTTTGTTTTTCCCTTGAGGAGAGAGTATTGTGTGGGATAAACTGCAGGGTGGTGAGATAATCCATCATTTTGAAACCTGTTCTCTGGTGATGGATGGATAGACAGGTAAAGTAACTCAATAATCTTCATTTTTTGCCAGGTTATTCACAGATCAGTGAACGTTGTCGTTAATAAAACAATGGAATGCTTTTGTGTCCTTTCCTGCATTATTCCTCAGGTTTTGACAGGACAAGTCTTTTAATTTGGGAGTAGCCTCTTATTAAAACTTATATTACGGGCTTCCCTGGTGGTGCAGTGGTTGAGAATCTGCCTGCCAATGCAGGGTACACGGGTTCGAGCCCTGGTCTGGGAAGATCCCACATGCCGCGGAGCAACTAGGCCCGTGAGCCACAACTACTGAGCCTGCGCGTCTGGAACCTGTGCCCTGCAACAAGAGAGGCCGCGATAGTGAGAGGCCCGCGCGCCGGGATGAGGAGTGGCCCCCGCTTGCCACAACTAGAGAAAGCCCTCGCACAGAAACGAAGACCCAACGCAGCCAAAAATAAATAAATTAATTAATTTTTAAAAAAAACTTATATTACACTTAAGTGTGTGGTGCTGGAGCATTTATTGTGACTCTTATGAATATATTAGAATTGTATTGGCTACACAAATTATACAGTTTCAGGTTCTACTTTACTTCCCCTTCAGTGCTAATTCAGATACTAGATTAAACTCACCCAATCATTTTCTCCTCAGGTAACTACGCCAGGTCTATGTGTGCTATTCCAGGTCTTAAAATAATTCTAATAACTTGTATTAGAGTGAAAGGTGGCTGACTATATATAGGGCAAGAGTGATATTCGAATTAAGTCCAATGATATTTGAATTAAGTCCATGTTTAGAGCTGAAATTTTAGTTTGATTAAATTGAAAGGTAACACTGTATGATTGCATAGACTAACTTAAGTATCATTCAAAACAATTCTTAACCCATCTCTTTGGAGCCAATATATTATTGTGCAACTGTAATAGAAATAATATGTGAAGTGTGTTTATTTTCAAGTCAATTCAAAGAGCAAAAAAAAACCTTAGGGCAGCCAGATTACAAAGATCTAAGGCTTTATTTGCCAGCTATGTTAGATAGCTGGGTTTCCAGGCGTTCTCTGCTCTTCCCTTGTTTAATTTGGTTTTGTTCCAGATTGATCTAATTAATGTGATCATCTATAGTTGTAACAAAGCTGTTCATTTCCAATTATTCATCAGTTTATATTCTACTTTGGTAAGGAGTGCTCAAAAACTGAATCTTTTTATAAAATACCTGTCGTACTTCCAAGAAAGAAAGTTTTCCGTGTATTATAAAAGTATCAGTCTTAGAATTGGGTTCTGATTCTAGCTCTGTCATGTTGTTACTTGCATGAACTTGAACATGTCATTTAAATTCTCAGAGCCTCAATTGTTTTACCTGTATTATGGGTAGTTAAATCTAATCCTACCTCCTGACCTGGGCTATTGTGAGCCTTAAATGTGATGATGTTAGGGAAAGTATGTTGAAAATTGTCCAACACTGATGTAGGGTATTACAACAAAAATTGAATGACTTCACAGTTTTGGTATTTAGAATGAATGTTTTTGTAATTACTGAAACATTAATTTATATATTATAGACCAGTTTATACAAACTAGATTTAGAATTTAATTATGTAATTAAATTACCTAATAATTTGAGTCTGTTGATAGATATATTTGCGGTATAAAATTAAGTCATCTCTATGTCTCCTGTAGTTCCTAGCGCGTAAATGGGTACTCCATAATTTTTCTTTTTTTACTATTGAATTTGGTATACTTTTCTCATACATAGGTAACTGCTTAGAACTTTGGCTGGCACATAATAGGTGCTTAATAAGTTAAATATTTTGAAAACGGAATTAGAAATTACCATGGAAAGAAATTAAATACTGCAGGACAGAAACTGTTTTATCTTTCAGGTACTAGAGAAATAATTTGTAAAGGAGAGCTCTCTTGGGGCTGAAATAATTAATGTAACTTAACCATTCCTCCTTATTTTTCTATCTGTTCATGCCTCATTTTCTCCCCTCTCCCCAAATTAGGCAGTGGGTTCTCACTTGCCTGATATATTGAAATAGAATAAAAGTTTTGCCAAAAAAACACCCCACTTCCATATGGCAAAACTTCACCAATTTTAATCTCACCAGTTTAACATTCATAACAATTTGAATGTTTTTACTTTACTTTATACTCTGTATGTAAACAGTTTGCTAAACAAATGAGTAGCATAAACAGGAAGGTATATTTAGCCTACTCAAGAAGCCAAACTAGTTTCAACTAATTATTTTAATTACTCCTACAGTTTTTAATTCACATACATTGAATATAATAAACCTGTAATTTTTAACTTACATTTAGACTGGTATCCCTACGTTAATTCATACAAGTGCACATGTATTTGTAAACAGCCATATTTTTCAAACTTTTTGCTTACCCAACTAGAGTTTTTAAAAGAAAAATGAATATATGTATAGCTGATTCATTTTGTTATAGAGCAGAAACTAACACACCATTGTAAAGCAATTATACTCCAATGAAGATGTTAAAAAGAAAAAGAAAAGAAAAATGGGATCACAGTGTGGCTTTTTTTCTTAAGTAAATCTCTTTTATATTTGAATTTGAAAATACTCATTTTTGAATCTATAATCTTTAATTGTGGTCCCATATGCATAGACCCATATTCTTCAGGTGCATTTAAAAATAGAAGGAATTAACTCTAAAATAACCTCTTTTGAATTATACACATTTGTTGAATGAACAATTAACTTTGATCCTAATTTTATGTTTTAACATATCATATTCCTAGAGGTAGCATAGTTTAGTAGTTAAGAGTAGAGACTCTGAAGCCAGACTTCCTGAGTTTGAATCCTGGCTCTGGCACTTACCTACTGGTTAACCACCCTGTGTTTTCAGTTTCCTCCTGTATAACAATGGAATAACAATATAGGGCTGTTATGAGGATTAAGGAAATGAATATTTGCAAAGCTCTTAGAAGAGTACTTGGCACATGATAAGCACTACATGAGCCTTTGTTATACAAAATTTTAAAATTTCCAAGTTTCTTAAGTTGTGCAGATGAGAATTTGCATTCTTAGGTATAGTGGAGTGGTTCCAAATGCTTAATGAATTGAGAGCCAAATTTTTGACTGAAGTGTTTCCACCTTCCATGATGTCTTCAAAATCAACACTTAACTGTCATCCTGTAGTGGTCCTAGTATAGAGGTGGATGTACCAGGATCAGAGCCACTGCTGTCTGAAATCTAGTGCAACATCTCCTCCCCTGCCTAGAACTGGCTTTCTTGCTTCTCCCTTTTTTGTGAGGTTAGACCTGACTTTTCCCTGCATTGTGGTAGTGCATGTTATGATGTACTTCTTTCACAAACAAATCAGTTGAAAACAAACATTAGTTTTCTTTGTATTTCTAAAGTAGAAATAAAACCCACTATTGAATGTCTGTTTAGGACATGAATCTTTTAGTGCTTAAAATGGACTCTTTTAAAACCAGCAGACTAAGGCAGTGTCTGTATGGTACAGATAAATCAAGTGTAAAGCAGAAGCATTTGGTCATCTTCTTTCAAATTTTAACTTAAATATTCTGGCCATAATGAGACTATTACTTATCTCCAATACAGTTTTTGGTATATAATAATTAGAGATCTGGGCTTTCCTGGTGGCGCAGTGGTTGAGAGTCCGCCTGCCGATGCAGGGGACACGGGTTCATGACCCCGTCCGGGAAGATCCCACATACCGTGGAGCGGCTGGGTCCGTGAGCCATGGCCGCTGAGCCTTGCACGTCCGGAGCCTGCGGGAGAGGCCACACCAGTGAGAGGCCCACGTACCACAAAAAATAATAATAATAATAATTAGAGATCTAATATTATCAAAACTTACATGAGAAAAGATATTTCTTTATTCCTGAATACTGGCTGGGGTAGAAAAGAATTTTCCTTGGAATGTAAACTGTGGAGCTGGTATTTTTAAGGGCCCAATAAACATACTGATGCTCTTGATGTTCAGTCAGTTGAGCAGACTGAATGTTTCTGCTGTTAACCATTCTTTATGGAAATGATCTTAGTCACAGAATACTAATAAAATTGGCCTGATCACTGCATTCAGAAAGGTTTTTTAAATACCCTCATATATGATATATAGTTAGTGAGATTAAGAAAATGAATCTGTCAACCTTGCAGATTAAGCTTGAGCTTCTATGCATTTTGTTCCTCCTGGAAGATGTCAAACCATAGGTAAAATCTCCCCTAAGTAGGAATGTTTTCTCTAGGGATACAAAGCTAAGTTTGAAAACGTAAGTGAGTTTAATTCCTTAATGTCAGTTTGGAGCATGTAGTTAATATGTTGAAATGGTATGAGAAAAACACGCTACTTGTCTGTGGGAAATAAAATCACCGTAGCAAAAAGGACGCCGAAGACAGCAAAGCACAAAAGCATAGCGAAAGGTACTTGGGCAGCTTTGAGGTTCTCTGTGATGTAGGATGCTTTCTTGTTTTGTTAAGAATAGGATATTTAGACAACCAGTAGTTCTCAACCCCTTTCTTTGTCAGCATACATGGTGCATCCATCCTTATGCATGTTTGACCCACTCAGGCTTTGGCCTAGTTGAGAGGCTATAGTCTCTGCATGAGTCTCACTGTAACGCCACCTTTTTTTTTTCTCCCACAAACTTAAGGCACACTGTCTTGCAGAATACCAAGGTTGAGAACCACTATGTTATTAAACTGAGCATAAAATTCATACAAAATCTGGAATTCACCTATGAGTGATGGCTTTTATCACTTTTACCTTACCAAATGGAAGGTAGCTTATTAACAGCCAATATGTATGTTTCCTTGTGTTCTAGGAATAAAGGAAAACATAATTTTAGATGTCTTGTTCAGAAGAAAAAAAATAGTATATAAGATATATGAACTATATCTGTGGTTCTAGATTTTTATGTATTTTTAGTTCCATAAAGCCAATTGAAAGATGTATCTTCAGCAGTGCATATATTCAGTAAGCCTCAGATTCTGTTTACTCTTTTGCTGTTTTCTTTCCTAACGTGCTACTGTACACTTCTGGTTATACCTTGCAGCAAGTTGAGCTTTATTTTTTTCCTAAAAGGAAATAATTTTTTCTCTTTCTGCTTATCAGAATATCCATGCTTATGATAAGAAATTTAGACAGTATAGAAGGTATGAAGAATGTAAAAATTAAGTTGATGAGATAATTTTTTTTAATCAGAATTACTTTGAATCATTTTGGTTTTTAAAATAGCCTTCATAACATTTATCCTCTTTACTTTGACCATCCTGTTATTTACTTAGTATCCCAGCCTTAATTTATGCATAGTGTCAAAACTACTCTAATGCTTGAAAACTAAAACAGTTCCTCCAGATTGCTCAATATGGTAAGTATCATTGGATAAACAAATTTGTTGTTGTTGTCTAAGTCTGAGAATGTTAAAGCTTTTTTTTTCCCTACCATGGCTTCTAGTGTTGTAAGCACGTTTTGCCTTTTTAAATATTTACATTGTTTATTGACAAAGGAAAAAACTGATCCTCCTGTAAATAACTTGATAAAAACTTGAATTTCCCATTAGAGTTAAAAGATGTACGCTTGAGTCCATATACTGGGGAAATTAAGTTATGGGAAAGGATTACACGCACCCTCTTTTTTTTTTAATGTGTTTTCACAAGGTTCCAGTGAGGACTGGGAAGAAGAGTGTATATTTCCAAGGTCAAATTATCAGAGTCGAAGCATTTTTTCCCAGAATGTAGGAATAGTGTAGAAAACAGTTCAGTGTTTATATGTTTATGTACTACTTTTTTACAAGAGTAAAGAATACTAGTTATTATGATTATTAAACTAGAAACTTGAAGTTTCACTGAAATCAGCTTTTTCTACATTAGAAAGTTTAAAATAAACCTGTAAAAGGCAAAAAGTTTCTGAGACCTTGGAGACTTAAACTGGTTCTGATCTCATTTTTTTTCCTTTCCACTGAATATGTCCTCTTGGAAACGGATATCTTCCCTGGCCAAAGATTGAGCCAGTAACGTGTCTTGCAGATGTGTACTCTTGATCACGAGGAACCTAGTAAGAGTGTTCATTATGTTTGTTACCGCCAATACATTGGCAGTTTTTGTGCATTCTTTGATAGCCATATGCGTTTTGTCTAAACACCCATACACTGTCACACACACTCAAACACGCACACACTCAGTCACTCACTCACTAGGTCACAGTTACTGAGTTTTTTACCAAAGACCTAAAACGAATACTTTTTTACATGAAAAGTTAGGAGAGCGTTGACTATAAATTTGGGCTCTCTGTTTTATCATATGCAAATTTAGAATAAAAATTAATTTAATAAATGCATGTATTGAATGCTTTATACTAGCTTTTCTGTAGGTGCTAGACATACATTGTTGGAAACAGAATGTCTCTGGTGGGGTGGGGATGTTGAAGAGTGTTGAAGAGTGTTGGATGGAAAGACAGTAGACAAAATTTAAGAGAATTATATGTGCTGTGCAGAAAATACAGGGTGATATGGAAGGAAGTGACTGTTGGTTGGAGCAGGGAGGTGCCCCATTAGATGCTGTGATGGTCAGGGAAGGCCACTCAGGGTGGCATTTGAGTGTAGTGACACCACAGATTGTACCCTTTCAGCTTTCGATGATTTGAGGAAAGAGTCTAGGCAGCGGGAACTGTGTCAAAGGTCTAAGGTGGGGTCTTCTGAGTTATAGAAAGGTTAATATGACCGGGACACAATGAGCAAGTTAGAGTGGACTTTGTGACAGTACCCCAACTGAGGCCATGGGTGAGCATACAAATCACTGCTACCTGCTCTTTGTAGCATCTCTGTGTCCCAATAATTTCTTATATGCAAACTTTCTATCTTTTGAAATATGATTTCCTGTTTGAGGATTACTTTTTGACTTCTGTGGAAAAATATGCATCATGTTTAATTTTCTTTATTGGTTTGATGTAGTTGTATGATTCAATAGCTTTGATGATAGGACCTCAGCTGAAGGTCTAGAGAACTTTAAAAAAAGTAATAAAATGAAGCATTAAATCCAGGACACAGAATGTTCTGTGTGTAAAAATAGATTAAATAAGAATAATACATTAATGTGAGCCCTTGCCATTTTTCCTCTGATCTCCCTCCAAAGCTGTCAGGGCCTTGTGCCCAGTATTTATCTTAAGCGGCAGAGAAGGTCTCTTGCCACCTTTAGGAAAAACTCTGGTTAAGGCAAAGACCTACTGTTCATTTTTCATATATATTGAATAGAATCCCACATTTATAATTTTAGAAATGAAAACAGTGCCTTACATTTTACATTAATGAATTTGAAGAATATTTTCAAAGATTCTTTGTTTTCAAATTCTCAAGCATTAATACAGTTCAGATTTTATTCTTGTAATTTCAAAATTAGTACAAATAAATATGTATAAAATAGTTCTTCCATTTTGAAGGTAAAGAAATTAGATGAAGAGATACTTTTTGTTTTGTTGGATTTGTCCTGGGAACATTATATCCACACAGTACATTTTTCTTGTAGCAACAGATGCAGTAACCCTGAAGTCTTATTTTCTTGTTACATTAGTTTTTAATTAGAGAAAAAAACTAGTTGGAGGCAGTTACTTTCTGTGAACTGTAATGAAGATTTATTTTGGAAGTGACCTTCAGTTTATTAGCTGAAGCAGTAATCAGCAGAATTAATAGAATAATCAAATTATATACAAACTCATAAATCATCATGAATAGTGCTGTCAAAAGTTCAGCTATTAATGGGTCCTATTGTTTTGCAGCTGTATTAAAAAAATTACCACTGCTGATTCCTACCTTGATAGGCACTAAAATTGGATTTTTAAAGGCTATGTAGGATAAGGGCTACCAGCCAAAAATTTTCACAACTGTTAATTTATCTGTAATACAGTTTGATGTCACCAGGGCAAAGTTGAAAGTGAGTACAGTGTTGATGTGCTCTGAGTAAAATCTAAATCACTGTTGGAAGCAGTACTCACTTAGACTTCTGTCAGTTTAAATGTCTATTTGGGGTTAATGGCATCAAAGAGTTAGGTTATGCTCCAAATATATACAATTATCTGAATAATATATTGGATAGATATTATGTTGCTTTTATGAATTTTATTTGAGCTTGTTATAAATAAGTAATTGAAGTGGCAGTTTAATATATGAAACAGAAAAAATATATCTCATTAGACTCAGTGCTTCTTAATTCTTCAGGAACTTATTTACTTGGATTCGCATGTTCTTTTTAACTTAATTACAGTGGGACAAATGAGAAATTTCTTGCTGCTGAGCTTTGTATTTTTTACAGTTGCAGGTACGGGAATGGTAGATCTCCATCACCCATAGCTGATGATACTTAAACTCTAACCACAGCTTTGTGCAGTCAAGCATTACATCTGTCAGAGCCTATTAAAATAAATTTATATTTGAAAAAAATCTGAGACTTTGTGAACTTGGAAAACAAGTTGTCATTTTTTCTAATTAATGTGCAGTATAATTATTTTATTTTGTATCTTTGAAAGTGACATTTTTCTTTGTTTCCTTTTAGTTTGACAGAGGAAGACATGTTCACAAGTGAGGAAAATTGTCTTTATTCTCTGTCATTAGGCAGACCCAGATATGAATTTCACATGAATGACCATTGCTTATTTTTCAAATTTGTATTTTCATTGTGTTAATTTTAATGTCTGAAAAGTATGAAGAATATCTCTGTATTAAATAGTAAATAACCAAAGTATAAAATGTGTTAGCATTCTAAGTAAGAGGAATTCAAAATAAGGTTTAACCTTTGATTTAACACTGCCTCTTATAGGTAGATTTTTTTTAATCTAAAGGAAGCTGAGATAATTCACAGGCTTTCCCAAGATTCCTCCATTACTTGTTACAGTCAATTTGAAATGGAAACACCCTACTGGTTTTCAGAAAAATAAATTGTGGCCACCTCAGAACATCAAATACCTTTCCCTTTTTCAGTATCTTCTATAGCTAATAAAATGAATGAACACTGTCAGAATTCTACCAATTCTGTTAACATTTGCATTTTGCTGTGTCTTTAATGGATTTCTTTTTCTTTTAGAAGATCCTTATTTTAAATTGTAATGAACAACATCCTGAATAATAGTCGTTTAACATAGAACATTCATGACAAGGTAAATAAAAATATCAAAAGAAAACGTAGTGAACAACTGAGGCATAGGGATTGCAATTACAAATGTCTCCAGGGACCAATCAGGTCACAGAAAGGAAGTGAAGTTGGGAAGGACATGGTGGGAGTGGTAGCGACCACACTGAACTGTTGAGCACAGGATGCACCTAAAGGGAGCAGCTGCTATACGACCCTAAGTCTCAATTGCAGACCCATTGTTGTCAGATTTTCTCTTATTCAAAGAAGCTAGAGATCCAGATCGTTTTTTGCCAAGGGAATTTTTTTTAACTGTGATGTCATACAAAACTTATCTATAGGCAGATTTATCCTATGGACTTCCAGTTGGCAACTCCTTGCTATAGATAAATTACAATTTTTATTTGTGCATTTAAGAGGCTGATATTTTTCACCAAATTGAGATTTTTCGAAAATTATTATAGCCATTCTAAAATTCTTCTTCATTACATCAAACTCATTGTTAGCAACTGTGGTAGGTAGTGTATTTATACCACGCGCATACCATTTCCGAAGTCTAAACTTGGATTTTGAGTTACTATATAAATTGAGCACCCCTTAAGGAAACCACAAGCATTCCAGCGATATTTTTCTTGTCACAAGTCGACAGCCTAGAAATTCTGGGGTTAACCTTTGACTCTGTCCTAATTACTGTGTTATTTCTTCTCAATTTCTTAGAGTTATGCTTTCCTCAGTTTCCACTCTTCTGCCATGATCCAGCACTTATCACTTAACTGAGTTCCTGCTGTAACCCTTAGCAGTCCTCCTGCTTCCAGTATCTGCCACCTTCATTGAGATGACTTGTCACTTCCAGTGGCATTCTGTTGTCTGCCACATCAGATCCAACGCTTCTACATACCTTTTAACCCCATTCCATAATCATTTGATCCTTCAACTCCTTCTTGTCATTCCCCAGTTTGTACATCCATTCAGTTATTCAGATATCTATATACATTCTCACCTTTCTACATTTCCTTATATTTTCTCACCTTTTAGAGTCTGCCCCCACCCCTAACAGCCTACCCTGTTCCTCTTCCAAGGCTTGATTCAGGCCCAGCCATCAGATCTTCCAGTACCTCTGGCTGCAAGAAGCTGTGTGCTTTTCGGCAAGTAGTTTAACTTCTCTGATGTTCCGTAACAGGGAATTGGTCCAGCTGTTGTAAAGGTTTTCTCTGTTTCTGACATTCTGTAATTCTGCCTCCTCCAACATGTTGACCTCTTCCTTCTCTGAACTCCCTTTTAGAATGCTTTTAGTCTCTACCACATAATATAATCTTCAGTTTTTCTCTAGTTATTGCACTTAGTAATGTCATTTGTCTCATATGCTTAACAGAGGGCTAAGTCCATGACTTAATACTTTTGCATCTATTGCAGATTAGTGCAGGGCAGGTAACTGGTTGGGTAATTTGAGCACTTTCAGTCTCATAACACAGCCCGAGGTGAATCATGGCTGACAGCTCTACCTTCAGGTCCCAGGCCAGTACCATTAACCTTTGAACTGAGAAGGTTTGCAGGCCTTTTCTAGGATTTGTCCAACAGAAGTGACTCTACTTTGTTTTATTTTACTATATGAATTGCCAACAAAGGAGAAAAATGAAAGGATCTGGGATCGCAGAGGCCTGGGTCACTTTTGTGTGTGAACCATCTCAGTTTAAAATGTGACAGGCTTGGGCAGGGGTTCAGGTTGGGAGGGGCAGTTGAAGGAAATCAATTGCTGTGGTTTGTAGAGAAGGTGTAGAGGGTGCATAGTTTAAAGAAGGAGCCCAAGGAACCACAGAGGAATAAGGCTAACTATTCGACTTGAGAGTCAGTTTTGTAATAAATAGCTAAAGGGTGAAGTTATTGAACATATAATAACCCACAGGAGGAAAGAACATGGTTTTTGTGAGGTAATTATACCTCAGCATCTAACAGGGTTCTTTGAGAGGGGTAAATAAGGTGTGAACAAGGCGGAGCCAGTGAACAGTTTAGATTTTCAAAAAGCCTTTGATAAGATTTTATACCAAAGACTGCTTTAAAAAATGTCCTCTCCCCATGGGGTTGGGGATAATGTTTAGTCATGCAGAGAGATCTAGTTTAAACACAGGAAGGAAGAAACAAACGGGTGGTTTAAATGAGCTCTTACTTGCATGGAGAGATTTTTACAGCAGGCTCTCCTAAGAATCAATGTTTAGGTTTTTTTTTTTTTTTTTAACATTTTTATAAATGATTGGGGGGTCAGCATAGTAACTCTCCCAGATGCTTCCCAATTTATAGTTGACACTGAGAGCTTGTAGATAGTAAAATACTAAGCTGAAGAGTATTAGCTGAAGGACTGTTTCACAAGGCAATGTGAGAAGGCAGGAAAATAGCATGAAAGACTATGTCTGAGAAGATGGCTGTGCACATATTTTTCAACTCATGAAAGGGATCCAGGAGTCATTATGTAGGGATCTCTGAAGATATTTACTTTGGGTATTCTTGTGTCTACATTCAGAAAGACTTACATAATACTTGACATAATCATAAAGGTCATTAGAAATAAAAGAGTATATTATTGTCCTGATTCAAAATTGATGCCTTTTTACCTGTGTTATTTGTACAATTTGAGTTTTGAAGACTACGCAGGAAAATGGATCAAGGGTTTGAATAAGGATTATTCAAACAAGAGATGAGTATGTCATTTATAGAATGTCAAACAGAGAAAGTCTGAGAAAGGAGATTAATCAAAAGAAATCTCATGGAGAACATAAGTTGGTTTACTGTAGACTTGTTTGCTACATCCCAAAAGTTTGAACAAAAGGCTTTCTTTTGAATTTGAAAGATCTATTTTTAAATGAATTTGCCTTAGCAGACATGTGGCAAATAAGAAACATGAGGCTGTTAGCCTGAGTGTTCAGACTGAAAAATGCAGTTTTATCAAGAGCTTAGTTTATAATATGTTTAAAGAGTAGCCAGGAAACACCAGTGCTTTTTCATTAAAAGCTCTGTGGATGTCATTGTGATGGGCTGTATTGAAGAATCATTGAGTTGGCATGGTGATTCTGGCCCTTTTACAAACCAGGGAGCCATTTTACACAAGAACTGTAGATACAGAACCTAGGTTGTGACCCAAGCGTATAAATTGACCCCCAGTATTTTTGGAAGACTTTATTTTTTAAAGATTGAATGATGACTTGTACTCTGTAATTTATGCTAATTTATTCTGGGCCCCTGGTGCAGTTATTAAATACAGATCTGTTTCTGTCATCCAATACATAGTTTTATTGTGACTTTTCCTATAGAAAGTTAAATTTAAGGACAGCTGGAAAAGCTGGGGAAAAAAAGAATATATCATCTACAGAATGTCACCAAGAACAGAGGAAGCTAGATATATGGCTAAGATCTATAAAATAGGGGCAGTTTCTGGGAGTGAGTTTTCTGAAGGCTATGTATTGCTTTTTGACAGCTTTTTCTAAGTTAAGCATGATGATAATGCCTTCCCAGAGTGACGGCAGTGCCTAAAGGGCAATCCATCTGCCCACAACCTTTTCAGTGAGTGTGAAATTTGCATCAAAAGACCCACTGACTCAGATACTTATACCATATAATTTCTTGAATCATTAATAATGCTGTGCCCTTCCAGGCCCATGGTAACTCCTTGAAAGCACAGAAACTAATCCGTTCATTGTGCCCTCCTATGTAAAATTAGTATTAAGTAGTAATTTTGATGAATGGTCAGGAGTTAGTGATTGTTGAGTTTGTAACAAATAGCTGACTCTAATAACCACACCCCAGGTGGAGGAAGAGGGTTTCTGCAGGAGCCCTTCAAAGCGCTGCTTGTACGGGAAGACTGTACCAGACTTGAGCAGTTGGATTTGATTGTTACACACTTCAGAGGGGAGACTGCTCTCATGGATATGTGCATTACCTTAAACTTGTCTTCAGGAAGATATCTTCCTGCTACATCTAGTCCATCAGCAATTCTTGTCAGCTTTATGTCTCAAATATGTCCCCAATCTCTCCACTTCGTCTCTGTTGCCATGACCCTGCTTCAGGCTGCCATCATCTCTCGCTGGTCTACTGCAGACATAATTGGCCTCCCCTTTTCCACTCTTGCCCCCTTGACAATTCTCCAGAGAGCATCCAGGCTCATTTTTTTAAAAAAATACTAGTCTGATTATGTCACTGTCCTGCTCAAAACCTTCTGGTGGCTTCTCATTGTTCTTAGAATAAAATTCAAAGTCTTTGCTGTGGCCTTTGAAGCCCTGCATGGTCAAGACCTTGGCTATCTCTGTGACCCCATTTCATACGATATTTCTCCGTAAGTCACTACATTCCAACCCCTCTAGTGCTGTCTCTCTTCCTCAAATACACCAAGCTACTCTGCACTTCCAAGTTTCAAGTTTGCTGTTTCTTCTGCTTAGTATATTCTTTCTCCAGATCTTCACATAGTTGATGTCTTCTGGTCACCTGGGTCTCAGCTCAAATATCAGTTCCTCAAAGAGGCTCTCCCTGATTATCCTATCTAATGTTCAGACCCATGTATCACCCTCACGTTATCCTGTTTTACTATTTCAGAACACATATCACTGTCTACTATTACTTTATTTCTTGTCTCTCTTGTGCACTAGATAAGTTATGCGTCAGCAAGGACAGTGTTTGTGTTGTTGACTTTTATATCCCTAATATCCAGAACTGTAGCTGATGCATAGTAGGCCTAGTTTCATAAATATTTGGGAATGAAGAAATAAATCTCAGTGTTCATCAGCATCAGCAGTTCTCTTACAACTGTCACAGTTTCCTCTGGGGAAGGTAGTTGACTTGACCAGGTGGTACCTAAGTTGCTTAAATTGTATTAGAGGAAACTACAGGCCTTGAACACCTGGAGGCAGATTCTCATAGTAATGGCAGTTTAGCCTTATAAACCCCACATGGGTGGTACAGTCTTTAATCATTGTCTTCTTTGCTATAGAAGGTGATAGCCAACAAAAGCTACAATTTATTGAATGTTTATGGTGTATCAGGCACAGAATAAGCACTTCACAGGCATTATCTCGTTTAATCCACGCAACAACCCTATGTGGTAAGTTTTATTATTATCCCCATTTTATAGTCTTGAGAACTGAAGCATAGTCACACAGCTAGTAAGTGGGGGAATCCAGATAGGTACCTAGGCAGCCTGACTCCAGAGGTTGACCATACATGTGGATTGCACAACCACCTCTAAGAGGTGATCTCTTGATCTCTGTGCAATTTGTACATCATGACTGAGATTTTACACTTGACTTTTAGTGACCTTTTAGTTTTGGTGATCACTGCTTCCCAAACAAGTTCCTTTGGGTTCTATCACCATGACCAATATTAGGTAAGATGTGCCTTTTTGGTCATACTGGATCACTGTGAATGAGACCACGTTGTAATGGAGCACTCATTTGAGGTGTTTTTGTTTTTTTTTTTCTTTCTTTCTTTTTTCATGGTCTTGCTGCATAGTCTAAAACTTCATAGTAATGAATCCCAAGAACTTATAGCAAGGGATGAGGCCTAGCTTGGGATTGTTATGAACATAACTGTTTCCTGAGGCTGCAGGAATCATTCCCTGTTGTGTAGCTCTTGCTCTCAAGAAAGCATTCAGTTCTGGGCCAATAGGAAATCTATGCTGAGTTGGATGACACTAGCTTCAGTTGGGGAGATATTGAGTGGAGGGGGGAGATGATACTGTGACTTACATGCTGCCCAATTTTTTATTCCCAGGAGACAGACCAACTACAGCAAAAATGCATCATTCATTTCTGACACCCACTATACAGTCACCCTCCTTCTCCCTACTTCCTGCTGGAAGAAAGTAGAAAAAAAGGGAAAAAAGGATGGTAGTATAAGTAAACACCCTGCTAAGTAATATAAATATGTAACCAGTTAACATGATGTAGTAGTATAAATATGCAATGTAAGTATATAACCCATAAACATACTATATTCTATGTAATATATATTAAAAGTATGTGTGTGTCAACAGCACTAAGACGTTTGGGACCCACCGTATGTATGTGTGTATTTAAATATTTAAAAATAAACACATATACCTACATGTAAGCCTCCTCATACAGGTTTTTCAGACCAGCAGGCACTGGTTAAACATGATGGAAAGCTCAATGTGTTACTATAAATGTAATGCTCTGATAGATGTATGTGTCTGAATATAGTTACAAATAAGTAACCACAGTTGAACTTTGTATAGATAGATGGAATCACTGAAGCTTGTCTGTCTCTCATGAAACTTAGACTTGCCTAATTACTGTTGAATGGAACTTCTGCTGTATCAGTACAGGTTAAGCTGAAGTGTCACTAAAGCACAGTGATGATGATCAGTGGTCACTCAGAACTCTCTTATAATGGACTTTTTTGTTTGGTTTGTTTTTAATGGCATTTGATGAAGTGTTTCAAATGTATTTCTGTACTGACTTTTTTTTGGTAGTATTACCTACTGTATTTAGTATGTTTGTAGATTTTTTTAAGTCCCATAAAACGTATACTTTCTTGCCTCTTAGCCCCATAGTACACTCTAGAAGGTAGATGTACAGAGCTATCTTGCCAGGCATTATGTTAGGCCCCAGGATGGCTGATATGAACTGGGAAATCTGGGACCTGACTGGCATTTTAGTCATTGATGTTCACCATCTTTGGCAGCTTAATTGTCCATCAAAAGGCATGTTAACCCTTGGATCACTAGGCTGCCATTTAATGCACTGGAAGAAAACGTGTCTTGTAGAAACTTATTACCTCCCAAAGAATTAATGGTAAAATGTTTTCTTTCTACTAACAGCACTTTTTCTGTTTAAAAATCTCTAGCTTACCAATATATACCTTATAAATCACTTTTTAAAATGTGAATTGCAAAGTATTCATAATTTGCTAGGTACTCTAAAGATGAGTACTCCCATGGTTACTCTTACTCTGAGCTTATGTTCTAACTAAAATGCAGTCACACATAATCCATTTAACATTACAGATAGAGAATAAACATGTACTTTTTAGGAGACAATGTAGAAATTGAGGAGTTATTTTACTCTTTGTAATAATCTTTACAACTCTTCAGGAATTAGAACAACTCTAAGAGTAACTTTGACTATCTGACTCCGTGTTGCTTTCCTTCGTAACACCAAAAAGGATGGTACTGACAGTGAAGCAGTTTGTATGATGGTTAACTGAGAAGCCACTGGGGCCAGATCGCCTGAGTTTTTATTCAGCAGTACCATTTACTAAATGACCTTAAGCAAGTCACTTGACCTCTCTTTCCCTCAGTTTCCAAATCTCTAAAACTCTGCCTCATGGATTTGTAGGATACAATGTGTTAATACATGTAAAGCTTCTGGTATTTAGTGAGCACTCAGTGCTAGCCATGATGATTATTTGTATTGTTGTCATTATTATTGACTGTGTGCACCAAAGACCACTATGTAGCCAACAGTTATTTCTTCACTTCTCATGTAATTCCCTACTTCTCATGTAAATGAGTTTTGCATGCAGCTCTCAAGAACTGCCTGCTGTTGTGCTTCTTACCCACTCATAAAAGAGTTCCTCAGTGGCTCATTGCCACCAAGTAGCTCTCCCCTAACCACAAACATTTTTTAAAAAGACTAAATGTGAAAATACTTCATAAGAATATCACACAGAGGAGTTTTCATCAATCCCATCATTTTGCCCGGCACTTTTTACAAAACACTGTTTTTTGTCACTTGGGCACTAGGTACATTGATGAAAATACTGAAGTGAGAAAGAACAAATGCCACCATTGTGAGCAACACATAGCTCCCGTAACAAGTAAACCTGCTGTAGGGGAAAAAAAGCCAGTGAGAAGCAGTATGAAAAACACATATACATGCAACTGTATGCTTTTGCAGTTACAGACACTTATAGAAGATATCAAGTCATCTTTCCAAGAGCACAAAATACTTCCTATGTTCTCATTTAAAATTAAAAGGAAATTTGTTGGATTATCATGACAGTGTCATTATTGTACTTCTTCCTCTGTAATATTCACCATCATCCTCACAAACCAGTTCTTAACATCTTTACGTTCTTATGTTTCTTCCATATAGTATATGTCCACTGTTAATAAATCATGTTTTTGAAAACCTGGTAATTTTTTCATGGCTTACTAAAATAAATATAGATGCCTCTGTTGCATTTTATATTTAAATGTATTTTTCAGAGGTCTCATTTACCATAAAAACTTCATAGAAATGAATTTTCAAACAAAAAATTACTTGATAATATTATATACTAAAGTAGCAATGTGTTTCATAAACAAGTACAATATATAATGAAAGGAGGTCTCTAGAAAATTGCATTTCATCTTAGTTAAATGGATTTCTCATGCCTTTGATAAACCTGTAATAGTCTATGACATAATGTTTTATGATTTTTTAACCTTATACAATCTCTGACTAATTCTGAACTTGATCTCCTTGCCTTTCTTGCAATCTGAGAAGATACTTAAAATTGTTTTTCCCCAGAGGGGGAATTGATGTTTGTGTTGGGGTGGGGAGAGAGAGAGAGGGACAGAGAGAGAGAGGGAGAGAGGGAGAGAGGGAGAGAGGGAGAGGGAGAGAGGGAGAGAGGGAGAGAGAGAAAGAAACATGCACCAGTCTGACTGAAATGAAAAATTCCACAGGTCAGTTGGTAACAGCTCATCTGTAGCTATTTACGAGGAAGTTGGAAACACTGGTGCAACTATTCACATGAAAAAGATATCCCCAAGCTAAAGAGAATGTTAATTGTGTGGTTCATACTTTTAACTTGCTTGTCCATATTGGGGCCTTAACCTAATTCAGCCTATTTATTTTTAGTGGGCCAGTAACATTTCATGTGCATATGATCTCCTTCAATATCATCAGGAAATTGATGGTGAAAGTTGAGCTGTTTGTCTTGATCACATCAATTTCACTGTATCAGTATTCCCTTACCAATAACAGGAGGCAGAATATCACTTGAGAAATGTAGCTAAACAGTCCAGCAGAAATATGACCTCATCTAACACTCTTTAGAATCTGAGTACAATGTCTCAAATAGTACCAGGTGTACCAACGCAGGTAATAAATATTGTTTCATAATTTGATATGTGACTGGTGAACAAGATTAGCAAGGAGAAGAGAATATCTTGTAGCTAATGTCCTGGGTACAATTTGCAGTCTAAAGGGTTTCTGAACACATGAAATTTTGCTTGCTTGCTCTAATGTGCCATTTCTTGTATTAGTCTAAATTTTTCAATGGGAAAAAAATCCCTGATTTCCTCATTGTTCTATACCAGAAGGAATTATTACCTAACTTAATTAGCTTGGTCATAGCTACTAAAATGATTGAATTTAGAAATACAATAAGAATATTATGCCATGTTTAGAGAGAGTCACTTATCTGTATCACTCATTTATATTTTTTATTATAATCTGGTTATGAAATATTTTAAGGATGTTTCAGAAAGTACAGAGAATAATATAAAGAACACCCATGTAACCACTCACAGTTTTGCCAGATCTTAACATTTTGCCATATTTGCTCTCAATATATTTTTTAAAGAAACTGAGCAATTGAAACCTTCAGTGTAGCTTTCACTCTTTCCCTTCTCAGAGATAACTACTATCCTGAATTTCATGTTCCTAATTCCCTTAAATGTTTGTTTACTTTTACTACATGTATATGTGTCCATAAATGATATTGTGTGTGTGTGTATATATATATAGTATTATTTTACATATAAAGTTTTAAAACTTTTTATAAATGATATCACTCTGGATATATTCTTCCCCAACTTGCTATTATCGCTCAATTTTTATGTTTTTGCCATATATCCCTGGTGATAGATGGAGCTGTAGTTCATTCATTTAAATTGCTTATAGTATTCCGTAGTACAATGTGAGAGATTAAGCCAACTGTATAGTTAGAAGGTGTAGTCCCCACAAGACCTCCCACACTTCTGACACAAACTGCATGTTTGGGGGATTCCCAAAACGACCCTCAGTTTTGATAGTTCACTAGAGGGACTCCCACGACTCACTAAAAGCTGTTAACTCACCATTATGCTTTATTTATTATTATTTTTTAATATATATATATTTAAATTTATTTATTTATTTTTGGCTGTGTTGGGTCTTCATTTCTGTGCGAGGGCTTTCTCCAGTTGCGGCGAGCGGGGCCAACTCTTCATCGCAGTGCGCGGGCCTCTCACTATTGCGGCCTCTCCTTGCGGAGCACAGGCTTCAGACGCGCAGGCTCAGTAGTTGTGGCTCACGGACCCAGTTGCTCTGCGGCATGTGGGATCCTCCCAGACCAGGGCTCGAACCCGTGTCCCCTGCATTAGCAGGCAGACTCTCAACGACTGTGCCACCAGGGAAGCCCCACCATTATGCTTTATTACAGGGAATGGGTATAGCTTGAGATCAGTCAAGGGAAGAAGTGTGTAGGATAGAGTACAGGGGGGTTCCAAATGTGGAGCTTTCAGTTGTCCTCTCCCCGTGTTATTCTCCTCTTATTGATGTATAGCAGTATGCACAGAGGATGGCTAACCAGGGAGGCTCAGCAGAGCTTCAGTGTCCAGAGTTTTCATTGGAGCTCCATCACTCAGGTGTGACTGGTTTGCCCATGGGGCTGATCTCAGTCTCCAGCCCCACCAGAGGTTAACTGAAATACCACAGTTCCCAAAGTCTCCACCCTAAATCACACTTTGGTCTTTCTGGCATGACTAGTTCCCACCCTAAGACTCTCTGGTGTGGCCAGCCCTCACCCTAAGTCATATTGTTAGACTGTCTGGTGACCCAAGGGCTACACACAAACAAGGACACTTCTTTTAGGCTTGGCATTCCAAGGGCTTAGAGATAACCTCCCAGAAGCCAAGAACAAAGGCCGGACGTCTTTGTGGGCCAGGTTAAATTCTTTATTACACATATGAATATACCACATTTTCTTTTGTTCATTCTCCTCTTGATGGACATTTGAGTTGCATGTGATGTATATCAAGTAGTACCTATATTTATTTATTTAATGAATGCTTTATGTAATACTGTATGACAGGCACTGTGTAGCTTCTTTACAAATATTAACTCATTTAATTCCCAGAAGAATCCTCTGTGATATAAATACTATTATTCTCATTCCACAGATGAAGAAAATAGGATACATAGAGGCTAAATGCCTTGTTCAAGGTCACACAGTCAGTAGGTGGAATAGCTGAGGTATAAACTCAGGCAGTCAGAATCCTTCCCCATAACCACTATGTTTTGCTGTCTAAAAAAAATGCAGCAACAAATATTTTTATACACGTCTTCTTTTGTATATGTGTCTGAGAGTCTTTGTAAGATTTATGCCTAATAGAATTGCTGCACTGTAGGCGTATGCATCGTCAACTTTATTAGACATGGCCAAATTATTATCCAAACTGATATTTTTAAATAATTTGTAAGATATTTGCACATATCTTTCCTAGCCTGTGGCTTTTCATTTTCTTTTGTTGTCCAGATGTTTATAATTTTAAAATACTTCATTTTTTCAAGATTTTCTCTATGATTTTGCTTTTTGTATCTTATTCAAGAAATATTTCTTTCCCCTGAGCTCAAATGTATATCCTCCTATATTCTAGAAGCTTTGCATTTTATAGTTATACCTTTCATCTACCTGGGATTGATTCTGAATATGGTGTGAAACAGTTGTCTCAAAACCACTTGTTCAATGGTCCATTCTTTCCCCATTGGTCTGTAATGCCACGTCTGTCATAATCATATTCATATACTTAGAAGTCTTTATATTAGTTTGCTATTGCTGCCATAACAAATCACCACAAACTTATTAGCTTAAAACCATACAAGTTATTATATTATGGTCCTGGAGGTCTTAAGTCTAAAATGGGTAGGCAGGGCTATCTTCCTTCTTGGGGCTCTAGGAGAGAATTTGTTTCTTGTCTTTTCCAGCTTATATAGGGCCCCTACATTCCTTGGCTTGTGACCCCCTTCTAGCAGTAGCATCACTCTGACCTCTGTTTCCATCCTCAAAATCTTCACTGACTTTGACCCTTCTGCTTCCTTTTTTAAAGTACTTTTCCGATGACATCGCACCCACTGGGATAATCCAGGATAACCTCTCCAGCTCAAGATCCTTAATTTAATCACATCTTTAGAGACCCTCTTGCTGTGTAAGAGAACATGTCCACAGGTTGCAGGGATTAGGATGTGAACATCTGTAATGGGGGCATTATTCAGCCTACCACAGTCTTCTTCCTGGACTTTCCATCATTCTTATGTTTTTAATTCATCCCTTTTAAGCATACCCATTTTATAATCTCTGATAGCTCTACTATCTAAGTAAAGTGTTTTGGGAATCTAATCCTGCTGTTTATTGTGTCCAGTAATTCTCACTCAGGATAAGATGTGTTTCTTCATCTGTTGTATAATTTTAGATTATAAACTCATCATAAGGGAACTCTGTGACAATCTCATGTGGCCTGGGTTGAGGTCATATTGCTCCAGAAAGTTTTAGCGGTTGCTTCCACCAAGTTTCCTTGGGATACCCAGGGGGTACCCAGAGCCACTTTAGTGATGTTTTATTGGTTAAGGGTTTCTTGGATCATGTAGTAGTGTAATTTCAAATTCCCAACCTGTGTGAGAGCAGACCACTGGTTATAAATATAGAGGTATATATATATATATCTTCTTCCACACAGGGCTTTAGGTAAAACAATTTATGTTTTCTCTCTCTTGTAGTCATTGGATTTTCTACCTCGATCACCTTTTCACTGAGTCCTTTTAAGGATCCAGGTGTTGTTAGAGAATATCTTATTCTCTACTCCCTGCCTTGTTTGGATCCTAAGGCCTCTCTTTTCCCTATGTGGGTGGACATTAAAACCCCAGCCCTTAGATTCATGAGTTAGGCAAACTTCTTAGAGCTTCTGTAGCATTAACTCTTGTGCTTACTGCTCTGGTTTTCAGTTCCTGGTTTAGTTTTTGCTTACTTTTATGGTAAACCTCCAGAGCTTTCCCTGCTTGTTTCTTCCTTAACATTTATTTGCGGTCACTTCTGTTGAGGGGGGGGTCTCATTCATCACCTCTTGAGGCTATTTGTAGCCTATGTATCTCAGTCAGTAGCTGGTTTGGTGTTGGGGGTAGCTGAACTTTGCTTAGGGACACTTTTGGCTTGGTCTCAATTCTAGGCTTCCACATTGTATTATTAGCACTATTACCTGTGCTGCATTAAAATATTACTAATCTTACCTCTGAGAGATTCTTAATACCATGATAGAAAAGGTAATAAATTGTCAAAATCTTTTTTCTCTAAGACCAATTAAATTTATTAAATGTTAGATATTTAAAAGAATATTATGTTACCCTAATTTTGAGCTCAAGAATTCTAATCCTCATTTTCCTATTCTCTTCCTAGGATGTGTGCAGTGTTTGGTGGAATCTATTGTCTTCGCCATTTGGTACAGTGCCTTGTCGTGGACAAAGAATCTGGAAAGTGAGGATGATATAAGTTACCTTCCTATATTTACATCCCAAGCACAAGTGAAAAATGCTAAATTCGATTTTTAAAAAATGATTCTTCAAAGATCCTCCTTGGTATTAATAACATATCAACCTTGATTAAAAGTAATTTGTGTTTACATCCTCCAGAACAAGGAAAGTGAGTTCAGAATATAGAAACTAAATTAATTTCCCTACAATATGACTATAGCTCCTGATCATCCAAGCTTGGAAGACAAATCATTTCAGCTGCCGGGGGTGGGTGATGAGTGATGTTAGTTTTCCTTATGGCCTTACCTCCTCTAATTGATTTTTATCAGATGACAACAAAGCCCTCTGTTATTGCATTTTTAAAAATGGAGCTCACCTAAAGACTCATCAGATTAATCTGTGCTGATAATGCATGTCACTCCAAGAGAAAAGACTTTAATGAGTTTTTAGGTAGATTGTTGTCATAAACTATGCTGCCCTGTTATCTGAGGATAAATTATTTTACAACCGTATCAGGTCTACAGTCTGGTTTAGGATTGAAATAAGGATGTACCTGCTTTTAAAGAAAGCTGAGCACAGTCTATTTATCTGTGTATTTTTATATTTCAGCTATATTTTTCTAGGATTTATTATTTAGTTACTAGCATATGCTGTTGTCTAAATTACACTAAATAAGTAGTATTCTTCGATATCTGGGGTTTACATTGAAACTTAAATGGGTCAACTGGATCAAGTTTTAGGAGCTATTTAATTTACTATGTATTTTTCTTTTTTGTTATATGTTCTTAAGCATATACTGACCTATATCTCTTGTGTGACTTTTTAGGGGTATATAAAGAAATAGTATTTTTCAGGTCATAAAATACCTTAATATCTTGAACTGGAAGCTTAAAAATATAAATTTTAAGGTGTTTTTTTCATTTTACAGTAATTCTCTATAGTCTAAGTGGCATAAAATGTCTGTTAACTTCTTACAAGCCAGTTATAGTGCACTACTAGTATTTCAAGATATGGTGGAGAACAAATTCAACTAGAATATGTAATAGTTAAACAGTGAATTTGCTTTAGAAAAGTAATTCTCTACTATAAGATAAAATAGGCACATGGTTTAAAGGCTTATAATTTACTTTTAGCAATTTAACAGAAAGGTACTACGTAAATGAAGTATGATAATCTACAGTGAAAAAATCCACTCTGAAGGCCCAAGATACTCATATATTGATGCGTGAAGGGCTCTGTGGAGGTTCATGAAGGAATAGTTGTCTTTATGACTCTTAGAGTCATTTTTCCTTATGCATTCATTTTGAAGCATGAGTATGTACCCATGATGGAAAGGCAGATAATGAATTGCTTGTTTGGTGTTTATTTACTTAGATTCTTTTACCTTTTGGGGGCCTCATTCCAGTCCTACACGTTACTTTTAGTGACATGAAGAATTTGCATGGCTCATGTTTGTTTAAAAAAAAAAAAGGATATGTTAGTACAGTAAAAACATCTGTTGAACTAAAGGCTACATTTACCTTAACTTTGACTTAGTTTTTATTACAAACTCTGAACAGAAGAACTCTTCTTTGTGGTCTGCTGCAGATTTCAGTTGCAACAGATAGCTGAGGGCTAAGGGTCTAACGACCAAAGTTTGGTAGTTTTCAAATTTTAATGTGCCTATGAATCACTAGGTAAACTTGTTAAAAAAAAATACACATTTCTGTGCCTCACGCTGAGAGAGTGAAATTGGATAATGTGCTTAGAGTGGAGCCAGGGAATTTGCAGTTTTAAGGAACACCCCCAAATGAATATAATGTAGGTTCTCCTTAGATGACACTAAAAAATACTGATCTGTAAGGTAAAGTTCAGGATTTAGCCAGTGGTACTATGTTCCATGATGGACTGGGGACTCTAGGTCTTAATTCATTTCTTTTACATCTTTGTAGAAGGACCTCAAACATAACAGTTATTCTCTAATGACTCTGAAGGCATGCAATGGTCAGGTAACCCTGGAGTGAAAGAAGACATGGAACTCTGTCACTGCCATGAGTGACAGTGGACACAAGTCAGTTTTCTCTGGGCCAGTTCCCTTATCTGCAAGATGAGTTAGATGGACTCTGCAGTAGTTTTCGAGTCTCCTCCAGCTATGACATGCTTCAGTTGAGTTACTGAAAGTACTTAGTTTCTCCTTAACACTTAGAAGTAAGTTATTTTAAGATGTTTTATATGCCCAAATGTAGTCCATTCTCACATACTGGGTTATCTTCAATCCCAGTGAGAAATTGAAAAAAATGTTCAAACAACTTGTATGTGTCTACTTTAATGAATGTAAATGAAATAGCAAGATGTCTACTTATGCTATTTATTATTATTTTACTAGAACCTCAGTTTTCCAGTGAATATCTTTTTCTTGTCCATCTTGGGGTGGTTAAGATACAGCCATTTTGTATTCTGCATATGATTCTCATGCTGGAAAACTTATTCCAAGCCATAACTATTTAATTCCTTAATAGTGGGACAGTTAAAACTTTGACCTGCATTTATAATATTCATGATATCTACAGTATTCTCACTATACTAAATTGTGTATGGGATCTTTAAAAGGTTTCTTTTAAGAGACAACCAGTACTTCAAAATTCAAAATTGTAAATTCATATCTTTGCTAGTAATTATGAAATTTTGCTTCTTTAAAATATCCATTCTATCAACTCAAAGAGTCTCTATAAACATCTAAAGCTAGCATTGATTGAAGTTGACTCAGGCTAATGTATCTTTCCCAAATACTATTTTGTCATTCAAAATCAAATAATTGAGAGACCTACCAGTAATAGGAGATGTTTTGTTAGGACTTGAATATAAAGTGAGGGATAATTTTTTGAGGGGAAAAACTTGAGTTTATATTTGGGCATATCCAGCATACATTTCTTTTTAAGCAATCCAGGTTGACTAATTGTTTATTCTAAGTGTAATTGGCGTATTAATCAAGGAATCTGCAGATGTTTGTATTTGTCTCCTTATGGTTTTAGATTGCCTTTTTTTCCCCAATTTTCCTATAAGGAACACTTGACATCCCCTTTACTCTTCGGTGTAGTTAAGAGCTAACCATGCTTCAGGTCTAAGGTCTAAGTTTATTTCCTGATCCCACAGACTAGATCAGAACCCAGCCCCCCAACTCAGGTCCCCTTTTATGATTGTAAATTCCCCCTAAAAAAAGTCAGGGTCTCACTTCTTTATCTCCAGAACCAAGGCAGTTTCCGATCACCCATCATATGCAGTAGCTTTGTGTTAAATGAATGAACGAAGATTAAAAACTGATGATAGCCTCTTTTGTGCTTTTCTTTTCACCTTTCACTGAGGAAACCTGATAGAAGCATAAATGATCATAGCATTGAGTTTAGCGTGGTGATTACACATCAAAGTATCATACCAATGTTGAGAGGAGAAATATGGAATATGTAACTAAATGCATGCTTATTTTCAGCTAGATCTTATTTTTCATTTTTTTCCCCAAAGATCAAGGTTTATTTATTCTTTTAAATTTTTGAATGTTATTTTATTTATTTTTTTATACAGCAGGTTCTTTTTAGTTATCCATTTTATACACATTAGTGTTTATATGTCAATCCCAATCTCCCAGTTCATCACACCACCACCACCACCACCACCACCACCTGCCGCTTTCCCCCCTTGGTGTACATAAGTTTGTTCTCTACATCTGTGTCTAAATTTCTGCCCTGCCAACCAGTTCATCTGTACCATTTTTCTAGGTTCCACATGTATGCATTAATATACAATATTTGTTTTTCTCTTTCTGACATACTTCACTCTGTATGACAGTCTCTAGATTCATCCACGTCTCTACAAATGACCCAATTTCGTTCCTTTTTATGGCTGAGTAATATTCCATTGTATATATATGTACCACATCTTCTTTATCCATTCATCTGTTGATGGGCATTTAGGTTGCTTCCATGACCTGGCTATTGTTAATAGTGCTGCAGCGAACATTGTGGTGTATGTGTCTTTATGAATTATGGTCTTCTCAGGGTATATGCCCAGTAGTGGGATTGCTGGGTTGTATGGTAGTTCTATTTTTAGTTTTTTGGGGAACCACCATACTGTTCTCCATAGTGGCTGTATCAATTTACATTCCCACCAACAGTGCAAGAGGTTCCCTTTTCTCCACACCCTCTCCAGCATTTGTCGTTTGTAGATTTTCTGATGATGCCCATTCTAACTGGTGTGAGGTGATACCTCATTGTAGTTTTGATTTGCATTTCTCTAATAATTAGTAATGTTGAGGAGCTTTTCATATGCTTCTTGGCCATCTGTATGTCTTCTTTGGAGAAATGTCTGTTTAGGTCTTCTGCCCATTTTTTGGTTGGGTTGTTTGTTTTTTTTAATATTGAGCTGCATGAGCTGTTTATATATTTTGGAGATTAATCCTTTGTCCATTGATTCATTTGCAGGTATTTTCTCCCATTCTGAGGGTTGTCTTTTTGTCTTGTTTGTAGTTTCCTTTGCTTTGCAAAAGCTTTGAAGTTTCATTAGGTCCCATTTGTTTATTTTTGTTTTTATTTCCATTACTCTAGGAGATGGATCAAAAGAGATCTTGCTATGATTTATGTCAAAGAGTGCTCTTCCTATGTTTTCCTCTAAGAGTTTTATAGTGTCTGGTCTTACATTTAGGTCTCTAATCCATTTTGAGTTTATTTTTGTTTATGGTGTTAGAGAGTGTTCTAATTTCATTCTTTTACATGTAGCTGTCCAGTTTTCCCAGCACCAATTATTGAAGAGACTGGCTTTTCTCCATTGCATATCCTTGCCTCCTTTGTCATAGATTAGTTGACCATAGGTGCATGGGTTTATCTCTGGGCTGTCTATCCTGTTCCATTGATCTATATTTCTTTTTTTGTGCCAGTACCATATTGTCTTGATTACTGTAGCTTTGTAGTATAGTCTGAAGTCAGGGAGTCTGATTCTTCCACCTCCGTTTTTTTCCCTCAAGACTGCTTTGGCTATTCGGGGTCTTTTGTATCTCCATACAAATTTTAAGATTTTTGTTCTAGTTCTGTAAAAAATGCCATTGGGAATTTGATAGGGATTGCATTGAATCTGTAGATTGCTTTGGGTAGTATAGTCATTTTCACAATATTCATTCTTCCAATCCAAGAACATGGGATATCTCTCCATCTGTTTGTATTATCTTTAATTTCTTTCATCAGTGTCTTATAGTTTTCTGCATACAGGTCTTTTGTCTCCCTAGGTAGGTTTGTTCCTAGGTATTTTATTCTTTTTGTTGTAATGGTAAATGGGAGTGTTTCCTTGATTTCTCTTTCAGATTTTTCATCATTAGTGTATAGGAATGCAAGAGATTTCTGTGCATTAATTTTGTATCCTGCTACTTTACCAAATTCATTGATTAGCTCTAGTAGTTTTCTGGTGGCATCGTTAGTATTCTCTATGTATAGTATCATGTCATGGGTAAACAGTGACAGTTTTACTTCTTCTTTTCCAATTTGGATTCCTTTTATTTCATTTTCTTCTCTTACTGCCATAGCTAGGACTTCCAAAACTATGTTGAATAATAGTGGCGAGAGTGGACATCCTTGTCTTGTTCCTGATCTTAGAGGAAATGCTTTCAGTTTTTCATCATTGAGAATGATGTTTGCTGTGGGTTTGATGTATATGGCCTTTATTATGTTGAGGTAGGTTTCCTCTAGGCCCACTTTCTGGAGAGTTTTTATCATAAATGGGTGTTGAATTTTGTTGAAAGCTTTTTCTGTATCTATTGAGATGATCATATGGTTTTTCTTCTTCAATTTGTTAATATGGTTTATCACATTGATTGATTTGTGTATATTGAAGAATCCTTGCATCCCTTGGATAAATCCCACTTGATCATGATGTATGGTCCTTTTAATGTGTTGTTGGATTTGTTTGCTAGTATTTTGTTGAGGATTTTTGCATTTATATTCATCAGTGATATTAGTCTGTAATTTTTTTTTCTGTAGTATCTTTGTCTGGTTTTGGTATCAGGGTGTGGTGGCCCCATAGGATGAATTTGGGAGTCTTCCTTCATCTGCAATTTTTTGGAAGAGTTTGAGAAGGATGGGTGTATGCTCTTCTCTAAATGTTTGGTAGAATTCACCTGTGGAGCCATCTGGTCCTGGACTTTTGTTTGTTGGAAGATTTTAATCACAGTTTCAATTTCATTACTTGTGATTGGTCTGCTTATATTTTCTATTACTTCCTGGTTCAGTCTTGGAAGGTTATACCTTTCTAAGAATTTGGCCATTTCTTCCAGGTTGTCCATTTTATTAGCATAGAGTTGCTTGTTGTAGTCTCTTAGGATGCTTTGTATTTGTGCAATGTCTGTTGTAACTTCTCCTTTATCATTTCTAATGTTATTGATTTGAGTCCTCTCCCTCTTTTTCTTGATGAGTCTGGCTAATGGTTTATCAATTTTGTTTATCTTCTCAAAGAACCAGCTTTTAGTTTTATTGATCTTTGCTATTGTTTTCTTTGTTTCTATTTCATTTATTTCTGCTCTGATCTTTATGAATTCTTTCCTTCTGCTAACTTTGGGTTTTGTTTGTTCTTCTTTCTTTAGTTCCTTTAGGTGTAAGGTTAGATTGTTTATTTGAGATTTTTCTTGTTTCTTGAGGTAGGCTTCTATTGCTGTAGACATCCCTCTTAGAACTGCTTTTGCTGCATCCCATAGGTTTTGGATCATCGTGTTTTCATTGTCATTTGTCTCTAGGTATTTTTTGATTTCCACTTTGATTCAGTGATCTCCCGGTTATTTAGTAACGTATTGTTTAGCCTCCGTGTGTTTGTGTTTTTTACGTATTTTTCCCTGTAATTGATTTCTAATCTCATAGCGTTGTGGTCAGAAAAGATGCTTGATATGATTTCAATTTTCTTAAATTTACTGATGCTTGATTTGTGACCCAAGATGTGATCTATCCTGGAGAATGTTCCATGCGTACTTGAGAAGAAAGTGTCATCTGCTGTTTTTGGATGGAATGTCCTATAAATATCAAGTAAATCTGTGTGGTCTGTCATGTCATTTAAAGCTTGTGTTTCCTTATTAAATTTCTGTTTGGATAATGTCCATTGGTGTAAGTGAGATGTTAAAGTCCCCCACTATTATTGTGTTACTGTTGATTTCCTCTTTTTTAGCTGTTAGCATTTGCATTGTGTATTGAGGTGCTCCTGTGTTGGGTGCATATATATTTATAATTGTTTTATCTTCTTCCTGGATTGATCCCTTAATCATTATGTAGTGTCCTTCCTTGTCTCTTGTACCATTCTTTATTTTAAAGTTTATTTTATCTGATATGAGTATAGCTACTCCAGCTTTCATTTGGTTTCCATTTGCATGGAAAATCTTTTTCCATTCCCTCACTTTCAAGCTGTATGTGTCCCTAGGTCTGAAGTGGGTCTCTTGTAGATAGCATATATATGGGTCTTGTTTTTGTATCCATTCAGCGAGCCTGTGTCTTTTGGTTGGAGCATCTAATCCATTCATATTTAAGGTAATTATCAATATGTATTTTCCTATTACCATTTTCTTAATTGTTTTGGGTTTGTTTTTGTAGGTCCTTTTCTTCTGTTGTGTTTCCCACTTAGAGAAGTTCCTTTAGCATTTTTTGTAGAGCTGGTTTGGTGGTGCTGAATCTCTTTGTTTTTGCTTGTCTGTAAAGCTTTTGATTTCTCCAAATCTGAATGAGATCCTTGCCGGGTAGAGTAATCTTGGTTGTAGGTTCTTCTCTTTCATCACTTTAAATATGTCATGCCACTCCCTTCTGGCTTGTAGAGTTTCTGCTGAGAAATCTGCTGTTAACCTTATGGGAGTTCCCTTGTATGTTATTTGTCCTTTTTCCCTTGCTGCTTTCAGTAATTTTTATTTGTCTTTAATTTTTGCCAATTTGATTACTATGTGTCTCGGCGTGTTTCTCCTTGGGTTTATCCTGTTTGGGACTTTCTGCACTTCCTGTACTTTGGTGGCTATTTCTTTTCCCATGTCAGGGAAGTTTTCAACTATAATCTCTTCACATATTTTCTCGGGTCCTTTCTCTCTCTCTTCTCCTTCTGGGACACCTGTAATGCGAATGTTGTTGTGTTTAATGTTGTCCCAGAGGTCTCTTAGACTGTCTTCATTTCTTTGCATTCTTTTTTCTTTTTTCTGTTCCACAGCAGTGAATTCCACCATTCTGTCTTCCATGTCACTTATCCATTCTTCTGCCTCAGTTATTCTGCTAGTGATTCCTTCTAGTGGAGGTCCTGGGTCATCTTCACTATCATTTTTCTGAATTATTTTTCTGGAAGGTTGCCTATCTCCACTTCGTTTAGTTGTTTTTCTGGGGTTTTATCTTTTTCCTTCATCTGGTGCATAGCCCTCTGCCTTTTCATCTTGTCTGTCTTTCTGTGAATGTGGTTTTTGGTCCACAGGCTTCAGGATTGTAATTCTTCTTGCTTCTGCTGTCTGCCCTCTGGTGGATGAGAGTGTCTGAGAGGCTTGTGCAAGTTTCCTGATGGGAGGGACTGGTGGTGGGTAGAGCTGGCTGTTGCTCTGGTGGGCAGAGGTCAGTAAAACTTTAATCCACTTGTCTGCTGTTGGGTGGGGCTGGGTTCCCTCCCTGTTGGCTGTTTGGCCTGAGAGGACCCAACACTGGAGCCTACCCAGGCTCTTTGGTGGGGCTAATGGTGGACTCTGGGAGGGCTAACGCCAATAAGTACTTCCCAGAACTTCTGCTGCCAGTGTCTTTGTCCTCTCAGTGAGACACAGCCACCCCCTGCCTCTGCAGAAGACCCTCCAACACTAGCAGATAGGTCTGGTTCAGTCTCCTGTGGGGTCACTGCTCCTTCCTCTGGGTCCCGATGCACACACTACTTTGTGTGTGCCTTCCAAGAATGGAGTCTCTGTTTCCCCCAGTCCTGTCAAAGTCCTGCAATCAAATCCTGCTAGCCTTCAAATTCTGATTCTCTAGGAATTCCTCCTCCCTTTGCCGGACCCCCAGGTTGGGAAGCCTTATGTGGGACTTAGAACCTTCACTCCAGTGGGTGGACTTCTGTGATATAAGTGTTCTCCAGTTTGTGAGTTACCCACCCAGCAGTTATGGGATTTGATTTTATTGTGATTGCGCCCCTCTACCATCTCACTGTGGCTTCTCCTTTGTCTTTGGATGTGGGGTATCCTTTATGGTGAGTTCCAGTGTCTTCCTGTCGATGATTGTTCAGCAGTTAGTCGTGATTCTGGTGGTCTCTCAAGAAGGAGTGAGAACACATCCTTCTTCTCCGCCATCTTGAACCTGGTCTTCAAAGTATTTCTTTTTCATAAGAAAAACTTGTGTTGTCTTATTTTTCATTTTTGTTTAATTTGCTCTCCTGAGATCTACATTGACTGTGCTCTCTTGGCTATATTATCCATTGACTCTGCTTTACTAATTTTTAGAGGACATGGATATCAGTAGTTCTTTTCTCTACCCTCTCATTAAGTTCTAATACTGAACCCCTCTGTTGACTGTTTCTGGAGACACTGAATGCTCTTGTTGAGCAGCTTTCTTTTTCTTTGCAGCAGTGCTGACCATGTAAAACTCCTGTACATTAGATTTGGCCATTTAGCAGTGTAGTATTTGATATTAGGGTAGGGTATGGATGACCTTGGACCAGACATGTCTGTAACCAGTAGTCTGAATCTAATTACTTCAGCTAGTGTTCTTGTGAACTTCAACTGTCTCACTTACTAGATTTCCTGCTATTACTATTTCTTGAGATATCTTTTTCTCTGATGTCAGGAATAACTCTACCTTTCCCAGGTACTTGGAAATTAGTAATGAATAGTATGTTAGACCAAGCGTGAGGTGACTGATTCTTAATACCATTTGTCATTGTAGGAAAATTGCTGAATTTCTGATTTTAGTATGTCCTATTTGCAAAATGATAGTGGTAATATTCTAGATATTTAACCTCCACCAACCCACATGCTAGTTGCTATGGGGATAAAGAGATAAATAAAACATGAATCTTGCCCTTGTGTACAAAGATTACAAGCTCTAAGGTCAGGTAGGCCTGGATCTGTACCCTGGCTTCCCCACTTACTAGATGAGTGAACTTTAACAAGTTCTGTGATTGGAAGTGATTTGGAAGAAGCACTGTGATGGAAAGAGATTCTTTACCTGCTAAATCAGAGATTCTATATCTTTGTTTCTGACTCTGCACTATTCATGTACATGGAATACTTCCATCATCCGTCCATCTATTCAGTCATCCATGAACAGTTGTTATCTGCGTGCCAGGCACTGGAGATACAGCACAGAACAAGACAATCATGGTCTTTGTTCTTGTGGAGCTTAGAGTCTACTGGGGGACATTAAGGAACAAATAAATTAGTAAGATAATTACACATTGAGATCTGTTCAGTATGCAGATCTGGCTTTGTCCCTCCCTATGTAAAAAGTTTCAGTGACTTTATATCACTTCAGAATGAAGTCTGAGACCCTTTTACATGACACATGAGACTCTGGGGTCTGACCTTTGCCTGCCTCTCTCAGCTCATCTCTCTTCTCTCTCTGCTTCCATTTTATTGTCAGTAACACTGAACTGCTTGTGGTTCCCTCCCTGTACTTCTCTTACTTGCCTCTGTACCCCTGCAGATGCTGCCCTTCTGCTGAAATGTTCTTCTTATTTGCTTGTTTTAACTGGTTTTAACTGCTTCAAAAGCAGCTAATATATCACTTCCTCCAAAGAGCATTCCCTGATACTCTGCCCCTCCCCCCCAAGCTTTCACCTCTTAGAACAGTGCTTGGCACATGGTTGTTATGCCACACACTATGTCAAACAAATAAGCTACCAATGTGTTAGCAGTCCAGTGTCTTATTCGACTTAACAAAAATCTAGGGCAGTGTCAGTGGAGATGGAGAAAAGGGGCTAGTTTTGAGTAGCAGATTAGATGTGGGAAGAGAGATTTTGAGCTAGGGAAACTCTATAACTGCTGGTCATGCCATTAACTGAGACTGGGATTCCAAGTGGGGGAACATGTGAGGAGCCATGATTTAACTGTCTATTACCTATCCAGAAAAAATAGGTAATAGACAGTTAAAAATATGGATACAGAGCTTGGGATTGATTACAACAGAGAACCATAGGTTTGGAATTATAATCATGTTTGAGACTATTGGAGTAGATTTTTACCCAAGAAAAATGAGTAATAGGCATTTTGGAATGGTTTCATCGAAGAGGTGGCATTTGAACTAAAGTGTTTGAGAAAGTATGGAAGGGCATAGTGAGCAGGGGGAATTATCTTGTTTCCTTCAATTACTGGGAATCTTCTAATTTCCTTAATTAATATATTTTCCTTTTCATGATTTCATATGTGATTTATGTATTCCTTATCATAAAAACAGTTGGGATTATTAATTCTGAAGATTATAGAGAATGGATACCTGTTTTAATGTTATTTTTATCTTCTGGGCCAAATTCCAGATAAAGAGTTTTCATCTTGCTGATTGTTTTCTTCCTTATCATCATTTTGCTCTTTATGTCCTCATGTCATTGAACCAAGAACTGAATAACCGTTGTGATTTGTTGATTTAGAAAGCTCAGCTCTAGAAATGTTCTGTCTGGCTTCAGTGATTCTTATGATCAGCTTGGTCATTGTGTCCGTGTAACTGGAAATTCCTATCATGTTCCTCCTCAATTTACTATTTATGAGGCTCAGCAAGGCCCTCAACTAAATCCAGAATGTTGTTAATCTTTAATGGCTTCCTCAGGT
This sequence comes from Tursiops truncatus, assembly GCF_011762595.2. NCBI lineage: Eukaryota > Metazoa > Chordata > Mammalia > Artiodactyla > Delphinidae > Tursiops > Tursiops truncatus. The sequence goes on from NC_047055.1 coordinate 57,206,464, forward strand.
TCATGTGGGAGGGGTGGACAAGGGGGTATTTTAATGTCTCTGGCAGCACTGTTTCATTTTGTTGTTTTTCATTACTTGAATGTCATAATTTTTATATTAATCTTTGTAATACAAAGTCTAAGTCTAGGTACCAAATTAATATTCCTTTACTCATTGTTCTCCCAATTAGGCCTAATATATGACAGTAAGTAAGTATCTGAGCGGAAAACAAATCTTATCACTTACTTAAATGTATTTTGGTTTGAACAGCTTTGCTCAGGCCTAGAGCCTTAGTACTTTAGCGTGAGACTGTCAGGTAAGTTGTATTATCATCTACCAGACTGACTAGGCATATGTGACCATCACCTCAATTTCTGCAGAAATCAATATTTTTTTCTGTAGCAATAGCTCTTGACTTTTCTCCACCTAGCACAGCGTAAAGATACAACAGTACTGTGGCACACTACATGGTGATTCTTCCTTGGGATTTGGGAGCTTATCAGAATCTCCAGGGGTACTTATAATTTGAAAAAGTCCCCCAGGTGTGATTCTGATTTGCTTCCTTCTCCTCCTTCTACTCTAAGAATCACTGTTTCATCCAGAAGCTTCAGCATAAAGAGGCACATTTATTGGCATATTGTGCTTGCATAGTTGAGCTCCCCAATCTCCATGCACCCATCCTTCCCTCTTGAGTGGTCCTCAGTAGTTCTAATACCGTAATTTCTGAAACCAATGTCTGCCTGTCACCAAAGGTGTAGCTACCACCAAAGCAGCCCCATTAGTGTTTGGAAGCCTACAAGCAAGGAGCTCTCCACAAGCTTGAGGGCAAGGTTTAGTTGTGTGGTTTATTTAAATGGGAGCCCTTTGCAAAGACTTAGACTGGAGTCCAAGATTTGTACTAATATCGCTTCCTCTCTCAATTTGATTCCAACATTTTATGGTGAAAATTTTCAACTCTGCGCCAATGTTGAAAGAATTTCAAGATGATCACCTATATATCCACCACCTAGATTCTGCAGTTAACATTTTAATATGCTTGCTTAATCATATGTCTACACAAATATTCATCCCTCTGTTCATCTATTCACCGTTTTTAAGCATTTCACAGTAAATTCTGGATATCAGTACAATTCACCCTAAACACTTCAGTACACATATCATTAACTAGAGTTTAATATTTGTTTACAGCTTTTTCTTCTGATATAATATTTACATATGATAAAGTGCAAAAATCTTTTTTTTTAAATATTTATTTAGGCTGTGCTGGGTCTTGGTTGTGGCACGCAGGATCTTCACTGCTGCATGTGGGCTCTTTAGTTGTGGCATGCAGGTAGCATCTAGTTCTCTGACCAGAGATTGAACCCGGGCCCCCTGCATTGGGAGTGTCTTAGCCACTGGATCACCAAGAAAGTCCCTAAAGTGCCGAAATCTTAAGTGTTCATTACCTGAGTGCTGACAGATGATAAATCTGTATAACCCAAATCCCTATCAAGATATAGAAGATTTTTACACTCTCTTTTTTCTGCCCAGATTATTCCCTCTTGACTTTGTATAGTCTCTGAGTTAAAGGTAAGAAAAAGGCTTGTCAGTGTTTCCAGGACAAATAAGGATCAATGCTTCATGATGGATCAGCAGATTTCTCTTTTCCCTCGCCAAAGTACCTTGTGTTTTAAATTATATATGAATGTCTTAAACAAGAGAATGAGAGAATTCCCTGGTGGTCCAGTGGTTAGGGCTCGGTACTTTCACTGCCAGGGCCCAGGTTCGATCCCTGGTCAGGAAACTAAGATCCCACAAGCCTCGCGGCACAGCCCCCCAATTTTTTTTTAATTAAAAAAATAAGTAAATAAATAAAACAGGAGACTGAATGAGTAACTTGCCTTTCAGTTTTTAAATACTTATTTTGGAAAATAGGTATAAATACTTTATGTAGTTAAGTATTATAAAATGAGAGCTCTAGTTTAATGAAATGTGAAGAGATATGCATAGAAACATAAGTGGGGAAGAGAAAGGAAGTGGGATGAAGGTGAGATGGGGAAAAAAATCACCTAAATATTAATGTAATATAACATGCATTAATATGTAGTTAATTGATTTAAAATATGTATATCTAACATCACGAGATATCATAGTCTATCCTGATGACAGTGGCATGCCATTTATTCAAGAATATCAGCATATCATAATCTGCCTTTAGGAAATACACATTAAATTCCTCTCACAATTGGCCTTGGGTATTTGTCATTTTACTGTTAATGCCTTTATGCCTGGTAAATAGCTCTTACTTGGCTTATTTTTAGAGTGATGTAACATATTTTAATTTATACCAGTATATTTAAAATATGACATAAGTTTGAAATTATTTGCTTGCGTTTTATGAGGAGCAACACATAAGTGTATTTCTAATAAAATAATTCTAGTCCCGAAAGGAAAGCTGTGACAAAAGTAAATTGTGCTATTTCCATAATAAAAAGATATAGAAAACATGCAGGCATTTGCATATAGTTCCTGAAATATTGCATACTGGCTTGGTCAGTGCTGGTAAGTCCATTTCAAGGATGTTTCCCTTAGTCCATTAGTTTGGATAATGAGCCCTATAAAGTACATTTATAACTTGTGGCACTGTAAGGAGATGGATTCTAATTTTCATCCTTTTATCTAGACACACTGAAAGAAGGTCAGTGGAGGGTTCTATATGATTCATTTTCCCAACACACATCAGATGACAGAGACCTGATAATGTCCATGCATAAGTGTTTTACTTATTTGGAAACAGCACTTGAAAGAAATCTTTATATGATCATCCTTTGGAGTAAAGTGGAAACAGATATTAAAAGAAGCTCCATCCCATTTTTTTGGTTTAAAACATTATCACACGTGGGACAAGATAGCTATTCTTGAACAAAAGAGAAAGTGACACTTAACAGAAAAATAAAAAGCCTTTAGTGACTTTTATAGGCTGTGAATGATATAACAAGATATTTAATCAACTTTTCCTCCCCCTCTTCTTAGATCTGTTAAGGAAAAAAAAAAGCCTGTTTCCTAAACAAAGAAAAAGCTTCTATGTTCCTAAACGTTAGAAAAGCTTATAGAATAATACTTGTCCTAGCTTTATTCTTATTATTAAGCATTCAAAATAAATAAGTTCTAGTCTATACTTATCTTATAGTTTAAAAGACTTCAAAATAGCAATAAGAATGTATATTCTGCAGTTTAGTGAAGTTTTGTGCCAAAAATGTGAAATTGTAGGCAATTTAAAAATCTTGTCTTTTAAGACATTAGTTTTAGATTCAAGATTGGTAGCTGATTATGTTCATTTTCTCAATTATGTAATCATTAATGAGAACTATTTCTCTGTGCTTATCTTCTTCGTAGATGTAAAGCAATCATAGATCAGTTTGGTCAGAGAATAATCTCTAAGCATTTCCTTGTGGAAGACAGTTACTTTTCTGAGAACACATGCTCGCATGTGCAATACAGGTAAGGCACCCCTCCAGCCACTCTGCAAGGGAAGGTGAAACGGGGAAATTCATCTGTGTGATTACACTGACACTTCTGAATGACTCTGTTCTTCAAGTAAGATGCAAATGTATACCAAACCAAAGATATATTCAGTGTGTTACCACTGTTCTCTTATAAGGTCTGGTTTTGTGGAGGAGCCTAGCCTAATGTTGACTCCTTTGCATCAGCTGGGGTCTGTCTCCAGGTCACACATCCTCCTTTCATGCGCCAAGAAAAGATTAAAGCAGAACTTGACTTGGTTTGGAGAGGTGACACTTTTATCATAACAGTTCTTTGAAACATGCCTTCTGGTGGTTGTATAGCTATATAAATGAAATTTATCCATGGAATCTGAGTCACTTATTAACTGTTTTCTGCATTACAGGCAGATCTCCAGGGCAGTCTTGATTACGGATAGGTCTGTACTAAAAACAGATTCGGATCAACAGGTAATTCCAGTTCTGTACTTTTTAATAGCATGTTACTAACTTAATCTACATGGTAATATGTGTAAATTAACATCGGTGAAATAAAATATATTAACCAATATGTACTAATACATTTAATGCATTTTAAAAACACATAATGGCAATTATGTAATAATCTTGGTTTCTTAAAGATTTCCTTTCAGTGGAACAAATAATTGCATCTTATGTAACAGATTTATTCTAGGAATATTGAAATCACCGTAGTTTTTTTTACAGCTATTTCTATGAAATTGAAAGTATATTACTATGAGAAGAAAAGCATTTAGAAGCATTTAAAAATCTTGGAGGAAAAGGCTTTATGGTAACCAGTCCTACAGCAGTGGTGGTAAGCTCACCATTAGGGGCCCAGTGTGAATGAATATCAGCACACGTTTTCAGTTCTGACATTTCCTCATCACCATGGTTCATTTCGGTACCCCCTTCCTCCTCATAACTCCTGATTCGTTAGAAGTGTCTTTATACCTGTGGTTTTTCCTCAGTTTGAACACTTAAATTCCAGAAGTATGCCCCCTTCTCCTTCTGACCATAATTTACAGGACTGATAAAATCAGCTTACTTAGTGTGACTGTCAGACCTATCCTATATGCTACTGCTAAAAATAGTTTCCGAAATTTCCTTAAGTTGGAAGCTTTGTATTATATAAAGCAAATATGTTAATTTTACGAGTGAGCGCAAATACTTTCATTTAATCATTCAGCAGACAATGAGTGCCTTCGACATGCCAGCCAGTGTGCTGGATTCTGAGGAGATAGTGCTGACCATGATAGCATCTGTGCCCTCATACCTTGCAGTCTAGAGGATACAGATACAGACAGATAAATAGCAACAACAGTACAGTGTGACAGGTGTGAGCGAGAAGTGGTAAAATCATAGCACTCATCACACTGTCCTGTAGTTGCTAGTTTACTTGTCTGTAGCTCCCAGTAAACCATAAGCTTTGTGAATGGGTCGAAGAATGACAAAGGCAGAAAAGTGAAGAGAGCAAACAGATGCTTCTGAAGAAGCTAAGCTGGGAAGAGTAAGAGGGAAGAAGTGATTCCTGCAGCGGGATGTGGAAGCGAAGAGGGCATTTCTTTAAAGTATTAGAGCAGCGGTCCCCAACACTTTTGGCACCAGGGACCAGTTTTGTGGAAGAGTTTTTCCATGGACCAGGGTGGGGGGGATGGTTTTGGTATGATTCAATCGCATTACATTTATTGTGCGCTTTATTTCTATTATTATTACATTGTAATATATAATGAAATAATTATACAACTCACCATATGGCAGAATCAGTGGGGGCCCTGAACTTGTTTTCACTTGCGACTCACTGATAGGGTTTTGATATGAGTTTGCAAGCAATTGATTTATTATGGTCTCTGTGCAGTCAAACCTCTCTGCTAATGATAATCTGTATTTGCAGCCGCTCACCAGTGCTAGCATCACCGCTTCAGCTCTACCTCAGATCATCAGGCATTAGATTCTCATAAGGAGTGTGCAACCTAGATCCCTCGCATGCGCAGTTCACAATAGGGTTCGCGCTCCTATGAGAATCTATTGCCACCACTGATTTGATAGGAGGCGGAGCTCAGGCGGTAACGCGAGCAATGGGGAACGGCTGTAAATACAGATGAAGCTTCACTCGCTTGCCTGCCGCTCACCTCCAGCTGTGCGGCCCAGTTCCTAACAGGCCACAGACACCGGTACCCATCCGTGGCCCGGGGGTTGGGGCCCCCTGTATTAGAGTATATTTCAACTGATGGGGATGGGGCCAGTAGAGAGGGAGAGGTTGAAGATTCCCAGGAGAAAAGGAGGATAATTGATGCAGCAAGGTCCAGATAAAGGCTGGGGAGGATGGGATTCAGAGAACAGGTAAAAAACATTGCCCTTAGATGGGATGTGAGACACTCTGAAATAAGAGGGTGAATGCAGGAGAATCTGTAGGTTTGGGAGTTCCCATCTGATGGGTTCTATTTACTTTTTAAATTACAAGGTGAGGTTATCTCCTGAGAATGGAAGTATGAGTGTGGGGATGGATCAAAGCTCATGGAAGGGTGTAAAATAATCACCGTGGAGAGTGACCTGTCTCGTGGTCAGATGGCTGGGCAGTGTTGAGGGGTCCAATTAAATCTGGAGGTCATGGGTTTACAGTGGCATTAATCTGCTCTGATCCTTCCAGCTTTTTCATTCTCTTACCCCCACCCAGCCTACTCATTGACCTATTAAAAGAGACCTACAATTCCTTGTTCCCTCTGTTTCCTCCGGGATTACTAGCTCCCTTCTGCCCTCTTCCTTTTCCGTGTCCTAGACCACACGGTGGATCTTCTGAACTGCTCTTTCTCCAACACCTTCAATTCCTGTGTAGCCATGTTCTTCCTCTGCACCCACAGAGGAAAGTCCCATACCTGGATGAAGCTGGGATCTACACCTGGATCACTAAGGCTGATTGGGAAAACAGTACAGCCAGACAGACTGGCGCCACCACAGTGTTGGGGGCACCAACCTCATCCAGCAGGACCCTCAGTACCAACCACCAGTTAGCTCCTCACTGGCTCAGACAGTGCCCTCTCCCCTCAGAGCCTAGTCCAACTTTTCACTATTTTACCCACTTTTAGCCCTCTCACTCTCCCCCATCACTTTGCTGAGAAAAGTAAGGACACCTACTAAGCACAGTGCCCTTTGACCTCCTGCCCGACCACCCACAACTTATGTACACCAGCACAGAGACTAATGAGGGGTCTCCCGTCCTTGTCCAAGGCCAAGCCCTTTCACCAGCACGCTTGACACACACATGCACCCACACCACCCTGTATGCCTGCTCTCTCTCCTACATTTTTAGCCTCTCCCCACTATTGGCACCTTCTCCTCAACCTATACACATGTATTAGCATTTTCTGTTCCAAAAATTAAAATAATAAGGCAAACAGAAAAATGCTCCCTTGAGTCTGCCCCCATCTGTAGCTAGTATCCAATCTCTCCCCTGCTTCTGTCAATATTTTTGAGATGGTATCTCTACTTGCTGCCTCCAGCTCCTTACGTCTCATTCATTTCTAGACCAACCTGGCTTCTACCCTCACATTCCTACCATAGTTTCTCTTGGTAAGTTTATTAATAACTTTGTACTAGTCAAGACCACAGGGCGTTTTTGGGGTTTTGTTTACTAGGTCTTTTCTGGTATATTTGACAGTGTTGATTATTCCCTTTCTCTTGAAACTCTCTACTCCTTTGGCTTCCATGACACTGTGTTCTCCTGGTTTTCCTCATAACTCTCTGGCTATTCCCTCTCTGCCTCCTCTGTGGGCTCTATCCTGCTCTTAAATATTGGGCTTCCTCGGGGTTCTCAGCTCAGCCCACCATATCTGTTACTCTTTGCACACTTGCTGTTTGACTCCATGTACTCTCATGGTTCCAACTCTGCATAAAAGTTGGTGACAGCTTTCCACTTGTATATCTCCCAGGACTTTTGGCCCACAGGCCAAATTTCCTACTGGACATCTGTCCCAAGGACTCCTCAAACTGAACATACTCAGAGCTGAACTCACCGTCTTCCCTCTCCAAACTACTCATCCATCGCTTCCTACTTCCATGAAAGCACTTACATCCTTCCAACAATGATTTCTTCCTCCTATCTCTGAAATCTCATGAGCCTCCAGGTCCTTGTCACTGTACATCCTAGAAGTTGCTCCAGTCTGCTTTTCCTCTTGATCCTTATTCTCACTGCTCCAGTTTTGGAACTCATCACCTCTTCCTTCTAACTGGTCACCCTGCTTCTCATCTTGTCTCCTATAAATCTATCCTCCATATAGCCATCAGAGAGATCAATCTAAAATGTACACCTGGCCTGCCTTTTTTTGTTTCCTATATGAGTTTTTTTCCCCCTTTTTAAATTTTTGAAGCACAAATAAAATGATGAGACTTAGAGGAAAGAGTAGGTGTCAGTCTAGATAAATTTTATGGAAGTGGTATTAAAGTGTTGAAGGAATTATCTTTTGGTGGCTGTTATAATCTCTCTGAGATTTAAGACAGTTACATTCTCAGGGTTCAGACAGAAGGCACTGTGGTAGGGGGTCACTGATTATATCTCAGTTTTTTTAAAAAAATATAGATGATAGTTGTAGGAAACAAAAGAAGTACTTACGTGTTGATACAGTCCTTAAGATACCTTTCCAGTTATACACATGTTTTTAGTCATAGTCATTTGATAATTATATGACATTAAATCCATGTTTTAGTGGTTCCTCTCTCTTTAATGCTAAAGTACAACACTTTTTATCATAGACAGCAGCAAAAGGAGTTAAGAGGAATATGGAGAACACAATTTTTGAGACATTGTAAAACCCAAAATGTATATACAGGTAATGACAGTAAGATAGTCATGACTATCAAAGTAATTTCTATTTTCAGAACTTGTAGGCATTTCCTCAGTAGGCTATCAATGTGACATTGCCAGTCAAAAATCTAAGCATAATGCTCACAGGTAAAAGTACAAATGGGGCTTTACTTTTTGGCAATGTTTCCTATATAAAATGATATAGTTTCCTCAGATTGAAGATTAAATTGAGAATTAATATTGAAGCTTTTGGTTCTGTAGAGAAACACTGACCTGATGGTTATTTAAAGTCTTTTAAATATAAAGCCATATAGCATATGAGTGCTGCCTAGGGCAGCATACTACATATTAATGGAGTCCTTAAATTACTTGGAAGCCATTCATTTTGAAACATTTTGGTATATGTTTAGCTGTACTTTGGTACATTTTGACATATACTTTGCTTATTTCAATTTCTTTGCAATTTGTAACATTTTAAATTTTTAGTGCTCTATAACTGCTATTTTTAGCCAATATGAATAATCAAAATTAATTTAATGTGCTCTGATTTCAAACAGTGAAGTACATACAACTCAGAGGTAATTAATCATATCCTTTGAAAATATGTAGTAAGTGAAGGATTTAATAAATATTAAAGATATTTGAAATATTTATTGTCTACAAATTAAAGGACTGCAATATATATATCATATGTAAATATATCAATAATGCAGAAACTGGACATTAGGACACATGTGCATGCTTTATGTTTCAAACTGTGTTCTAAAATTCAATCCTTCCAGGTCAATGTTTTTCAAACATCAATGAGAGTTTGAAAAAAGACACTCAGTTTGGAAGTTAATTACACTCTAATGATAGAAAAATGAAAATGAGATCTAACAGCTATGTCTGATATTTTGTTTCTGCTTTTTAGATTTCCATTTTGACAGTGCCAGCAGAAGAACCAGGAGCTTTTGCTGTTCGGGTCATTGAGTTATGTTCCTCAACAATGACATGTATGAAAGGCACATGTAAGCACAACAGAGTCTGGTATTTTCTTTTGTGTTTGTTTAGGAAGTAAATGGGGACAGCTGTTGTTACCGTTCTCAGGGTTGTGTTAGTAGAGTTTTGCCGTATATATATATATATATTTTTTTTTTTAATCTACAGTATTTGTTCAAACAGTGTATGTTCATACAGTAAGTCATTTCATACCTTCCCCTTGCCTCTAAACATTTCTATGGCTAAATCTTCACAGGCACCATTGTTAATCTCTCCAGTGAAAGGATTTCTGTGACTTTCCAATTCTTTCTTCCTTTTTTTTTTTTGTAACATCTTTATTGGAATATAATTGTTTACAATGTTGTGTTCGTTTCTGCTGTATATCAGTGAATCAGCTATATGTATACATATATCCCCATATCCCCTCCCTCTTGTGTCCCCTCCCACCCTCCCTATACCACCCCTCTAGGTGGTCACAAAGCACCCAGCTGATCTCCCTGTGCTATGTGGCTGCTTCCCAGTAGCTATCTGTTTTACATTTGGTAGTGTATATATGTCAATGCTACTCTCTCACTTTGTCCCAGCTTACCCTTCCCCCTCCCTATGCCCTGAAGTCCATTCTCTGCTTCTGCATCTTTATTCCGATCCTGCCTCTAAGTTCATCAGAACCGTTTTTTTCTTTTTAGATTCCATGTATATGTGTTAGCATATGGTATTTGTTTTTCTCTTTCTGACTTCCTTCACTCTGTATGACAGACTCTAGGTCTATCCACCTCACTATAGAGGACTCAATATCATTTCTTTTTATGGCCGAGTAATATTCCATTGTATATATGTGCCACATCTTCGTTATCCATTCATCTGTCGATGGACACTTAGGTTGCTTCCATGTCCTGGCTATTGTAAATAGTGCTGCAATGAACATTGTGATACATGACTCTTTTTTTGAATTATGGTTTTTTTCAGGGTATATGCCCAGTAGTGGGATTGCTGGGTCGTATGGTAGTTCTATTTGTAGTTTTTGAAGGAACTTCCATACTCTTCTCCATAGTGGCTGTATCAATTTACATTCCCACCAACAGTGCAAGAGTGTTCCCTTTTCTCCACACCCTCTCCAGCATTTATTGTTTGTAGGTTTTTTGATGATGACCATTCTGACCAGTGTGAGGTGATACCTCACTATAGTTTTGATTTGCATTTCTCTAATGATTAGTGATGTTGAGCATCCTTTCATGTGTTTTTAGGCAATCCATGTATCTTGTCTGGAGAAATGTTTATTTAGGTCTTCTGCCCATTTTGTGATTCAGTTGTTTGTTTTTTTGATATTAAGCTACATGAGCTGCTTGTAAATTTTGGAAATTAATCCTTTGTCAGTTACTTCATTTGAAAATATTTTCTCCCATTTTGAGGGTTGTCTTTTCATCTTGTTTATGGTTTCCTTTGCTGTGGAAAAGCTTTTAAGTTTCATAGATCCCATTTGTTTATTTTTGCTTTTATTTCCATTTCTCTAGGAGGTAGGTCAAAAAGGATCTTGGTGTGATTATGTCATAGAGTGTTCTGCCTATATTTTCCTCTAAGGGTTTTATAGTGTCCATCATGTTTAATGTGTCATTTAAAGCTTGTGTTTCCTTATTTATTTTCATTTGGATGATCTGTCCATTGGTGAAAGTGGGGTGTTAAAGTCCCCTAGTAGTATTGTGTTACTTTTGATTTCCCCTTTTATGCCTGTTAGCATTTGCCTTATATATTGAGGTGCTCCTATGTTGGGTGCAGAAATATTTACAATTGTTATATCTTCTTCTTGGATTGATCCCTTGATCATTATGTAGTGTCCTCTGTGTCTTTTGTAATAGTCTTTATTTTAAAGTCTATTTTGTCTGATATGAGAATTGCTACTCCAGCTTTCTTTAAATTTCCATTTGCATGGAATATCTTTTCCCATCCCGTCACTTTCAGTCTGTATGTGTCCCTAGGTCTGAAGTGGGTGTCTTGTAGACAGCCTACATACGGGTCTTGTTTGTATCCATTCAGCTAGTCTGTGTCTTTTGGTTGGATCATTTAATCCATTTACATTTAAGGTAATTATCAATATGTATGTTCCTATTGCCATTTTCTTAATTATTTTGGGTTTGTTTTTGTAGGTCTTTTCCTTCTCTTGTGTTTCCTGCCTAGAGAAGTTCCTTTAGCATTTGTTGTAGAGCTGGTTTGGTGGTGCTGAATTCTCTTAGCTTTTGCTTGTTTGTAAAGGTTTTGATTTCTCCATTGAATCTGAATGAGATCGTTGCTGGGTAGAGTAATCTTGGTTGTAGGTTTTTCCCTTTCATCACTTTAAATATGTCCTGCCACTCCCTTCTGGCTTGCAAAGTTTCTGATGAAAGATCAGCTGTTAAGCTTATGGGGATTCCCTTGTATGTTATTTGTTGCTTTTCCCTTGCTGCTTTTAATTTTTTTTGTGTATTTAATTTTTGATATTTTGATTATAATGTGTCTTGGCATGTTTCTCCTTGGATTTATCCTGTATGGGAATCTCTGCAATTCCTGGACTTGATTGACTATTTCCTTTCCCATGTTAGGAAAGTTTTCAACTATAATTTCTTCCAGTATTTTCTCAGACACTTTCTTTTTCTCTTTTTCTTCTTTTGAGACCCCTATAATTTGAATGTTGGTGCGTTTAGTGTTGTCCCATAGGTCTCTGAGACTGTCCTCAATTCTTTTCATTCTTTTTTCTTTATTCTGCTCTGTGGTAATTTTTTCCACTAGTTTATCTTCCAGTTCACTTATCAGGTCTTCTGCCTCAGTTATTCTGCTATTGATTCCTTCTAGAGAATTTTTAATTTCATTTATGGTGTTGTTCATCCTTGTTTGTTTGCTCTGTAGTTCTTCTAGGTCCTTGTTAAACGTTCCTTGTATTTTCTCCATTCTTTTTCCAAGATTTTGGATCATGTTTACTAACATTACTCTGAATTCTTTTTCAGGTAGACTGTCTTTTTCCTCTTCATTTGTTTGGTCTGGTGGCTTTTTACGTTTCTCCTTCATCTGCTGTATAGTTCTCTGTCTTCTCATTTTGCTTAACTTACTGTGTTTGGGGTCTCTTTCTTGTAGTCTGCAGGTTTGTAGTTCCCGTTGTTTTTGGTGTCTGCCCCCAGTGGGTAAGGTTGGTTCAGTGGGTTGTGTAGGCTTCCTGGTAGAGGGGACAGGTGTCTGTGTTCTGGTGGATGAGGCTGGATCTTGTCTTTTTGAGGGGCAGGACTGCTTCCAGTGGTGTTTTTGGGGGGTGTCTGTGAACTTATTATGCTTTTAGGCAGCCTCTCTGTTCATGGGTGGGGGTGTGTTCCTGTCTTGCCAGTTGTTTGGCATGAGGCTTCCAGCACTGGACCTTGCTGGCCGTTGGGTGGAGCTGGGTCTTAGCTTTTAGGCAGAGATCTCTGGGATAGCTCTCGCCGATTAATATTACATGGAGTTGGGAGGTCTCTGGTGGTCCAGTGCCGTAAATTCAGCTCTCCCACATCAGAGGCTCAGGCCTGACACCAGGCTAGAGCACCAAGACCCTGTCAGCCACACAGCTCAGAAGAAAAGGGAGAAAAAGAGAAAGAAAAAAAAGTGAAAAAAAAAAAATAAAATAAAAACAAATAATTAAAGTAATAAAAATAAAAGTATACTTAATAAAAATGAGAGAGCAACAAAACCAATAAACAAATCCACCAATGATAACAAGTGCTAAAAACTATACTAAGATAAACATAAAAATCAGAAACAAGTCAGTCGCAGGCAGCAAACCCCAAGTCTACAGTTGCTCCCAAAGTCCACCACTTCAATTTTGGGTTGATTCCTTGTCTATTCAGGTATTCCACAGATGTAGGTACCTCAAGTTGATTGTGAGGATTTAATCTGCTGCTCCTGAGGCTGCAAGGAGAAATTTCCCTTTCTCTTCTTTGTTTGCACAACTCCTGGAGTTCAGCTTTGGAGTTAGCCCCTTCTCTGCGTGTAGGTTGCCCTCAGGCTTCTGTTTCCCCCCAGACAGGACGGGGTTAAAGCATCGGCTGATTAGGGGCCTCTGGCTCACTCAGGCTGGAAAGAGGGAGGGGTACGGTAGTTATAATTGGAATGCGGGGTGAGCCTGTGGCAGCAGAGGCCAGAGTAACATTGCACCAGCCTGAGTTGTGTGTTCTCCTGGGGAAGTTGTTCCTGGATCACGGGACCCTGGCTGTGGTGGGCTGTACAGGCTCGCAGGGTGGTGCGGTGGTGTGTAGATAGTGATCTGTGCTTGCACACAGGATTCTTGGTGGCTGCAACAGCAGCGTTAGCGTTTCATGCCTGTCTCCGGTGTCTGAGCTGATAGCCGCAGCTCACGCCCATCTCTGGAGCTCGTTTAAGCCGTACTCTGCCTTCTGTGGACAGACAGGGAAGGAATCCCCTCTCCTCGCGCATCCTGAAACAATGGTCTGTTGCCTCTTAGGTCCAGAGTTTTTCCCGGACTCCCTCCCGACTAGCTGTGGCGCACTAGCCCCCTTCAGGCTGTGTTTACGCCACCAACCCCAGTCCTCTCCCTGAGCCCGAGCCTCAGCTCCCAGCCCCCGCCCGCCCCCCGGTGGGTGAGCAGACAAGCCTCTTGGGCTGGTGAGTGCTGGTCGGCACCGATCCTCTGTGCGGGAATCTCTCCGCTTTGCCCTCTGCACCCTTGTTGCTACGCTCTCCTCCGTGGCTTCGAAGCTTCCCCCCCTCTGCCACCCACAGTCTCCGCCTGCAAAGGGGCTTCTAGTGTGTGGAAACCTTTCCTCCTTCACAGCCCCCTCCCAGGGGTGCAGGTCACATCCCTATTCTTTTGTGTCTGTTTTTTCTTTTTTCTTTTGCCTACCCAGGTACATGTGGAGTTTCTTGCCTTTGGGGAGATCTGAGGTCTTCTGCCAGCGTTCAGTAGGTGTTCTGTATGAGTTGTTCCACACATAGATGTATTTTTGATGTATTTGTGAGGAGGAAGGTGATCTCCACATCTTACTCCTCCACCATCTTGTAGGTCCTCCTATTATTCCTTTTAAGTGGGCAAACTGAAAGAGCCAGTTCACAGAGGTCTAGTTCCAAGATCCTTTGCAAGGATTCTTTCTTTAATTTTTTTAAGTTTATTGGAAACTTACTTTCACAAAATTTATTTTCTTTACTGCTAGTTTTCCTCTTTTCCTTTGAATTCTTAATCTAGTTACTGAATTTCTACCATGTATAAATCCTCAATGTATTTCTTTTTTATGAGACTAAAGTTAGGGACTAATTAATCTATCTATTCTTTTATTTGTGTGTATTAAAATTTCTGTCTCACCACTCTCATGTATCATGCCTCCTCCAACATGTTTCTTAAAGATGTTTCACTAAGTTGAAATCAACATGTATACATTAGCCATCACTATGCCTAGACCTAAACTGTACTTGTAGGGATTATAAAGGAACAGAGGCTGACATTCCTGATTTGAAGTATTCATAATCTTACTGCACATCTAATGGAACAAGACAATATTAACTGTGTGCTCTGGTAGGCATATCAGGATAGATAAAGATGAATACAACATAGGCCCTGAACTTGGGCGACTCACAATCTAGTGGGACAGATAAGACAAACACAGAAGTAGCTGTAAGAGGCAGACTATTAAAATACCACAAGAGAGGTACCAACAAACTAGACACTAGAGAGTCATAGGAGGAAAACATAACAGTATCATTAGGATGTTTTTAAATTCTATAAACTTACATTAAGTTTTACTGAAACTCTTACATGAATTATGAGAAGCAGAAGACCAATCTGGTTTGGCCTAGTCAAGGAACACTTGACTATGTTTACAAGTGTAGTGCTATTACTTAAAAAAAATGACAAAAATGTGGTCAAAGAGAAGTGAGAGCTTGATGCCAGCAGAGAGAGGGAAGAAAACTTATCCAATATTGCTGTAATCCTAAATTTCCATTTGAAAAAGTAGTTCAGAGAAGGTTTTTTTCCTTTTATAGTGATACAGGTAAATCTTTACCCTGACATCTGTCCTTATTATTTTTCCCCTATTACTTTAGCCAGTTTTTGTGTGTGTCTTTTTATCTGTGTTAGCATCTTAAGTATAAAATAAAACTTCACATTTTTAATTTTCTAAATTGCATTTATTTTGTTTGTGAATATTTCTGTAAATTTATTTTTATTGATTATTTTTCTATGTGAAATATTTTATATTCCCAGTCTAATAATGCATATTCACTGTTGACAATTTGGAAGATATAAAAAAAGAAAAGTAAAATTAGTATAATCTTTCTACTTAGAAATGATAAATACTTGGTTATGTTTCTTTTTTTGTTTGTGTATGCATGTATATTTTCATAAAAATGCAATACTAATTTATATACTGCTTTATAACCTGCTTTTTAAAAAGACTTAATAATATAACAAAAATCATTTTGCATGTCTATGATATAATTTTCAGTGATTGTGGATATGCCATTTTTATTTAATCCCATGATGTTGGATTGTTTTGAAAAATTTTACTTGATACTCCTGTAACAAGCAGCCATCTTTATAAGTAAATATTTGTGAGCATCCATTATTTTTTGTAAGATTTTTTTTAGTGGAATTATTGGGTCAAAGTGTATGGATTTTTTTTAAATTTTGGAATAATTATAGATTCATAGGAATTTGCAAAGATAGTACAGAAAGGTCCTATGTATCCTTCATCCAGTTTCTTCCAATATAGTGCAATATCAAAACCAGGAATGTGACACTGGTACAATGTGTGTATGCAGTTTTATCACATGTGTAGATTCTTATGACATTACCACAAGGATCCCTATTGTTGCCCTTTTATAGCCACAGCCAAATCCCTCCTTCCCCACACCTGTTACCTAATCCCTGGCAACCACTAATCCGTTTTCCGTCTCAATAATTTTGCCATTTTGAGAATGTCATATAAAAGGAATCATACAGTATGTAGTCTTTTGAGATTGACTTTTTTCACTCAGTGTAATTTTGTTAAGGATCACCCAACCTGTTGCATGTATCAATAGTTCATTCCTGTTTATTGCAGAGTAGTATTCCATGGTAAGGTATACTTTCTTCTGGCCTTCATGGTTTCTCATGAGAAATCTGTTGTTTTTCCCCTATAGCTAGTGTTTGTTTGTTTGTTTTTCTCTCAAGGCTGCTTTCAAGATTTTTTTCTTAGTCTTTAATTTTTAGAAGTTTGATTATGATGTGTCTTGGAATGGATTTCTTTGGATTTATTCTATCAATATTTGGAATTTGTGCACCTTCTTGAATCTGCAGGTTTATATATTTTGTCAAATTTGGGAAATTTTCATCCTTTATTTCTTTGAGTACTTTTCAGCCAACCCTCTTTCTCCTCCTTCTTCTGGGAGGAAACATGTCTATTAGATCTTTCACTATAGTTCCACATGTCTCTGAGGCTCTGTTCATTTATTTTATTCAAAGATATTTATTACACCTATTGACAGCAGTGTACCCTGCTAGACACAGTGGATTATATGAAGGAATATAGCCAAAGTGGTAACAATACTAAGATAGTATTGATACAGAGAGTACAAAGATAGTACAAAGAGCAAGAAGAGCCCAAACTGCATGTATTTCTGTTCATGTTCATATAGTCTGTTTTCTCTCTTTTGTTCATATTGTGTCATATTTCTACAGTTCTACTTTTAAGTTCACTGATTCTTTCGTCTGTGCATTCCATTCTGCTCTTGGACCCAACCATTATGTTTTAAAGTTTTAATTATTACATTTTGGGTTTAAAATTTTCCATTTGGTTCTTCTTTAAATCTTATACTT
The DNA here is from genome assembly GCF_011762595.2 of Tursiops truncatus. Taxonomy (NCBI): domain Eukaryota; kingdom Metazoa; phylum Chordata; class Mammalia; order Artiodactyla; family Delphinidae; genus Tursiops; species Tursiops truncatus. Next base: position 57,223,523 of record NC_047055.1, read on the forward strand.
GTTACTTGTGGAATACATCAGGATTTTCAGAACTCTAGTGAAGAAGCAGGTATCAGGAGACGACTAACCCATGATTGATTAGAACAAGAATTCATTACTAAGATGGAATGAACTGATGAGGGATGGTTGTGACTTTTTATTTTTTAGATTACTGTTAATGTTTTAATGTTCTTTTTTTCTGGATTTAAGGAGCCCTTTTTTTTCTTAAGCTATCTATAAATTATAATGATTATGTATATTGTGCTTTGTAAACAGAAATGAACAATTTATCTTTTCTCAAAAAAAAAAATCTTCTACTTGTTTGCTAAGGCTTTCTCTTTCTTTGCTGAGACAGTTTGTTTCATTTGTTTCCAGCATGTATGTTTGTAATTGGTCATTGATGCTTTTATTTTTTTTTGGCTGCGTTGGGTCTTCAATGCTGCACATGGGCTTTCTCTGGTTGCGGTGAGCAGGGGTTACTCTTCGTTGTAGTGCGTGGGCTTCTCATTGCAGTGGCTTCTCTTGTTGCAGAGCACGGGCTCTAGGCACACGGGCTTCAGTAGTTGCGGTGTGTGGGCTCAGTAGTTGTAGCGCACAGGACCAGTTAGTTGTGGCTCGTGGGCTTTAGAGTGCAGACTCAGTAGTTGTGGTGCATGGACTTAGTTGCTCCGCGGCCTGTGGGATCTTCCCAGACCAAGGATCAAACCCTTGTCCCCTGCATTGGCAGGCGTATTCTTAACCACTGTGCCACCAGGGAAGTCGCTGATGCACTTTTATGATTGCTACATTAAATCTTCAGACAAGTACAGCAGCTGTGTCATGTTGGCATCTGCTGATTGTCTTTTCTTATTCAAGTTGAGGTTTTCCTGGTTCTTGGTATAATGAGTAATTTTGGATTGATACCCAGGCATTTTTGTTATATAATGGGACTTAGATCTTATTCTTAGGCTTCCTCTGACGCTGCTCTGGTGGGGAAAGGGAGTGCTCCCTTGTTACTGCCAGGTGGTAGTGGAAGTCCTGGTTCCCCACTTGGCCTCTCCTGGCACCCAGAGGTTGGAGAACTTCCCTATTACTGCTGAGTGATTGTAGTGCCGGCTCTCCACTAGGCCTCCACTCATTCCAGCCTGGCTAGGAGGAGCAGCAGTGTCTCGACACTGCTCCCCACATGGCCTCAATGACACCGTGGGGAGAGGGTGTGGCCTCATTACTCAGGCAATGGTGAGAGACTTCACTCTCCATTTGGCCTCCTATGACACCACTACAGTGGGACTGGGGAGCGGTCCTCATTACTGCTGGGTAGGGGTGAAAATCTAGGATCCCATCATGGTCTCTGCTGACATGGTAGAGGATGGGGACTGTTTCTCCATGTGGGGATGAAAGTCCTGGCTCCATACTTGGCCTTCTTTGACACCACCCTACCAGGGAGGTTGGGGCACCTCATTACAGCCTGGTGAAGAGTGGAAGTCTACACTCCCCATTCAACCTTTAATGGTGAGTGTAGAGGTGGGGCCTTGTTTTTTTTCTATGGTCTTTGACTGGGGTAGAACAACTATGTCTAAAAGTTTTTATCTTGCTAGGTTGCCCCTTTCCTGGTCTTTTGACTAATGAGAGCAGACTTTTGTTGGGGCTTTGTTTGTCTGAGTCCATTGATGTTTCTTGGTTGCCATTTTCTCTGGTAACCAGTCTGAGATACATGAGGCAAAAAGAGAACCCAGGGAGGGAATTCCCCCGTGGCACAGTGTTTAAGAATCCGACTGCTAATGCAGGGGACACAAGTTCAAGCCCTAGTTCAGGAAGATCCCACATGCCATGGAGCAACTAAGCCCATGCGCCACAACTACTGAGCCTGGCCTCTATAGCTTGCGAGCCATAACTACTGAGCCTTGTGCCACAACTACTGAAGCCCGTGCGCCTAAAGTCTGTGGTCCACCACAAGAGAAGCCATCACAATGAGAAGCCTGCACACCACACCGAAGAGTAGCCCCTGCTCACCACAGCTAGGGAAAGCCCACACACAGCAATGAAGACCCAACTCAGCCAATAATTAATTAATTAATTTTTAAAAACAAAAGAAAACCCAGGGAACTCTGCCATTTTGTTCCTTTGGTCCCAAGGTCCCTAGCTGGTCTGCTTTTCTTCTCTGTACTTCAGGGTTTTCTTATGTTTGTTTTATATATTATGTCCAAAATTTTTAGCTGTAGTTAGCAAGAACGATAGAGAAGAGTACCTTTACTCCATCTTTCTGGAAATGGAAGTCCCAAAGTTTCTGAAAGTTTCTGGAGTTTTTAGGGCTTTTGATACATAATGTCAAATTGCCCCTCTCCCAAAGTGGTATCAACTTGCATATCCACTGGTAGTTTATAAGCAAACATGTCTGTTTCTCTAAACAAACAAGAGCACTGGGTATTATCAAATCTCCATTGCCAGTTTGAAAGTAGAAAATATTTTGTTTAAATGTGTATTTAATAATTCATGAAGTTGACCATCCTTTCTTAGTGTTTATTGGGTATTTATACTTTTTCTATGAATCCCTTATTCATTTCATTTGTCTATTGATTATTCTTTTCTTATCAACTTATAAGCACAATATAAACATTAAGGGTAAAAAAATAATTAAAAATAAACATTCATGAAAAGCTGTTCAGCATCACTAATTATTGGAGAAATGCAAATCAACACTACAATGAGGTATCACCTCACAGCGGTTAGAATGGCCATCATCAAAAAAATCTACAAACAGGGCTTCCCTGGTGGCACAGTTGTTGGGAGTCCACCTGCCGATGCAGGGGACACGGGTTCGTGCCCCGGTCTGGGAAGATCCCACATGCCGCGGAGTGGCTGGGCCCGTGAGCCATGGCCGCTGAGCCTGCGCGTCTGGAGCCTGTGCTCCGCAACGGGAGAGGCCACAACAGTGAGAGACCCGTGTACCGCAAAAAAAAAAAAAAAAAAAAAAATCTAAAAACAATAAATGCTGGAGAGGGTGTGGAGAAAAAGGAACCTTCCTACACTGTTGGTGGGAATAGAAATTGGTACAGCCACTATGGAGAAGAGTGTGGAGGTTCCTTAGAAAACTAAAAATAGAGCTGACATGTGATCCAGCAATCCAACTCCTGGGCGTATACCCAGAGAAACCCATAATTCAAAAGGATACATGCACCTCAATGTTTATTGCAGCACTATTTACAATAGCCAGGACATGGAAGCAACCTAAATGCCCATCTTCGGATGAATGGATAAAGGAGATGTGGCACATATATACAATGGAATATTACTCAGCCATAAAAAGAAACGAAATTGAGCTATTTGTAGTGAGGTGGATGGACCTAGAGTTTGTCATACAGAGTGAAGTAAGTCAGAAGGAGAAAGGCAAATACCGTATGCTAACACATATATATGGAATCTAAGAAAAAATAATGTAATGAAGAACCTAGGAGTAAGACGGGAATAAAGACGCAGACCTACTAGAGAATGGACTTGAGGATTTGGGGAGGGGGAAGGGTAAGCTGTGACAAAGTGAGAGAGTGGCATGGACATATATACACTACCAAACGTAAAATAGATAGCTAGTGGGAAGCAGCCACATAGCACAGGGAGATCAGCTCGATGGTTTGTGACCACCTAGAGGGGTGGGATAGGGAGGGTGGGAAGGAGGGAGACGCAAGAGGGAAGAGATATGGGAACATATGTATATGTATAACTGATTCACTTTGTTATAAAGCGGAAACTAACACACCATTGTAAAGCAATTATGTTCCAATAAAGATGTAAAAAAAAAAAAGAAACTTTGCAGTTTCATATTAACTATAATGATAACATAAAGTTTGCTTATATAAATTTTCTGTCATGAGTAAAATTTTTGTACTAATTTTGTATTGTGAGGGATGAACCTATTTGTGTGTTTATATATACATATGCAGACACATACGTGTATTTATTGGTACATCACTGTATAGGAAACAAATTCCAAAGAGTATATGCCAAAATAGTCATAACAGTGGTTATCCCTAAATGGTGGGAAGACAGGTAACTAACTTTTTTTTTTATTTGTTTACCTTGATTTTCTGATTTCTCTACAGTATGAATTAAAAACAGATTTAACTGGTTATGCCACAAAGATAAGGGATCATATTACAGACATGTATAATAGTGTAGCCAAAATTTGACATACTATACCAGATGTTTGTTATAATTTTGATTATGTACAATTTAATCCACAGTTCGGGGTGTTTATTTCCAGGCTGCTACAGTATAAAAATGTTTCAAGTGGTCATTAAATTTGAGCATTTTTCTTTATGCTTCATTACTATCAAACCTTCCTACTTTGATACATAGTTTCCTGGAATTTTAAACCACTTTTCCAAATTGCCTCACAACATGCTAATCAGTGACCCATCTTAAGTTAGCCCTTTCCCATGTGGCTCCTTCCTTCTTTGTCATTTGGATTCTGTTCCTGCTTAATTCATTTATTTATGTGTGTGTATACTTTCTCATCCCCAAACCTCTTCTTCAGGTCAGCTCATTCAGGAAAGTCTTTCTAATGATTGAGAAGAACAAAGCATGGATCTTTGTGTTCTGTAGTCATATGTAGCATGAAGTGGTACTGTGATCTTCACATTTTTTTAAAAAAAGCAATATCTTAGTTGTTTTAAACATCACCGGGACATTTCCTTGGAATTTTGACATTGTTAAATTTCCAATATATTCTTTGGGGGAAACACTAAAATGCATTTCACATGTATGTATTTGTCTTAGTAGCTTTCTCATATAATAGAGTTATATTTATTCATGGAATCACTATAGAGGTCAAGGAACTTCCCTCATATTATTAAATTCTCCAGGGTTAAATGTTATGTGGTAAGAAATGGTGGTAGGACATCTCTGCACTTTCCAAATATAGGAGATCCCCACCTTTGGATGAAGTGTATTCTTTGACAATATCTATTAAAGCAATTTGTGTTGAGGCAAACTTTTGTCTACTCACCCCTGCATTTCACACAGAGACTGTCATAAGCTTCGTAAGGGTTGTCCTTGCAGACTGGTTTAAATGCCTGTTCATCCTTCAAATCTTAGTTCAAATATTATCACCTTCCCCTGCCTCATTCATGTACTTAGGCTTTTGCTCCTATATTTAGGTAGAACTCGAACTTCTTTCTAAGTTAACATTTATTACAATTTAATAGTAATGATAATTAACATTTATCAAGTACTTAATATATGCAGGCTCTGTTCTAAGTTCTTCACATGGATTAACTTATCCCTCACAACAAATCTGAGATAGGTGCCATTGTCTTTTCTATTATTCAGATGAGGAAACTGAGACACAGAAAAGGTAAATGATTCACCCAGGGTCACAGATTTAGTAAGAGGGAGAAGCAGAATTTGAACCCGGACAGTCTGACTCTAGGGCTTACACTTTTAACCACCATGCTATACTGTTTCTCAGAGTAGTTGTAGCATAATTAGCTTTACATTTCTTATCCAATATGAGGAACAGAACCATGGCTTGCCATTTCTATTCCTAGAACTTAAGTATTGGGTTGGCCAAAAAGTGCCTTCAGTTTTTAAGTAAAAGTAAGACACATTTTTCATTTTCACCAAGAGCTTTATTGAACAATGTATTCACCCTTTTGTTCCACTACCTTCTGCCATTTTTCAGGCAACTTCATAATTCCATCTTCCCAAAACTTTTTATCTTTTTGAGCAAAGAACTGTTCCAGGTGCCTTCTAGAGTCTTCCGGGGAACTGACACTTTTTCCATTAAGAGAATTTTGTGAAGACCGAAATAAATGGAATCCGAAGGTGCAACGTCTGGTGAATACGGCGGATGAATCAGAACTTCCGAGCCAAGCTGTAACAGTTTTTGCGTGGTCATCAAAAAAACATGTGGTCTTGTGGTATCCTGATGGAAGATTACGCGTTTTCTGTTTACTATTTCCAGATGCTTTTTGTCGAGTGCTGCTTTCAGTTGGTCTAATGGGGAACAGTACTTTTTGGAATTAATCGTTTGATTTTCTGGAAGGAGCTCATAATAGAGGACTCCCTTCCAATCCCACCATATACACATCACGTTGTTTAGATGAAGACCGGCCTTTGGTGTGGTTGGTGGTGGTTCATTTAGCTTGCCCCACAATCCCTTTTCTTCCACATTATAGTACAGTATCCACTTTTCATCGCCTGTCACAATTTGTTTTAAAAACGGAACGTTTCAGTAGAGAATTGCATGCGGAAATACGGTCAAGAAGGTTTTTTTCCCTAGTGGAACCCAAACATCAAAGCGATTAACATAACCAAGCTGATGCAAATGATTTTCAACACTTGATTTGGATATTTTGAGTATGTCGGCTATCTCCCACATGGTATAATGTTTATTGTTCTCAATTAAAGTCTCGATTTGATCACTATCAACTTCAACTGGTCTACCTGACCATGGAGCATCTTCCAGCTAGAAATCTCCAGCACAGAACTTCTCAAACCACTTTTTTTTTTTAAATGTTGAGCCTTCTTTTAATTTATTTATTTCTATTTTTGGCTGTGTTGGGTCTTCGTTTCTGTGTGAGGGCTTTCTCTAGTTGTGGCAAGTGGGGGCCACTCTTCATCGCGGTGTGCGGGCCTCTCACTGTCGTGGCCTCTCGTTGCGGAGCACAGGCTCCAGACACGCAGGCTTAGTAGTTGTGGCTTACGGGCCTAGTTGCTCCGTGGCACGTGGGATCTTCCCAGACCTGGGCTCAAACCCGTGTCCCCTGCATTAGCAGGCAGATTCTCAACAACTGCGCCACCAGGGAAGACCGCAAACCACTTTTGACATGTTCGGATCAGTCACAGCACCTTCTCCATACACTGCACATATCTTTTTGTGCGTTTCAGTTGCATTTTTACCTTTCCTGAAATAATAAAGAAGAATATGCAGAAAATTGCTTTTTTAATTCCATGTTCAATATTAAAATTGCTACACAAAAATTCACAAATTTTGATAAGTCTTTCGTAAATGCACACTGATATGACAGCTCTCACATACAGTCTAAGAAAACTGTTTTGAATAAAGTTAAAGAAAACTAAGTGCTACTAGAGCCATCTTATGGAAAAAGCCAAATGAACCTTTTGGTCAACCCAATATGTACATTATGCTTAGTACTTTGAGTAAAAAAAAAAAAAAACTACCTGCATAGTCTTGTTTCTTCTTTTTTTATTTTTTTACATCTTTATTGGAATATAATTGCTTTACAATGGTGTGTTAGTTTCTGATTTCTAACAAAGTGAATCAGTTATACATATACATGTGTTACCATATCTCTTCTGTCTTGCGTCTCCCTCCCTCACACCCTCCCTATCCCACCCCTCCAGGTGGTCACAAAGCACCGACCTGATCTCCCTGTGCTATGCGGCTGCTTCCCACTAGCTACCTACCTTACCTTTGGTAGTGTATATATGTCCATGCCTCTCTCTCGCTTTGTCACAGCTTACCCTTCCCCCTCCCCATATCCTCAAGTCCATTCTCTAGTAGGTCTGTGTCTGTTCCTTTCTTACACCTAGGTTCTTCATGACATTTTTTTTCTTAAATTCCATACATATGTGTTAGCATAAGGTATTTGTCTTTCTCTTTCTGACTTACTTCACTCTGTATGACAGACTCTAGGTCTATGCACCTCATTAAAATAACTCAATTTTGTTTCCTTTTATGGCTGAGTAATATTCCATTGTATATATGAGCCACATCTTCTTTATCCATTCATCCGATGATGGACACTTAGGTTGTTTCCATCTCTGGGCTATTGTAAATAGAGCTGCAATGAACATTTTGGTACTTGACACTTTTCGAATTATATTTTTCTCAGGGTATATGCCCAGTAGTGGGATTGCTGGGTCATATGGTAGTTCTATTTGTAGTTTTTTTTAAGGAAGCTCCATACTGTTCTCCACAGTGGCTATATCAATTTACATGCCCACCAACAGTGCAGGAGGGTTCCCTTTTCTCCACACCCTCTCCAGCATTTATTGTTTCTAGATTTTTTGATGATGGCCATTCTGACTGGTGTGAGATGATATCTCATTGTAGTTTTGATTTGCATTTCTCTAATGATTAATGAAGTTCAGCATTCTTTCATGTGTTTGTTGGCACTCTGTATATCTTCTTTGGAGAAATGTCTATTTAGGTCTTCTGCCCATTTTTGGATTGGGTTGTCTGTTTTCTTGTTATTGAGCTGCATGAGCTGCTTATAAATTTTGGAGATTAATCTTTGTCAGTTGCTTCATTTGCAAATATTTTCTCCCATTCTGAGGGTTGTCTTTTGGACTTGTTTATGGTTTCCTTTGCAGTGCAAAAGCTTTGAAGTTTCATTAGGTCCCATTTGTTTATTTTGGTTTTTATTTGCATTTCTCTAGGAGGTGGGTCAAAAAGGATCTTGCTGTGATTTATGTCATAGAGTGTTCTGCCTATGTTTTCCTCTAGGAGTTTGATAGTTTCTCCCCTTACATTTAGGTCTTTAATCCATTTTGGGCTTATTTTTGTGTATGGTTTTAGGGAGTGATCTAATTTCATACTTTTACATGTACCTGTCCAGTTTTCCCAGCACCATTTATTGAGCTGGCTGTCCTTTCTCCACTATACCTTCCTGCCTCCTTTATCAGAGATAAGGTGACCATATGTGTGTGGGTTTATCTCTGGGCTTTCTATCCTTTTCCATTGATCTATCTTTCTGTTTTTGTGCCAATACCATACTGTCTTGATTACTGTAGCTTTGTAGTATAGTCTGAAGTCAGGGAGCCTGATTCCTCCAGCTCCGTTTTTCGTTCTCCAGATTGCTTTGGATATTCTGGGTCTTTTGTGTTTCCATACCAATTGTGAATTTTTTTGTTCTAGTTCTGTGAAAAATACCAGTGGTAGTTTGATAGGGATTTCATTGAATCTGTAGATTGCTTTGGGTAGTAGAGTCATTTTGACAATGTTGATTCTTCCAATCCAAGAACATGGTATATCTCTCCATCTATTTGTATTATCTTTAATTTCTTTCATCAGTGTCTTATAATTTTCTGCATACAAGTCTTTTGTCTCCTTAGGTAGGTTTATTCCTAGATATTTTAATCTTTTTGTTGCAATGGTAAATGGGAGTGTTTTCTTGATTTCACTTTCAGATTTTTCATCATTAGTGTACAGGAATGCCAGAGATTTCTGTGCATAAATTTTGTATCCTGCTACTTTATCAGCTTCATTGATTAGCTCTAGTAGTTTTCTGGTAGCATCTTTAGGATTCTCTATGTATACTATCATGTCATCCGCAAACAGTGACAGCTTTACTTCTTCTTTTCCGATTTGGATTCCTTTTATTTCCTTTTCTTCTCTGATTGCTGTGGCTAAAACTTCCAAAACTATGTTAAATAGGAGTGGTGAGAGTGGGCAACCTTGTCTTGTTCCTGATCTTAGTGGAAATGCTTTCAGCTTGTCACCATTGAGGACGATGTTGGCTGTGGGTTTGTCATATATGGCCTTTATTATGTTGAGGAAAGTTCCCTCTATGCCTACTTTCTGCAGGGTTTTTATCATAAATGGGTGTTGAATTTTGTCAAAAGCTTTCTCTGCATCTATTGAGATGATCATATGGTTTTTCTCCTTCAGTTTGTTAATATGGTTTATCACATTGATTGTTTTGCATATATTGAAGAATCCTTGCATTCCTGGAATAAACCCTACTGGATCATGCTGTATGATCCTTTTAATGTGTTGTTGGATTCTGTTTGCTAGTATTTTGTTGAGGATTTTTGCATCTATGTTCATCAGTGATATTGGCCTGTAGTTTTCTTTCATTGTGACATCCTTCTCTGGTTTTCGTATCAAGGTGATGGTGGCCTCGTAGAAGGAGTTTGGGAGTGCTCCTCCCTCTGCTATGTTTTAGAAGAGTTTGAGAAGGATAGGTGTTAGTTCTTCTCTAAATGTTTGATAGAATTCACGTGTGAAGTAATCTGGTCCTGGGCTTTTGTTTGTTGGAAGAATTTTAATCACAGTTTCAATTTCAGTGCTTGTGATTGGTCTGTTCATATTTTTATTTCTTCCAGATTCAGTCTTGGCAGGTTGTGCATGTCTAAGAATTTGTCCATTTCTTCCAGGTTGTCCATTTTATTGGCATAGAGTTGCTTGTAGTAATCTCTCATGATCTTTTGTACTTCTGCAGTGTCAGTTGTTACTTCTCCTTTTTCATTTCTAATTCTATTGATTTGAGTCTTCTCCCTTTTTTTCTTGATGAGTCTGGCTAATGGTTTGTCAATTTTGTTTATCTTCTCAAAGAACCAGCTTTTAGTTTTATTGATCTTTGCTATCATTTCCTTCATTTCTTTTTCATTTATTTCTGATCTGATTTTTATGATTTCTTTCCTTCTACTGACTTTGGGGTTTTTTTGTTCTTCTTTCTCTTATTGCTTTAGGTGCAAGGTTAGGTTGTTTATTCAAGGTGTTTACTGATTCTTAAGGTAGGATTGTATTGCTATAAACTTCCCTCTTAGAACTGCTTTTGCTGCATCCCATAGATTTTGGTTCGTCGTGTCTCCACTGTCATTTTTTTCTAGGTATGTTTTGATTTCCTCTTTGATTTCTTCAGTGATCACTTCATTATTAAGTAGTGTATTGTTTAGCCTCCATGTGTTTGTATATTTTACAGATCTTTTCCTGTAATTGATATCTAGTCTCATAGCGTTGTGGTTGGAAAAGTTACTTGAAACAATTTCAATTTTCTTAAATTTATCAAGGCTTGACTTGTGACCCAAGATATGATCTATCCTGGAGAATGTTCCATGAGCACTTGAGAAAAATGTGTATTCTGTTGTTTTTGGATGGAATGTCCTATAAATATCAATTAAGTCCATCTTTTTTAATGTATCATTTAAAGGTTGTGTTTCCGTATTTATTTTCATTTTGGATGGCCTGTCCATTGGTGAATGTGGGGTGTTAAAGGCCCCTATTATGAATGTGTTACTGTCGATTTCCCCTTTTATGGCTGCTAGTATTTGCCTTGTGTATTGAGGTGCTCCTATGTTGGGTGCATAAATATTTACAATTGTTATATCTTCTTCTTGGATCAATCCCTTGGTCATTATGTAGTGTCCTTCTTTGTCTCTTCTAATAGTTTTTATTTTAACGTCTATTTTGTCTGATATGAGAATTGCTACTCCAGCTTTCTTTTGGTTTCCATTTGCATGAAATTGCTTTTTTCCATCCCCTTCCTTTCAGTCTGTATGTGTCTCTAGGTCTGAAGTGGCTCTCTGGAGACAGCAAATATGTGGGTCTTGTTTTTGTATCCATGCAGCCAATCTGTGTCTTTTGGTGGGAGCATTTAGTCTATTTACATTTAACGTAATTATCGATATGTGTGTTCCTATTCCCATTTTCTTAACTGTTTGGGGTTCGTTATTGTAGGTCTTTTCCTTCTCTTGTGTTTCTTGCCTAAAGAAGTTCCTTTAGCAGTTGTTGTAATGCTGGTTTGGTGGTGCTGAACTCTCTCAGCTTTTGCTTGTCTGTAAAAGTTTTAATTTCTCCATCAAATCTGAATGAGATCCTTTCTGGGTAGAATAATCTTGGTTGCAGGTTTTTCTCCTTCATCACTTTAAATATGTCCTGCTACCCACTTCTGGCTTGCAGAGTTTCTGCTGAAAGTTCAGCTGTTAACCGTATGGGGATTCCCTTGTGTGTTTGTTGTTTTTCCCTTGCTGCTTTTAGTATGTTTTCTTTGTATTTAATTTTTGACAGTTTGATTAATATGTGTCTTGGTGTATTTCTCCTTGGATTTATCCTGTATGGGACTCTCTGTGCTTCCTGGACTTGATTAACTATTTCCTTTCCCATATTAGGGAAGTTTTCAACTATAATCTCTTCAAATATGTTCTCAGTCCCTTTCTTTTTCTCTTCTTCTTCTGGAACCCCTATAATTCTAATGTTGGTGCGTTTAATGTTTTCCCAGAGGTCTCTGAGACTGTCCTCAGTTCTTTTCATTCTGTTTTTCTTTATTCTGCTCTGCAGTAGTTATGTCCACTATTTTATCTTCCAGGTCACTTATCCGTTCTTCTGCCTCAGTTATTCTGCTATTGATCCCATCTAGAGTATTTTTAATTTCATTTATTGTGTTGTTCATCGTTGTTTGTTTCATCTTTAGTTCTTCTAGTTCCTTGTTAAATGTTTCTTGTATTTTGTCTATTCTATTTCCAAGTTTTTGTATCATCTTTACTATCATTATTCTAAATTCTTTTTCAGGTAGACTGCCTATTTCTTCTTCATTTTTTAGGTCTGTTGGGTTTTTATCTTGCTCATTCATCTGCTGTGTGTTTTTCTGTCTTCTCCTTTTGCTTATCTTACTGTGTTTGGGGTCTCCTTTTTGCAGGCTGCAGGTTCGTTGTTTCCGTTTTTTTTGGTGTCTGTCTGCAGTGGCTAAGTTTGGTTCAGTGGGTTGTGTAGGCTTCCTGGTGGAGGGGACTAGTGCCTGTGTTCTGGTGGATGAGGCTGGATCTTGTCTTTCTGGTGGGCAGGTCCACGTCCGGCCCGCAGTCCCGAAGACTGTCGCAGCTTCAGCTGCCGGGGCCCCTCCAGAGCTGGCAGCCTCATTGAGGCCGCCCTCCCCTCGGACTCTGTGGCAGTTCCATGACGGCGGAGGGAAGAGACCCCCAGCCGGGAGTTCCATCTCTGCGGAAACACGGGCTCCATCAAAGTCTTGTTTCTAAAGTGACATTTTCTAACTTTAAAGCTAAAATACTAAAGTTTCTTAGAAATTTTTTACCCCCTAGCAAATGAAAACAAAGGATTTTAAAGCACTCTGTCTTAATATGTCATGAAATTGAAATGAAAAATTATTTTAATAATTTGTTTTTTATTTTATGTACCTAATGTTGTGGGAATCAATTTCCAGCTTGACTTTATAGGAAATGTAAGGAGCATACTGGTATAGTGGAGAGAATATTGTCCGAAGTGTCTACAGAATTACTACTTCCAATTAGTTATTTAACCTTGAACAAATTTCTTATTTTCTTGTGTCTTGATTTCTTCATTAGAAGTTGGTGGTGGGAGTTAGTCTAAAGAATTTAGAAAGATCCCATACAAATCGAACACCCTTAATGGTCAGATTTTGCATGTGTGTGCAGAAAGCCACCTGTCCTGTATACGTTTTTAATAATGTATGTGACAGTATTTTAAGCAAAATAGCCAAGATCCTTTTTCTTTTAAAGCTGTCTCCAACTTTCTCACTTCTTTTTTTCTGTGATTAAATTATCTTACAGATCTTTGCTATAGCTTAATCAATTTATAAATATAAAACCAGCAGTATAGACAAATGGACTGGTTTTGGTTTTTCAGTCTCAATAGTAAGGCAGCTTATACCAGGAAGGTTGACTGAAAGAGATAAGTTCGAATTTATTATTTATAGGTTGCCTTGTTCCAGAGAAAAAAAGAAGTTCATGTTCATTTTTAAATCTTGTATGCTTTCTTCCTTTAATAATATGCATGTATTTAAAAAGTCCTAGTTAATAGTTTTAATAGAGTTAATACTTTATATGGTATATTAAGGAGATTTAAGAAATACACTGAGATAGAAACTGACATCACCATTCACTCTCTTTTATTACTTAAAGTTTGGCTTCTTTTTTTCCTCCTCCTTTTCTTATGTTTTGGGCCTGTTCACAGACTTTGTAACTTGGACGTTAAAGTCTTTAAAAGTGTTTTTTCTGATGCTGCCCTAATTGAGTCATTCATGTCACAACTAGTCACAAGTTGTTCTGTTCTTGATAATTAGTTTCTCTTCTGAAAGAGAACTACTCTGATAATATAACAGAGTACTTTAAACCACGCTTTCCTTTTCTCTTGATATTTTTTTTAAGTCAGGAAAAAGAAAAAAAAAGACTATGCATGTGTTTATTTTATGTATCCAAACCTGTTCCCAGCTCATTTTATTTTCCTTTTGAAGCTCCCTGGTTATAGACAGATTTCTTAGCTTATAGTGTTACATAGTCATTCTCTTCTCTCTACTTTTACTTCTAAATCTCTTTTAAGAGTTTTGTCTTTTTTCCTGAACCTTTTGAATAAAGCATATCCTGAACCCAATAGAACAGGTTTTTAAAATTTATATAATTGTTTCTTCACAGAAAATTTTCATTATTTCCCAGGTCAAGCACCAAGAAGTGAAAGTGCTGAATATTTATGGTGTAAGAACCCACCTTTTGAGGGAGTACTATGGAATTTGACATTACTCATACTTGGAAAAAAAAGTATCTTCAGAAGAATTTATCACAATTAGGATTCTTGAGAGAAGACTTTTTACTATTCTGTCTGAATGTTCTTGTTTTTATATATCTAGGTTAGCTATGTTGTGGTTTTCTCATATTTATACTAATTATGATGAGCTGTTAATGATCATCCATGTGCTCATCATTTTGTAGAAATCAAAAACTAAAATATTATAGTATTAGAATAAATTCTAAATGTTGTGTAAATTTGATATTTTTTATTCATTAAGTGGGTTTTACTGTGGCTTATTTTCCCTTAAAACTGTTACTTAAGTAGACAAGTGCATCTAGACTTTGGTCCCATTTTATAAATGATAGGCACATAATAATCAGTATTGCCAGCTGAGTGGAACCAAAAGCCTTCACTTGTTCTAAAAATTGAGGCTGTAATGTTGAAATCATAATCTAAACTCATCGTTCTTCCTCTTGGAAGAATCACTTGAAGACAAATGTTGGCAGCCATTGTAACTAATGCAGTTGTACCTGAGTAAATCAAACATAATCAAAGTATATACCATTGAGGCTTTGTGACTTGAATTCATTCCTCAAAGTTAATAAAATGAAATGTATAGAAAGTAAATGATGTGAAGTTTGGTGATTTATAGTTCAGTTGTTCAACAGTGAAATGCATTTTAAAGATACATTATTCATGAGCAAATTAGCTTGTTTGTAAGACATATGACAAAATTATGGCTTCTAGACAAAAAATAGGAATTGTTTAATAAAAATTTGTCTTTTTTAATTGAAGTATAGTTGATTTACAGTGTTTCAGATGTTCAGCAAAGTGATTCAGTTATATATATATTATTTTTCAGATTCTTTTCTATTATAGGTTATTACAAGATATTGAATATAGCTCCCTGTGCTATACAGTAGGTCCTTAAGTCTTTTTTTTTACTTTAAATACTGGGTTTTATTGAAGCCTAACTCTAGTATAGTCCATTCTTCATTAGCCACAGCAATCTATATCTAATGATTTTTTTCCTTTTAATGATGTTATTGATTTCAAAGGTGTTTTTCTCCACTTAAATAAATACGAAAAAACAAGGGAATTTACATTTGCCACAGTTACTCTGCTCTTAGTTAATGAAGGTTTTATGTTATTCTTTCTGAGCACATACTAAGTACTCGTTGACTAATTCTGGTACTCAGTTTATCTTTACCTCTGTTGAGTATCTACTGCTCAAACTTGCTCATTCTTGAATCAGCACCAGCTTTTACTTTCTTCCCATTTTGAACAGGGTAGAAATTTGTGACCTTTTACAGTATAATTCAGGGTTGACCAATACTCTGGTACTTTATATTAAATATTTTTCAATTGCTGTGTTGCATTCAGTGAAGCAGACATAAAATTCATTTTGTAGTCTTTTGTTTAAGACAATCTTATATTAATGTTTTAGGCATTGTGTAATAAGCTAGACCATATAATTCTCTCAATATTTTCAATTTGTAAACAATTTTAATTTTTCTTTTTACAAATCACGTTTTAGACCTTTTAATTCTTCATCTAATGCTATGTCAATACTGCACCGCACCGTAGTCTTTAAGTATGTGGCCAAGAATGTACTTAAGACATTAAAATGCCTTAAATTTACTTTAACCTTTTAGTATTCTTAATTTAAGAAATTTTCATGGCTTATATTTGGCTTGATTTAGAATTTGTAAAACCGTAAGTGTACAATTGATGTTTACCTTCAGGTAGTATGGGGATAGTGTATAGTTCATTTAACAAGAAAGATGCATTCTAACGATACAGTATTGTATGGTAGTTGAGAACAGTCTGGGTTCGAATCCCAGCTCTTTTACATACTAGTTGGATTGACCTTAGGAAAATTACTTAATCTCTCTGTGCCTCAGCTTCCTTATCTATAAAATAGGGATGATGATAGTACCTACCTCAGGATTGTTATCAGGATCAAATTCATGTGAACAGTGTGTGGCACTTAAAAGTGCTCAGTACCTATTAGTTTTTACTTAAAAATTGATCACCAGAGTTAGAGAGATCGTAGGAACCATAGAGGTGTGTTCCAAAAACATGGATGAATACTCTTGGACACATGTGTTGGTGAACTGAGCCAGTGATTATCTGTATTTATTTCAGAATAATTTCCTGCTCCAAAAGCAGACTTCTGATCTGCGTACAGACCAGAAATGCCTGGCAGAGATTCCTTCTAAGGAAACTGGAAATACCATTTGTTCAAAATGAAAATATTTTAGGTGACTTGTTAAATGAGTTTTCATTACAATGGAATTGAGGTTAGATAGGAGAAGTTTGAGAGCCAGTTAGGAATATCAATTAGCTTGTAAATACTGGTCAGTAATGCATCATTTTTTTAGCACCCCCTAGGGTGCTGTAGTCTCCTCAAATGCATTCTTCAGATAGCTGAAATGTATCCTTTCAGGATTGAAATTTATTAGGATTGAAGTTTTTTAATAATTACCTTCCTAGCATGTTTCACACATTTCCTTTGCCATAGTATACTGAATATATGAAACATAATTTAACCTTTTTTTGTTTGTTTGTTTTGTTTTCTGGTCCCTAACTTTTTTAATTTAATTTTTATTGGAGTATAGTTGATTTACAATGTTGTGTTAGTTTCAGGTGCACAGCAAAGTGAATCACTTATACATATACATATATCCATTCTTTTTTAGATTCTGTTCCTATATAGGCCATTACAGAGTATTGAGTAGAGTTCCCTGTGCTATACAGTAGGTCCTTACTAGTTACCTATTTTATATATAGTTAACCTTTTTCTTATAATTTAGGGATATTGTGAACATTATTTATTATATTTCATTGTAATCCAGTGATGCCCTTGAGGCCTATTGAGGTGTTTAAGTCTATTTGTTCCTATGCTAAATGACCCTAGACTGTGATGCTTTTATCATTTCTTACATCTACATTTTATATGTCTTCCTCCAGCTGTTTTCATGCAACTGTCAGGATGTTCTTTCTGGCCGCTCTTTCCACACACTGCTCTTCCCCCTTATTTGCTACTTGGAATCTGCAGAGGGCCAGAAAACAAGATAGCCAAGCTTGTTGAAATTGATGTAATATTAACATAACCAAGTCCTGAGAAAGTGGTTGTGTTAGTCTATGGGTATTGTAACATCTACCTTGGGTGCTGAAGCCTTTCTTCAGGGGGGTTGGGCACACTTCCTGGTTCTTGATTGTGGATGAAATACTTCTGAATAAATGAGGTCTTACTGTAATTGCAATATAAACAGAGGTCAGTATTGGTTAAGTGTATTTGATACACTGATAGCAAATCATTGTTATCCATTAATGTAGGGGTTTTCTAAGCAACCCTAGGTTAGCCTAGTTATTTTATCTTTTTAAAGTAGTAATGTTACATTTTTTTAATCTATAAATCAATTTAACTTCCCCTCCCTTCAGGTAATTTGATTCAAGTTTTAAGATTTTTAAATATTTGAAATTTATTTATTATGTTTTCCAAAGGTGAACAAGTTATATTTTTTACACACATAGTGCATCTTTCAAAACATACCTTACATCTTTATTTTCAACTCATCCTTTTTTATATCCTAAATGAATCTAATATGGAATTGATTTTCTTTTAAAATAATTTGTAAGTGAGCAAAACATCATCTCTGTAACCCTTCCATTTGACATTCAGTTTCACTTTTTTACAGTTTTACTTTTTCTAAGCAGCTTGAAGTCTCTATTTTTGTGTACATGGTCCGTCAGTAACAGCTGCTTTATTCTGAGATTTGATGTTACAGGATGTTATTTATCTGTGATATGATTATATATTTATGAATACATAGTGTGAATATATATTTACGAATACATAGCGTGAATATATACACATGTATATATATATACACATAAGTATATATATAAATGGATAATCAAGAATTTTATGTAGGTACTGGTTTATATAATCTTTTCTGCTTTTATGATTCTTTAAAGAAAATGTTATATACCTTTCATAAAAATGAGTTTAGATAATGATTTAACACAATCAGTGGTGCCTTTTTTCTTTTCTCTTTTATTAGTATTGTCATGAAGCACGGATTTAATCTTGCAAATAAACTGATTTTTCCTAGTGATCTTAAGTTGACATTCAAGGGTTTGTTTTTTGTTTTGTTTTGTTTTTTCCATTAAATTCTATTGAGAAAGTGCAAACTGACTCTGGAGTTACTCTGGAGTTTTTCTTGGTTGGATTCAGAAACCAAACTGTGTACCATATGTCATGAAACTCAGTTCCTCACTTGGTATCATAAAGAAAATGTGTTTCTGACCTTTTCTGTCTTACTGACACAGTCATATTCTTACTTGGACTATATTACATAAATGACATTTGGCCTTTATGCCTATATGAAAGACAAGTTATGAGCCACATCGATCCCTATGTACATAAATTATTTAGTCCTAGTTAGGTTGCCCAACAAAATGCACTTGTTGACTAACCCATATGTAAAGTTTCTTTAAATGCATTTGGAACAATTTTGCTTACTTGTATGACTGCTGTGTGTGATAGTCTCAGAAGCTTGAGAAATAGAGTTCCTATTTTTTTTCAGCAAGCATTCATTTAGGTTTTACATTCACATTTGTAATGTCATCAGTTTCTGGGTTAACATCTGTCATCATTGAAAGAATCATGGCTGATGAGTATGAAGTTAGATTCATAAAACTTTAGAACTAGAAGAAGTCTTGTAGATGGAACTAATTCCACTCCTTCCATTTAATCATGAGAACAGAGGCCAGAGAGATAAACTGACTTGGCCAAATTGATACAAAGACCAAAGTAATACCAGACCTGCATAGCCATCCTCTACTGTGTCACCCTGCTACTGCACATTAGACTTCTCACTTTTGTCACTTTTAAATGTGTACATTACTATTGTGCAAATTCTGAGTAGAAATCCCACTTCCCGTGTGTTTCAAAACAACAACTTGTAAGAAGGCAGTCATTTATGTGAGAAATGGGTGTTCCAAACCCAATTTTAGAGAACTGAAAGTGTGTTATTTCTGGTTTGTGTTGAGTGATGTCTGACTTCTGAGTTTCAGATGCTCTTGTTTCAGTGGTGCTGATTGTGACTGCCACTCCACCAAAGTTTTTCAGTTATTACCCTTATGCTATGGTCTATGAATTAAAACTTCTTTTGTAGTTTCTTTTTTTTAAAATTGAAGTATAGTTGGTTTACAATGTTATGTTGGTTCCTGGTGTGCAGCAAAGTGATGCAGTTATATATATGTATATGTGTGTGTATGTATATACATATATATACATACACACACATATATATATATATATATAACTTTCTCAGATTTTTTTCCATTATAGGTTATTACAAAATATTGAATATAGTTCCCTGTGCTATAAAGTAGGGCCTTGTTGTTTATCTGTTTATATTTAGTAGTGTTTATCTGTTGATTCCAAGCTCCTAATTTATCCCTCACCCCACCTTTCCCCTTTGATAACTATAACTTTGTTTTCCATGTCTGTGAGTCTGTTTCTGTTTTGTAAATAAATTCATTTGTGTCATTTTTTAGATTCCACATATAAGTGATATCATATAGTATTTGTCTTTCTCTTTCTGACTTACTTCACTTAATATGATCATCTCCAAGTCCATTCATGTTGCTGCAAATGGCATTATTTCATTCTTCTTTTCATGGCTGAGTAATATTCCACTGTATATGTATACCACATCTCCTTTATCCATTCATCTGTTGATGGAAAATTAAGTTGCTTCCATGCCTTGGCTATTATAAATAGTGCTGCTGTGAACACTGTGGTGCATGTATCTTTTCAAATTAGAGTTTTATCCAGATATATGCCCAGCAGTGGGATTGTTGGATCATATGGTAGTTCTATTTTTAGTTTTTTAAGTAACCTCCATACTGTTCTCCATAGTGGTTGTACCAATTTATATTCCCAGTGTAGCAGGGTTCCCTTTTCTCCACACCCTCTCCAGCATTTATTTGTAGACTTTTCGATGATGGTCATTCTGACTGGTGTGAGGTGGTACCTCATTGTAGTTTTGATTTCCATTTCTTTAATTTTTTTTTTGGAGTATAGTGGATTTACAATGTTGAGTTACTTTCTCCTGTACAGCAAAGTGAATCA
Organism: Tursiops truncatus; assembly: GCF_011762595.2. Lineage (NCBI taxonomy): Eukaryota > Metazoa > Chordata > Mammalia > Artiodactyla > Delphinidae > Tursiops > Tursiops truncatus. Next base: position 57,243,853 of record NC_047055.1, read on the forward strand.
GTTATAAATATACATATATCCACTCTTTTTTTAGATTATTTTCCCATGTAGGTCATTACAGAGTATTGAGTAAAGTTCCCTGTGCTATACAGTAGGTCCTTACTAATTATCTATTTTATATATAGTAGTGTGTATATGTCAATCCTAATCTCCCAGTTTATCCCTCCCTCCCTTTCCCCCCAGTAACCATAAGATTGTTTTCTACATCTGTGACTCTATTTCAGTTCTATAAATAAGTTCATTTGTACCATTTTTTTTAGATTCCACATATAAGTGATAGCATATGATATTTGTCTTTCTCTGTCTGACTTACTTCACTCAGTATGACAATCTCTAGGTCCATCCATGTTGTAACTGGCATTATTTTGCTCTTTTTTATAGCTGAGTAATATTCAATTTTATATATATACCACATCTTCTTTATCCATTCCTCTGTTGATGGACATTTAGGTTGCTTCCATGACCTGGCTACTGTAAATAGTGCTGCAGTGAACATTGGGGTGCATGTATCCTTTCAAATTACAGTTTTCTTCGGGTATATGCCCAGGAGTGAGATTGCTGGATCATATGGTAGCTCTATTTTTAGTTTTTTAAGTAACCTCCTTATTGTTCTCCATAGTGGCTGTACCAATTTACATTCCCACCAACAGTGTAGAAGGGTTCCCTTTTCTCCACACCCGCTGCAGCATTTATTGTTTGTAGATTTTTTGATGATGGCCATTCTCACTAGTGTGAGGTGATAACTCATTGTAGTTTTGATTTGCATTTATCTAATAATTAGCGATGTTGAGCATCTTTTCATGTGCTTCTTGGTCTTCTTTGGAGGAATGTCTTCTTTGGAGGAATGTCTATTTAGATCTTCCACCCATTTTTTGATCAGTTTTTGTTGTTGTTTTTGTTATTGAGCTGCATGAGCTGTTTGTATATTTTGGAGTTTAATCCCTTGTTGGTTGCTTTGTTTGCAAATATTTTCTCCCATTCTATGGGTTGTCAATTCGTTTTGTTTATGGTTTCCTTTGCTGTGCAAAAGCTTTTAAGTTTCATTAGGTCCCATTTGTTTATTTTTGTTTTTATTTTCATTACACTAAGAGGTGGATACAAAACGATATTGCTGCAATTTATATCAAAGAGTGTTCTCCCTAGGTTTTCCTCTATGAATTTTATAGTATCCGGCCTTACATTTAGGTCTTTAATCCATACTGAGTTTATTTTTGTGTATAGTGTCAGAGAATGTTCTAATTTCATTCTTTTACATGTAGCTTTCCTGTTTACCCCGCACCACTTATTGAAGAGACTGTCTTTTCTCCATTGTATATTCTTGCCTCCTTTGTCATAGATTAATTGAACATAGGTGCATGGATTTATTTCTGGACATTGTATCCTGTTCCTATATTTCTGTTTTTGTGCCAGTACCATACTGTCTTGATTACTGTAGCTTTGTAGAATAGTCTGAAGTCAGGGAGCCTGATTCCTCCAGCTCCATTTTTCTTTCTCAAGATTGCTTTGGCTATTTGCGGTCTTCTGTGTTTCCATACAAAGTTTGAAATTTTTTGTTCTAGTTCTGTAAAAAATGCCATCGATAATTTGATAGGGATTGCATCGAATCTTTAGATTCCTTTGGATAGTATAGTCATTTTCACAGTATTGATTCTTCCAGTCCAAGAACATGGTATATCTCTCCATCTGTTTGTGTCATCTTTTATTTCTTTCATTAGTATCTTATAGTTTTCTGAGTACAAGTTTTTTGCCTCCTTAGGTAGATTTATTCCTAGATATTTTATTCTTTTTGATGTGATGGTAAATGGGATTGTTTCCTTAATCTCTCTTTCTGATCCTTCATTATTAGTGTATAGCAAGAGATTTCTGTATCTTGCAACTCTAGCAAATTCATTGATGAGCTCTAGGAGTTTTCTGGTAGCATCTTTAGGATTTTCTCTGTATAGGATCATGTATAGGATCTGTATAGGATCTGTATAAGATCATGTCATCTTCAAATAGTGACAGTTTTACTTCTTTTCCAATTTGGATTCTTTTATTTCTTTTTCTTCTCTGATTGTCATGGCCAGGACTTCCAAAACTATGTTGAATAAAAGTGGCAAGAGAGGACATCCTTGTCTTGTTCCTGATCTTAGAGAAAATGCTTTCAGCTTTTTACCATTGAGTATGATGTTAGCTGTGGGTTTCTCATATATGGCCTCTGTTAGGTTGAGGTAATTTCCCTCTTTGCCCACTTTCTGGAGAGTTTTTATCATAAATGGGTGTTGAATTTTGTCAAAAGTTTTTTCTGCATCTATTGAGATGATCTTATGGTTTTTATTCTTCAGCTTGTTAATGTGGTATATCACATTGATTGGTTTGCATATATTGTAGAATCCTTGCATCCCTGGGATAAACCCCACTTGTTCATGGTGTATGATCCTTTTAATGTGCTGTTGGATTCTGTTTTCTAGTATTTTGTTGAGAATTTTTGCTTCTATGTTCATCAGTGATTTTGGCCTGTGATTTTCCTTTTTTATGGTGTCTTTGTCTGGTTTTGGTATCAGGGTGATGGTGGCCTCATAGAATGAGCTTGAGACTGTTCCTTCCTCTGCAGTTTTTTGGAAGAGTTTGAGAAGAATAGGTGTTAACTCTTCTCTAAATGTTTGATGGAATTCCCCTGTGAAGCCATCTGTTCCTGGACTCTTTTGGAACTTTTTAAATTCAGTACTTGTGATTGGTCTGTTCATATTTTGTTTCTTCCTGGTTCAGTCTTGGAACATTGTACCTTTCTAAGAATTTGTCCATTTCTTCTAGGTTGTCCATTTTATTGGCACATAGTTGCTTGTGGTAGTCTCTTATGATCTTTCGTATTTCTGTGGTGTCAATTGTAACTTCTCCTTTTTCATTTCTAATTTTATTGATTTGAGTCATCTCCTGTTTATTTTTTTTGATGAGTCTGGCTAAAGGTTTATCAATTTTATCAATTTTATTTTCTCAAAGAACCAGCTTTTAGTTTCATTGATCTTTCTGTTGTTTTCTTTATTTCTATTTCATTTATTTCTGCTCTGATCTTTATGATTGCTTTCCTTCTACTAACTTTGGGTTTTGTTTGTTATTCTTTGTCTGGTTGCTTACGGTGTAAGGTTAGGTGCTTATTTGAGATTTTTCTTGTTTCCTGAGGTACAATTGTATTGCTGTAAACTTGCCTCTTAGAATTGCTTTTGTTGCATCCCATAGGTTTTGGATCATCGTGTTTTTGTTGTCATTTGTTTCTAGGTATTTTTTGACTTCCTCTTTAATTTCTTCGGCGAACCGTTGGTTGTTTAGTAACATATTGTTTAGTCTCCACGTGTTTGTGTTTTTACAGGTTTTTTTTTTCCTGTAGTTTATTTCTAATCTCATAGTGTTGTGGTCAGAAAAGATGCTTGGCATGATTTCAGTTTTCTTAAATTTACTGAGGCTTGATTTGTGGCCCAGTATGTGATCTTCCTCGAGACTGTTCCATGTGCACTTGAGAAAAAAGTGTATTCTGCTGCTTTCACATGGAACGCTCTATAAATATCAACTAAATCCATCTGGTCTAATGTGCCATTTAAGGCCTATGTTTCCTTATTGATATTCTGTCTGGATGATCTGTCCATTGGTGCAAGTAGGTTGTTAAAGTCCCCCCACTATTATTGTGTTACTGTCGATTTTCCCTTTTATGGCTGTTAGCATTTGGCTTATATGTTGAGGTGCTCCCACATTTCTCTAATAATTAATGATGTTATTCATTTTTCATGTGCCTTTTGGCCATATGTATGTCTTCTTTGGAGAAATGTCTATTTAGGTCTGCCCATTTTTTGATTGGGTTGTTTGTTTCTTGATATTGGGCTGTGTAACTTTTTGTATGTTTTGGAAATTAAGCCCTTATTGGTCACATCACTTGCAAATATTTTCTCCCATTCCGTAGATTGTCTTTTCATTTTGTTTTGCACAGCTTTTGCTGTGCAGAAGCTTATAAATTGAATAGGATATTTTGCAGTTTCTTTAATGCCAATACAAAGCTAAATATATTGCCAAGAGAAGAATTGTGACAGAGAACACATTTTGTCATCTTTTAGCCTGTTAAGCCTTTAAGCAGTTGCTAAATGAAGTAAAAGGAGCATACTTTATAAAAGGTAGAGTCAAGGTTTAAACTATTTTTTGAGTCAGTTATTATCTCACATGATGCCAGTGGCTAATGTTTCCAGTTCTATTGCATCTTCCACAATCTTAGTTATAGTTGTTAATTGGCACTAATGAATGTAATACTTTTAGGAAAGCAGTTGCCCCATATAATCTAATTTGTGGTCATTTTTAGCATTTACTGAGCAAGTTAGTTTCGTGGAGAGGAGTTAAGGTCACAGAATAGAAAGGAGCATTTTACACAGAGTTAAATTTTGGTAGAAATATGACAACATGTTCTATAGGTATGGTTTTGCAATTATGTTAACACCTTAAGGTATTGAAACCTTTTTGCTCATGTACCCCTCAAACACGTATAATTTGTATAATTTGACATATACAGTTTTTTGTCATAAAATTCAAATAATCACCAAGAGTGTAGTTTCTAACATTATAAATGTTGGTATGTAATGGTAAAATGGTAACATCACCCCTTTAAATGTATTCAATGGAATTTAAGTATCAGAGATATTTGATACCCACTATCACCCACTTCAAATAATAAATAGAAATAGATTTTTTTAAAATTTCCAAAGACAGTAAGCTTAAAATATGTCTTCTGGATTCAGTAATTAATCCAATTATATTTGTGCAAAATGAATCAAACTATCAAATATATTACAGTTTTGATAAAGGATTATTAAACACAAAGTAAATTTCTTGAAATGTATTGCTTAATAAAATTGCAGGAGGTGAGGTTGAGCATCTGGACAGTGACTCCCTTAGAGTTATTTACCTTGTGGAAAGTCCTCTTGTATCTTTATACACCTCCCAGTTTGAATGTTGCTGCCTTAAGTGACTAGCTGTACCTTCTGCAGGTGATTATTACAGTTACACAACATTGTTCAGTGACTAAGAGCAGGCACTCTAGAGGCAGACCACGTGGGCTTGAATTCCAACTCTGAGCCCCAGCTCTTCCTTTTAGTAGTTGCATAACTTTGGGAAATCTGCTTAACTCCACTGTTCCTCTGTTTTCTCTCCTGTAAAATGAAGATAATAGTTGGCTGTTGCACAGGTAAAATGAAGTAATACTTCTGACATGCTTAGAGTAGTGTCTGACACATGCAAGTTCACCATACAGTAAATTCTAGATAATCTTTTAAATTATTTTGAGAATTTTAAAGATATATCTTAAAGCGCCTGTGAGCATTTCTCAGGCAGATTTAAGTAATTTGAGGATTATCCACTTATGCTTTCCTTACTTCTACCCTGGTCAGTCATAATTTTTCCACACTTCATATAAGTAATTAGTAAAATTTTCCCTATGCATGTGTATGCATACGTATATTTGTATGCACATGTATGTCTTCCTAAGACTGTGAGTACTTAATGTCTGCTCATGGCAGGGAAGCGAATTGTCTTTAGCCACAAATATTTATTAAACACCTATTGAAAAGTGAAAGTTATATTCGACTAAGAGGAAAACTGACTCTAAAACTTGCCCTTGCTAAAGACTTATGAGATGTATGAAGATTAATAAACCAACTTTGAAAATAATCTGAATTAAAAAAAAATAATACAATCAACCTCTGATTTGAAAAGAAGCAATAAATTCAGAGTAACCTATACAAGGAAGTGACATAGATAACAGGAAAAGCGGGTAATAAGCAGGGAGAAAAAATAGTTGTTCATACCTTAAATTTGTAAATGAATTAATAATGTAGCATCGGGATTCCCTGGTGGCACAGTGGTTGAGAGTCCGCCTGCCTATGCAGGGGACACGGGTTCGTGCCCCGGTCCGGGAAGATCCCACATGCTGCAGAGTGGCTGGGCCCGTGAGCCATGGCCACTGAGCCTGCACGTCCGGAGCCTGTGCTCCGCAACGAGAGAGGCCACAACAGTGAGAGGCCCGTGTACCGCAAAAAAAAAAAAAAAGTAGCATCTAAGCAGAATCAAGGTATTAGAATTCAAGGTATAGATGTCTTTAACTTTTCCTAATAAAAGTTATTAAGTACAAGATGATAATCTGAATTTATTACTAGAAATTTTTGCTAGCATTCCATGAACTGAACTCTGTTACACTGTTAGGAAACATAAGGATATATTTACTCTGGTGTATTTCTTTTATATATCCTGACTTATAGAACTAGTAGTTTACAGTTAAGATATTTTTCAAAATATGCTTTTTTATTTATATTCATGTTCATCTGCTTTCCCCCCTAGTGTACGTCAATTGAATAGGAAAGAACTGGAAAATTGAGAACTTTGACATGAATGTTGGTATTTTGTGAGACTGGGGGATAAGAGAGGACAGTTTCTCTCAAGTGTTACATCAGATATTTCTGCCTTTATAGTTATATACTCTGTTTAATTCAGCATTTATCTAGGGACTTTAAACTCCCTCCCTACCAAAGTTATATTGCATTTGAAAATTTTAAGTTCATTAGGAATAATTTTGTTGTAAAGGTTATGTATTGAAATACTGTATATCCTTCAATATCCCAAAACCAATGGGAATCATTGTTATATTAATACAAAAACATTGCTTAAATAAGGTAGATATTTTATTAGGCCATACATAAGACAGGAACTTTCTTAGAATATCACTTTCTTTGGTGCACCTGGAAAAAAATACTACAAACTTTGATTTTAGCTCACATGGTTATTAAGAGTCCCTTTATGCTTAGACATATTTTAGAGTAGAATGTGGAATTAATTTTAATAAAGAGAATTCTATTCTGATGTTGTGCTTCCATGATAAACTTTGAACCATGTTCCTGGGGTTTTAAAAAGTCTACTAGCCTAAAGTAAACTTTAGAAAAGAAGTGCATGTACTTCTCTACTGGTGTTTTAGGAGTAGGAATGTCTCAGTTCTTATACTTTTCTCTAATATATATTCTTTCTGCCATAATTCTGTTCTGCCCTAAACCCTTTCCAAAACCAGAAGAATTACTCCCATTTAGGGATCCCCTTAGTTCTTCCTTTCAGTATGTAGAACCTTTTGTCCTTCCTTTGCCCTTTGTATGTAGGCCTTTAGGAATTCTAAGTGCCTTAGGCTACAGTATTTCACTTCTGTGAAGGACCTTTTTTGTACATGGTATTCTCTAACCCAAACATTCTCTGAGGTCTGGGCCCCATGAACCTGTAAATGCAAAACAAAGTGATTTGGAAATCCTGAAAATATTACACAAGTTTTGACTTGTGCCATATTATGGACTTTTAAGTATGATTCAACTAAGCTAACAGTGTTCCCCAAAAAACTTTCTTAGAGAACCCTATAATGAATAGATGATTTGTTTTTAACTTGTCAATTTATATTGTTTTTAACTTGTCAATTTATATTATATTTAACTTGTCAATGTATAAATGGGTTTTTCTGTCTGAAGAATACTGTGTGTTCTCTAGGTAAAAAAATAGTCCACTTTTAGTCTTTTTTATACAGTATTTTGCTTAGCAATCCTTTATCCACCCTCGTTGGGAATGTTGTAAGGATAGCTTAAGCTCTTTCTATGAATAAATGGTTTCCTAAGCTTTTTTACCTTGCTGGTTTTACATAACCATCAACTGGTACTTAGTCTTGAGTCTTAGTGTGCTCCCTCTTTGTTATTAGTTAACATATATTTTCGCTATTTTTTTTAACACACATAGCATATTGTTATGGTTCTTACATGTCCTCCATCACTAGATTATAAAGTTCTTAAAGACGGGAGCCATGACGTGCTTGGCTCTATTCCCAATGGCACCAGCTTAGTGCCTTGAATATGAGTACACAGTGAAATTTGTGATAAGCAGGAACTCAAAATATTTTTTTTTTAAACAGATTTGGTTCATTTGACTTGTACGTCTTCTAAAACAGCAAGAGAAGATTTAGAACCAGTTGTGCAGAAATTGTTTACTCCATATACCGAAAAGGAGATAGGTAAGAACAATAATCAGTGATTCATGATGGAAAGGTAACGTGACCACTTTACTCCTCTTTAGAGATCTCAGGAAGGTTTCTGCAACCTGAATTGAAAGGTGATGTATTCAGCACCAATGCTTACATGTTTTACTAGGATGACTAAGCACATTCTCTTCCTAAAACTGGGGAAATATTTATAATAAGAGAAAAAGCTACATCTCACACACAATGTATATAATTAAGTGCAAAAATATAAATTTATATGTGTACATACTCATATGCATAGAAAAAAGACTCAGGAAATCTCTCAATTTTGGTGGGATTATGTATAATTCTTTTTCCTTTTAATTTTCTTTATTTTATAGATGTTGTATGAAGAGCATATATTCCTTTATCAGAAAAAGTTATCTCCATTTATAAAGAAAAAAAAAAAAACTTGGTTCAACTGAGAGAAAGTTAAGCTATTAATTGGCAAACGTAGGAATCCTCCCTAACCAATAATTGTCTTTTCATGCATTGCATGCTAGTGATGTGATAAATATTTAGCTTTCAAAACATACATGCCACTTTGCTGCCTACTCATGGTGGAAAGATGCTTTTCAACCACGAATTTTTTAACTTTTCTCCCCGCATCATAGGGTAGCCCTTGTAGCTGTGAATGGAGCAAATTGTAGTGAATTCTATGTGTAGGTGATCAAAACATGGCCTAATGGATCTTATTCATTTGTATGAAGTGACGGTGATTTTCATTATAGGATTTGGATGTCCACTTGAATCCTGGCCAGTTCATTAATTCATATATCTTCATTTTCTTTGGATGTTATGTTTGTTCAGGCAACCATTTATTTACCCCTACCTATTGTATTTCCTTTTAGCTCATCTTCTGTGTGTCTTGTTTGTTTTCTTTGCAAGATAGTGCATAAAGGAGCATTTACATTTACATAGGAAAACAAACTGCTCCATTCTCAGGAGCTAATATCGGTATAATTAATTTCTTTTTGGGCTGCTTGAATCAAATTCTGCAGTCTGAAAATTTACTTCACTTTAGTTTGGAATTTAATTTGTTTCATATTTACTTTTTTTTTCCATTGGAAAGTCTCATATAAATGTATTGTTAAAAATTTGATTGCAGAGTTACAATACACAATAATATTCCTAAATGTAAAATGGAATAATAGTTTTGTCTTTGGCTTTAGTTACCTTGCTTATAAAAACTCAGAATTCCTTCTTTATTTCTGAATTTTTTCAAAATTTTTGGTTGTAATTTCATTGTGTGGTGGTCCCAAATAATATACTAAATTTGAATATTGTATCATTGCTCTTCACTTTTTAAATGCATTTTCTTTTTTAAAAAATCAAGATGGGTAAATTACATATTCATTACTTAGCATCCTCTAGCCATTTTAGATTTTTAAACATTAATCTTAATGGTTAATGTGATCCTATTTTGAAATGATGTATTGTTTAGAACCTGAGTGAAATTCTTTAGTAAGAACTATGTGCTCAGAGGGGTCCTCAGGTGCACTGAGGCACTGAAAAGCCAGTTTTCACTGACACATAGGCCTTTTTATCATCAGGATGAGGTAGTGGTCATATTTTAATTAAAATGTCAGAACAAATACTGTTGGAGTTATTGAAAATGAATCACCAGATAAAGTGAGCACTGGGCCATGGCAGGTCAAAGAGGCAAAGTCACCTGGAGAAGAGAACTCAATTCATTTTCCTGCCTAAATGAGGAAGAAGGAACTTTATGAGTAATATGAACTTTTAATACATTAAAGCACATTCTTCTCTGTAGCAAAAGCCCCTATTTTCACAGATTGATGGCTTTTACTATTATGTTTTAATTATTTGACTATGATATGAAACCTTATGATTTAAAGCTTTATAAATATTTTGTTTTAAAATGTGTGCCAGAGGAATAACATTATTTAAGCTTATTTTCTTTTTATTCGACTTATATGTTCTGTGCAGTGCTGTGCTTCCTGAGCTTTTGTGAAAGTCAGCCTAGTCACTTTGCAATGAAGTTCATTTATAGTATTAAAAGATAATGTTCTCTTCTCAAACACAGTACTTCTTTGCCTTTGTATCTGAGGAATCCAATAGCCTTGTGAAGGTATTCCTTCTATTCCCTCTCTTTCTTACTTGTTCATGTTTAAGATATCAGCTGGAGCTCGTGACATATGCTCTGTCTTAAGAAGCAGTTGTACTAATACTTCTAAGAGCCCTACTTCCCAGCCTCCTTTAAGAGCATCAGAGATCTCTAAACTCTTCCCTACTTCACAGTCCAAGGAAATTTCAGATACTTTATGCTTAATAAACCTGATTCTGCAGGTGAGAAAATGAGGTGATTGCTCACCATTCATATGTGCATTAATTCTTCCAGATTCCATAATATCCTTCAAAGCACAGGTAGAACTTTCCTAAGTGGTTTCTTATTTTACGCAGGAAATTGAGATTTTTCCATACAAATTGAAGCAAGAATTTCATTAGTACAATATCTTCAAATGTCTGCAGTGTAATATCATCACTGCACCATCTTCTTTCTCTTCTTCCCTCCACTGGGCACAGCATGTGGCATTATCTCATTCTATCTCATTCAGTTCCTATCTCAAAAAATCAGCACTGCCTAAATGCAGGAATTCCCCTTATAGGTGTCATTTTGAAATAGGTGGCTGGTGAGGGTGTTTTTACTGAGCTGAGAAGTAAAATACCTTATCTTAATTCCTTTTTGTATTTGTTGTGTCCAGTCTAGGTCATAGCTGTGGCAGTCTTCCTACTCTCTTGGTCTTGTGCTACTGTGCTATGTTGCTAAAATAGTTCACTCTCTCCCTAAACATGGCATGCAGCTATAGACTATTTGTTGCTTTTATTTGGTGTGCCACTGTTGATTTTCTTCAGCCTACTTTATTCTGTACTTGCCCCAGTTTAATTCGCCCAAGATTTTATTCTAAATTACCTGTTACTTGTTTAGTCCTTTGCACAATCTAATTGAATGAAATGAGCTATTACAGAAAACCAATTCTATTTCTGACCAAGTGATGTATTCCTAACCAAACCTCGACAGCTTTAATAATTTTTTGACAATTTTGCACTGCACAATTGCATGTTATTTTTCCAGCTCTCTCTCTGCCTTCCAGCTGGCCTCAAAGAAAGATGAAGCAATTACTTGTTTCTTTGAGGGTTTTAAGGTCAAAGCCCAATAACTCCCTTGTGTCTAGAGCATTTATCTTCAGCCTATGTCAACTTTTCATCTTCCTCTCGGTTTCTTTTCAAAACTTCAACCTCTATGAAATTTCTTTCCTATAATTGAATTATTCATTTCCCCCAATTTTTATTGAGTGAAAGCCCTCCTCTGAGCTGGAACTTTCATAAAATATAAGATAAGCTCTCTTAGTATACGCTTAGAAATGGAATGAGCAATATTAAAGGACTACCAGACCTTAGCTCACTTTTCTGCAATGCTCCTAGAGTCTGGTTTCATAAGTGATAGGCAGTATGTTTAACCATCTTCCTGTAAGATTTACTGAAACTAAGCTCACCAATAAATTTACTAAGAGCCATATGGTTTTAGCTGTGAAATATGAGTCCCTTATGTTCCTTTATTTTGTAAGTAAGTAGGTTTTGCCACCTATTTTGTGCTTTACATGAAGTTAGTGATACCTTAGACTCATAGATCTTAGCATTAGAAAGGAGCATCTTAAAGGATCACTTCATCCAGAGTTTCTTCATCCTATCACATTAATAATTATGGATTATTCAGGATGAGCTAGAAAGAGAACATATTTGGTATTGTTGTAGTGGAGATATTTTAAATTAAGTATAATAAAAAACCTATTTGTCCTGAATTGGGGAATGGGACATTCTTTTTAACTGAAGAATGCAATTAGCTAACTTTTCTCCACTGATTATAAATCTACCAATAAGAGTTAATTAACTAGATAATTATACCTTTAGAATTTTCTTTATGATTCACAAGGTGCCTTATGGTCTTGGGTAATCGTCATGCACGTCCTTTATTATCATTGTACAGAATTTGAATTTTTCTTCAGATTCAGGCTAAGAAAACACTGTAGTCAATAAATATATTAACAGCAATATTTTCTGTTTTCAACCAAAGAAAATGTAATTATAACATTTCTAAAGAAGAAAGGCATAGAAATAATTATTAAGATAGCAAGGATTAGGCTTTAGGTATTGAGATTAAGAGGGCTGGATCTTTTAATAAGCACATCATGCTTTGATTATACCTGAAAGCAGAATTAAAATTGGTTCAGAAATTATTCATTGAGCATCTGTTATGTGCTAGGCTCTGTATTAGGGAACATGAAAGAGCAAGATAATAAGGACTAAGTCTACTTCATCTTTGTATCCCCAGCTCCTAGCCTGATGCCTAACACATAATAGATGCTTGCTGTAAATGAGAGAATGTGCACTGAAAACAGCTTACAGTCTCATAATCATATTTTTGTTATTTGTTGGTTGGTTGGCATTACTTTTGTAATCTAGTAGGACAGAGTGTTAGTGAGTTAGGATATCCAATTTTTAATCCTGTATATACTATTTTTTAATAACAGCTTTATTGAGAGTCACATACCATACAATTCACCCATTTAAAGTATAAAATCCAATGTTTTTTAATGTATTGTTCAAACATCACCACAGTCAATTTTAGAATATTTCCATCACTCCAAAAAGAAACCCATACCCCATACCCATTAGCCATTAACCTGCACTTACCCTCAATTCCCCCACAGCCCTAGGTAACCCTAATCTACTTCCTGTCTTTTTTTGAGGGGGGTGGGGTGGGCATGCCACGCAGTTTGTGGGATCTTAGTTCCCCAACCAAGGATTGAACCTGGGCCTCGGCAGTGAAAGCACTGAGTCCTAACCACTGGACCGCCAGGGAATTCCCCTACTTCCTGTCTTTATAGATTTCTCTATTCTGGTCATCTCATAATCCTGTATATAGCATTGACTTACTTTATAATTTTTTAAGTTGGTTTATCCATGTGAAACATAAGAAAATAAATTTATGTTAACTTCTCACTTCATTGGCATAATTTAAAGATGAATATGATCATAAGTGCTTTCATACTGGTGATGAGAAATAAGAGAAATCCAAGGGAACATGATGGGAGTTAAATCTAAGTAACTTACTAATAATCAAAATAATTTTTAAAATCTAACTTGTCTTAGGTTGAAAAGCCATCATTGCTTGAAATATCATACACATGTATTAGAGTGTGTGGATACAGATTTACTATAGTTTACATACAAAGCTCTGATTTACTACAATATATAGTGGTAGCTTTGTTAGCAATTGGCTACATGTTGTAGTAATTGAGAGGCATGTTGTGCTTTAGATGTAAGTAAAATTTATATCTACATTTAGAAAATGAAGAAGTTGAAAAGCCAAGACTTCTGTGGGCTCTTTACTTCAATATGAGAGATTCTTCAGACGTCAGCAGGAACTCTTATAATGATTTACCATCCAACGTTTATGTCTGCTCTGGCCCAGACTGTGCTTTAGGAAATGATAATGCAGTCAAACAGGTAAGGCTGTTGGTGTTTCTTGGTTTTATGTTAGGAAGTTGGTGTGGTAGGGAAAGTGAATTGTTTTTTCCTCTAGGAGGTGGGAAAAGAAACTTAAAAAGCATCTCTCTCATTTAATACCATCTCTGCAATTTGCCCCTGAACTTTTTCTCGGTGAACAACAAAGCCACTTTAATATCAAATATTTTCACGTTCTTGAATATAATGATGAACTACAAGAGACTGTTTATGAGTTCCATTGTGGGAATAAAGATAGAAGATGTTAGAAATACATATTCAGAAAAATTAATTTATAATGCCAGTATTCTAAAGAAACATTGCTTCTAATTTAAATGGTGGCCTATCATTGTATTTTGAAATACACAAACTTTTTCCTCTGTAAACTTGAGTCATTTCCAAAGGAGTGTAACTAGTAAGGCATACAAAATGTATTTTTAAAATGGCACATTTTTAAGGCACATCCTTACCATGGAAAAGAACATATAGTTTTTCACAATTAACATGATTCCTTTAATGTTTTGACACAAGCTGGTGTCCCAAAGCTACTATAATAGCTGCTGAGGAGTATGTTAAATCAAGGTGGAATTTTGTGACAGCGTTCTTGGGCAGGGCTATCAATAGGTACAGGGCAGGTGACACAAAATGCCAAAAGTGAATTATGAGTCTACTAAGCTGAAAATTCATATGCATGTACAAACACACTTTTCTGCACTTGACAGGAAGAGTAGAGCAGAAAATACCATTTTTTAAGGTATAAGTCTAAACTTTTCACCAATGTAGTTGGCGCATCTGTTTATTGAAACAATAAATGGATAATTTAACGTTGTTCTAAGACCACAGATGGAAGTTTCATTCCCACTAGTGGTAGGGATCTTATAGGAGCAGATGGCCTTTTTGAGCCTTTAATTTTTAGGCATAGCAGCAAGGCTATGACCTATACATTTACAGTTTTTTACCAGATTCTTTGTTTCTCATCTTCAGAGTCTAGTGGTGATCCAGGATAATCATATTTAGTCAGTGATAACAAACAAAAATAGGAAGTCACATCTCTCATCCATCATTTATTCTGTTAGTTTAATAGGAACTCAGGATGGTTCAATATCTACATTTATGGCTTAAAATGGCCAAGTCATTTTTGCTTTGATGGTCCATTTTTTTCCAAGAAGAAATTACCAGCAAGTTATCAGCCAGGTAACTTTATTCCTGAGTGAACTTTAATGTTTTTTTTAACCAAAATGGAAGGCCTTAAATAAGGACTTAATATAGAAGTGCTAATGTGATCTAAACTGCAAGCTAAAAGATTAAAATTAAAGGATAATTTTATCATGAGATATTGATTCCCAAGAAGATAGACTTGAGTGCAGTGTTTTCACAGAAGAAAACAGTAATACTAGTTTGGGTGCTAATTATTATATACTGTTAATTATAAGTAGGTTTATATTTGTTATACAGCTTTTAACCTCACATCAGTTTTGGGAGAAACATTATAATGCCTACTTTAAAGGGCATCAATAATAACATTTAAAAATAGCCAGTTTATTCAGATAGGGCTTCCCTGGTGGCACAGTGGTTGAGAGTCCGCCTGCCGATGCAGGGGACACGGGTTCGTGCCCCGGTCTGGGAGGATCCCACATGCCGCGGAGCGGCTGGGCCTGTGAGCCATGGCCGCTGAGCCTGCGCGTCCGGAGCCTGTGCTCCGCAACGGGAGAGACCACAGCAGTGAGAGGCCCGCGTACCACAAAAAATAATAATAATAAAAAATAAAAATAGCCAGTTTGTTCAGATAAACTCTGTTCTAATTCCAGTATGTCATGCTGTGTTCATCCCAAGCACTAACTGATGACTCTGTCTTCCAAATTGTCTCTAAAAGCCCTCAGAACATCACCTAAGCTTTGCCTGTGTAGGAAACATAAGTACCTGCAGATATCATTTTTCTTTCTTTCTCTTTTTTTTTTTTGAAATAAAATGCTTCATTTTGCTAGTTGGCAAGTTTGCATCTGCTCTTCTTATTTGTAAATGTATAGATGTTGAATAACATAGACCTGTCTCTCTGTGTTCATATGAAGCTATTTATGATTTGAAGACATATTAAAAATATAAAGTAATCTGATCTGTTTATTACTCACAAGTTAAAGTTGTGTGCAGGAGCATACCAAGACATTCTCTATTATGTGAATCTTTCTGTGACTTGCTAGTTTTTGTAGTTTGTGTTACTCCAGTTTTTTTCTGAACCTGACATAGATATTTCTTTTCTTAATACAGGGAGTGTTTCATTTACCCACAGATACTGATGAACAGACTGGTCTATAGTCCCTACTTGTCTATACTCCCAAGCCAGTGATAGCTCCCTCCTTCTTCAGGAACCCCCATTGCCTAGGAGCTGCCACTGCCTTGAGAATAAGAATAGTTAAATAGTACTATACTCTGTATTATACTTAAGGTATGAAATGGGTTATATTGGCTGATGTGGACTGGGCTGGCAGTCTAACCAGCATGTAGAATGTTGTTTATATGGACAGATCAGCAACTTGCTTATGACTTTTGGTTCATAATTTGTAAGTTGAAGACCAGCTTTATAGGTCATAGGAACTGTCAAGTTGCTCACATAGTGCAGTAGCATTCACTTTCTCAAGCCATTGAGGGAGAGGGCAATTTTAGGCGTCATATCTTCTGAAGCTTCCATTCATTGAGCATTTTCTACATGCCAGGCATTGTCCTAATCATCTCATATATATTATTGTATTTGGTTCTCACAACAACCCTATGAGGTAAGTATCTGTGACATCCCCATTTTACAGATGAGGAAACTAAGCGCCAAAGGGGCTAAATAACTTTTCCAGAGATCACATAGCTGTTAAATTTTTTATCCAAGGTTTAACCTCAAGTCTGTTGGATTCCAGTGCTTGTACACTCATCTAGTATACTATGCTACTTTCAACTCGTTAATGCAGATACATCCTAAATACATTAAACTGCTAGATTGACAAAATATTTGTTTGTTTTGTGTGGATGTATGTTAAAGAAACAGGAATATCTAAATAACTCAACGTGTCCTCTCTGTACTTCCCAATATAAGGAAACTAATTCACAATATAATTAGCCCTTTTTAATTATTTTAACCACATGAAAGTCTTTACCTAAGCTAACTTCTGGCTTTAAAACAGCAAGGAAGGTTAAAAGTTGACAATTAAGTACTCTGAACCAACCTCTTGGTGACAACTCTCAGAACTGGGGCTTAGTTGGCAAATGAAATGCAGTTCACCAAGAAGCACTAGATAGACCTTCCAGAAAGTGGCAGTTGACCCTAAAAGGTTCCAGCAGTTGGAAAGAGGAGAGACTTGGGAAAGGCTGGAGTCTGGCTTTAGGAAATTGGCATCAGAGAGGGCCAATGGCAGTGAGCTGAAGGTGGGATTTCCACAAGCAGGTAGAACACAAATAAAAGCAGGGTGGCAACCTGCAATTGTTTGGCAGTCTTAGGACACACATTGTTCATGACAGGGATATACAAAAACAGGTCGAGTGGGATCTAGCCACAGGGACTGGAGTTCAGGAGAAAATCTATCCTACAGGGAGGTGGCAAAAGGGAGACAAGGTGTGAGATACAGAGGAATTGGAGTAGAAGTAAGAGGAACAGTAATAATAATAGTAATCATAATAATTGTTACAATATTTATATTCAACATTTGTATAATATACGGTTTCTAAAGTTCTCCCATATATATATAATATATATTATATATATAAATATATTAAAATATATATATAAAAAGAGAGAGAGAAAGAGAGATTCTACTCCATGCCTGGCACTAAAGATTCAGAGTTAACTAAAACCCAGTCGTTATTCCTGGATGAATCACTGTCTGGTAAAGGAGAAAAACGTGTAAACAAATGACATTGCAGTGTGGTATATGCAATAAGAGAATGATATCGAAAGTATAAAAGTAATATAGAGGAGCCATGAGTTGTATCTAGGAGTCAGAGAACCTTACAGGGAAGAATATAAAAGATGAGTAGCAATTCTTCATCCAAGTGATAGACAATCAAATTGATAGCATTTGCACCAGCCCAGGGTGTAAACATCATGGTATGTTTAAGAAAGTACCAATAAACAGGTAACAGTGGAGCAAAAGGCCTGAGAGGCAGAGATGGGATGAAGAAGAAGATGATGATACCAGAGAAGATAGGCCTGAAGGATGTTGTTTGCTATAAGTGTCTTGGATTTTTATCCTGTTAGAAGAGTTTTAAGCCAAAAAAAGGCATAAACAGAATTTCATTTTCCACTGACCCTTCTAAGGGCAGCATAAAGATGGATTACACAGGGGAACCCTAGAGGCAAAGTGACCAGTCCAGTTCTGAGATGTTGCAGTTGTCCAGGGGAAAGATGGTGCATGTCTGGGCTATGTCTCTAGTGGAGGAACAGGTGGAGTCAAGAACTAAGAGATAAAATTGATAGGATTTGCTGACTGATTGCATGCAGAGAGTAAAGGAGAAGGAGAACTTCTATAGGCAGTCAAGGTAGAGATAACAGACACAGTGACCATTACAGGAACTAAAGTGTGAGGTAGAGGCTCTGTCTGACCTCAGTCCTGCTTCTAGGGACTAAATGTCTCCAGCAAAGATGTATATGGTAAGACCCCAGGATGGAAGCAAAGCAGGCATCTCAAATATTTAATTTCAAAATATCCATAATAAAATGGCATGTCTAAAAATATAACTTTGAACTATACTTAAGAAGGAAAGAAGCTATTTTTCTCTCCCTGTCCCTTCTTTCAACTCGACATCAAAGCTCAAAAGTTTCTGCTTAACCAACCCTTCACCCTATCCCAAAGATACTGGTTTTATTCACCTGATGTAGGAGTTTACAAGCTATAGATGGCCAAATGGCAAATAGTTTCGATTTTGCAGCCCATATAATGTATTTTGCAACTACTCAACTCCACCATTGCAGTGCAAAAGCAGCCGTAGACCATAGATAAATGAATGAGAGTAACTGTGTTCCAGTAAAGCTTTACTTATGAAAACAGGCAGCAGACTGGATCTGACATGTGGGCCATAGTTGTCAACTCCTGACCTAATGGATGACTTTGCGTGTACTTTGGGAAGAAGGGTTGAAGTGGTACAGACAGACATTGTAACCTTTAAAGCAAAACAAGCGTATGTTTAAAACCCGTTAATGACGTTCTTTTACCGGTAGGCTAGAGTGCAAGCTCCCTAGCCTGGCAGGGACCCTTATCTAACAAAGAACTGTATTCATCTAAATAATAGCAGGAATATGTTTAGAATAGAATAACAGTGCTACTTGCCACATTTACTTTCTTGTATGTGTGTGTATTTGTTGTTGTTAATTAAGATCACATTTACTTTATTATTCTCTTACCCTGCCAGACTAAGCTCAGCTTAAATCTCAACATTTTAATTTATGTTATTATTAATAGCAATGATTACAGTTACCAAATAGAGAGGCTTACTTTACTCTGCCATTCTATAGGCAAGGAGAGCAAGGCTCAGAAGCTGAGTAAGCATTCCCCAGATCACATTGCTGCTAAGTGGCAGAGCCAGCATTTGGGCATGGTTATCTATTCAGTGTCCATTGTCTTGGACACTGTGTTATATTCCTCAAAGCACAGGGAGAGGAAAATTAGAAAAGCAAATAGTAGAGCAAACAATGAAGAATTTTCTTGATTTGAACAATGACTTGTTAAGCTTAGTATATGCTAAATTAGACTGTACAAATATCACAAACAGGCTCTATTAGGAAATTATATAAAGGATATTAAGGGAAATTGTATTTCTGTTGACATGTAGAATGAATGACCTTAAAATCTCAACTATCTGAGCACTTCATAGAGTCTTAGCAAGTACTGATATACTTGAAGGGTGGGCCTGAATGAATGTATAAATTAGAGGGAGAAAAGTCATGGAGTTCTGAAAGCAGTTTTTAGAAGCTCGTGTGTGCTGTGTAAAGTTCTATAACTTAAAGAAAATTTTAAGGGTGATACTTCATTGTTTTGATAGTTCCAGAAAGGCACATACATTTTACGTTAATGTTCAAAAACTCTTGTGCCCTTTCTTCCCTGGCCAGGCTGAAGCACTTTTCCAACAAATCTGCCCCAACGAAGACTTCTGTCCACCCCCACCAAATCCTGAAGACATTATCCTTGATGGAGACAGTTTACAACCAGAGGCTTCAGAATCCAGTGCTATACCAGAGGCCAACTCAGAGACTCCCAGGGAAAGCACAAATCTGAGAAATCCAGAGGAGCCCTCTGAATAATGAGTATACACCAAACTGAATAGCACATTTTGGAAAATCCTCCTAGCCTCAGAGTCCTCTTGATGGAAGAAAGGTTTGAAAAATGTTACAAAGCAGCAGCCAGTTGACATGCAGAATTACCAAGAGAAACAGATGATAGAAATCCAAAAGGGAATTTTCCTTAAAAAGGACATTCCAAGACCACAAAACACTTGTAAAGCACATTGACTTGCCTGCTTTAAGATACCAAACCTGTGGGATTAGCAGATAAAAATTATAAATGGATTGATTCCCAGAAATATAGCTATGTTTATGAAAGTGATCCTATGCATTGTTAATAATTCTATGGTATTAGGACAGCTTTTGCTTGCCACTTTGGATCTTTGTTTGAAAACCACATTTCAAAATCTGCTTACATATTTCCTTTGATTATTTGAGTTATATTTTCTTTATGGGTATGAGCATCGTGACACAAATGATAAAAGCATACATAAATATAGCTGATAAAAACTAAAGTGTCATGATCCAGGCAGGAGCCTATGCTTGAAATAGAGATTTGTTTTGTTTTCTATCTTGAGTATTGAAAATGCTAATATTAAAGTAGACACTTTTATAAGCAAGATGAGTTCATTACTCAGTGACTTTTTCTTTTAAATGTTAGTAGTGATATTTGTATGTGAATCCTGAACATACTAGGAAGGCTCAATACTGAAGAAGTGGAAAGATTTGAATAGGCTCATTGGTATTTGGAAATTCTGTCTAGTCGAGTATCTGGAGCACTAGCCTAATTGTCTATGGACCTAATTTAGTCCTAGCTATGCCACCGATGATATTAAGCAAATTATTTAACTTCTGGGCCTCAGTTTCTCCATATGTCTACTGTATGAGAATGATATTGAAGATAAATGCAGTGCCATCCTTAGAATGTTTTTTCTGGAATAAAAGTTGTTTCAGAATTTTCTCATTGTCTTGGGGGTGAATATCAAAGATCTCATGCAGCAAATAACTGTTTGCTGTCACCTCCCCCAACACAATAGATCACAGTGTTCTTATTGCATTAAGCTTTTAAAATAAAAATCTATTTCCTTAATTAGTATTTTATAGTCTAATAGAAAAGTAAACATAGTAACGTGAAATTGTGGTTTTGAATCTTAATAAGGAAAACAGTCTATAAACTCTTCATATTCCTCTTCTAGTAGGTAAACCTGAAACAACCAAGGACTCTAAATAGAATATGACAATTGGTAAACCCTAATATGCACTTAACATAAAAATACAAGGGCTGTACATAGGCAGCAAATCTAGTTACAGTGACAGTGCCTATATTAAAATCTTTCCAAATGCCAAGCTCTGATGGTTTACCTTTTTTGAGCAATAGTTTGGACTCAACAACTTATTTCAATAAATAAATACATTAAAAGTGCGTTGTCATGCAGTCTGGCCTATCTTGCTGATCAGAGAGCCATGGCTACAGTAGAAAGCACATAGTTCTTACATACTTCAGCTGCAGCAGGGCTCTGACCTCTCCAGATTTCAGAGAAGATCTTAAAGGAAACCAGCTCTGTCAGGTCACAGACTCACGAGAAATGGAAAAAATCAAGGAATGTAGCTCTTGCCTCACCTTTTAAACCCCCTGCGGATATAGCTGAATCCAGAAGAAAATCTTCCCAGCCTCTCAGGCTACTCCTAATCCTTCTCCCCATTGTAGAGCCTCTTTCCTATCTCTTTAATCCCCTCTATCCCTTTCTTCCCCTTTTATAATGTTATACAAATCAGGGAATCACATTATAACCTACTTTGTTATATGGATTCAGATCCATCTTAAATCATATTTCCTGAAACCCAACCACGGCATGCGCTAAATGCACAATACATACCTATAAGCGCCGGGTATTGGCTCTGCCCCGCAGTACCAGCAATATAAAAGCTTCCACTATATGAGAGTATTGAGTCTGAATACAATTGCAGTAAACTGCACCAATTAAGATATTGTACTTTGTTATAGTCTTAGAGTTAAGGCCTCTTGATGCAGCATGCACACTTATGTAAACAGCCAATCAGGGTACACCCAGAATGACTAGAAAAATACTGATAGCTTTACTACAGCTCTCTAAAACAATGAAGGAGATATTCTGTGGTCTCATGGCCCAGTCCATACTGTACCCTATTTCATCCATTAGCCAGCATCGGAATTTCTCTTCCAGGTTATTTATTAAATACTGTTGAAATGTTTAAAAGCTCCTGAATATGATTAGTGATGATTAAGATAATACACAACTGTTAAAAACCTTGTGTTAGAGAACTTTAGATATTTCCTGTTGCCTCAGAATGTAATAGAAATTATTCGAAGAGCATTCTTTTCAGCTACCTTAATTACTGCAAATACTTGTTTTCATAGCTTTAAAGGAAAACCTTTTAGTTTTGTTGTAAAACCATAAGCCTGAAGTCATATGAATAAAATATAAATGCTGTATGTGATGCAGAAATTTCAGTAGCTAATTTTAAATTTTGAAAATAGCTATTATCAAAGAATTTTTATTCATGTGTTTAAAATGTTTATGTTATGCATGCTTCTTATTAACCAAAAATGATAATACCATTCAGTTTAGTGATCAACATGAAAACTGGTTACTAGACCTATGTTGCTACTGTATTTTTGTCTAGTTGGTATGCCTGCCCAGAAAAAGATAGATATATATGATATGTATATTATAAACATATATTTTTCTATAGGAAAACTGAGTTATAATTTCCCCATCTTCTATGATATCTAGCTGCTCATAGGAAAATAGTCATGTTAATGGTTAACTTCTGGAATAGTAGTTTCTGAAATGGGCAGCCCTTTGTGTAAAATAATGGCCACACTAATGATTAACTTCTGTCACAGCTGTAGTTCTGGAGAAGGCAGCCCTTTGTCTAAAGTGCTAAAAACCTTGAAAAAAATTTGTTGAAATTTGATTGCTAAATAGTAGTGATCCTTCAAAGCAGTTTTCTTACAAATAAGTTATTTACTGCTATTGGTATTGGATAATTTCTCTCTCAACTCTTGATTGATTTTTCTTATATGCATTTCCAAAAGCATGAATATATGATTATTCATAATTTGCACACTGTAACCGTAAGTTTTCAGAGGAAATAAAGTCTGTTTTTAATGCCTTTCAGGCGTGGTATCCTATTTTTTAATATTAAAATTTTGTATATATGCCAAGAAATTAAAAATTGTCTTGGAACTGATTTATTTGTTGATACTGATCTATTACTTAAATTCTTAGTTAATTGTCCAGCTGTATACTTGCTTTTATTCCTAGGCATCTGCCAACTGTGTCAGGTTTGTGAAAAAGGCAATCAAATGATACATGGGTATGTTTACTTAGCAAACTGTTCTAGTTGCCAGCATCAGATCTCATTCTGTTTGAAATCAGTGTTCTGAGGCATGGGATATGGCTTTACAATACATTACCTGCAAACTGTTTTCGCATCTCACTTAGTGTATGAGAATCTGAAACGTTTTTCTTATTTACTTGCTGAGTGTGAACCTGATGTGTTTGTCTTTGTGGTCGTTGAGTCCCCAACAGCTTACTTGCAACAGATAAGAGACTGCTGATGTTCTTTTCATGCAGAAATCATTCACTGAACTATGATTTGTTCTTGAATCAAATAATTAAAGAAGAGTGACATTTTCTGTCAATTCCAAGTCATTTTTAAACCTTCCCAGACAGGACGTATTCAAAAGGTAACATCATTATTTCAAAACTGGCAATTTATCTGTGAGATTATTAATGAATCAAGTTTAAGAAAGATAAGGTTAATTGAATTTTTAAACAAGTAGCTGTATTATCCTTCAAGCACCTTGGAGTTCATAAGAGTATTCACACTTTTTTTTTTCTTAAACAAGTGTTTTGATATGTTTCAATTCTCTTCTTTAATGATGGCTTTTTAAAAATGCAAGAGGTTTAACACAACATCCCAGGTCACACTTTGAAGGCCACTTTTCTTTCTATTAACATAGTTCAGCTGTGGGGCTGCAGTGAGATGCCCTTCCCATACAAGTTGCCACGTCTGCTCTTTCTAGTGATGATGACTCTTAGGACCATTTGACAGGTAATCATTAGAACTTGAATCCTAGTAGACTGGAGGGTCTTTTCACCTATCACTACAGGGAGATTTATGCTGGTAACACCTATTAATGTTAATAGGACTTGCATGTGTAAATCCTCTTCCTGTCAATGAGACAGTTGACCCCTAAAAGAAATATTCTTTAGAGATGGACAACTTTCTACTCGAGAAGCATTAGTGAATTGTTCTATTCAAATTTTTCATGTGTGGGAAAAAATCTCAAGACTATACTAATTCAGCAAAGGATTTGTAGAGCTTGAAAAGGTGAAATAATAGCTCTTAGTTTTCTATTCACATTCTAATATATATTAAATACTATTACTCTTCATGTTATCAACATAGCATTTTTCTCTTATTTTCACTTATTTTTATTATTTTCTAATTAAAGTATAATTGACATTCTACACTATGTTAGCTCCAGGTACACAATATGTGATTCAATATTTCTATAGATTACAAAATGATCACCATGATAAGTCTAGTTACCATCTGTCACCATACAAAGTTATTAAAATATTGACTATATTCCCCATGCTGTACATCTCATCCCCGTGACTCATTTATTTTGTAACTGGAAATTTGTACCTCTTAATCTCCCTCACTGATTTCACTCATCCTCCCCACACTCCTCCTCCTCTCTGGCAACCACCTGTTTTTCCTCTGTATCTATAAGTCTATTTCTGTTTGTTCATTTGCTTTGTTTTTTAGATTCCACATATAAGTGAATTAAAACAGTATTTGTATTTCCTGCCTGCCTTATTTCACTTAGCATAATACCCTCTAGGTGCAGTCCCTTTCAAACCACCAATAATAGCATTTTTCACAGAACCAGAACAAATAATACAAAAAATTGTATGGAAACACAAAAGACCCCAAATAGTCAAAACAATCTTGAGAAAGAACAATGCCGTAGGTATCACCCTCCCTGATTTCAAACTATATTACAAAGCTACTGTAATCAAAACAGCATGGTACTGGCACAAAAACAGACACATAGATCGATGGGACAGAATAGAGAGCCCAGAAGTAAATCCACATTTATATGGTTAATTATAACAACAGAGGCAAGAATATACAATGGGGAAAAGAGAGCCTCTGACAAATGATGTTGGAAAAACTGGACTGCTTTCTCACACCATATACAAAAATAAACTAAAAATGGATTAAGGACTTAAATGTAAGACCTGAAAATATAAAACTGTTAGAAGACAACATAGGTAATACACTCTTTGACATCAGTCTTAGCAATATTTCTTTGGATCTGTCTCCTCAGGCAAGAAAAACAAAAGCAAACAAACAAATGAGACATCAAATGAGAAAGCTTCTGCACATCAAAGGAAACCATTGACAAAATGAAAAGATAACCAATGGAATGGGAGAAAATATTTGCAAGTAATATGACCAACAAGAGGTTAATATCCAAAATACATAAACAGGTCATACAACTCAGTATCAAAAAGAAACCCAGTTTAAATATGGGCAGAAGACCAGAATAGATATTTTTCCAAAGAGGATATACAAATGGCCAACAGGCATATGAAAAAAATGCTCACCATTGCTAATCATCAGAGAAATGCACATCAAAACAACGAGATGTCTCCTCACACCAGTCAGCATAGCTATCATCAAAAGGTCTACAAATAACAAATGTTGGTGAGGATGTGGAGAAAAGCAAACTCCAGTACATTGTTACTAGGATTGTAAATTGGTGCAGCCACTATGGAAAACAGTATGGAGTTTCCTTAAGAAACTAAAAATAGAACTACCATATGATCCAGCAATTCCACTGCTGGGTATATATCCAAAGAAAATGAAAACACTAATTCAAAAAGATGCATGCATCCCAGTATTCATAACAGCATTATTTACAATAGCCAAGACATGGAAGCAACCTAAATGTCCATCAACAGATGAAAGGACAAAGAAGATGTGGTACATATATACACAATGAAATATTACTCGGCCATAAAAAAATGAAATTCTGTCACTTGCAACAACGTGGATGGACCTAGAGGGTATTATGTGTAGTGAAATAAGCCAGAGAAAGAAATGAACGATATAATGAAAGACAAACAGGCTCACAGATATAGAAGACAAACTAGTGGTCACCAGTGGGGAAAGGGATGGGGGAGGGGCAAGATAGGGATATAGGAGATACAAACTATGTATCAATCTAAAATAGATAAGCAACAAGGATATATTGTGCAGCACAGGGAAATATAGCCATTATTTTGTAATGACTTTAAATAGAGTATAATCTATAAAAATATTGACTTGCTATGTAGTACACCTGAAACTGATATACTATTGTTAATCAACTATACTTCCATTTTTTAAAAAGGCTACTCATGGACCATAACTACTGAGCCTGTACTCTAGAGCCTGTGAGCCACAAATACCAAGCCCACGCGCCACAACTACTGAAGCCTGCTCACCTGGAGCCTGTGCTCCACAACAAGAGAAGCCACCGCAATGAAGCCCACGCACCGCAATGAAGAGTAGCCCCTGCTCACCGCAACTACAGAAAGCCCACGTGCAACAACAAGGACCCAATGCAGCCAAAAATAAAAATAAATTAAAAAATAAAACAAAAGGCCACATGTCCTTAAAAATTTTTTAAATAAAAATTCTAATAGTGAGTGGAGATCATACCGGTTGTTTTTATCTAAATAGAGCTACTGATGGAACAAATAAGTCAATTGAAATGTGGACAGATTTTTTAAGCCAAAGAAGTTGACACAGTGGAATTAAAAGATCTATTCACTTTGCTTACATACATGTTAAATTACAGTCCTCACTTCCTCAGCTCCCTCATTCAGTTGAGCACAATATCTTATTGATTTTATCTCAGAATATCTTACTGATCACAGCCTCCTCTCTATTCCCACAATCCTCTGTTCTCATTCTCTTTCAGATTAATTACTAATAATTAGTTTTCCTGACGCTAGGCTCCTCATTCTACTCCAATTACCTATTGAGGCAGAAACCAGTGCATGGATTCCTTCTCGTGTTTACATATCATGAGAAGGGACCCACTTAGCATAATAACACGCCAAAGTTAGCAACAGTGAAGCCCTTGAGTGGGCATTTATTCCCAGCCTACAACAAATGTGGCAAGGTGTAGCTTGGGACCCTGAGGTCAAGGCAGAGAGAGAGAGTAGAAAAGGAAATGACAGGTAACACGTGGAGTGCCTACTATGTACTAGGCAGTATTCTATTAACACTTTTAACCTGAAGACAACCTGTGGGTACTATTATCATTCTCCATTTTACAGGTGAAGAACTTGATGAGGAAACTAAAGCACAGAGATAAAATAACTTGTCCAAGTTCGCACAGTTAGAAAGGTTTGGATTGTTCCTCCTAATTCAGTATGCACTGAAACATGTTTGTGATCTACTACTAGTAAGATTATATTCTTTCATCTTAATGAGCTGTATCTGCCTGCCCTACTGGTGGTAGAGTTTCACCTAAAAAATAAATACAAATAAAGGCCCTGACCTTGTCATTTCTCTCCTTAAAATCCTTTCCATATTAAATACAGTCTGAACTCTTCAGCATAGCATATGAAACGAGACCCTCCAAAAACCAACATGTTCCCCTTTGGCTTCATCTATCATTCTACCTCCCTCCCCACCTCACACTATATTCTTCAGACACGATGAACTTCTCAGTATCTTCAAACTCTTTGGCCCTTTGCATATGCCATTTCTTTTTCCGGAATTTCCTGGCCTCTCTCTGCTATCACTACACCCCTTTTCCCCTGACCCTTCTTTTCTGCCTTTTAAACCCAGCTCTAATATTACTTCAACTGCTAACACTTTGGCAACTCCACGGGGCAAAGTTACTTTTCCCTCTGTACCGCCCCCACCAAAAACTGTTCATAAAGCCCTTATCTCATAGAAATCTAAGTTTTCTGATTTTTTTTCTGTCTCCTAGATAGTGAGAAACTTGAGAGCAGGTGCCCTGCTATTCATCCTTCCATCTCTAGCACCTAACAACACCTGTCTCATGGCCATGTGTCTCCTGCATAACCATGCTCCTCTGGCCACGGTGGTTTCTATCTAGGATAGGGACATGCTCCTGACCCTCTTCGGAATTGGGACTCATAAAGAGTTTGACTTTCTGAGTGGCTGACCCATAACACAAAATCTCTTTAGCTATGGACAGCCATATTTTCTACCATGTGGCTAGGAAAGCAAAGACAGTTTGCAAAGAAAGAAGCAGTGATGAGACACAGAACTGCCAGATGAACCTAAAGTTGGTTTCTGAGAGCTTTCTAATTCCATAATCAAGTCCTTCCTGAGGCCCAGTATCATTCCTGCCCTTGGTTTGTTTGAGACATTCCTGTCTCATAATCAGATTTCTTTAGATGTTCAAGAAATGCATGTTAGGGCTTCCCTGGTGGTGCAGTGGCTAAGAATCCACCTGCCAATGCAGGGGACACAGGTTTGATCCGTGGTGTGGGAAGATCCCACATGCGGCGGAGCAACTAAGCCCGTGAGCCACAAATACGAGCCTGCGTGCCACAACTACTGAAACCCGCGCACCTAGAGCCCGTGCTCCGCAATAAGAGAAGCCACTGCAATGAAAAGCCCGCACACCGCAATGAAGAGTAGCCCCCGCTCACGGCAACTAGAGAAAGCCCCCGCACAACAACAAAGAACCAACACAGCCAAAAATAAATAAATAAAATATATAAATTTATTTAAATAAAAAAGAAATGCATGTTGAATTCTGATACTTGCAAACACAAAATTTTAAATTTTTATTTTAAATAAACACGTCTGGGAAATTTCATTATTAGAACATTCCAAACCACCTCTATCTGTGTAAATACGTATGTAGGTTTGTGAATGCATTTGTGTACTGTGCAAATTTGGACTTTTACTGATTAGGAAATGTCATAAAATTTTCAGGTCCGAAGTTCCACACAGAAGGGGGAGTAAATCAAGGAAGAAAGCAAATATTATCTACACTTGAGAAGAACTTTGGCAGAGAATTATCTTGGTGACTTCTAACCACTATCAATTTATTCTGAGAAAAACCGTAGGAGAGGCAATACCCATCTAACAAGTATGTGCTGTAAAAAGCAACTGTTGTTACAATGGAAGTCAACTATAGGTAGGATACCTAAAGTTAGTGCCTTTGGCACACGTGATGTGAAATTGTCCTTTCTGATTTGTATTAGAAATATATTTTCAAAATAATACCCTGGAATAAGACTCTTAAGGTCAAATATGGTCTAAAGTTTTGAAGAAATTCACCTTTGTTTGGTATGGAAGCTATTTGCATAATATGTAAACATTTAAGTTTTACAGATAGGTAAGTTTACAAAGCATTAGATATAAGCTAAGTTCTATACCCTAAGGAGCTTACAATTTTTAAGTCAGAAATGGGCAGTGTACCAGAAAGTGGTTTCCTTTGGTTGAGCAATAGCAACAAGAAGATTTGTGCAGAACTTAAAACTGCTCTCTATTGATCTTTATTATGACTGGAAAAAATTGCCTACAGGAAAATGCCATTCCTTTTCTAAATCTGGATTTGATCATTGTAAGGACAGATACGCTGAATCTTGAACATCATTTTGTCTTTCAGATCTTCTGAAAATAATTTTTGACTGCTAGATTTGAGATGTTAATCCATATTCAGACACATCCTGTTTTAAGAGAACACTCTATAAGATCTAGATTTATAAAGCACAACATTTTGGAGGGTGACTGTGCCCATTACAAAGTAGTTCTTTGCTTTACCAAAGAATTCAGGCTGCTTTTAAGTAGGAGGAGTTCCTAGGAGTTCCCTGATGGTATATATCAGCGCTGCATAAGCTATTAACTTCTAGGCAGAGAGAGGTAGGGTAGAACCACTGCCAAATGAAGATTGAATTGAAAATAAAGCAATTCTAAAATTATTGTGGAAGTAAAGGAGAAGATATGGATTCACAGAAGTCTGGTTTAGGACAACTTTTCAGGAATACATGTGTGGCATAAAGTGTGTTGACTTAAATTGAAGATTATTTGGGGACTACAGTTCCTTCCTAATAATAGAACCCATCTATCAGATTGCCTGCAATAAGTCCATGTGAAATTGCCATTCAAAAATACCCCTTAGGACAGGGAGATCAGCTTGATGCTTTGTGACCAGCTAGAAGGGTGGGATAGGGAGGGTGAGAGGGAGGGAGACGCAAGATGGAAGAGATATGGGAATATATGTATATGTATAACTGATTCACTTTGTTATAAAGCAGAAACTAACACACCATTTTAAAGCAATTATACTCCAATAAAAATGTTAAAAAAAAAAAACCCTTACACTTGATTGATATTTTTCATTAATACTACTTGGCCACAATCTTCTTGAACAAAAGATTTTATGGCGGATAGTTTTTTCCCCAAGATGTCTAAGAGTAAGTTGTAAAACCATGACATTTACAATGTGGTTCAGGCATTATAAATAAGCAAATGTTGATCTTCTTCAGTAAAACCTGGGAAGTCTGCCTGTATAAGCCTACCTCACAAATGGAAAAGGGAATAATATCCCCTGGCAATGTGAAATATCACGTGTTCAATATATACTTAGAATTGAGGGAGCTAAGTGGAGCTGGGAGTGGGATCTTAAAGCTATGGCTCAGGCCATAGGATCCTAAGTAGCCTCTCCTGAGAGGGTATTGGGGTGGCTTCTGCTGGCCCCACCACATCCCTTCCTTTGTCTCCTTCACTCTCTGGGTCATCAGTAGTATGCAGGTAGGTATAACAGCAGGAACACCTTAGCTGTATCAGTGAAAAAAAATGTTGCCTGCCATATCAGTAAACAAAGGATGTTGCAGCCATAAAGCCATCATATTACAGCCGCCCCAAGAGTGAGCCCTGAGGGAACTCAGGATAGAAACAAGATGCCCGGCATCAAGCAGTCAACTGCTGCATCCACCCCTGACAATGCACCCTGAGGAGACTTGGGATGAGAAAGCACAGGACACTGGCCCCAGATAGCTAAGGTTCATATCAAAGGAATGAGTTCAGTGAACTGTGATTTTTGTATCTCTTCCCATGTATAGAAAAGTGCTAAATTCCTTAACTTGAGATATCTGGTTTTCTTTAATTAACAGTAATCTTTTTTAATTTTTAATTTTATTGGAGTATAGTTGATTTACAATGTTGTGTTAGTTTCAGGTGTACAGGAAATTGATTCAGTTATACTTATCATATATTTATTCTTTTTTAGATTCTTTTCTCATATAGTTATCAGAGAATATTGAGTAGAGTTCCCTGTGCTATACAGTATGTCCTTGTTGTTATCTATCTTATATACAGTAGTGGTGTGTGTGTTCATCCCAAGCTCCTGATTTATCCCTCTCCCACAGGTTTCCCCTTTGGAAACCATAAGTTTGTTTTCAATATCTGTAAGTCTGTTTCTGTTTTGTAAATAAGTACATTTGTATCACTTTTTAAAATTAGATTCCACATATGAGTGATATCATATGATATTTATCTTTCTCTGTCTAACCTACTTCACTTAGTATGATAATCTCTAGGTCCATCCATGTTGCTGAAAATGGCAATATTTCATTCTTTTTATGGCTGCATATTATTCCATTGTATAT
Organism: Tursiops truncatus; assembly: GCF_011762595.2. Classification (NCBI taxonomy): domain Eukaryota; kingdom Metazoa; phylum Chordata; class Mammalia; order Artiodactyla; family Delphinidae; genus Tursiops; species Tursiops truncatus. Next base: position 57,275,402 of record NC_047055.1, read on the forward strand.
ATATACCATATCTTCCTTATCCATTCCTCTGTTGTTGGACATTTAGGTTACTTCCATATCTTGGCTATTGTAAATACTGCTTCAGTGAACACTGGGGTGCATGTATCCTTTCAGATTATGGTTCTCTCTGGATATATGCCCAAGAGTGGGATTGCTGGATCATATGGTAATTCTATTTTTAGTTTTTTAAGGAACCTCCACAGTGATTGTACCAATTTCCATTCCCACCAACAGTGTAGGAGGGGTCTCTTTTCTCCACACCCTCTCCAGCATTATTTATTGTTTTTAGACTTTTTTATGATGGCCATTCTGACCAGTGTGAGGTGATACCTCACTGTAGTTTTGATTTGCATTTCTCTGATAATTAGTGATGTTGCCATCTTTTCATGTGCTTTTTGGCCGTCTGTATGTCTTCTGTGGAGAAATGTCTATTCAGAGCTCCGGCCCATTTTTTGATTGGGTTGTTTGTTTTTTTGTTATTCAGCTGCATGAGCTGTTTGTATATTTTGGAGATTAAGCCCTTGTCTGTTGCTTTGTTTGCAAATATTTTCTCCCATTCTATGGGTTGTCTTTTTGTTTTGGTTATGGTTTCCTTTGCTGTGCAAAAGCTTTTAATTTAGTTAGGTCCCATTTATTTATTTTTGTTTATATTTTCATTACTCTAGGAGGTGGATCCAAAAAGATACTGCTGCAATTTATATCAGAGTGTTCTGCCTATGTTTTCCTCTAAGAGTTTTATAGTGTCTGGCCTTACATTTAGGTCTTTAATCCATTTTGAGTTTATTTTTGTGTATGGTGTTAAGGAGTGTTCTAATTTCATTCTTTTACATGTAACTGTCCAGTTTTCCCAGCACTACTTACTGAAGAGGCTGTCTTTTCTCCATTGTATATTCTTGCCTCCTTTATCAAAACTAAGGTGACCAAATGTGTGTGGGTTTACCTCTAGGCTTTCTATCCTGTTCCATTGATCAATATTTCTGGTTTTGTGCCATACAAAGACAGTACCATACTGTCTTGATTACTGTAGCTTTGTAGAATAGTCCAAAGTCAGGAAGTCTGATTCCTCCAGCTCCATTTTTCTTTCTCAGGATTGCTTTGGCTATTGGGGTCTTTTGTGTTTCCATACAAATTTGAGAACTTTTTGTTCTAGTTCTGTGAAAAATGCCATTGGTAATTTGATAGGGATTGCATTGAATCTGTAGATTGCCTTGGGTAGTATAGTCATTTTCACAATATTGATTCTTCCAATCCAAGAACATAGTACATCTTTCCATCTAATTAGAGTAATCTTCTGATGTTCCGACTACCTGGTCTGTATTGCAAAAACTCCTATATATCCTGGTTCCTCCCTTACCTTACCTCTTCAGAGCAGTCTCTCAGAGCTATCTGAGATGCTGTGTCCTGGACTTAAGTCCTCAGTTTTGTCTGCTGAATAAAACATAATTCTCAACTTTTAAGTTGTGCATTTTTTTCCAGTGACAGCAGGATATAGCAGATCAAGATGGCGAGCCATCCAGTCCACTCACACCCCCATTTCAGCTCTATTTCAGTATTATACCCCTAAGGGAAATTATACTCTTTTATTAAATAAGAATATGGAAAGAAAACTCCACAAGAAATAGTTGCAAAACATTTATTCAGAAAAAAAGATTTCTGAACATCTCCAATATACAAGGGCAAAGACTTGGGAATGAGGCTTGACCATATAGTAGAAAGAAGAAACTATGGCTAAAATGAATGAGCTGGAGGAAATCGTAAGAGATCATTTACTTCTAGTCCAATCTCCTCATTCTGTAACTGAGGCCAAGAGAGGGGAAGAAACTTGTCCAAAATCCTTAAAAGCTAGAAAAACAGGACAATTTACTATTTAAGAATTGAGTTTGGGATCAGAGAGACTTGGATTTTTCATGTTTCTAATGTTTATTTTCATTATAGTTACCATGAATCCATTAGAGTACAAAGAGACCTGGATTTTGAATCCTGGTTCCTCCACTTATTAGCTGTAACACTTGGAAAACTATTCCTTCCTCTCTAGTTATCCGTTTTCTTGTTTGTTCAATGGGAATGATGATAGTACCTATTGCATTGGACTTTTGAAAGAATGAATATGAGAAAATCCATGTGAAGCCCTCAACAAAGTGCCTGACACAGAGAAAAGCCCTCAATAAGAGGCAACATTGCTGTTACATGATTAAGGACAGAGGCAGGATTACGAGCCGGGTTTCCTAATTGTCAGGTCACTGTTCTCTTCACCATGACTGCAACAGCACATATGCTAGAGAATTTTTAGTAAACTGGAACGTATATTTTCTAGTTGTACCCCATTAATCAGACCACAGTCCCTCTCATTACTGGATATTAGTGGTTTTAGATATTTTAACCTACAAGATGAAAAGTGACATCTATAATTCCATTAAAAGAGACAATTAATTGTAAGTATTCAGTTTTAATCCCAAGAGAAACAGTACAATATCCTCTCCAAGTTACAATTTATCAAGTAAACTGTTTCAGAATACCTAAAATTTAGTCATGAGACACAGGAAATTCAGGAGGCATGTGAAATTCAAGCTTTTGTTGTTGGAAAAGATTTGTTATGGATTCCACCACTAGCTTTATTTACTGGCTTTTTGCCCATATTCTAATAGTGATTGGTGTATCACAGGCTGAAATGGAAACTTCATGGAAATATTGTAAATCTCTGCAGCAATTGGGACTTAGAACTTGACAAGGAAGATCCAAACAGATGCAGAGGCTGTCTGCATAGGAGGTCTGATCAAAGGGAACTGGCATGGAAAGCACTACTTGTGCCATAACTTGAACAGACAATAAATATTCGACTAACAATCCTATTTGTGGTAAGAAAATCTACTTGGATGCATATCAGGAACGTGGTATATATTTAAATAAAGTTTTGTAACAAGAGTCATTGACTTGTTTTTCTTTTCATGATGCGGTCCAGACCAAAAGAACATTTTGCAGGTATTTTCTATAAAAACCTCAACCTCTGCATAGAAAGTTCTTTGAAAAATATCTCAGTTCAATCACAGTGATGGGCACTCTTTCCCTTCTGCTTCTTCAAATATCAAAATACCTGTTTTGATATTGCTCTGTATGAGCAATGTTGATGTTACATACACAAAAGTTAATGCTTCTGCAGCAATGAAACTAAAGTCTTAATAGAACATAAAATAATATGGACTATATATGAACAAGGGATCTGGGAAAGTGTCTGAAATGTAGTAAGCCCTATAAATGTTTTATAAGTAAATAAATAGGTAATTAATGCCATGGGGAAAAGTCCACAATATATGGTTAAATGAAAAAAAGCAAGTTACAGCTGTACACCTGAAACTAACATAACATTGTAAATCAACTATACTTTAAAATTTTTTTTAATTTAAAATAAAGCAAGTTACAGAAACAACATATCTAGCATGATCCCATTTTGTGTAAAAAAGAGAGGGAAGTCTACGTGCATATGTGTGTTTGTGCGAACTCTAGAAGAGTACACACAAAATGATGACATTATTTTTGAATTGTGCAATTATGTGAATAATCTTTTCCCTTTATATTTCTTTGAATTTTCTACATTTTTGACATATTCATGCATCAGCACTTCTAATATCGCTCCTCATCAGATGTGAAACTGTTGTTTGCTGTGTTCTTTCAGATATTTTTCTGTGCATGGACACATACACACACAGACACACTGAGTATAGGGTACGTGATCATTCAAATAATTGTTAAAACATAAATTGGCTCATGCCATAGTTCTGTAACTGGCTTTTTACAAAACAATATATCTTAGACATCATAAAATACCAATACATAAAAATTTTCTTCCCCCTTTTTAATTGCTGCATAATGTTCCGTGGTATGAAATTCATTTAACCAGTCATTATTAATGAACATTTAGGTGTTTCCAGTTTTATTGCTATTGCAAGCAATGATTCAATGAATATTTCATACACATATCTCTGTTCACATGTATATTTCTGATGAGTAGATTCTTAAAGATTGAATTCCTGGGTTAAAGAATCTGTACATTTAAAATTTTGATAGAAACTGCCAAATGGTACTCCAAAAAGAATTTATCAATTTACACTCTCATTTGTACTGGAAGTTATTATTCTTTTACTGTCTGCCAATCTGATGGGCCAAAACATGGCATCATATTGTTATACTTTGCATTTCCCTGATTGCTTATGCATCTGAGCATGTTTATTGGTGATTTTGAATGACCCCCTCTGAGATTTACTAATCCATGCCCTTGCCACTATTATGATTTGTTAGCAGTTCTTTTTATATTCTGCATACTAATTTTTGTTATATATGTTGTAAATATTTTCCCCCAATTCTGGGTTTTAATATTGTTTATGGGGTGATTTTTTACATAGAAAATTTAAATTTTGATGTAGTCAAATCACTCAGTATTTTCCTTTATGGCTTCTGGTCTTTGCATCATGTTTAGGAAAGTCTTCCCCAAATTGATATTATGAAAATAAGCCCTATATGTTGTTCAAATACTGTTATGGTACTGTTTAACCGTTAGCTCTTTAATCCACCTAAAATTTAGTCAAGGTAATTATGTGACATAAAAATCTATTATAACTTTTTATATATGAATATCCAATTGCCCTAACACTGTTTATTGACTAATTCATCCCTTTCATACTAATTTGAACTACTATCATTATCAAATATTAGATTCCTATTCTGGATTCTATTCAGTTTCATTGATATTTTTGTTTATTCCTATGATAATACTACACTGTTTTAATTCCTATAATTTTCGTAACATGTTTTGGTACCTATTAGAGTCAGCCCGTTCCCCTCATATTTTTCATCAAAATTGTCTTAGCTATTCTAGGCCTTTTGGTTTTTCATAAACATTTTGGAATCAACTCGTGAAGTGCCATACACAAACACACACATAAATCTTTGTAGTGATTTTGATTGGAATTTCATCCAATCCTATCCCACCTTCCCATCCATGAACATGGTATATCACTCCATTTACTTAGTTTTTCCCTATGCTTTTCAATAATCTTACACTTGTTGGCAGAGACTGATAATGATCACCAAATATCCATGTTCAGCTCTACATTTCCCAACCTCCCTTGAAGATAAGTTAGGGTGATTGGGCAATTAAGAGCTAGTTGGCCTCCTCCATTCCTTTTCCCCCTTTTCCATCATTAATAGGCCACATGTTACAGATAGCATTGTCACAAGTTGGAAGCTTCCAGGAATGCTGAGTCATCTCTTGAAAGAAAGCTGTGCCAGAGGGCCACCTGACTCAGAAAAACTGTAATTAAGTTATAAGAACTGAATAAGTTATAAGAAGTAGCTCTGTGTTGTGTTACAACATGGAGATTTCAGGGATTATGTGTCACCACAGCATAGCCTAGCATTACCCTGACTAATTCAAAGGTCTTGCCTATCTTTTATTTATTCCAAGATGTCTTACAGTGTTTTTGTTTGTTTTCTGTATAAGTTTGTATACACCATAATGATTTGACTTATATACATAATGAAATGATAACCACAGTAAATTTAGTGAACATCCATCATCTCATATAGATACAAAATAAAAGAAAAAAATATTTTTCCTTGTGATGAGAACTCTTGGGATTTACTCTCTTAACAACTTTCATATATAATATACAGCACTGTTAATTATATTTATGATGTTGTACATTACATCCTTAGTACTTATTTATCTCATAACTGGAAGATTTTACCTTTTCACTACCTGCATCCAATTCCGCCTCCCCCACCCCTCTTCCTCTGGTAACCACAAATCTGATCTCTTTTTCTACGAGTTTGTTTGTTTGTTTGTTTGTTTTAGAAGTATAATTGACCTATAACACTATGTTAGTTCCTGGTGCACAACATAGTGATATATTATTTCTATATATTCCAAAATGATCACCACAATACTGCTAGTTACCAAAGATATTACATTATTATTGATCATATTCTCCATACTGTACATTTCATACCCATGGCTCACTTATTTTGTAACTGGAGGTTTGTTCCTCTTAATCCCCCTCACATATTTCTCTCCTCCCCTCACCCCCACTTCCTTCTGGCAACCATCTGTTTGTTCACTGTATCTATGACTATTTTTGTTTTGTTTATTTGTTTTGTTTATTAGATTCCGTATATAAGTGAAATCATATGGTATTTGTCTTTCTTTGTCTGAATTATTTCACTTAGTATAATACCCTGTAGGTCTACCCATGTTGTTGTAAATGGCAAGATTTTATTTTTTTATAGCTCAATAATATTCCATTATATATATTTATACACCACATCTTCTTTATCTATTCACATATCCATGGACACTTAATTTGATTCCCTATCTTGGCTATTGTAAATAATGCTGCAGTGAACATAGGGTTGCATATATCTTTTCAAATTAGTGTTTGCATTCTCTTCAGATAAATACCCGGAAGTGGAATTGCTGGATCATATGGTAGTTCTATATTTAATTTTTTGAGGAACCACACTTTTTTCTATAGTGGCTGCACCAATTTATATTCCCACCAAAAGTGCATGAGTGTTCCCTTTTCTCCACATCCTCACCAACAGTTGTTATTTATGGTCTTTTTTTGCTTTTTTTCTTAAAGCATATTTGATTTACAATATTATGTTAGTTTCAGGTGTACAGCATAGTAATTCAGTATTTTTTGCACATACTCCATTATAGCTTATTTCAAGATAATGGCTCTAATTCTCTGTGCTATACAGTATATCCTTGTTGCCTATCTATTTTATATATAGTAGTTTGTATCTGTTGATCCAATACCCCAATTTGTCTCTCTCCTCTTCTCTTTCCTCTTTGTTAACCACAAGTTTGTTTTCTATATCTATGAGTCTGTTTCTGATTTGCATATACATTCATTTGGATTATTTTTTAGATTCCACATATAAGTAATATCATACAGTATTTGTCTTTCTCCATCTGACTTATTTTTTTTTTATTTTTATTTTTTTTGCAGTACACGGGCCTCTCACTGTTGTGTCCTCTCCCATTGCAGAGCACAGGCTCCAGACGCACAGGCTCAGTGGCCATGGCTCACGGACCCAGCCACTCTGTGGCATGTGGGATCTTCCTGGACCGGAGCACGAACCTGTGTCCCTTGCATCGGCAGGCAGACTCTCAACCACTGCGCCACCAGGGAAGCCCTCCATCCGACTTATTTAAATAAGCATAATATTCTCTAGGTCCATCCATGTTGCTGCAAATGGCACTATTTCATTCTTCTTTTATGGCTGAGTAATAGTCCATGTGTATATATACCACATCTTCTTAATCCAAACATCTGTTGATGGGCACTTGGATTGCTTCCATGTCTTGACTATTGTAAATAGTGATGCTATGAATATTGGGGTACATGTATCTTTTCAAATTAGTGTTTCAGTTTTTTCCAGATATATTCCCAGGGATGCAGTTGCTGGATGATATGGTAGTTCTATTTTTAGTTTTTGAGGAACCTCCATACTGTTTTCCATAGTGGCTGCACCAATTTACATTCCCACCAACAGTGCACAAGGGTTCTGTTTTCATTTTCCCCACATCCTCACCAACAATTGTTTTTTATGGTCTTTTTGATAATAGCCATTCTGACAGGTGTGAGATGATATCTCATTGTGGTTTCAATTTGCATGTCCCTGTTGAATAGTGATGAGCATCTTTTCATGTGTTTGTAGGCCATCTGCATGTCTTCTTTGAAAAAATGTCTATTCAGATTCTCTGTCCTTTTTTTTTTTTTTTTTTGCAGTACACAGGCCTCTCACTGTTGTGGCTTATCCCGTTGCAGAGCATAGGCTCCAGACGCGCAGGCTCAGTGGCCATGGCTCACGGGCCCAGCCGCCCCACGGCATGTAGGATCTTCCCGGACGGGGGCACGAACCCGCGTCCCCTGCATCGGCAGGCGGACTCTCAACCACTGAGCCACCAGGGAAGCCCAGGGTTTTTTTTGTTTTTTTGATGTTGAGTTGTATGAGTTCCTTGTGTATTTTGGATATTAACCCTTTATTGGATATATCGTTTTCACATACCTTCTCCCATTCAGTAATCTGCCTTTTTACTTTGTTGACAGTTTCCTTCACTGTGCAAAAACTTTTTCATTTGATGTAATCCCATTTGTTTATTTTTGCTTTTGTTTCCATTGCCTGACGAGGCATATCCCAAAAAAAATATTTCTAAGACTGATGTCAAAGAGTGTACTGCCTATGTTTTCTTCTAGAAATTTTATGGTTTCAGGTCTCATATTTGTCTTAATCCATTTTGAGTTTATTTCTTATACGATGTAAGAAATTAGTCCAGTTTGATTGTTTTGCATGTAGCTATCCAGTTTTCCCAACATCATTTATTGAAGAGGCTGTCTTTTCCCCATTGTATATTCTTAACTCCTTTGTTGAATATTAATTTACCATATAAGAGTGGGATTATTTATGGAATCTCTATTTGATTCCATTGATCTAGGTGTCTGTTTGTCTGTTTCTATGCCAGTACCATACTGTTTTGGTTGCTGTAACTTTGTAGTGTAGTCTGAAGTCTGTGAGGGTGATAGTTCCAGTTTTGTTCTTTTTTCTCAATATTGCTTTGGCTATTTGGGGTCTTTTGTGCTTGGTACAAATTTTTAAATTATTTGCTCTTGTCCTGTGAAAACTGCCCTTGTTATTTTGATAGGTGATGCATTGAATCTGTAGATTTCCTTGGGTAGTATGGTCATTTTAACAATATTAATTATGTCAATCCATGAGCACAATGTATCTTTTTATTTGTTGGTGTAGTCTTCAATTTCTTTCATTATTGAATTATAGTTTTCCAAGTACAGGGCTTTTACCTCCTTGGCTAGATGTATTCCTAAGTATTTTATTCTTTTTGAAACAATTGTAAATAGGATTGTTTTCTTAATTTCTCTTCCTGATAGTTCATTGATACTGTATAGAAATGCAACAAATTTCTGTATATTAATTTTGTGTTCTGCAACTTTACTGAATTCATTTATTAGTGCTAATAGCTTTTTGGTGGCATCTTTAGAATTTTTTGTGTGTAGTACCATGTCATCTGCAATGTGACAGTTTTATTTCTTCCTTTCTGGTTTGGATTTTTAAAACTTATTTTTCTTACCTAATTCCTGTGGCTAGTACTTCCAATATTATGTTGAATAAAAGTAGCAAGAGTGGGCATCCTTGTCTTGTTCCTGATCTTAGAAAAAATGCTTTCAGTTTTTCACCATTGAGTATGATGTTAACCATGGGTTTGTCACACATGGTCTTTATTACATTGAGGTATGTTCCCTCTATACCCACTTTGTTGAGTGTTTTCATCATAAATGGATGTTGAATTTTGTCAAAGCTTTTTCTGCATCTATTGAGATGATCATATGATTTTTATTCTTCAATTTGTTTATGTGGTGTATCACATTGATTGATTTGCAGATATTGACCATATCTGCATCCCTGGGATAAATCCCACTTGATCATGGTATATGATCTTTTTAATGTACTGTTGGATTTGGTTTGCTAATATTTTGTTGAGGATTTTTGTATCTATGTTCATCAGTGATATTGGGCTGTAATATTCTGTTCTTATGTTATCTTTGTCTGGTTTTGGTATCAAAGTGATGCCAGCGTCATGAAATGAGTTCAGAAATTTCCTTCCTATTCAATTTTTCGGAATATTTTGAGAAGGATGGGTATTAATTCTTCTTTAAATGTTTGGTAGAATTCACCTGTGAAGCTACCTGGTCTTGGACTTTTGTTTGATAGGATATCTTATAGTGTTTAAAAAAATTTTTTTATAATAACTTGCTGCTGATGTATAGGAACAAAATTAATTTTATAGTTAATATTGTATCTAACAAGCTTGCTAAACTCTCTTATTAATACTTTATCCAGATTCTTTTTTGTTTTCTATGTAGATAATTAAATAATCTGTAACTAATGACAGTATTATCTTCCTTTTGAACCTTATAACTTTTATTTCTTTTTCTTGTCTTACTGCACTGCCTGACACCTCCAATATAATGCTGAACAGAAGTGGTAACAGCATACATATTTCTATTTTTCCTAGCTGGAAAAAAGAAATGTTTAAAATGTTTCACCATTAAGTTTAATGTTTATTGTGGATTCTTGTAGACACTCTTAATTAGGTTAAGAAATTTGACTTCTATTCCTAGTTTTCTAAGAGTTTTTAATATGAATAGGTATAGAATTTTGACAAAAACCTTTTTGGCATCTATTTATTGACAGTCTATTCTGGGATAGGCACTGATCATGTTTTCCACTCCTATAATCTGTTAATATTGTAAACAACATTAATAGTTTTTTTTTTAATGTTAAACCATCCTTATATTTTTCATATTAGCATAGATGCTCACACCTCTGGGTTCATTGAAAGTTCACACGTGTTGCCAATGTCTAGTATAGCTGCTGGCACAACATAGGTTTTCAATAAGTATTGGCTAATTAAATTAATGATGATAACCATAATGTTTTACTAATATTACTTACTGTCTTTTTAATACCCCTACCGATTCTTGTCACCAAATTCTTGTGATTCTATTTCTTAAATTTCTCTTTAATATGTCTCTTCTTTTAGATCCCACTGTCACTACTCTTGTTCAAAACATCATCACCTCTCACCTGGACACCCTGCACTATTCTAAGTGAACAGGTCTGCTTGCCTCCACTTTTGGTTCCCTACAATCCTTTTAACACAGTGCTACCTGGACAACCTTTCCAAAATGCATATATAATCACATCATTCCTCTGCTTGAAATATTCTAATGTCTTTCTAATCTCTACCCCTACCCTTCTGCAATCTGTGCTCTAATCATTCAAAATTATTTGCAGTTAATTGAAGGTGCCATGCTCTCTGTTGCCTGTGCGTTTGCACATGCCACTCCTACTTTCTTTTTTTTTTTTTTTTTTTTTTTTTTTTGGGTAAACGGGCCTCTCACTGTTGTGGCCTCTCCCATTGCGGAGCACAGGCTCCGGACGCGCAGGCTCAGTGGCCATGGCTCACAGGCCCAGCCGCTCCGCGGCATGTGGGATCCTCCCGGACCGGGACACGAACCCGCGTCCCCTGCATCGGCAGGCGGACTCTCAACCACCGCACCACCAGGGAAGCCCCACTCCTACTTTCTTGAATGTCATTCCTTGCCTGGATATCTCCTACATTAAGATGTTTCTTAGATATTACCTCTCCTCAAAGTCTTCCCTGTCATCCTCAGTCCAGGTTAAAGTATATTCTCTATACTTCTATAACATTGCTTAGCATTGTCATTGCAGACAGAACTGTCTGCCTAATAGACGAACTTTTTGAGAGCAGAGACTCTTTGTCATCTCAGTGTTTCTGAATGATATTTTCTTAAGTCTTTAGTTTTGTGTGTTTTAAAATAATATGTCTGTCCTTCTCAGCAAAACTTCAGTTCTAGGTTTTCTCCAAATCTTGCACCGTACAACAATTCTTCAGTGGCAACACAAAATCATTTAAAAATTGCCACTCTCCATTGACATATATACACTACCAAATGAAAAATAGCTAGTGGGAAGCAGCCGCATAGCACAGGGAAATCAGCTCAGTGCTTTGTGGCCACCTAGAGGGGTGGGATAGGGAGGGTGGGATGGAGGCACAAGAGGGAGGGAATGTGGGGATATATGTATATGTATAGCTGATTCACTTTGTTATACAGCAGAAACTAACATTGTAAAGCAATTATACTCCAATAAAGATGTTAAAAAAAGAATTACCACTCTCTGAAACAAGCTACTCAAAATCAGAGTATATATCCTTTCTTGGAATGAGAAAGAGAAAATGTCTACAAACTGAGAGAACAAACCCAAATTAGTATCTCAGTAAATGACAGAGTAAAAGATGCTACTTTACGGGCAATAGACGGCTACTACTAGAAAAAGCCTTGAGAGTTTCTTGGTTTTGTCTTCTTTCTTTGCCTAAAGCAGGTCAAAATTCTCCATTGTTTTCTCTAAAGTACAAAACACACTTGTTATTAATTTTAAAAAATTGTACATTGGGAATTAAGTTCAAAATTGAGTAAGTGCTTATAACAAAATAAAGAAACTTTTGCTAAATTAAAATAATAGGAGTAGAAATAAAGTTCAGGCTATATAAGGGTTGGTTATAGAAACACCTAACATAACAATTTTTAATCAGGAAATCAGAATTGTAGAGCTAAAAAGATCTCCTTTTTAGATAAAGAATCATCTCAGCATTGGTATGGTGGCAAAAAAAAATATTGTGTATACACTTGTAATTTGTAAAAATACAGGATTCAAACTCCCACTCATTTTGCCAGCAAGGAAATGTCTACTTATTCTGCTTCCTGAAGCTGCCATATAATTTAGATTGGTAGGCTTTCAGGAGAAGATAGCTCTTAAAATTGATCATCAGTGAAAGTACTTCCAAATTCCAATTGAAACTTTCAGCATGGACCCAAGTTGAATTAGGTCAGTGAGCTGAGGGCAGTATGTCACAAATGCTGTTCTCACTCTATTTGAACATGCTGAGAGAGAGCTATGATATGCCTGCTGAAATGGAGGTTTCGATTTCTGGACAATCTCAATGTGATAGCAAGAGAAAGGTCAGAGAAAATGTCTAACAATTAAATAAACGAGGTCAATAGGAAAAACACAACAAGCAAAGCAGTCTTCTCTTTATAATGAAAAATGTGTGTTTTTAAAGCCAAGTTTAACTTTTATTAATTAGATTTTATAAAAATAAGACTAATAATTAGCTATTACTTAACACTTACATAGCACATACACAGTAACAGATATTTTTTAGATGCTTCATATACATTAATTCAAATCAATGAAGTAGACACTATTATTATCCCCATTTTTATAGATGAGGAAACTGAGAAATATACAGATTAAATAACTTGCCCAGTATCAATACAACTAAGTGACAAAGCCACAGTTTGAACTCAGGCAATCTGGTTCCAAAGCCAGGACAATTAAAACATGTGTGGATCTGGTACTTTGGATTGGGGGGATAATTTGAATTTTATAAAAGCAACAGATAAATCTAAATGCAGAGTACCCACACTCCCTGCCCCCTTTCCTCTACCACCCTGGTATTGTTCCTTTCATTTGGTGGTAGTTCAGGGGATTAAACTAAAAAGAGAGAGTCGTAGTCAAATGCTTGATTTTGATGCAAATCTCTTTCACTTATTTAAACGCAACATACTGGACAATTTTAGTAGCTCAGTTTCTGTAGAATTTTTTACCCATCAACTTTAGATTAGAAAAACCATGATAGCTATCTATAACCTCACTGTGGGAGAGTTTTCTTATTTGACCTCCATTAAAAGAAAGTAACATATTTCATATTTAGAATCTTCCAGTCTAATAATGTAGGCTGCTAAGAAAGAGGTTTATGGGTACAGTTTTCACTAGCATAGTGTAGTGCAGAGTATACTACACCATCAAATAAATGAATGCCCAGTCTAATATTTCAACAAAATTAAATGAGTTCCATCTTAAGTGGGCCATGTTGTCCATGAAAACTGGTCCCTAACAATAAAACTTGATCAATCAGGCCCAGGTTACTTGCTAAGGAGGTTGGATTATATCTAGGAATTGAGAGACAGATCACATCCCTCTTTACCTAATGCAAGAGATATGGCGCTGTTCAATTCTTAAAAAGATACTGGGAAGTGAGCAAAAGAATTAAAAGTGAGCTAAGTGACACTAATTAAGCTTAATTGGTGGTGTCAAGCATATGAAGATCATATTTTCCAAAGGCTCTAAACTTTAACCTGATATAATATGGTAATAGAATGCAACCAGTGGTACCTGTGTATCCTTGAAAGTGTATAATCTCACTATGCAACTCAAACTATTTCTTCTGCCTGATTTAATTATACAGCATGGTTGACAACACTCAGTGCAAACAATCATTTCTAATGCCTTCTGAAGAGAATACCTGAGTCCAGGTACCTAAATGCTGACAGAACAGTGATAAATGGACAAATCACCTTCTTCTGACATGAATAGCAGCACTGGTTCAAGAGTGTGAAGTGTTGTTTAGCAGAGGAAACAGTGAGTGTTAATGATATGCTGTAAATATGTGTTGGAAAAAAATACTGAGGCCAGGTGCAAACAATTTTCTGTGTGGAAAATCAAATATAGCTGTAATGATAAGTGATAGAACAACAGATGTTTCCCAGAACAAGTACCACTTCCATCACTAATGCTCTCCTTATTTTTTAAGCTACTTTCATTGACCCACAGAAACTTTGTTTCGTTTGGGGTTTAATAAAAACAGAGGTAATTAAAGTGTAATACAAAATGGCATTTTATTGAAATATGTTTTATTTCTATACATGATTTGCTAGCAGAGGGAAAACTGCTTTATTCTTTAATTAGGTCCAAATGCTAATGTCGTTATATTCTTGATTGATAAACGTTTGAGCTTTCCTGTTTCTGACCAAGTGATGAATAAAGTTATGTTATTCTTATACTACAATAGTTACGACTATGAAATACATATTTTAGGTTTTAAAAAATGTATTCACTTATATTTGAAATGAACTGACATTATTATGAGAATGAATGCCATTGAGTCTCATATATTATTCTATTACTAGGAACCTGCAAAAGATTTAAGCTCACAGACAAAAATGTCCTTATTTACAGACCACTGGATCTATAATAAGGGATGGAGAACTAAGGGAAATGGAGGAAGGCACGTGGATATATAAATGTATAACTGCTGATGACATGATACTATACAAGGAGAATCCTAAAGATGCCACCAGCAAACTACTAGAGCTAATCAATGAATTTGGTAAACTTGCAGGATACAAAATTAATGCACAGATATCACTTGCATTCCTATACACTAACAATGAAAGATCAGAAAGAGAAATCAAGGAAAGAATCCCATTTACCAGCACATCAAAAGACTAGGACTTCCCTGGTAGCACAGTGGTTGAGAGTCCGCCTGCCGATGCAGGGGACACAGGTTCATGCCCTGGTCCGGGAGGATCCCACATGTCGTGGAGCGGCTGGGCCTGTGAGCCATGGCCGCTGAGCCTGCGCGTCCAGAGCCTGTGCACCACAACGGGAGAGGCCACAACAGTGAGAGGCCCGTGTACCGCAAAAAAAAAAAAAAAAAAGACTAAAATAACTAGGAATAAACCTACCTACAGAGGCAAAATAACTCTACTCAGAAAATTGTAAGATACTGATGAAAGAAATCAAAGATGGCACAAACAGATGGAAAGATATACCATGTTCATGGACTGGAAGAATCAATATTTTGAAAATGACTATACTACCCAAAGCAATCTACACATTCAATGTAATCCCTATGAAATTACCAATAGCACTGTAGAAGAAAATATATCACAATTTGTATGGAAACACAAAAGACCCAGAATAGCCAAAGCAATCTTGAGAAAGAAAAACGGAGCTGGAGGAATCAGGCTCCTGGACTTCAGACTACACTACAAAGCTACAGTCATCAAGACAGTATGGTACTGGCAGAAAAACAGAAATATAGATCAATGGAACAGGATAGAAAGCCCAGAGATAAACCCACACACATATGGTCACCTTATCTTTGATAAAGGAGGCAAGAATATACAATGGAGAAAAGATAGCCTCTTCAATAAGTGGTGCTGGGAAAACTGCACAGCCACATGTAAAGGAATGAAATTAGAACACTCCCTAACACCATACACAAAAATAAGCTCAAAATGGATTAAAGACCTAAATGTAAGGGCAGAAACTATCAAACTCTTAGAGGAAAACATAGGCAGAACACTCTATGACGTAAATCACAGCAAGATCCTTTTTGATTCACCTCCTAGACAAATGGAAATAAAAACAAAAATAAGCAAATGGGACCTAATGAAACTTAAAAGCTTTTGCACAGCAAAGGAGACCATAAACAAGACAAAAAGACAACCTTCAGAATGGGAGAAAATATTTGCAAATGAAGCAACTAACAAAGGATTAATCTCCAAAATATACAAGCAGCTCATGCAGCTCACTATCAAAAAAACAAACAACCCAATCCAAAAATGGGCAGAAGACCTAAATAGACATTTCTCCAAAGAAGATATACAGATTACCAACAAACACATGAAAGATTGCTCAACATCATTAATCATTAGAGAAATGCAAACCAAAACTGCAATGAGATATCATCTCACACTGGTCAGAATGGCCATCATCAAAAAATCTAGAAATTATAAGGGCTGGAGAGGGTGTGGAGGAAAGGGATCCCTCTTGCACTGTTGGTGGGAATGTAAATTGATACAGGCACTGTGGAGAACAGTATGGAGGTTCCTTGAAAAACTGAAAATAGAACTACCATATGACCCAGCAATCCCACTATTGGGCATATACCCAGAGAAAACTATAATTCAAAAAGAGTCGTGTACCACAGTGTTCATTGCAGCTCTATTTACAAAAGCCAGGACATGGAAGCAACCTAAGTGTCCATCGACAGATGAATGGTTAAAGGAAGATGTGGCATATATATACAATGGAATATTACTCAACTATAAAAAGAAATGAAATTGAGTTATTTGTAGTGAGGTGGATGGACCTAGAGGCTGTCGTACGGAGTGAAGTAAGTCATAAAGAGAAAAGCAAATACTGTATGCTAACACATATATATGGAATCAAAAAAAAAAGGTTCTGAAGAACCTAGGGGTAGGACAGGAATAAAGATGCAGATGTAGGGAATGGACTTGAGGACACGGGGAGTGAGAAAGGTAAGCTGGGACAAAATGAGAGAGTGGCATGGACGTATATACACTACCAATGGTAAAATAGATAGCTAGTGGGAAGCAGCCACATAGCACAGGGAGATCAGTTTGGTGCTTTGTAACCACCTAGAGGGGTGTGATAGGGAGGGTGGGAGGGAGATGCAAGAGGGAGGAGATATGGGTATATATGTATATATATAGCTGATTCACTTTGTTATACAGCAGAAACAACACACCATTGTAAAGCAATTATACTCCAATAAAGATGTTAAAAAAAAAGAGTAGTGTTTGAGCTAAACTGGGGAATTAGAATCTTTCATATATCATCTATGGACATTACTTGGTAGTGCTTATTTTTAATTAAAATTATATCTTGATAAATCTGTATTAAGATCTGAGAAACAAAATATCGGTATGTCTTTTTAATATATGGAAGCTATTCCCAGAACTGCTGACAAAGGGGGAATGGCTATGTATGTGTGTCTGTGTGTGACCAGAAGCAGGGGACTGATGGCATAAGTGGAGAAATGCTACTCAGTGGCAAGGTTTGTTTTGACAATTTCAGTTTCAAGTGAAGGATAACTCAACTCAAACTAGTTTTATAGTTTTTTATAAGTAGCTTTCTTTTTCTAAAAAAAAAAATTATTTGGCTGTGCCAGGTCTTTGTTACACAATGCAGGCTCTTTTAGTTGTGGCATGCAGGATCTAGTTCCCTGACCAGGGCCCCCTGCATTGGGAGAACCACCAGGAAAGTTCCTCAAACTAAACAAGAGAGAAATCTACTGTTTTGTACCAACCGAAAGTCCAGAGCTTCAGGTATATCTGGTTCCAGACACTCAAAGGGTGGTTTTCACTTTTCCTCTTTGATTTCCTCTGTGTGTGTGCTATCTTTTGGAAAATCTTCTCCCATGGTAGTAACAAGTATAGGTTTCCACCATCTTTATATCTCTTAATTGCAGAGATAGAATTTCTTACTCAAGTTCCAGCAAGAATTCTAGAAATTTCCCTCAGTGACTATCTAAGATCACTTGCCCATTCCTGAATTAAACATTTTGGCCAATGGAACATTTTGGCCAACCACTCCTGTGGTCAGTGAGTGGAGTCATCCCAACAGAAAAGAAAGAGGAGGAATGGGGTAGGAGAAAGTCATGTTGAGCAGACAAAACTGTAGATAACACAATACACCATCAGTAATACCCTCAAACTGATGATGTGATAAGGGCACATATGATATGATATGAGTGTAACAAAAAACAAAGTAAAATACTTCAGTCTCAGTTACCTGGATGTAAAAGTATAGGCAGAATACATGCCCATTTTTCTTCAGATAAGAGCCTTCGTTTTTAATTAGTATTTATCCAGTACAGTCCTTGGACCAATTTCACCAGAATTATTTGGGAATCTTGTTAAAAATATAGTTTCCTGGGTTCTACCCTAAACGTGCCAAATCAGAATCTACAAATAAATTCTTGTTGGCCAGGAATCTATATTTTTAGCAGGTGCCCTGGGTGATTCTTATGCACACTAAAGGTCCAGAACCATGGCTCTATTTTATTAAGACACATTGAATTGTAATACTGGGAGAAGTTATTGTGTTTGGGCTTGTAATTAAGGCTGTAAACCTAGTCAAGCCCATTGTTGGTGCTCAACAAGTATTTGATGCACTGCATAACTGTATCTTACTAGTTCAGACTAGTTCATACTAGTCCAGACTAATTAGGTAGAAGCCATAAGAACTAATGAAAATTCAAAACCACATGTTATTTTTATTTTTATTATTTATTTATTTATTTATTGCGGTACCTCTCACTGTTGTGGCCTCTGCCATTGCGGAGCAACAGGCTCCGGACGCACAGGTTCAGCGTCCATGGCTCACGGGCCTAGCCACTCCATGGCATGTGGGATCTTCCCGGACCAGGGCACGAACCTGTATTCCCTGCATCGGCAGGTGGACTCTCAACCACTGTGCCACCAGGGAAGCACAATTTCCTTGCTTTTTAAATGAAGTTTTGCCATTTCTCTATCAGCCATAAACAACACATGTTATTTTTAAAAAGAAACATGGGAGCTTCTGGCTATGATGTAGTGATGAAGACAATAAAAATCCTCTGCCACAAAACAATTGTAAAATTCAACAATATTGTTAAAAAAAAAAAACAATCACCATTTCGGAGCTCTGGCACTTGAACAGAAGCAAGTAAAAAAATCAAGAAACATTTATTCATGAAAAACTGAATTTCAGGTACGAACAATGAGAGTCTATGGTATTCTTTTCTGGGACTGCTCCCATCCTACCTCCATATCAGTAGGTGAGCTTGTTCTACCACAGTGGAGCTGGCAGTGAAAAATCAATGGCTTCACTGGTAGAAGGGGTTAACTTGGTTTGGAATAGATGATGAAAAACCTATGCTCAATTCCACTTATACCAAGTATGCAGAGTAGTCACATTCATAGAAACAGAAAATAGAATGGTAGTTGCCAAGGGCTCGGGGGGAAGGTAGTCATTGTTTAATGGGTGTAGTTTCAGTTTTGTAAGATGAAAAGAGTTCTGTATTTGGTTGCACAGCAATGTGAAGATACATTACACTACTGAAGTGAACACTTAAAAATGGATAAGATGGTAAAATTTATGTTATATATTCACAACAATTAAAAATAAACAATATAGAATGATAAAAAAATTTAAATATGCTAATACGATCTATAAGGAGAAAAATAATGTTAAGTGTTTTGTTGTACACTTCCAGAAAGTGGAATATGCATATTCCATATTCCATTTCTATGCATATGTGTATGAATAGTCAAACACATGTCCACTTTATTTAAATTTTAAAACAAAAATGGGTGTTAAACATAGTGTTTTATAAATTTTTTCAGTTTATGTATATAAATTTTTGCAGTTCACATATCACAGACAACTTTCCATGACAACAAATCTACATCCTCATTTTTAGCAAAGGCATAGTTCTCTGTAATTGATTAAAATAATTCCCTGTTGATAATGGGCTAGCAATTATTTATTTTTACTGGCATATGTTGTGACAACCACTCCTGTATAAGATCATTTTTGTAAACTCAAGATACAATTTTTAAGTAGAATTATTGAATCAAAAGGTATTAATCAATTATAAAAAATAAAACATGGACTTGAAAGAAAGAAAAAAAAACAACCTGTGTCCAATGGCATTGTCAGTAAAAGTAGCAAATTTGGTAGAAAATGAGCAAGGAAAGCCAGGAACAATGCTAAACTCACGGGGAAGCCCTGGTTGGAGTCAGTGGCAGACTAGCCAACAAGTTGAGATTCAAGAGGGAAATTCTGGTTATGAGAGAGGCATAGAGGAACTATCCATGGCTGTCCAGGAGGCTGAATGAATGCAGAGGGAGACCTGAGAGGACCTGGTGAAAATTAATAGCTGGGGAGTAATTGGAAATGGCCTAAATTTGTACACACACTTAAAACCACACACAAATCCATCAGCAGTGGGTGGATGCCTTACTGACACAAGTTGTTTGAGCACAACTTCTAACCAATTGTTAACTGACCATTAAAATATGAAAACAGAGAGGTGACTCCTAGGAAGCCAAACTCAAAAGGAAAAACAGAATTAAAAAAAAAAAGAAAAAAGAAAAAGGCAGAGCCATCAAAGACCAGAAAGTAGAAAGTAGGGGGAGACAGATTCCACAGATTAAGCCCAGGAAGGCTACAAATAAATGAAACAAACAAAACGAGCAACACCCTCAGGGGAAAAACAAGAATCTAGAGCTCCTACAATATATTATATAAAATGTCCAGTTTCGAAAATAAAATGACAAGACATGAAGCAGGAAAGAGTGACCCAAACTCAGGAAAAAAGTAGTCAGTAGGAACTGCCTGAGTGAGCACAGGTGTTGGATTTAGCAGACAAGGACTTCAAAGCAGCTGATAAATATGTTCAAAGAATTAAAGGCAGCACTGTTTATGAATAAAGGGAAAATATAATGACAATGATACAAAAAAGAGCAAGTCTCAGGGAATTCCCTGATGGTCCAGTGGTTAGGACTCTGTGCTTCCCCTGTAAGGGGCATGGGTTTGATCCCTGGTCAGGGAACTAAGATCCCACAAGCCGCACGGCATGGCCAATAAATAAATAAATAAAAATAAAATGTAACTTGTAACTTAGTGAATGGCCAATTGTTAAAAAGGTTTTGTTGTTGTTGTTTTAAGATCAATCTCAATTAAAAAAAAAAAAACTTTAGGGCTTCCCTGGTGGCGCAGTGGTTAAGAATCCACCTGCCGGTTCAGGGGATGCAGGTTCGAGCCTTGGTCTGGGAGGATCCCACATGCCATGGAGCAGCTGTGCCCGTGCGCCACAACTGCTGAGCCTGCACTGTAGCAGAACCTGTGAGCCACAACTGCCAAAGCCCGTGTGCCGCAACTGCTGAGGCCTGCGTGCCTAGTTGTGGAGAGGCCGCCACAGTGAGAGGCCTGTGCACCACAATGAAGAGTAGCCCTTGCTCTGAGCAGCTGGAGAAAACCAGTGTACAGCAGCGAAGATCCAATGCAGCCAAAAATTAAATAAATGAATAAATAAATTAATTTAAAAAGATAAACTTTAGAAAGAACCAAATATAAAGTACAGTTGCAATTAGAATAATTGATATGAAAAATTTACTATATTCAACATTATATTTGAAATTGCAGAGAAGAGTCATCCAGTCTAAAAAACAGAGAAAAAAAGATTGAAGAAAAATGAACAGACCCTTAGTGACCTGTGGGACAACTTCAAGCTTACCAACTTACATGTAATAGGAATCTAAGAAGAGGAGAGAGAGAAGAGCAGAAAAAATATTTGAAGACATAGTACTAAAAGACTATCAAAGTTTGGTGAAAAACATTAATTGGGGGGTCAATGAAGCTCAGTCCCAAGTAGGATAAATGCAAAGGGATCCACATGTAGCCACATCATAGTCAAACTTTTGAGAGCCAAAAACTGAAAATCTTGAAAGGAGCAAGAGATAAATGACTCCTCATATACAGAGGAACTACAATAATTTACCCTATGGTTAGCATTATACTTAATGATGAAAAACTGAATGCTTCCCCCTTAAGATCAGGAACAAGGCAAGTATGTATGTTCTCACTACTTCTACTCAATATTTACTGGATGTTCTAGCCAGAGCAATAAGGACAGAAAATGAAGTAACAGGCATCTAAATTTGAAAAGAAATGAAAACTCTATTTGTAGATGGCATGATCTTTTATGTAGTCTACAAAAACATTAGAACTAATAAGCATATACAGAATGATCATAGGATACAAGATACGAAATTCAATTGTGTTTCTATACATAAACAATTAACATTTTGAAAATGAAATTAAAAATACATTTTTATTCCTTATAACATCAAAAAGAATAAAATAGAAATAACTAACAAAAGAAGTATATGACTTATATACACTAAAAACTACAAAATACTGCAAAGAAAACTTAAAGACTTAAATTCCTCACATTGATCTATATATTCAACACAATTCCTACAAAAATCCTAGCAGACTTTTTTTTTTAAAGAAACTGATGGCCTGATCCAAAAATTTATGTGGGAACACAAAATACTAAGACCCAGAATAGCCAAGCAATTTAGGAAAGAAGAAGAGTTGGAGGGCTTAAGCTACACAACTTCAACTTACTATAAACCTACTGTAATGAAGACAGTGTGGCACTGGCCTAAAGACAAATATAGAGATTAATGGAACAAAATAGAGTCCAGAAATAAACCCTTAACTTCATGGTCAATTGATTTTTTTCAAAGGTTGAAAGGCAATTAAATGAGGAAAAGATAATTTTTTCAGCCAATGATTCTGGATATCCACATCCAAAAAATTTTTTTTAAACTTCTACCTTTACCTCACACCATACAAAATATCAACTTTAAATGGATCATAGACTTAAATGTATTGTAGGTAAAAATTGTTAAAAATTTGAAGAAAATATTGGGACAAATTTTAATGCTGTATATTGGGTTGGCCAAAAAGTTCGTTTGTGTTTACGGAAAAACCCAACGAACTTCTTGGCCAACCCAATATTATATTTCAATAAGGCTGTTAGAAAAATGCCATTTTATGATTGTTTCGGTTTCTATGACTACATAGCAAATTATCCCCAAACTTAGTTTGTGCAGCTTGTTATGCTCATGGATTCTATGTATCAGTGCATACAGCATACAGAGGAGATGGTTTGTTTCTGCTCCACAGTTCCTAGAACTTCAGCTGAAATACTAGAAGTCTGAAGACTGGAATCATTGCAAGGCTTGTTTACTCTCATGTCTGATGGTTAATGCTGACTGTCAGCCAATACCTTAACTGGGACTGAATAAGCACATGTGGTCTCTGCTTTAGTATGGGACTCCTTACAACATGGTATGTTTGTCTGATGTTTTTCTCATGGTTAGACTGGGTTTATGGTTTTGGGGAAGATGATCACAGAGGTGAAGTGACAGTCTCACCACATCATATCAAAGGTATAAGCTTATCTATCACTTGTTAGTGATGATGTTACCCTTGATAATCTGGCCAAGGTAGTGTTTGCCAGATTTCTCCACTGTAAAGTTACTTTCTCACTTCTCCCTTTTTTAATACTCTACTTTTTGGAAGCAAGTCACAACCTCCTTAAGGAATGAAGAGTTATGCTTCATCTCCTCGAAGGCAGTATACAGGTCATTTAGAATTCTTATACAAAAGAAATTTTTCTATTCTTCACTTATTTACCTATTCAATCATTTATTTATATCAGTGAGGAGTCATAGATATTTATTTGTAGTTTGGGTTTATAATCCAATACTACTTTCTTTTATTGTTCATATTTTTCCAGCTTTGGCGGTTGGGAGCTCTTTAAGTTGGCCCCATTGTCCCCTTTATATATCTCCCATCATTGTGACAGTGTGTGTGTGTGTGTGTGTGTGTGTGTGTGTGTTGACCATTTCCTTATTTTATGGCATTACAAAAATGCTCCAGACTCATCTTGTATATTCCCTACTCCAGCCTAAGAATCAGTCATTTTTTCAAAGAGCTCTGATTCTTTTTATCAAAGAATGATATTAGGTATCAATTTCTGGACACTAAATGTGTTCACTGGGGTGTCATTGCTTCTAGGCACTCTCAGCTATCAGAGCAAGAAAATATATGTGTATATACTAGCCCAGTTATGTATACATATCTATACATATGTCTAAATGCATCCATATGTATCTATTCAGCAAAGCATGAGCTCATACTAAGATTTCCAATTCTAATCCAATAACACATGGGTCACTCTAGGCTTCTACTCTTGCTTGCTTTTAAACCCCCTTTTCAACAGTGAGAAACCCAACTCTCACTATTTATCATTCATTTACTTATTTGTTCAATCACAGTGTACATCTACAGCAGTTTCAGAATTGTTATCTGTTTGCTTTTTTACAGTATACTTCCATTTTCAGCTCAGCAGTGTAACTATATCCACAGGTTCCAAGGTACAATGAAATAGATTCACTTAGGAATCAGCATTTTATTATTATTGTTATTTTTTTGCCATACCGTGAAGCATGCAGGATCTTAGTTTCCCGATCAGGGGTCGAACCCATGCCCCTGCAGTGGAAGCACGAAGTCCTAACGACTGGACCACCAGGGAATTCCCAGAATCAGCATTTTAAATATTTTAGCTTTTGTACCACATAGCATCAAGGCCAAAGATCAACGATTGCTAAAGAGAAAAGAAGAAACATAATTTTAAAAATAATTTCTTTTCTCTTTTTATAATTTTCTTTTTTACCGTGGTAAAAATATATACAATATATACCATTTTAACCATTTTTAGTGTATAATTCAGTGGCACTAAGTACATTCACGATATTATAAAACCTTCACTACTATCCATTTCCAGAACTTTTTCATCAGCTCTTATTGAAACTCTGTACCCATTAAACAATAAGTCCTCACTTCCTTTCCCCCATCCTCTGATAACCTCTCTTCTACTTTATGTCTCTATGAATTTGCCCATTCTATGTAACTCCTATAAGTGGAATCATAAAATAATTGTCTTTTTGTGTCTGGCTTGTTTCACTTAGCATAATGTTTTCAAGGTTCATCCATGTTGCACCATATGTGAGAACATCTTTCCATTTTAACGCTGAATAATATTTCATTTATATATATATATATATATATATATATATATATATAAACCACATTTTATTTATCCATTCATCTGTTGATGGACATTTTGTTGTTTCAGCCTTTTGTCTATTGTGAACAATGCTGCTAGGAACATGGGTGTACATGTGTCTGAGTCTCTGCTTTCAATTCTTTGGATTTATACCTAGAAGTGGAATTGATGGGTCATATGGTAGTTCTATGTTTACCTTTTTTGGAAGACACAAAACTGTTTATCACAGTGGCTGTACAATTTTACGTTTTCAACAGCAATGCACAAGGGCTCTAATTTCTCCACATCTTCACCAACACTGGTTATTTTCCTTTTTTCTTGAATAATACCTATCCAAATGGGTATTGTCTTAGTCCAGTCAGGCTGCTATAACCAAATACCATAGGTGTGACATAGGCAAGATGGCTGGACAAGATGTCCCTTGCAAGTATTCCCCCTCAACAACAAAACTTGGCATCCACCCATGAACAAAAGTGCCTTTGAGGGAGCTGTGGGATCTAGTACCATACACAAGGAGGCTGAAAGGATTCCTGCTTACCCGTGAATTAGGTAATAGGTATGCAGACCTTGGTGCCAGTTGTGGACCTAAAGTGGTCCACGAACCAGCTCCAGCCCCTCTTAGCCATGGTCTAGGAGCCTCTGGAGAACACTGATTTAGACAATAACCCACAGATGAGAGAGTCTTTGTGAAAATCTAAGAGTCCAGTGGAGAAGTTCTAGCACACCACAGGAGTAAAAACAAATCCAAGATTTGATACTTTGACACATTGGAGAGGGTAAAAGGAATATTATGACTTTACTTGCCTCACCTCTTCCCCAAAGTGGCACAGCTCACTTAAAGAGAGCCCTTCTTGGCTTGTAATTTCTCCCACAGGAGTAAGTAGGAGCATGGGAATGAGCACCTGGCTACTCCAGCTGTGTGGGCTGTTGCCAAAGAGGCTCATCTCTCTCTTACCCTTCCAGAGTACTGAGTCATGAGCTGCATGACTTGGGGGCAGTGAAAAGCTGGGAGAATAGAAGCCAGGGCTCTGAATGAAACATATCAAAGGGATACAGATCCTACTAACCACATCACAGACTCCACTGGGAGCTTCCCAAGAGCCACTGGGGATACATCACCTGCAAATCCCCCCAACTGGTCTACAGGCAATCCCAAGACCCTGTGAGCCTCACTCTCACACACCCTGCAACCCATGGCCAGACCCCTGTGTGCACTCTTGATGGAAATAAGAGTGAGCTGTTATAGATGGCAAATACTGCACATTCAGAGAGCAGTCCAGAATCTGGGGGACAGATAGAGGTCACAAACTTGAGCATTTAACACCAACCTTGGGAGAGCAAAAGAGAGGCTGTAAGTGCTAGGCCTGGCTTTGCAAGATCAAGAGAAGGCACACAGCTTAAGAATTCTGCCACAAGGGGGAGCAAAGAGTGTGGAGAAAGCCTATCCAGAGAAGGTCTGAGAAAGCCTGAGAATCCCTAGCAGGACTGATGAAAAGTATGTCTCTCTTGAAGTCAGTCACTAAAGGCTTCAAATGAGAAGATAGCAAGGTAAGACTTCAAAGAACATGAAAAATCAAGAAAATATGACACCACCAAAGAAACACAATAAATTTCCAGTAACTGACTCCAAAGACATGAAGTATTTAAAAATAGCTATAGGGCTTCCCTGGTGGCGCAGTGGTTGAGAGTCCACCTGCTGATGCAGGGGACACGGGTTCGTGCCCCGGTCTGGGAAGATCCCACATGCCGCGGAGCAGCTGGGCCTGTGAGCTATGGCCGCCGAGCCTGTGCGTCCGGAGCCTGTACTCCGCAACGGGAGAGGCCACAACAGTGAGAGGCCAGCGTACCACAAAAAAATAAAATAAAATAAAATAAAAATAGCTATAGCTACAATAATTAGTTAATGGATACAATATACAAAAAGTATAGACTGTAACATCAAAAACATAAAAGGGGGGAGAAGGGTAGAGTTTTTGTATGCAACTGAAATTATTTTTTCTTGGCCGCAACATGCAACTTACAGGATATTAGTCCCCCAACCAGAGACTGAACCCAGGTCCCCTACAGTGGAAGCATGGAGTCCTAACCATGGGGCCACCAGGGAATTCCCAAAATTAAGTTGTTATCAGGAAAAATTAGACTGTTATATCTAAAAGATGCTTTACACGAGCCTTATGGTAACCACAAAGCAAACACCTACAGTAGATACACAAAAGATAAAGAGAAGGGAATCAAAGCATACCATTATGAAAAACACATTCACAAAAGAAGACATCAAGAGGGCTTCCCTAGTGGCGTAGTGGTTAAGAATCCTCCTGCCAATGCAGGGGACACAGGTTCAAGCCCTGGTCCGGGAAGATCCCACATGCTGTGGAGCAACTAAGCCCTTGCGCCACAACTACTGAGCCTGCACTCTAGAGCCCATAGACCACAACTACTGAAGCCTGCACTCCGAAAGCCCAAGCTCTGCAACAAGAGAAGCCACCGCAATGAGGAGCCCAAGCACCCCAACGAAGAGTAGCCCTCACTCACCGCAACTAGAGAAAGCCACACACAGCAATGAAGAACCAAAGCAGCCAAAAATAAATAAATAAATAAATAAATTTATTTTAAAAAAAAGGCAGCAAGAGAGGAAGAAGAGAATAAGGGAACAACAAAACAGTCAGAAAACAATGAATAAAATGGCATTAGTAACTTCCCACCTATCAATAACTACTGTAAATGTAAATGGATTCAATCTTCCAATTAAAATGCATTGAGTGGCTGAGTGGATATAAAAACAAGACCCAACTATATGCTGCCTATAAGAGACTCACTTCAGCTTTAAGGATACACATAGGCTCAAAGTGAAGGGATAGAAATATATATATCATGCAGTGGAAACCAAAAGAAAGAAAGGGTAACAATATGTACATAAGACACAATAGATTTACCTCAAAAACTGTAACAAGTGGCAAAGAAGGTCATTATATAATGATTAAAGAATCAATTCATTAAGAGGATAGAACAATTGTAAATATATATACACCCACAAAAACAGCACCTAAACATATTAAGGAAATACTAAGAAATATAAAGGGAGAAATAGACAACAATACAGTAAAGGGAGAAATAGACAACAATACAGTAATAGTAGGGCACTTCAATACCTCACTTTCAAAAATGGATAGATCATCAAGACAGAAAATCAATTAGGAATATCTGGAGTTGAGCTATACTTAGACCAAATGGACTTAACAGACATACACAGAACTTTCCATGCACCAGCATCCGAACACACATTCTTCTCAAGTACACATGGAACATTCTCCAAGATATATCATATATTAGGTAACAAAACAAGTCTTAACAAATTTAGGAAGATTGAAATCATACCAAAAACCTTTCTGAACACAATAGTATGAAACTAGAAATTGATAATAGGAGAAAAACTGGAAAATTCACAAATATATGAAAATTAAACAACACAATCTTGAACAACTAATGTGCCAAAGGAGAAATCAAAAGGGAAATTGAAAAACATCTTGAAACAAATGCAAATGGCAACACAACATACCAAAACTTATGGGATACAACAAAAACAGTTCTCGGAGGGAAGTTTATAGCAAGAAATACCCACATTAAGGAAAAGGAAAGCTCTCAAATAAACAACCTAACTCTACCACTCAAGGAACTAGAAAAAGGACAAATAAAACCCAAAGTTAGCAGAAAAAAGGAAACAATAAATATCAAAGCATAAATAAATGAAATAGAGGCTAGGAAAACTGTAGAGAAGATCAGTGAAACTAAGAGCTGTTTTTTTTTTCCTAAAGATAAACAACATTGTAAAACCTTTTAGCTAGACTAAGGGAAAAAAAGAACACTCAAATAAATAAAATCAGAAATGAATGAGGAGACATTACAACAGATAGCACAGAAATAAAAAGGATTATAAGAGACTACTATAAACAATTATATGACAATAAATTGGATAACTTAGAAAAAATGGATAAATTCTAGAAATATATAATCTACCAAACTGAATCCTAAAGAAACAGCAAATCTGAACAGACCAATAATGAGCAAGGAAATTGAATCAATAATCAAAAACCACCCAACAAAGTAAAGCCCAAGACCAGATGGTTTCACTGGTAAATTCTACCAAACATTTAAATAATAATTAGTGCAAATTCCTCTTAAACTCTTCCAAAATATCAAAGATGAGAGAACACTCCTAAATTCATTTTTAAGGCCAGCATTACCATGATACCGAAGTCAGATAAGGACACTACATTCTTGATGAATATAGAAGCAAGAATTTTCAACCAAATATTAGCAAACCAATCAAATCACATTAAAGTGATTATACACAATGGTTACTGAGATTTATCCTTGGTATGCAAGGATGCTTCAACATATGCAAATCAATAAATGTGATACACCACATTAATATAATGAAAGATTAAAATCATATGATCATTTCAGTAGATGCAGAAAGAGAAATTGGCAAAATACAACATTCTTTCACGATAAAAACTCTCAACAAAGTGGGTATAGAGAGAAAGTACCTTAAAATTATAAAGGCTATATATAACAAGTCTATAGCTAACATACTCCACAGTGATATGTTGAAAATTTTTCTTCTAAAATTGGGAATAAGATAAGGGTGCCCATTTTAACCACTCCTATCCAACATAGTACTGGAAGTCCTAGTCAGAGAAATTAGGCATGAAAAAGAAAGAAAAGATGTCAAAGTTGGAAAGTAAGAAGTAAAATTGCTCTGTTTGAAGATGAATATATATAAAGCGCCACTAAAAAAAACTGTTAGAACTAATCAACAAATTCAAACTGCTGAACTCAAAATTAACATACAGAA
This sequence comes from Tursiops truncatus, assembly GCF_011762595.2. NCBI lineage: Eukaryota > Metazoa > Chordata > Mammalia > Artiodactyla > Delphinidae > Tursiops > Tursiops truncatus. The sequence continues at coordinate 57,305,200 of NC_047055.1, forward strand.
ATCAGTTGCAGTTCTATACACTAACAACAAAACGTCTGAAAAAGAAATAAAAAGAACAATCCCATTTATAATAGCATCAAAACCAATAAAATACTTAGGAATAAATTTAACCAAGAAAGTGAAAGATATGCACAGCGAAAAGTATAATATTTTGATGAGAGAAATTGAAGAAGACAAAAATAAATAGAAAATTATCCCATGTTCGTGAGTCAGAACAGTTAATGTTGTTAAAATATCTATACTACCCAGAGCCATCAATGTAATACCTATCAAAATTCCAAAGACATTTTTCACAGAAATAGAAAAAATCCTAAAATATGTATGGAATCACAAATGATCCCAGATAATCAATGCAATCTTGAAGAAGAAGAACAAAGCTGGAGGCATCACACCTCCTGATTGCAAACCATATTAGAAAGCTATAGCAATGAAAACAGTATGATGCTGGCATAAAAACAGACACATAGACTAATGGAACATAATGGGGTGCCCAGAAATAAATCCTCGCATATACAATCATCTAATATTGGCAAAAAAAGGCAAGAATACTCAATGGGGAAAAGATATTCTCTTCAAAAGAAAAAGACTCTTCAAAAAGAAAACTAGATAATCACATGTAAAATAATGAAACTGAAATTCTATTTTATACCACTCATAAAAGTTAACTCAAAATGCAATAAAGATGTAAACATGAGACCTGAAACCATAAAATTTCTAGAAGAAAACAGACCCTTTGACATTGGTCTTGGCAATGATTTTTTGGCTATTCACCAAAAGCACCAGCAACAAATGCAAGAATAAACAGGTGGGACTACATCATACTAAAAAGCTCTTCCCAGAAAAAGAAACAATTAACAAAATGAAAAGGCAAACAGTTGAATGGGAGAAAATATTTTCAAACCATCCATCTGATAAGAGCTTAATATCCAAACTATAAAGGGAACTCATACAACTCAATAGCAAAGATACAATCTGATTTAAAAATGAGCGAAGGACCTGAATGGTCATTTTTCCAAAGAAGACATCTAAATGGCCAAGAAGTACATGAAAAGGTGCTCAAGATCACTAATCATCAGGGAAATGCAAATCAAAACAACAATGAATACCATGCTTTTAAATTTTTATTTATTTATTTATTTTTATACAGCAGGTTCTTATTAGTTATCTATTTTATGCATATTAGTATATATATGTCAATCCCAATCTCCCAATTCATCCCACCAACATCCCTCCTACTTTCCCCGCTTGGTGTCCATATGCTTGTTCTCTACATCTGTGTCTCTATTTCTGCCTTGCAAACCAGTTAATCTTTACCATTTTTCTAGATTCCACATATATGTGTTAATATATGATATTTGTTTTTCTCTTTCTGACTTACTTCATAATGTATGACAGTTTCTAGGTCCATCCACGTCTCTACAAATGACCCAATTTCATTCCTTTTTATGGCTGAGTAATATTCCATTGTATATATGTACCACATCTTCTTTATCCACTTGTCTGTCAATGGGCATTTAGGTTCATTCCATGACCTGGCTATTGTAAATAGTGCTGCAATGAACATTGGGGTGCATGTGTCTTTTTGAATTATGATTTTCTCTGGGTATATGCCCAATAGTGGGATTGCTGGGTCATATGGTAATTCTATTTTTCGTTTTTTAAGGAACTTCCATACTGTTCTCCATAGTGGCTGTATCAATTTACATTTCCACCAACAGTACAAGAGGGTTCCCTTTTCTCCACACCCTCTCCAGCATTTGTTGTTTGTAGATTTTCTGATGATGCCCATTCTAACCAGTGTGAGGTGATACCTCGTAGTTTTGATTTGCATTTCCCTAATAATTAGTGATGCTGAGCAGCTTTTTATGTGCCTCTTGGCCAACTGTATGTCTTCTTTGGAGAAATGTCTATTTAGGTCTTCTGCCCATTTTTTGATTGGGTTTTTTTTTTTTAATATTGAGCTGCATGAGCTGTTTGTATGTTTTGGATACTTTGTCCATTGATTTGTCTGCAAATGTTTGCTCCCATTCTGAGGGTTGTCTTTTTGTCTTGATTATAGTTTCCTTTGCTGTGCAAAAGCTTTTACGTTTCATTAGGTCCCATTTGTTTATTTTTGTTTTTACTTCTATTACTCTAGGAGGTGGGTCAAAAAAGATCTTGCTGTGATTCATGTCAACGAGTGTTCTTCCTATGTTTTCCTCTAAGAGTTTTATAGTGTCCAGTCTTACATTTAGGTCTTTAATCCATTTTGAGTTTATTTTTGTGTATGGTGTTAAGGAGTATTCTAATTTCATTCTTTTACATGTAGCTGTCCAGTTTTCCCAGCACCACTTATTGGAGAGACTGACTTTTCTCCATTTTTTTTCTTTAGATTCCATATATATGTGTTAGCATATGGTATTTGTTATGGCACTGATGAACCTAGTGGCAGGGCAGGAATAACAATGCAGACATAGAGAATGGACTTGAGGACACGGTGGGGGAGGGGGAAGCTGGGGTGGAGTGAGAATAGCATCAACATATATACACTACCAAATGTAAAATAGTTAGCTAGTGGGAAGCAGCAGCATAGCACAAGGAGCTCAGCCCGGTGCTTTGTGACCACCTAGAGGGGTGGTATAGGGAGGGCGGGAGGGAGGCTCCAGAGGGAGGGGATATGGGGATGTATGTATGCATATGGCTGATTCACTTTGTTGTACAACAGAAAATAACACAGTGTTGTGAAGCAATTATACTCCAATAAAGATCTATTAAAAACAAGGAAAACACAATGAGACAAATATCATGTGATATTGCTTATATGTGGAATCTAAAATATGGTACAAATGAACATATTTACAAAACATAAACAGAGTCACAGATGTAGAAAACAAACTTATGGTTATCAAGGAGGAAAGGGTGGTGTGAGGGATAAATTGGGAGATTGAGATTGACATATACACACTACTATACATAAAATAGATAACTAATAAGAATCTACTGTAGAGCACAGAGAACCCTACTCAATACACTGTAATAACCTATATGAGCATAGAATCTAAAAAAAGAGTGAATGTATGTATATGTATAACTGATTCACTTTTCTGTACAGCAGAAGCTAACAGAACATTGTAAATCAACTATACTCTAATAAAAAATAATTTTAAAAAACACGATGAGATATCACCTCACACCTGTCAGAATGGCTATCATAAAAAAGAGATAACAAGGGGCTTCCCTGGTGGCACAGTGGTTGAGAGTCCACCTGCTGATGCAGGGGACACGGGTTCGTGCCCCGGTCCGGGAAGATTCCACATGCCACGGAGCGGCTGGGTCCGTGAGCCATGGCCGCTGAGCCTGCGCATCCAGAGCCTGTGCCCTGCAACGGGAGAGGGCACAACAGTGAGAGGCCCGCGTACCGCAAAAAAAAAAAAAAAAAGAGATAACAAGTATTAGCCAGGGTGTGAAGAAAAAGGAATTCTTGTGCACTTTTGGGGGGAATGTAAATTGCTGCGGTCACTATGGAAAACAGTGTGGAAGCTCCTCAAAAACTTAAATGGGGAGATGTTATTCAAAGGATACAAACTTGCAGTTATAAGATAATTAATTTTGCAGATGTACAGCATGGTGACTATAGTTAAGGAGATTGTATCATATACTGGAAATGTGCTAAGAGAGTAGACCTTAAATGTTCTCACCACAAAAAATAAAATGGTAATTATATGAAGTGATGAAAGTGTTAACTAACCCTACTGTGGTAATCATTTCACAAGATATGCTTGTATTACATCATCCCATTGTACACCTTAAATTTAATGTTATATGTCAAGTATGTCTCAATAAAGCTGAAAAAAAAGTACTATAAATTGTGTGGCTTATAACAACACAAATTTATTTCTCATAGTTCTAAGGGTTGAAAGTCCTAGATCAAGGCGCCTACACGTTCAGTGTCTGGTGAGAGCCCACTTCCTCGTTCATAGATGGCTGTCTTTTCACTGTAACCTCAGTTGGTTGGAAAGGTGAGAGAACTCTTTTAAAAGAGAGGCAGGCCTTTTATATAAGGACACTAATCCCATTTATGAGTGTTCCACTTCATGACCTAATCACCTCCCAAAGGACTCACCTCCAAATACCATCACATTGGCAGTTAACATTTCAACATATGAATTTGCGGGGGGTGGAGGTGGGGGTAGGACGTAAACGGTCTGTCCTTTGCAGATTTGAAATGTTATCTCTCTGTGGTTTCGATTTGCATTTCTTCATGTGCTTATTGGCCATTTGCGTACTTTGGAGATATGTCTATTCAAGCCTTTTGTCCATTTTTAAGTTCAATTGCTTGTTTGTTGTTGCTGAGGTGTAAGATTTTTGTTTTTATGTTCTGGGTATTAATCCCTTATCAGGTGTATGATTTGCAAACATTTTCTTCTATTTTTTGGTTCAATATTGATGAAGTCAAATTTACTTTTTTCTTTCTGCCCATGCTTTTGGTTTCATAGTCAAGAAACTCATTGTCATATCCAATGCCATGAATATTTTCCCCTATGTATTCTTCTTAGACTTTCCCAGTTTTAGGCGGACTCTCAACCACTGCGCCACCAGGGAAGCCCTGTACGCCGATTTTTGAAGGTTATTCATCTCTCTCGAAATAGCTAAGATGAAGTGTCATTTCTGACTCTGCATCTGAGAACATTATAGTATTTTTAATAAGTAACACAAGCACAAAGTTAAATAACCAGATAGGGGCTTCCCTGGTGGCTCAGTGGTTGAGAGTCCGCCTGCCGATGCAGGGGACACGGGTTCGTGCCCCGGTCTGGGAGGATCCCACATGCCGCGGAGCAGCTGGGACCGTGAGCCATGGCCGCTGAGCCTGCGCGTCTGGAGCCTGTGCTCCGCAACGGGAGAGGCCACAACAGTAAGAGGTCCGCGTACTGCAAAAAAAAAAAAAAAAAAAAAAGAAAGAAAGAAAGAAAGAAAAACAACCAAATAGGAAAGGCTATAATGAAAATTAAGAGCTTCCAGATAGGCCCCTCCCACTTCTACTCTTGCTCCCCAGATGCCACAATACTTTTAACCATTTTGGTTTTTAGTTCTTTAGAATTTACCTCCATGGGTTTAAATTATATGCTTTAACCTCTACATTGTGTTTCGTTTTGTTGACTTTCTCTTATTCTAGATGAGGCTATAAGCTCACTTGTACCATCCCAATATCTACCTTCCATCTAAATTCCCAGTACAATTATATTAATATTGTTAATTTGAATTGAGATAAAAAGCCTTTTTTCCTATGAAGACTTTAAAGGAGTTATGGAGTCTTGCATGTGTGAGAAAAGGAAAGTGGGAATGATCCTTTTCTGGTCTGACAAAAAATCTTATAAATATTTATACTTTTATGAATATGAGATCATAATTAAAATACTTTTACTATGACAAAAAATTATCAAGAAATACATTGACTGCTTCCAAGGAAAGTTTATTATTAGCAGCTTCCTGTTTATTTTGAGCCTAGTCAGGTTCTGCTAATATTCCTTTAACTAAATTCCAAAACTTTTCTTGATGGATTTGTATTTTGCAGGACATAATAGTCATGTGTCTATATTCCACATAACAGTCCCCTCCCACTTTAGGAGTCTCATGTTGCCAAAGAATAGGAAAAAGTGAAATTGACTCTACTGGATAGTGCCCTACAACCCAGTAGGCTACTTTATAATAATGTATTGATTAAGCACAGGGGACCATGGAGTCAGACAGATCTGGCTTAGAATCCTAGATCCACCATGTACTAGCAAGTTAGGTAATTGACCTGTGGCCTCAGTTTCTTCAACTAGAAAATAGGAACAAGTGCCTATTTCATAGCATTGTTGTGTTACACAAAAGAAAGAGACAATTTATTATCACATGATAATGTGTGGAAATGGCTAGGGTGCATAATTTATGTCCAGCTTGCCATTGCCACTCCCACAGAGTTATAATGTGCCGCCACTTATTGTATTGGCAAAATAAAATGAGTTACTCAAACATCAAAACGCATTTAACTCAAAGCCAACTGTAATCTTTATGGCAGTGAGATACAGTAAAGTTACAAACAAACCAGAACTGGTTCTCTTAAACAGAGGTCACAAAACTGATGACCTAAATGAATAAAGAGGGTCTGGTGTGGACTACGGACAATTGGAGAGCACAGACTCTGTCTAAATTAAATATCACCTATTCAACGACTGCCACTTGTGGCAATATAGTTTTTCCCATGCAAGGAGGCAGAGTAACAGTCGATAAATCCTCTGAATTTGCAAGAGTAATTAGAAATCTAAATTTTAATACAAAATCTCCTGATTAACTGTTGACAACTAATTCAGTTTAAAAAAACAAAACACTGTCTGGGTCAAACACAACCCATCTCTGGGCTGGAGGTAGTTCATGGGCTTCCAGGATGCCACCTCTATAAAACAACTCCTTGCATATCAGAATATAATTATCTTTAGTAATCAGAGCTCATGAAAACATAGATCTTAGGTCAATTGACTAGGTCTCAAAATCAGTATCCTATTTCAGCTAAAAATGTAATATACTTTATTTCCCATCTATGTCAAAACTGCTTCTTACCTGAGTGCAACATGTCTGTATGTAGATTTTTCCCAAAGCAGTTTTTGTTTTGTTTTGTTTTTTTCGTTACGCCGGCCTCTCACTGTTGTGGCCTCTTCCACTGTGGAGCACAGGCTCCAGATGCGCAGGCTCAGGGGCCATGGCTCACGGGCCCAGCCGCTCCGCGGCATGTGGGATCCTCCCGGACCGGGGCACGAACCCGTGTCCCCTGCATCGGCAGGCGGACTCTCAACCACTGCGCCACCAGGGAAGCCCCCCAAAGCAGTTTTGTTGGATTTTATCAGATATATTTTAAAGAAGAAATTTTATGTTATACCTTTCTTTCTGTGTTCTCCTGCAAATTTAGTGATAATCTTACAATGTAATGATATTTAATCATAAAATGTAATGGAAATTTCAATGTAGCAAGCTGCTTATTGGTGAGGCTGGAAGGGTAGGAGGTAGATTTGGGGTAGAAACAAATCAATTCCATTTTTGTTGTGAACAGCTTTTCTATTAGGAAAAGTCTGAAATGTCTACTTTTCTATGAATTTTTCAAATTAGTTTGAGCTTTGTAGATAATGTAAATAATATTCTAGTATGCATTTTGTTTGTTATTTTTACAGACATTACTTTGAATATCTTTTATATTTTTGGATAAGTACTTAATAATTTGCCTTTCTGAAAAATACAAGTTTCTTCTTATCTTAATAGGAAATGATTCAGAATGCCATAAATCTGAATATTACCCAAAAAAGGAACTTGGAAATTCAGTCATCCATACTTATAGTAGTTTATGTCCATGTTTGATACATCACTGCCTGGATATCATACTCTCTTTTGTGTAATTTGTTATGTTGCTCTCATAGTCTTTTCTTTAATGGAGAAGGGACCTGTTTGTCCCACTGATTCTTTTTTTTCTGAATATACTTTTTATTTTATATTGGTGTATAGTTGATTTACAATGTTGTGTTAGTTTCAGGTGTATAGCAAAGTGATTCAGTTATATATATATACATATATCCATTCTTTTTCAGACTCTTTTCCCATGTAGGTTATTACAGCATATTGAGTAGAGTTACCTGTGCTATACAGTAGGTCCTTGTTGATTATCCATTTTATATATAGCAGTGTTTATATGTTAATCCCAAACCCCTAATTTATCCTCCCCCCTCCATATTTCCCTTTTGGTAACCATAAGTTTGTTTTTGAGGTCTGTGAGTGTCTTTCTGTTTTGTAAATAAATTCATTGGTATCATTTTTTTTAGATTCCACATATAAGAGATAAATATATTTGTCTTTAAAAAATTTTTATTTTATATTGGAGCATAGTTGATTAACAATGTTGTGTTAGTTTCAGGTGTATAGGAAAGTGATTCAGTTATACATATACATGTATCTATTCTTTTTCAAATTCTTTTCCCATTTAGGTTATTACTGAATATTGAGCAGTGTTCCCTGTGCTATACAGTAGGTCCTTGTTGGTTATCTATTTTAAATATAGTAGTGCATACATGTCAATTCCAAACTTCCAATCTATCCCTCCTCCCCACCCTTTCCCTCTGGTAACCATAAGTTCCTTCTCTAAGTCTGTGAGGCTGTTTCTATTTTATAAATAAGTTCATCTTTATCATGTTTTTAGATTCCACATATAAGGGATATCATACGCTGTTTCTCTTTCTCTGTCTGACTTACTTCACTTAGTATGTTAATCTCTAGGTCCATCCATATTGCTGAAAATGGCATTATTTCATTCTTTTTTATGGCTGAGTAATATTCCATTGTATACATGTACCACATCTTCTTTATCAATTCCTCTGTCGTTTGACATTTAGGTTGCTTCCATGTCTTGGCTATTGTAAATAGTGCTGAAATGAACCCTAGGGTGCATGCATCCTTTCAAATTATGGTTTTCTCCAGATATATTTCTAGGAGTGGGATTGCTGGATCATATGGTAGTTGTATTTTTAGTTTTTTTAAGGAACCTCCATACTGTTCTCCATAGTGGCTGAATCAATTTCCATTCCCACCAACAATGTAGGAGGGTACCCTTTTCTCAACACCCTCTCCAGCATATATTGTTTATAGACTTTTTGATGATGACTATTCTGACCGTTGTGAGGTAACACCTCATTGTAGTTTTGATTTGCATTTCTTTAATAATTAGCGACATTGATCATCTTTTCATGTGCCTGTTGGCCATCTACATGTCTTCTTTGGAGAAATGTATATTTAGATCTTCTGCTCATTTTTTGATGGGTTTTTTTGTTTTTTTTATTGAGCTATGTAAGCTGTTTTTATATTTTGGAGATTAATCCCTTGTTGGTCGCTTCATTGGCAAATATTTTCTCCCATTCTGTGGGTTGTCTTTTCATTTTGTTTATGGTTTTCTTTGCTGTGCAAAAGCTTTTAAGTTTAATTAGCTCCCATTTATTTATTTTTGTTTTTATTTTCATTACTCTAGGAGGTGAATCCAAAAAGATATTGCTGCGATATATATCAGAGTGGTCTGCCTATGTTTTCCTCTAAGAGTTTTACAGTATCTGGCCTTACATTTAGGTCTTTAATCCATTTTGCATTTATTTTTGTGTATGGTGTTAGAGAATGTTCTAATTTCATTCTTTTACATGTAGCTGTCCTGTTTTCCCATCACCATTTATTGAAGAGACTGTCTTTCCTACATTGTATATTCTTGCCTCCTTTGTCATAGATTAATTGACCATAGGTTTGTGAATTTATTTCTGGACATTGTATCCTGTTCCATTAATCTAAATTTCTGTTTTTGTGCCAGTAATATACTATTTTGATTACTGTAGCTTTGTAATATAGTCTGAAGACAGGGAGCCTGCTTCCTCCAGCACCATTTTTCTTTCTCAGGATTGCTTTGGCTATTTGGGGTCTTTTGTGTTTCCATACAAAGTTTAAAATTTTTTGTTCTAGTTCTGTGAAAAATGCCATTGGTAATTTGATAGGGATTGCACTGAATCTATAGATTGCCTTGGGTAGTATATTCATTTTGACAATATTGATTCTTCCAATCCAAGAACATGGTATATCATTCTATCTGTTCGTGTCACCTTCAATTTCTTTCATCAGCATCTTATAGTTTTCAGAGTACAGGTCTTTTGCCTCCTCAGGTAGGTTTTTTCCTAGGTCTTTTATTATTTTTGATGAGATGGTGGATGGGATTGTTTCCTTAATTTCTCTTTCTGATCTCTCATTGTTAATGTATAGCAATGCAGGAGATGTCTCTGTATTAATTTTGTATCCTGCAACTTTACTGAATTCATTGATGAGCTCTAGTAGTGTTACAGTAGCATCTTTAGGAGTTTCTATGTATAGTATCATGTCATCTGCAAGCAGTGATGGTTTTGTTTCTTCTTTTCCAATTTGGATTCTTTTTATTTCTTTTTCTTCTCTGATTGCTATGGCTAGGACTTCCAAAATGATGTTGAATAAAAGTGATGAGAGTGGACATCCTTGTCTTGTTCCTGATCTTAGATTAAATGCTTTCAGGTTTTCACCCTTGAGTATGATGTTAGCTGTGGGTTTGTCATATATGGTCTTTATTATGTTGAGGTATGTTCCCTCTATGCCCACTTTCTGGAGAGTTTTTATCATAAATGGGTGTTGAATTTTATCAAAAGCTTTTTCTGCATCTAATGAGATAATCATATGATTTTTATTCTTCAGTTTTTTAATGTGGTGTATCACGTTGATCGGTTTGTGTATATTGAAGAGTCCTTGCATCCCTGGGATAAATCCCACTTGATCATGGTGTATGATCCTTTTAATGTATTGTTGGATTCAGTTTGCTAGTATTTTGTTGAGGATTCTTGCATCTCTGTTCATCAGTGGTATTGGCCTGTGATTTTCTTTTTTTGTGGTATCTTCATCTGGTTTTGGTATCAGGGTGATGGTGGCCTCATAGAATGAGTTTGGGAGTGTTCCTTCCTCTGCAATTTTTTGGAATAGTTTGAGAAAGATAGGTGTTAACTCTTCTCTAAATGTTTGATAGAATTCACCTGTGAAGTCATCTGGTCCTGAACTTTTGTTTGTTGGAAGTTTTTAAATTTCAATTTCAATACTTGTGATTGGTCTGTTCATATTTTCTGTTTCTTCCTGGTTCATTCTTGGAACATTGTACCTTTCTAAGAATTTGTCCATTTCTTCTAGGTCATCCACTTTATTGGCATATAGTTGCTTGTAGTAATCTCTCATGATCCTTTGTATTTCTGCAGTGTCAGTTGTTACTTCTCCTTTTTCAATTCTGAGGCATCACAGCAGTGGAGTCTGCAGGCTGTTGTGTGGGGCCAAGTCTTGGTGCCAAAATGGCAACCTCTGGGAGAGTTTGCACCAACGAATATTCCCTGGGGTCTTTGCCACCCATGTCTTTGCCCCCATAGTGAGCCGTATCTGATCCCCGTTTCCCCAGGAGACCCTCCAAGATCTGCAGGTAGGTCTGGTCCAGGATCCTATGAAGCCTCTGCTTTGCCCTGGGTCCCAGTGCACATGAAACCTGGTATGCACCCTCCAAGAGTGGAGTCTCTGTTTCCAGCAGTCCTGTGGAGCTTCTGCACTCAAGTCCCACTGATCTTCAAAGCCAAAAGCTCTGATGCTCCTCCCAATGCCAGACCATCAGGCTGGGGAGTCTGATGTGGGACTCAGCACTCTCACTTCTGTGGGAAAACCTCTGCGATATATTTATTTTCCAGTTTGGGGGTCTCCCACCCAGTGGGTATAGGATTTGATTTTATCATGAAAGTGTCTCTCCTGTCATCTTGTTGTGGCTTTTTCTTTGCCTTTTGATGTAGATATCTTTTTTTGGTAGGTTCCAAACTTCTTTTGTTGATGGTTGTTCAGCAGTTAGTTGTGATTTTGATGTTTTCATGAGAGGAGGTGAGCGCAAGTCCTTCTACTCCACCATCCTGTCTCCTTCTCCCACTGATTTTTCACAGGTGCATTACTTGCTTCACTGAGTTTAAAATTACTATATGGTAAATATGTATTTATCTTTATCCTAAAATACATTTAATACACTTTAAAATTATATTTTCTTTTAAAATAAATAATTACTATTTTTTAAGACTTTTTTTTGGTTTGGACCATTTATAAAATCTTTTATTGAATTTGTTACAATATTGCTTCTGTTTTATGTTTTTTTTGGTTTTTTGGCTGTGAGGCATGTGGGATCTTAGCTCTCCAACTAGGGATCGAACCCTACACCCGCTGCACTGGAAAGCAAAGTCTTAACCACTGGACCTCCAGGGAAGTCCCTTAAATAAATCATTATTAATACTTATTAGCATCTAATTATAGATCTTGGGAGTAATTTTTCACAGAGTAAACCTGGAGAAGCAGAGAGGTGGCCATAACTCAAAATAAATACCACTCACAGTTTTGCAATTTGGCTTATTCTACATGATAGATAACTGAAATTATAGTAATTTTTATCACAATCCTTCTTTTCATATTCTTAATTGTGTGACTGTTGATCTTATTTTAATGATCTGAACTGTGTCTTTGTCATTTGTAAGCAAGCCCAGTGTTCTTTGAAAGCATGCAAGAGCATCTTAAGCCCAGACTTCCCACTTTTTGTCACAGTCATTTCAGAAAGTTCCCTTCAGTGCATGTGACATGATCTTAACTCTAGAGTTTTCCATTGAACTTCAACCCACAATATCTGAATGTGTACCATGTTTATTAGCTTGATAGATTTTTCAAGATCTACAAGTAATTCAATGTTTTTCTGAGCTCTCTTCACCATTTTTAGATGTTCAAGGCTACTAACCTAGCAAGGTAGGAGCATCAGTTCTCACTTTCATCCCTTCCTGATTTCTTACTTTATGATATTGATTCTACAAACTAAACTCTTAACTTTTCTTTCAGTGTTCCCTTTTCAATAGAGGTACTTTTTGTTCATCATCGACCACTTCTTTGTCTTCTTAGAAGTTGTGTACCTCCAATATTTAGAGGAAGGAGTTTTTTACCACCTCATTTAGTTTCCTACTGCTGGACAGTTCTGTCATTTTGACATTTGTGATGAGGTTTTTAAACAATGGGCAGTTTTCATTCTAGTATTGTTTTGGAATTATATGACATACAAACAACAAACACACATCTGCCTTAAAGAAGCAAGGATGTGACTGTGGAAATTTACATCTTTCATTGTTTTTTCCAAACAAATAAATCAATATAAAGGTTGCTCTCCCATTCCTAACCAACCAACAGCTGCTCCAACAGTAGTTGTCACGGATAGACATCTTTGCTGACATTTTTAGAGGCATAGTCAAAGGGTAAATGAACCTACAATTTAGCCTAGACTATTTCCACGACAGGTGTGCCTACAAAAGATGTTCATGATCCATTTTAAAGGATTTGCGTAGGAAATACAACACAGCAGCTGAGACCTGTTTGTCCTGCAAAAAAAGGTTCTTCTCTTTCCAAGACAGTTAACTTGATCATTTTCTTGAGGGTCACAATCAACATTGCATGAGCAATAGGCTCTTTCTGAGAGAAATTAAAGTAAAATTCAATTAAAAGGCTAGTGTTGCTACTACAAAATAGAAAAGCTCTTTCTTTGCAGTAAGGTGAATTACCATGCTATTCTTGTACCAAGCATATTAATGGAGCAATTCATGTATAAAGATAGCTTTAAAACATGAGGCTGTCCTGTGAAAGGAATATCATTTTTAAAGTATAAGCAGCAAGGATTTTTCAACAATTAGTCTTTTTCTCAGAGTAATGTTGCATACAGACTGAAGATTGCCTCTTCTATTGAATTGTATAATGAAAAATCAATCAGTTTAATGGTTGACAAACTTTGACATTCAAATAAAAATGTTGCTAGTATTTTCATAAAGACCTGTAGGCAAAACGAAATTCCATGACTTTAATTTATGCAACAGTAAATGTCTGCCAAAACATTGTACAGATGACTGTATAATGAGGCAATAATAACTGAAGGAATCAAAGTAAAGGAAACAGAAGCCAAACTTCCCCACTTTTGCAGATAAAAGAAATGCATTCACAAAACTGAACAAGATTCTTTTTCTTTCTTTTTTTTTTTTTTAAGTCCCTTTGCGCTCTCATTACACCGATAGGTTTTGTTAGGGGAGAAAGGCTTCTAAATCATTTGCTATGTTGTCTTGACATTCCTGCCCCTTTCTTTTCCTCTTCCTCCAAAAAGAAAATTTAAGGCTTCCTCCCTTTTTAAAAATCCTGTATCTTAGATGAGTTCATATATGATCTTTATAAACCAAGCTTCAAGGCAACAAAATACAACATAAAAAGCCCTAATTAATAACGTTAATTGTTTGAGATAAAACCATTTGCTCTGCTACAGTATGAGCAATCTCAGTATATGATTTATGGGTAGTCTGAATGAGATCTTTCCCATTTTACCCAGGTGCTACATGGGAGTTAAGAATGTTTACAAAGGGGAGACTATAGTGGTAGCAGTGAATGTAAGTAAGATGGGTGAGTAGGGATGAATGAAAGAATGGTAAGATACATAGACAAGAGGACTCGATGAGGTTGAAGAATTAGTGATCTAAAGGTACTTGAGTAATTGAGTTGGAAAGAGATGAATAAATGTGTTACAGTAGGATGCTTGAATTCAAGATTTTGGAGGGAATGCAATGATTGGTGATGAGTGGAGTATAACCATGGGAATGAAAGGATGAAGTGGAATAGAGGAAGAAAACTTCAAATCTGAGAATACAGTGGTATTGAAAAGCAAGTGTTTTGTATCAGTTATCTAAATAGATGTTTTAATCATAAGTATTGCTAACAGTATTCATGATAGAGAGAGGGTAAGACAATGATCAGACGCTAAAGATTGAAATGAATGAGGCAAAGTGAACAACATTTTAGTAGTTAACAATAACAAGAAAGTGTAGCAAATGGCATGGCAGTTGGCATAGGATTTTGGGATATGAAGGAATAGAGAGGAGAAATTGTTCTGAAGTAGCAACATGGAGCAAAGAAGATGTCTATTTCAATTCCAGTCTCTAGGTTATATAGGATGTGAAACTGAAAACTTTCACCACTTGAAAGAACTGCAGGGAAAGTAGTATCCTCATTGGACATCTAGGTTTCAGTTAGGAAAAGAAAGGGAAAGGAATTTTTTAAAAAGGAAATTAAAAGCATTTTGGGAGGAGCAACATCAGCAAAATGGCAGACTTGGAAGCTCTAGGCCATTTTTCTCTCATGGGAACATTAAAAAAAAATGAGAGACTAGCTAAAATGAACTTATACAAGCCTTGGAAAACAGTCAAAGAGCAATAGCAACCAAGTGAACACCCACTGAAGAAAAAGCCACACTCAAAATGGTAGGAAAATTTGTAGAATTTTTGCACAGTCCCTCCCCTCACCCCCAGCATGGCACAGTCTTGGTCTGGAGGAGGAGACATCTCAGTTCCAAATTCCATTTCTTGTCTGAAGGGAGCATTTCAGACCTTATACACAAACTTCTAACCAGTCCTGTGGTTGCATGAAGGATTGGTCTCTATTTCATCTTACTTGGATCTCAAGCTGGAGAAGCAGCAGGCACTGTTGGGATAGATACAGGGGGACTACAGACCCACAAACAAATGAGGTCATTGAGTATGGGTAGAGACATACAGTGGAACAAGTAAAGCCCTGAGGAGAAGCTTGGGTGTGACTCTTTGGGAGATTAAGACACTGAAAAGCAGCCATGTACATGCGGGAAGTAAAAAAGCCACACACAAGCCCAGGTCAGATGCACACTTAGAAAAGAACTGAGAAGAACTTAAGCTTTAACCTCAAGCTGATTGCAAGGTTTATAACACACCAAGCTAATTAGTGAAAGATTGCCTTGGCAGAGAACCTGGCTGTAAAAAATGGGAGATGTGACTTTTTCCAAATGTCCAATTTTCAACAACAACAAAAATCACAAGACATACAAAGAAACAGAAAAATGTGGCCCATTCAAAAAAAGAAAATAAAATATCAGAAACCATCCCTGAAGAAGCAGTATACAGACATTAAAAATCTGTTTTAAATTTGCTCAAAGAGCTAAAGGAAAACAGAGAAAAATAAAGGAAATCAGGAAAATGATACATGAACAAAATTAGGATCTCAAAGAGATAGTAATTATAAAAAGGAACCAAACAAATTCTGGATCTAAAACTACAATAACGGAGTTGAAAATTTTACTTAAAGGAGTTCAGCACCACACTTGAGGAGGCAAAAGGAAGAATAAGTAAAGTCAAAGATAACATATTTGAAAATTGAGAGTCTGAAGAACAGAAAATAATGAAAAAAGTGAACTGAGCCTAAGAGACTAATGGGATAACATTAAACAGACAAACATATGCATTATGGTTTCAAAAGGAGAAGAGAGAGAAATAGGAAGAGAGATCACTTGAAGAAATAATGGCTGAAAACTTCCAAAATTTTATGAAAGATATGAATACAAAAATCAAAGAAATTCAACAACAAAAAATCAACAAGGAAGTATAGGATTTGGACACCATAAACCAGTTGGACCTAATCAAGATATATAGAACACTTTTCTTCAAGAACATCAACAAAATTGACAAATCTTTAGCTAGATTGATTAAGAAAAAATGAGAGAAATAAATTACTAAAATCAGAAAAGAAAATGGGGATATAACTATCAATTTTACAGAAATAAAAAGGATTATGAGAGTACTAAAACAGCTGTACACTAATGAATTGAATAAGCTTTATGAAATGGACAAAATTCTAGAAACACACAACTTACCAAAACTGAATCATGATAAGCAAAAAATCTGAATAGACTTATTCATAGTAAGGAGATTAAAATCAGCAAACCTCCCTACTAAGGAAAGCCCTGGACCAGATGGCTTCAGAAGTGAACTCTACCAAAAATGTAAAGAATTAACACCAATCGTTCTCAAACTCTTTCAAAATATTGAAGAAGTGGGAACACTTCCCAACTTATTCTATGAAACCAGTATTATCCTGTTACAAAAGCCAGACCAAGACACTACAAGAAAAGAAAGCTATAGAACAATATCCCTTATGAATATCAATGTAAAAATTCTCAAAAATACTAGCAAATCAAGTTATACAACATATATATATGTATATGATTATACATGATTATCAAGTGAGATTTATTCCCGTAATGCTAGCATGACTCATCATATGAAAATCAGTGTAATACAACACATTAACAGAATGAAGGGGAAAAAAAAACACACGTGATTATCTCAATTGATGCAAAAAAGGACTTGATGAAATTCTACATCCTTTCATGATAAAAACATTCAACAAATTAGGACTGAAATAATATAACTTCCTCAATATAATAAAGGTCATATATAAAAGACACAATTAACATTATACTTGTGGCAAAAGACTTAAAGCTTTTCCAGCATGATCATAAGCAGGACAAGAATGCATTCTTCCACCACTTCTATTCAATGTAGTATTGGAAGATCTAGCCAGAGCAATTAGGCAAGATTAAGAAAAGAGCATATTAATTGGAAAGGTAGAAGTAAAATGATCTCCATTCACAGATGATATGTTATAAGTAGCAAAATCTAGAGATTACACACACATACACAAAACTGTTAGAGCTAGTAAATGAATTCAGCAAAGTTTCAGGATACAAAATCAGCAAACAAAAATCAGTTGCATTTCTATGAGCTAACAATGAATAATCCAGAAATGAAATTAGAAAATAATTCCATTTACAATACCAATGAAAGAATGTAATACTTAGGAATAATATTAAACAAGGGAATGTATGATGGTTAATTTTATGTGTCAACTTGGAGGTTGTTTTTTTGGATGAGATTAACATTAAAATCGGTAAACTTTGAGTAAGCAGATTGCTATCCATAATGTGGGTGGGCCCCATTCAATCAGTTGAATGTCTGAATTAAAAAACAAAAACAAAAACAAAACAGCCTCCTTAAGTATGAGAGAATTTTCCCTTAGACTGCCTTCAGACTTCTGCATCAGTGGCTCTCTTTCACCTGTTTGCCTTGGGACTGGAACTACACTACTGGTTCTCCTGGGTTTCTAGCTTGCCAACCCATGTTACAGATTTTGGACTCTCTAGCCTCCATAATTGCATGAGCCAATTTCTTATATTAAATCTATCTATCTATCTATCTATCTATCCATCCATCCATCTGTCTATCTATCCATCTACAACCAATTGGTTCTGTTTCTCTGGAAAACTCTGATTAATATAGGGTGAAAGACTTGTGTACTGAAAACTATGAAATGTTGCCAAAAGAAAATAAAGAAGAGACAAATAAGTGAAAAGACATCTTGTATTCATGGATAGGAAGACTTAGTATTGTTAGGATGACAATGGTACCCAAAACAATCCAGAGATTCAATGCAATCCCTATCAAAATCCCAACAGTTTTGTTTTTCAGAAATAGGAAAATAATCCTAAAATTCATATGAAATTTCAAGGGACTCTTGCCTTTGAAGCCAAAACAATCTTGGAAAAGAAAAACAAAGTTGGAAGACTCACACTTCCTGATTTTAGAATTTATTACAAAATTACATTAATCAAAATAGTACAGTACTGGCATAACGACAGACAAGTAGATAAAAGGAATAGAATAAAGATCAAAAACTAAACCTTTGCATATATATTTAAATAACTTTCAACAAGGGTGCCAATATCATTCAATAAAGGAAAGAATAATGTTTTCAGCAAATTGTTCTGGGACAACTGATATCTGAATGCAAAGAATGAGTTTGGACACTTAACTTATAGCATATATAAAAATTAACTCAAAATTGATGGGATACCTAAATGTTATTGCTATAAAACTCAGAAGAAAGCATAGGGGAAAATCTTCATGACATTGGATTTGGCAATGGTTTCTTGAATATATAAAAAGCACAGGTAACAAAAGAAAAATTAAATTCACTTCATCAAAATTAAAACTTTTGTGCATCAAAGGACACTATCAAGAAAGTGAAAGGGCAACTCACAGAAGTGGAGAAAATATTTGCAAATCTTATATCTGATAAGGGATTAATACCCAAAATATATAAATAATGCCTACAAGTCAACAACAAAATATCAAATAACCTATTTAAAAATGGATACATGTATTTGTATGGCTGAGTCGCTTTGCTGTGCACATGAAACTATCACAACATTGTTAATCAGCTATAATCCAATATAAAATAAAAAGTTAAAAATAAATACATACATAAATAAAAATGGATAGAATACTTTAATAGACATTTTTCTAAAGAAGATATACAAATAGCCAATAAGCACATGAAAAGATTTTCAATATCACTAATGATTAGAGCAATACAAATCAAAACCGTATTGAGATACCACTTCATATCCATTAGGATGACTACTACAAAAACAAAAGCCAGAAGATAATAAGTGTTTTTAAGGATGTGTAGAAGTTGGAACACTGTGCATTGCTAGGGGAATGTAAAAATGGTACAGCCATTGTTGAAAACAGTACAGGGTTTCCTTAAAAATGTTAAATTTAGAATTAGCATATGATCCAGCAATTCCACTTCTAGGTATATAGTCAAAAGATTTGAAAACAAAAAAGAGAAGACATATGTATACCATAGTTCATAGCAGCATTAGTCACAGTAGCCAAAATGTATGTCACAGATGAATGGATAAACAAAGTGTGGTATATATATAAAATGGAAGGAAATTCCTATAGCTGTTATAATAAGGATAAATCTTGAAAACATTATAGGTGAAATAACCTCAACATAGTCAAATATTGTATGTGTCCAGTCATATGGGATATTTAGAATAATCAAATTCACACAGACACAACATAGATTACAGGTTACCAGGGGCTAGGGAAGGGTGAAAGGGGGCTTACTGTTTAATGGTACAGAATTTTAGTTGGGAAGATGAAAAAGTTATGGAGACGGATAATGGTGATGGTTATACAACAGTATGAATGCACTTAGTGCCACTGAATTATACTATTAAAATGATTAAAATGGTATCTTTTATGTTATGTATATTTTACCACAATAAAAAGCAAGAAGTAAAATTTTGAAGGCAAAAATATTTTTATTTTAAAAATTTAAATGATAGCTTGTGAGTTGCCAGAAGATATGGTGAATTGATTCAGTTTGGGAAGTGCTATAAGACTGGTACAAACTAGGAGATGTAGAGAGCAGGATGGAGGCAAGAGGCAAATGAGAGATGACCTAGGAACCTAGCCCTCCTATGGTGATTGAAGTACAGAAAGATGTAGGCAGCTCTAAGTAGTGAGGTGATCTGGGGGAGGGGTGATCTCCTTGCAAAGGCCTTATGATGTCTGCTTTTTATTGAATCATGATAGTCCAATAAAGGCAATATAGAAAAAATTTTATCATCATGGAATTTCGCTTCTCACAAAACTAGATTTGAATCATGTTTCTGCTACTTACCATCTGTGTAGTACCTCAGGTAAAGTTTTGAAACTCAGCTTTTTCAACTATAAAATAGCAATGATAAGACCTACTTGAAAGAATTGTATGGGTCCAAAAACAACTATGTAGCTAAAGTGCTTAATACATTATCAGCACTAGATAAAATTGTAATTTTGCTTTGATTGTTATTGTAATTATTGTTGCATTCATCAACATTATCATGATCATCATACTTCTCTTTTACAGAAGAAATACAACACAATAGTGTAGAAGACCTCGGAATCTTGAAGGGAAGGAAAAGGGCATAGGAAAAATGTTGCTGGAGGTTAAACTAAATCCACTTCCCCATTTAGATTTCAGCTGGCTTAGCTCATGTAATTGATGGAGAAAGCATGTTCAGGAGAAGGTTTAGAGATATTAATGGAAGAAATATGAAAGTTGAAGGTTTGTGGTGCCATGCAATTGAAGACTCATGTGAAAATAATTTTAAAAGTGTTTTTGTTTATTAATATAAATTTTAATGCATCTGAGTATTCTAAAATTTTTGATTGTATCATAAGAACCGAATTTTCACTATTGAAATCTATACATTTCAAGAAAGCAGAAAGACAAAAAATAAGAAAGACACATGATCCTAAAACCCAGAGATAACCACTATTTACATTTTGATGCATAGCCTTCTGGGTTTTTTCAACTCATATGTAAACCTTTTAATAAAAATAATATCCAACTTCATATTCTGATTTAAACTTGAATTTTTCACTTAATGCAAAATTTTGAACATTTTCTCATGTCAATAAATATAGGATTACATTATTACTTTTAAGGTATATAGTACTCCATTATATGAAAGTACCATAATTCATTTAACCTTCTCATTGTTGTACATTTAGTATATTTTCATTAACAAAGACAACTCTGTGCTGAACATCTTCTTAAGTAAATCTTTCTATCCATCCTGTTATTACCTTTATATAAATTGTTAGAGAAAGACTCCTGAATCAAAAGCTGTGCAGTATGTTAAGGTCTATACATATGTTGAAATATATGTTAAATATTTTAAATGTATATATTCTTAGGTATAAACTACCATACATACTACAATGCAAGTGGTCTTAGAAGTATCAGTGAGCCCCGTTCACAATTGTAAATTACACTAATAAAGGCAACACACAATGGATGAGCTCAGTTATATGCAAAAATCACAAAAGAAGGAGTCTCTTTCAGGTCAAAAGGTAGAAGTGAGTACTAGATTGCAGCCTAATCAATGATATTGACTAGCCTAAAGATTCTGATGATAGAAGGGGAGTGGTCAATTCTGAAATAGCATTATTGGGAAAGATTATTATAGAGACACAATGTGGGAGAAAAGGTCCTTGTGAACTGACATCAATGTTTGCTCAACAGGTTGACCCCTCTTGTGACGATGGATGCATTACTCTCCCAGATGGATGACAGTAGCCATGAAAATCATCCAGCTCACTCCCCAGGTTTATTTAATCACCATCTGATTATAATCTGATTACCATCCCATGTAAACTTTCCAATAGAGAAGAGAATGCACTGACTGAATCTGAGTATTCCAGCCCATGAAACAGTTATATTTTAAAAATAAATTCTTAAATTGGTATTATGTTTTATATCTCAGATTTGGGGTATTTTTGTGAATTTGGGGAATATCAGCTATTCCCTAAGATCCTAATTATCTTCAAGGCAGAATCACTACTGAGCTTCTGGCTTTGCAAACCTGGACTGAGTAAAATCAACAAGTTACGTATCAATACAGGCATCATTTTTCCACCCCTTTACCCAAAATCATTTCTAAATCTTGGAAAGCCGAGGAAGACTGGGAGGAAATATGGCTTGGATTATCACCTATCTACTCTCCATCCACTGAGACGTATATTATTTTCTCTCATCCTTGGTTGTCAATCCTCACTGGTCATGCTGCTCTTTCCCTTGCTTCTTATGACAACATCTCTTTAGGTCTGGCTTTCCCTCAGATAACTTCTGCAGCCCTCTGGAATGTGCCAGGATTTACTTTCTGCTTCTGTGTCACAGTAGGGTACAGACCAGTCTGTGAGACTCTCTACAGGTCTCTCTGACAAAATACATCACAGGCCATTTCCACTCTACTGCTTCTGTATCGTGTTAGGTGCAGGATAACTCTGCCAGTACATTATCTCATCTGTGCCAAGATGGGCTAGGTAGTTAGTTCTGCTCTATGCCTCCCATGTCATGCCTGAGGGAATTCTCCCTTGGAAAATGGCATGGGGCTTAAATCACTCAAACCTATGTGGACATCTTATTATCCCTATTCCTTGGGACTTGGACCAGGGTTCAGGACAGAGGGCTTCTTCTCAGAGACCTACCAGTTTCTAACTCCCTTCTTCCCCTCTCTGAATCGCCTCTTCTGCCAGTCAAGGGACACCTTAACTCCTCTAAAATAGGACAAAATGGCTCTAACTTATCATGCAGTCTTCTGAAATTATTGTGTATGACATAAAATCCTATGCCCTTAGTTCTAGGCTTATAAAACCTCAAACCTTTTTATTTCAAACTATTTGTACCTGCCCTGAGCTTCAAAAGTCTATATTAAAACATAAAAGCCAATGGTTGCCTTTTTTCTCTCTGGTTCTGTTGTAATAACACTTTCTTGTTAGATCTATAATTCCAGAATTTTTCCAAACAAAGGACCTCGTATCCTGGAAAATGGTATTGGGTAGCATCTGAGAGGCTGAGTGTAGCACAGCCTAGAATAGAGGGAAATACTCTCTGTTTACCTCCAATATCGCCCCAGATCACTGAAAGCATTCAGTTTTTCATACAATACATGATGGCTTTGGTGACCTTTGTAGGACACCCTGATAATTCATTCACCTTGCACAATACTTTTTGTCCTCCCTTGTGTTTTATGTTGACCTCTCATTGATTGCACATTCCATAAGTGCCTTTCTATTGAGATAAAGATGGATAAACACCAGCCTCTTCCTATGGACCATGTGGACTTATTTGAAAGTTCTAGCACAGGAACACAACGATTTTGATACCTTTGATAGTTATCCTCTCTGGAAAAATCATACTCTTTGACTGAAAGCAACTTTGGGAGCAGACAGGGCTGAGGGAGATAGGATTGATCTTACTGATCAATGGGATGATGAATGTAATAACAAACTTAACCTTCTATTCAAGCACAACGTCGCTAATCAAAAAAAAAATAGCTGAGATACAAACCCATTCACAGAGAGTCAATAATATCTTCTTCCTACTCAAAACAACAGGGCCCATCCTGGTATACATTTTCTCAGCTTTAGTGAGGTATAAATGACAAATAAATTTGTAGTATATTTAAAGTGTACAATGTGATGATATATGTATAAATTGCAAAAGGATTCCCACAGTGAAGTTAATTAACACAGTCATCATCTCACATAGTTATTATGGCTATTGTAAATAATGATGCAGTGAACATAGGGGTGCACATACCTTTGGAGTTAGTGTTTTCATTTTCTTTGCATAAATACCCAGAAGTGGAATTGCTGGATCATGTCATAATTCTATTCTTAATTTTTTGAGGAATCTCCATATTGTTTTCCATAATGACTGCACCAATTTACAGTTTCACCAACAGTGCACTATGGTTCCCTTTTCTCCACATCCTCTCCAAAATTTGTTATTTATTGTCTTTTTGAGAATAGCCATTCTAACATGTGTGAAATGATATCTCACTCTGTTTTTTTGGTTTTTTGTTGTGTGTGTGTTTTTTTTGCGGTACGCGAGCCTCTCACTGTTGTGGCCTCTCCCGTTGTGGAGCACAGGCTCCGGACGTGCAGGCTCAGCTGCCATGGCTCACGGGCCCAGCCGCTCCACAGCATGCGGGATCCTCCCGGACCAGGGCACGAACCCGTATCCCCTGCATCGGCAGGCAGACTCCCAACCACTGCACCACCAAGGAAGCCCTCATTATGGTTTTGAATTGCATTTCCTTGATGAATAGTGAAGTTGAGAATCTTTTCATGTGTCTGTTGGCCATCTGTACATCTTCTTTGGAAAAAAAAGTCTATTCAGGTCCTCTCCCCCTTTTTAAATCAAGTTGTTCATTTCTTTGATGTTGAGTTGTATGAGTTCTTTGTGTACTTTGGATATTAACCAATATTGGACATATAATTTGCAAATATCTTCTCCCATAGCGTAGGTTGTCTTTTCATTTTGTGGATGGTTTCCTTTGCTGTGCAGAAGCTTTTTAGTTTGATGTAGTCCCTCTTGTTTATTTTTGCTCTTGTTTCTCTTGCTTGAAGAGACAGTCCAGGAAGATACTGCCAAGACCAATGTCAAAGAGAATACTGCCTATGTTTTCTTCTAGGAGCTTTATGGTTTCAGGTCTTACATTCAAGTATTTATCTATTTTGAGTTGATTTTTATATATAGTGTGAGATAGTGCTCTAGTTTCAGCCATTTTGCATGTGGCTGTCCAGTTGTCCCAACATCACTTATTGAAAAGACTATCCTTTCTCCATTGTATGTTCATTGCTCCTTTGTCATAAATTAATTTTTCATATATGTGTAGTTTTATTTCTGGGCTCTCTATTCTATTCCGCTGATCTGTGTGTTTGTTTTTCTGCCAATACCATACTTTTTTGATTACTACAACTTTGTAATATAATTTGAAATCAGGGAGCGTGATACCTCCAAGTTTGTTCTTTTTCTCAGAATTGCTTTAGCTATTCAGGGTCTTTTGTGGTTCAATATAAATTTTAGGATCCTCTGTTCTATTTCTCTGAAAAATGTCATTGGGATTTTGATAGGGATTGACTGCACTGAATCTGTAGGTTCCTTTGGGTAATATGGACATTTTAACAATGTTAATTCTTCCAGTCAATGAGCACAGAATATCTTTCCATTTCTTTGTGCCTTCTTCAATTTCTTTCATCAGTGTCATAGAGTTTTCAGAGTACAAGTCTTTCACCTCCTTAGTTAAATTTATTTCCAAGTATTATTTTCTTTTTGTTGTGATTATAAATGGGATTGTTTTCTTAATTTCTCTTTCTGCTTGTTTGTTTTTAGTGTATAGAAATGCAATAGATTTTTGTATATTGATTTTTTACCCTAAAGATTTACTGTATTTTAAAATTTTTCTAATAGTTTTTTGATGAAGTCTTTAAAGTTTTTCCTATATAAAATCATGTCATCTGCAAATAGTGACAGTTTTACTTCCTTCTTTCCAATTTGGATTCCTTTTATTACTTTTTCTTGCCTAATTGCTCTGGCTAAGACTTCCAATCCTATGTTAAATAAGAGTGGTAAGAGTGGTCATCCTTGTTTTGTTCCTGATCTTAGATGGATAGCTTTCAGTTTTTCACCATTTTATATGCTAGCTGTGGGTTTGGCATATATGGCCTTTAGTATGTTGAGGCATGTTCCTTCTATATTCATTTTGTTGAGAGTTTTTTTTTTATCATAAATGAGTATTGAGCCTTGTAAAATGTTTTTTCTGTGTCTATTGAGATGATCATATGATTTTTATCTTTCATTTTGTTAATGTGGTGTA
This sequence comes from Tursiops truncatus, assembly GCF_011762595.2. NCBI lineage: Eukaryota > Metazoa > Chordata > Mammalia > Artiodactyla > Delphinidae > Tursiops > Tursiops truncatus. The sequence goes on from NC_047055.1 coordinate 57,330,701, forward strand.
TCAAATTGATTGATTTGTGAATATTGAGCCATCCTAATCTCTTTGCTAGTGATTGTTATATTCAGATTTTCTATTTCTTCATAATTCAGTCTTGCAAGGTTGTATGATTCTAAAATTTTCCAGTTTTTCTAGGTTGTCCAATTTGTTGGCATATAGCTGCTCATAATATTCTCTTATAATCCTTTGTGTTTCCATGGTATCCACTGTTATTTCTCCTCTTTTGTTTCTATGAGCAACTTCTCTCTTTTCTTTCTGAGTCTAGCTAAAAGTTTGACAATTTTGTTTATCTTTTCAAAGAAGCAGCTCTTACTTTCATTGATCTTTTCTATTGCTTTTAGTTCTCTATTTCACTTACTTCTGCTCTGTTCTTTATTATAATTTCCTTCCTTTTACTGACTTTGGGCCTCATTTATTCTTCTTTTACTAGTTCTATTAGGTGTAAGGCTAGGTTGTTTACTTGAGATTTTTCTTGTTTCTTGAGGTAGACCTGTATTTCTATAAACTTCCCTCTTAGTATCACTTTTGCTGCAACCCATAGATTTTGGTATATTATACTTTATTTTTATTTGTCTTCAGGTATTTTTAAATTTCTCTCTTGATTTCTCCATTGACCCAATCATTGTTCAGGAGCATGTTGTTTAGTTTCCACATATTTGTGATTTTTTTCTACCTTTCTTCTTGTAGTTAATTTCTAGTTTCATACTATTGTGAACAGAAGAGATACTTGATATAATTTCAATTTTCTTAAATTCTAGACTTGTTTTGTGTCCCAACAGATGGTCTATCCTTGAGAACGTTCCATGTGCTCTTGAGAAGAATGTGTATTCTGCTGCATTTGGATGGAACGTTTTGTATAAACCTACCAAAGTCCATCTAATTTAATGTTACATTGAAAGCTGCTGTTTCCTTGTTGACTTTCTATCTAGATGATCTATCCTTTGATGTAATTGGGGTGTTAAAGTCTCCTACTATTATTGTGTTGCTTTCGATTTCCCTCTTTAGGTCTGTTATTAATTGCTTTATGTATGTTTGTGCTCCTATGTTAGGTGCATATGCATTAATAACTGTTATGTCTTCTCGATGAATTGTCCCCTTTACCATTGTATAATGTCCATCTTTGTCTCTTGTTACCTTTTTGGTTTGAAATCTATTTCATCTGATATGAGTATGGCTATACCAACTTTATTTTCACTGCCATTTTCTTAGAGTATCATTTTCTAATCCTTCACTTTGAGCCAGTGTTTTGTCTTTAGAGCTGAGATGTGTTTCCTGGAGGTAGCATATAGTTGGGTCTTGTTTTTTTAATAAATCCAGCCACTCTGTGTTTTTTAATTGGTGAATTCAACCCATTTACATTTAGGGTGATAAATGAGGACTTAGTTCTGCTATTTTATCTTTTGTTTTCTGGTTGCTCTATATCTTCATTATTCCTTTTTACTTGCATTTCTTTCTGACATTTTAGTTTGGTGGTTTTCTATGATGTTTTTCTGTTTCCTCTTTTTTAAAGTTTTTTTGTCTCTGCTTTAGATTTATGCTATGTGGTTCCCATTAGGTTTATATAAAATGTCTCATAAATAAAATAGTCCTTTTCCTGTTGATAGGAAAAGGACTTATCTTAATTTCCTATACGAGTTCGGTCCTTTCTTCTTTGATTGTGAGTTTCTTACCAAATTGAAGTAGCTATAATTATTTTTACTGCTTTTTTTCTCTTTAACCTTTATGCTATAATTGTTTAAGAACCTATTCTGATATAGAATTGCAATTTTCTGATTCTTTCTATCTATTTCTGTCTACTTGTAATCTTACTCAAAGTTTTGCGTACTTTTGCCTTTTGATTCAGGTAAAAGAGCTCCTTTCAAGATTTACTGTGAAG